>NC_081841.1:32146568-32754810 GCF_963259705.1 Myotis daubentonii
GGGGATCCAGCCCACGACCTGTGCTTCTGCCCTGACTGAATTGAACTGGTGACCTCTTAGTGCATGGAATGATGCTCAACTAACTGAGCCACACCAGTCAGGGTCTGAGATCACATTTTAAATCTAAATCTTGCCATTAACTATCTGTGTGGCCTTAAGAAAATGTTGTCTTCACACTAATATTCCCTTTCTGTTATCTGCAAATAGAGTTTTTGTGAGGATTTCATAAATAAATGGGGATGAATTACAACCATTTGTTAGTTATGTTTATTCTACATCGTTTTCTGTTTCTATCTGTTACCAGTATGCAGATGATTGATACATTTTAAAATAAGATATGAATCTATGGTGTTAAAAGTCAAGAGAGCGGTGATTGTTAGGTTCGTGATGCAGGAAACAAAAGAGAATCAAGCCGGTCAGAAAAGGGAAAAGAGAAGGTTCTAATCCACGTTCTCGGGTGAGACCCACCGGCCCCAAAGGCAGGGCCAGTGGATTCGTGCCAACAGGGAGGGAGGCATTTCTTTTTTATACAGGTGTTTGGTGAGGGGCTGGGGCATGAGTTGAGGAAGTTCCCGCCGCGGGGGTCGTCACGGATTCCAGGAAGGAGCCAGTATCTGTGTGGGGGTCTTTATGGATTCCAGGGAGGGGTCCATTATCTCTGCCACCATCTGCTTTGCAGTGGCATGTATGGGCTCCTGGGCTCCCCTTTGACCTAACAGTGATGAGTGTTGTGACTGGAAGGGGTCTTGATGGGGCTCCTGGTTCTGATGATCCTCAATCTCTGAATCTAGGTTTTGGCTACACAGGTGTGTTTACTTTACGAGAATTTATCAACTGTATGCCTGTGATTTGCACACTTCTCAGCGTGCAAATCCTATATAATAAAGAGCTAGTATGCTAATTAGACCAAACAGCAGCCTGACCATCTGGACAACTTTCTGGATGAAGCCGGGGCTGCAAGGGCCGAGCCCCTTGCATGAATTTCGTGCATCGGGCCTCTAGTTATATTATAATGATGTTTGCACTAAATAGCAATAAAAGAAAAAGAAAAAAGAAAGATGTGACTATTATGTACATTTCATTCAAAGTGCCTTGTAAACGTAAGTTCCTCTCTGAGAAATTCCAATTCTGAAAGAAATGCAAATCCTAAAGATATTTAATATGAGATATGGAATTGGCCGCAGATGAATCTTTAAGTATATAAATCTCAGAATACTTTTTGATGTGTATTGAATAAATATGAAATTGAACAATTGCAGGATAAACATATATGAAAATACACATTATGGAAAACTGGTTTTATAAGTTCTGAGAAAATGCACAGCAAAGATTCAAAAGAGGAACACAGATTTAATCAAGAAATGATGCCTAGAGATGTTTTTGAACAGCATTTTGAAGCAAGATAGGAACTGAGAAAGGATGACATAAGGAACTTTTTAATAGGGAGAATGCGTGTAAAATATGGAGGTGGGAACCACACAATGTTCACAGAAAGGCAAATGGTTTGTTAGACTGGATGGGGGTGGGGTGGGTGTTGTAAAGAAATGATGAATGTAGAGCTGTTTGTAAAAGGCCTTAAGTGTTAGGGAAATGTGATAGCTCCTTTTATTTCTAGGCAAAGTGTAAACATTCTTATTACTGTGCAGTGTCAACACAACCTGACCTTGTATTTCACACATCGCCTAGCAGTTTGACACACAAGTCAAATTAATAGACATTTAAATACCACTCTGTCTCATGGTCCACAAAGTTTCCAAGATGGAATTGGTATTTGGAATAATCTGAAGAATTCCCAAAATAAGATTCACCAAATTTAACATAGTAAAGCCAAAGTTCTGTATGTGCAAGTTCAAGGGTGAACCCCAAATTAAGTAATTCTCTGGAAATGGTAATGCTTTACCTCCTGAATCTTTGCAAGGACAATGAGTAAAATAACTGTAAATGCAAATGTGGGTCAGTATTTAAAGCAGGGGTCCTCAAACTATGGCCCGTGGGCCACATGCAAATACAAATATTGTATTTGTTCCCGTTTTGTTTTTTTTAGTTCAAAATAAGATATGTGCAGTGTACATAGAAATTTGTTCATAGTTTTTTTTTTTTAACTATAGTCTGGCCCTCCAACGGCCTGAGGGACAGTGAACTGGCCCCCTGTTTAAAAAGTTTGAGGACCCCTGATTTAAAGAGTCTTGTTTGATACCCAACCTCCAGCAGCCATAGCTGTAGTTAACTTGTGGCTCTCGATAATGCTCTTAAACACTGCCACCTACTGGAACTTCTTTGGAATGTTTTGCACAACGTTCAAGTAGAACTCCCATTTTTTGTGTTTATGTACTGTTACTCCTAAGTTGAAAATGGTTGATGTTTTTCTTATCTTCTCAGAGTTGCTAAGAGGCTGAGTTTTGGACTGAGACAGATCTCATTCAATCAGATCTGGCCACTTGCTGATTTCGTGGTTTAGGTGAGTTTCTCAATTTTTCTAAACCTCAGTTCACTCATCTATAAATTGGAACATTATGAACCTCTGAGAGCTAATCCATGTGAAACATTCGTGTATAGTATGCATTTAATAAATTATAGTTATTTATAGAAACCGTGATAATGTCTTGAAGGTTTAAATTAGCTATATTGAGGAATGCACTTGGGATCCTACTCCAGGTTCCTTAGATTGTTGATTTTTTTAAAAAAATATATTTTATAGATTTTTTACAGAGAGGAAGGGAGAGAGATAGAGAGTTAGAAACATCGATGAGAGAGAAACATCGATCAGCCGTCTCCTGCACATCTCCTACTGGGGATGTGCCCGCAACCCAGGTACATGCCCTTGACCGGAATGAATCTAGGACCTTTCAATCCGCAGGCCGACGCTCTATCCACTGAGCCAAACCGGTTTCGGCATGATTATTATTATTATTTTTTATTTTTTTAAAAAACATATTTTATTGATTTTTTACAGAGAGGAAGGGAGAGAGATAGAGAGTTAGAAACATCGATGAGAGAGAAACATTGATCAGCCGTCTCCTGCACATCTCCTACTGGGGATGTGCCCGCAACCCAGGTACATGCCCTTGACCGGAATCGAACCTAGGACCTTTCAGACCGCAGGCCGACGCTCTATCCACCGAGTCAAACCGGTTTCGGCACGATTATTATTATTATTTTTTAATAGCTTCTGAAACGGGATTTTTGGACTGGAACTCGGATTCTTTGTCTGCCGAAATCAAAGAATGAATCCACGGACAGAAGGTGTATAGCAAAGGTGGAGATTTATTGAAGAACAAGGACAGACTCCCACATGGGGAGAGGGAAAGAGACCCACAGAATGGACTCCCAAGTAGGGAGGGGGAAAGGGTCCCACTGAGTCCCTCTTCCCTGTGGCTTATAAAGGCTGCAGATCCTGGTGGCTTGATCTCTCCGCTGATTGGTCATTAGTCTCTTGACTGGTTACTATAGTAACTCCTGGGCTCTCCTCCTTCCTTGTTGTTTTCCTATTCCCTTTGGGCTTTCTTCTTCTCCTTCTGGATAAAGGGCTTCCTTCTCTTTATTTTGTAAATAGAGACCTTTTGCTGTTCCCAGCCCCCTCATTCTATGGAAATGTACCTGTTTCAGCTTTCAGCTTCCCTATGGAAATACACCTTTGCTGCTCTGCAGCCCTGTGCTTCCTCCATGGTCCCCTTAATTTACAACATTTCTAAAATTTCCTAAACCTACCCTGTTTTGCCCCTAAAGTTCCTGTTTCACTTCTGCAAGGCCAATATGCAGCCATAAAAGGGAGCACTGATGGGGGAGCGCCAGGGAGAAAGCGTTGAAGAGGCAGCTATGAAGCAGTTATAATGTGCAAGAAGCCTGTTGTTAGTGCCATCCAAAGGCCTTAGGGTTGACATCTTTTCTAGGAATCAGATACAGGCAGCTAACACAGCAGCATTTTGCTCAAGGCAAAAAATGACTTTTCTCTTTTTAAAAAATATATTTTTATTGATTTCAGAAAGGAAGGGAGAAGGAGAGAGAGATAGAAACATCAATGATGACAGAGAATCATTGATTGGCTGCCTCTTGCATACCCCCTATGGGGATGGAGCCCACAATCCAAGCATGTGTCCTTGACTGGAATTGAACCTGGGACCCTTCAGTCTGAAGGCCGGCACTCTATCCACTAAGCCAGCTGTGGGCAAACTACTGCCCGCGGGCCGGATCTGGCCCGTTTGAAATAAATAAAACTAAAAAAAAAAAAAAAAAAAAAAAGACCATACCCTTTTATGTAATGATGTTTACTTTGAATTTATACTAGTTCACACAAACACTCCATCCATGCTTTTGTTCCGGCCCTCCGGTCCAGTTTAAGAACCCATTGTGTCCCTCGAGTCAAAAAGTTTGCCCACCCCTGCACTAAGCCAAGTCGGCCAGGGCAAGGACTTTTCTTTATGCTCAGAGAACACTCAGATAATAAACATGATTATTTTACCTGCAGAGGAAATGGCACAAATAGTGAAGATGAGTTTTAGAAAGCTTTTCAGTGTTTAGCAAACAGATTAGTCATAAGGAAGGACTGGCTTGAATTCATGTGGAGGAAAAACACAAAACAGAAAAGTCTGCAGGAAGAGATGGTAAAAAGCTAAAACCAAAATTTGGGAGCTTAAATTTAAAGAAATGATAATTTGTCCTTGATACTGTCTCTTTTCAGGATGAAAATATATTTTAGCTTGCTTTATTGATTGGACAGGTTGTGTTACATGATTTTTCCATTGCCATTTGGTGGACATTTTTGGAGTCCTTAGTTGTCTCACTGTAAAATGGAATGACCACTGGAATCTCACAGAGTTCTTGTGAGAATAAACTAGATCATGCAAGGAAATGCCTTTTGTCAGTTGTGCAGTCTCTTATTTGGTTTTAAATCTCCTCTCTGATAAACATAGCCTGTGATTGGACACTGGAAAACTAATCATGGCACAGATATACCGGTGAACTTGCTTAACTAAGACTCTCCATTTTATTCATATTCCTGAGAGAGTAGGTTTGGTTAACAGTCTGAATATTTAAAATCATTTCTCATTGTAAAATACAGTAATTCTTGCATTATTATTTATTAATTATTGTATTTTTATTATAAACCTACTTTTGCCCATCCCTGTATAAGAAAAAGCAGATTTAATTCAATTCATTTTTTAGACTTTAATTCATCTCTTTTTTAAAAAAATTCTTTACTGCCCTAGCCAGTTGCTCAGTGGTTAGAGCGTCGCCTGTGGACTGAAAGGTCCTGGGTTCAATTCTGGTCAAGGGCACATGCCCAGGTTGTGGGCTTGATCCCCAGTAGGGGGTTCAGCTCCTTTCCTCTCTGAAATCAATAAAAATTATATATATATTTTTTTTAAAAAAATCTTTATTGTTGAAAGTATTATATAGAGTCCCCTTTTCCCCCATTGACCCCTTCTAGCCCATCCCTGTCCCACCCCCCCACTCAGGCTTCACCACCCTATTGTCTTTGTCCATGGATTATGCATATTTGCATGCAAGGAAGGAAGAGCCAAGACCCAAACTGTAAGAGAACATTTATTTAGTAAATCACAAAGGTAGAATAAGTAATTTCTAGAAGAAATGGGCTCAGGAAACAAGTTAGAGGTAAAGGAAGGGCTCTTGGAACTTGGGAGTGAGGAAGCTACTGGTAAGTGCCTGAGGTGGGGATGGCGAGGGGAAGGGAA
Source organism: Myotis daubentonii (assembly GCF_963259705.1). Classification (NCBI taxonomy): domain Eukaryota; kingdom Metazoa; phylum Chordata; class Mammalia; order Chiroptera; family Vespertilionidae; genus Myotis; species Myotis daubentonii. The sequence continues at coordinate 32,152,262 of NC_081841.1, forward strand.
GGGAAAGGCACTGGGATGCTCCTAGGAGGGAGAGCCCAGTGGGTCCTCTGTCCTAAGAGTCATTTTTAAATGTATCTTTATTATTCAAAGTATTACAGTTGTCAGCCTTTCCCCCCCATTGACCCTTCTAGCCTGCACGTGTGCCCACCCCACCTCCACCCCAGGCCGTCACCACACTATTGTCTGTGTCCATGGGTTATGCAAGTGTGTGTACAAGTTCTTTGGTTAATCTCTTCCCATCTACGCAGACCCGCCTTCCCTCTGAGATTCAATAGTTGTGTATTTCAATTTTTTGATGCTGGCATATTTTTCATAATGCCTAGACAAAATAGAAACAGATGATACCAACCTTGACTTGTCTATTTCTGAAAAGTGACTACAGTAGTGATAGTAAAGTGGATAGTTTTACTTAGCTATTCTGTTCTGATACAGAGAACTAAATGCTTGAGGAGTTAGGTTTTTTCATTGCGGTATCTCACAAATTCTGCAGAGGAGAAAGTTCTGGCTTCTGGAGGACTTTGCTTCATATCCTTTGTTCTATGTACTAAACTCTTTTGGACTCTGCCAAACTTAAAATGTGGTCCATAGGGGCTCCAGGGCAGGGATTTCTGGAGACGTGAGCCTAGCTCAGTGGTCAGCAAACTGCAGCTCTTGAGCCACATGCGGCTCTTTGGCCCCTTCAGTGTGGCTCTTCCACAAAATATCACGTGTGGGCGCGCATGTACAGTGCGATTGAAACTTTGTGGCCCATGCGCAGAAGTCAGTATTTTGTGGAAGAGCCACACTCAAGGGACCAAAGAGCCGCATGTGGCTCCCGAGCCCCAGTTTGCCGACCACTGGCCTAGGTGAGTGTCTTGCCTCTCAATGAATATCTCTGGACTACAGACTTCGTAAGAGAGATGGAAGAGATACTCTATCTATTCTCAGACACCACCTCTGTTTTGTTCAGAATCACATTCCCTTTGTGTAGCACAGGGCTCAGCAAACAGTGTATGTTCAAAGAACATGCTTTTTGGGGGATAAATGAGATAAATGATGTATGGTGTTAACACCTGCCTTTTAAAAAAACAGCACGGTGGTGGCCATCATTGACTTCTAAATCCTCAAATCTCTCTTTTTCCCCCTGAAATTTGCAGAAACTCTGCTTTTTATTTTAAAAAGTTATTTTTCAATTACCCTTGACATACAAAATTATATTAGTTTCAGTTGTACAACATAGTGATTAGACATTATGTAACTTACTAAGTGATCATCCTGTTATAGAAGACTGGAGAAAACCCAGCAACACTTAGAGAAATGGAGTTACACAGCTTTATTACGCCAGTGGACTCAGAGGAGGTTGCCTCTCAAATTCTGAGCAAAGCAATATGGTGGAAGCCCTTCTTTTATCCCCTTTTGGTGTCTTTGTCCCCCAAATATGGATTATATTTCCAGACCTTTTGTGGGCTTTGCAAAAAGCCTTGTGGGTTGGGATGGGGGTCTTGAGATCATATCTAAGGGCCTGGCCTGGTGCCAGTGTTGATAACCCCCTTCCAGGGGCTATGTCATAGTTTATGGCCTCTGTGAAATGTGAGCATTTAGGTAACAGGTCATGCAAGACCAGTTTGTGGAGAAAGGGGCAATGACTTAATTATAGGTTATCAAGAATGTACATTAGAATGCTGGCACAGATTCAGATTGCTAGCCCCCACAAATATCAGGGTTACATTGGAATTAGCCTTTATCCTTCTCAATCCCGATAAATCTAGTACCCACCTGGCATACATAGTTATTACAATATTATTGACTATATTCTCTATGTTGTATTTTACATCCCAGAATTCTCAAATCTCTTCACTGTAAGGTTCTCTGACCTAATTGCGGCCAGGAAAATGAGTTCCTTGCTCATCACTTTTCTGGGAGCGTTCTCCCTGGCCATGGCAGGTACATTTTCCCTTTCCAGTCAGCCAGAGATCACATATAGCTCTATTCTTGGGTTTTGAAACTGTCAGCTCTTTGCATGGTGTTGCAAAGCTGCTGCAAAATTACATAACTGTCTGCCTTCATCTACCTTCTGTCGCAATGTGCCCTTTGCCTTATCCTGATTATTTTACACCAGGTCTGTACAACTGACTCTGAACACAACAGTAGCACTGATTTTTGTGTTTTTATAAAGGAATCCTTGGGACAAACAACATCCCAATTTGCAGCTGTTATCCTCTCCATTCTCATTCTTTGTGTGTCCTTTTCTACCTGATTTAAGCACTTTTACGTCTCCACTCTTTAGTAACTCTGCTATCCCACTGTTTAGTCCTTGTTTCAGAGGCCAGACTCCCCATGCGGTCAGATCAGATGCCTTGCAATGAAAACCAGTGTCTTTAGAAGATCTCTAAAATTCTGTTGATAGCATTATATTCCACTCCCATTTCAACATTAAATTTCATGAGAAAGAGCTATTCTTCCTCCACCATCCTGATGCACCTTAGCTTTAGAGGCATCACATAGAACCTAAAACCTGGGGCTTGTTAATGGTGGTGTCTGGGTCACTCAGAGGATGCAAATACAGTGGGGCCTTGACTTACGAGTGTCCCGACTAACGAGTTCTTTGAGATACCAGCTGTCTCTCCGCTGATTTTTTGCATTGAGTTGACAGAGTAATTTGAGTTAACGAGCTCCTTAATGAGCTCGGTCTCAGAACGAATTAAACTCGTAAATCAAGGCCCCACTGTACAGGTGGGAGTGGGACTGAGGGGTTTTTCTCTGTTAAAATCCAACTTGATGGTCAACTGTAGATTTAGAATGGCCTTGGACTGCAAGATACCCACTGAATAGAGTGCATGTAACAAGCTAAGAATTCTAGAATTAATAGAAAAAGGACAAATAGAAAATTATTGCTTCCTTTAGCTTCTTATGCCTATGTTTAATGTCTTCTATAATTTTTGAGTAATTTGGGGCCATAATCTCTTAAAAACTTTCTTTGGCTACATTATCTCTGGACAAAGATCTTGATTTAATCACAGAAAAGAAATAAGGGCAGGGTCGCTGGCACAAAATGAGTGAGTGGGGAGTGATGAGCTAAGACTAGAGAAGTGGACATGGACCAGGTTATACAAGTCCTTGTTAGTGAATGTTGAGAATTTGGATTTTGTTATCACTTTTTATTATGGAAAAGTTTAAATTTATACAAAACTAGAGGGAATTGTATAACTATTTATTATATACTCATCACCAGTTTTAATTACCAATTTATGCTTAAACCGTTTTCCTTTATGCCCCTACTTTCCTCTAATGCACCAGAGAATCTTTTTAAAATATATTTTATTGAGTTTTTACAGAAAGGAAGGGAGAGAGAGTCAGAAACATCGATGAGAGAGAAACATTGATCAGCTGCCTCCTGCACACCTCCTATTGGGTATGTGCCTGCAACCAAGGTACATGCCCCTGACTGGAATCGAACCTTGGACCCTTCAGTCAGCAGGGCAAACCAGCGAATTTTATAACACTATCCAGACACAGTGTTATTTATAAATACTTCAGTATCATTGAAAGATAAAAACTCTTCTTAACATAATCACAATACCATCATTACACCTAAATGTAAATAATTATTTCTTAATATTATCAACTATTTTGTTGATGTTCAAACTTTCCCCATGTCTCAATTTATTTCAAGTTTGTTTTCATTTACTATTATTACTATTACTAGAGGCCCAGTGCACAAAAATTGTGCACGGGGGAGGGGGAGGTGTCTCTCAGTCTGGCCTGCTCCCTCTTGCATTCCAGGAGCCCTCAGGGGATGTCCAACTGACAGCTTAGGCCTGCTGCGCTCGCCAGCTGTGAGCCCGCTTCTGGCTGAGTGGCGTTCCTCATGTGGGAGCATACTGATTAAGGGGAAAGCTCCTGCATTGAGTGTCTGCCCCCTGGTGGTCAGTGCGCATCATAGCAACCGGTCATTCTGCTGTTTGGTCTATTTGCATATTAGCCTTTTTTTATCTAGGATTATTATTATTAATCCTCACCCAAGGATATTTTTCTAGTGATTTTAGAGAGAGTGAGAGAGAGAGGGAATGACAGAGAAACATCGATGTGAGAGAAACACATGGATTGGTTGCATCCCACACGTGCCCTGACCTGGGCCTAGCCTGGGAAGGATCCTGCAATTGAGGTACATGCATTTGACTAGAATCAAACCTGGAACCCTTTGGTCTGCAGGCCAAGGCTCTATCCACTGAGCCAAACCAGCTAGAGCTCAAGGTTTTTTTTTTTTTCATTTTGAATCAGGTCCTAAATAAGAACTTTATACTGAAATTGGTTTTTGTGCCTCTCAAATCCAGGGCTTCTCTCTGTCACCCTTTTCCCACTCTTATAATTTATTTGTTGAAAAAAACTGGATTTTGCTGACTGCATCTCTGTGGCATAATTTTATATAGTTCTGTAATTTTAGTAAATTGGTAGATAGATTTAGAATCTTGATGAGATTTGGGTTTAATTATTTTGGGCAAGAGTACTTGACAGATTTTGTGCATTTACTTCAGGAGTGCACAAAATTATTGAACCAGCTTTTTTCTCTAATGTTTTTCTTTGTCCTTATATCATATGGCATTAAATATTGTAGAAATATTACTGTGTTTCAGTTACTTGTACATGTTCATATAACTAATATATAAATATTTTATGTATGTGTATAAAATATTTAAATGAAAGTGTTCATATTATCCCCAACACAAATTTATAAATTAAACTATATTGAAAGAAGACTAGCTTTTTTCCCTGTTCCATCTACTCTATATTCCCTCTGAGCCTATTGGTAAATATTTAAAATTCTTTGTGATTTATCCTTCTGTTGGTGTTTTAATATAAGCATATATGTATATGTGTGTGTGTGTGTGTATTAATATATACCCATGAATACACATATAATATATATGTATATCCTGTTATTTTTATAAATGAAAACATACTATGCCACATCAATTTACAGATAGGGTTCAGGATCTGAAAAAGAGGCCATGCACAAATGAAAACACTAGACAAGAAATATGAATTTAGAAGGCATGGGGCCAGGCAGAAACTTCCCTCTAGTGGAGAAGCTCTCCAAAACCTTGGACCTGTTAGTTTTTATTCAATTTTAGATACACATCTTGCCCTCAGTTAAGCATGGCAAACTGGTAGCAGACAGACTATCTCAAAGGTCAGTAAAAGATCAGTAAAGATTTACTTTGAGATTATTAGGTCAGGAAATTGCTTTGAGCCACCACTATCTCGACAGAACAATCAGTGCATAGCTTTTAGCCCTGCTAAAGCTCAAGGTTCATCAGCCTTCCAAGTTCCTTGTTGCACTTTCATGATAGTATTGACAATGGATGGCTCCATTCATCTCCCCCTTTTTGTTTTCTTAATCAATCTTGAAAAGTGTATGCCATCTATAGGGCTTGAGTCCTTTTAAGACTCTTCATTCCATATCTGCAGACTAGAAATAAATATATAAGAACAAGAATGAGACAGGTAATAGTGGTTATGCTAAGAGGCAAATGTAATGAGATCCAGTGAAAGGAATTAAATTCTTTCATGTCCTTTTTAAATTGCTGCAAGGCATCTAAGGAATTAGTTTGTAAGTTTTCTTGGGATAATTGTATAATATGCTGTTTTAATTCTAAAATATCAAGGGTTGTGTTACCTTTACCCCAACCACCAAGAAGGTGATTTTTTTATTGATTCCCAAGGGTGTAAGGTACTATTACAGGGAATGAGGGTAACACAAATCTAGGAAAAATTATAATGACACTGTAAATATATTCTTTGTTCTAAGCTGTGGATTTTATCACCCATCCACAGAACTGTAGATTTTAGTGCCGATAATTCTATCTCAATCTGGCTGTCAATTCTTTCTGTACAGACAAGGTCTTAGTTACATTTTCCTTAACTTGTTGTACAAACTGAGAAGTTTGAACAGTTTGTACCATGGATGAAGCAGCAATTCCCACAGAAGTAAGTAACAATACAAGAGCAAAGTGTCCTGCAATTAACATTCCAAGAAATCTTTTTGTCATTTTAAGATTTTTACCAGGTCATGGAACAGTTGGTAAGTTTGATGAGATTCTCAAGGCTCGGTTAGGTTAGTAGGAACCCAAGCAAAAGCAGGCTGTTTTAAAATCATGAGGGAATCTTTTTGAAACGTAGAATTAATACAATGGGATAGTGTGCAAATTGTGCATGACACCTCATACAAATGGCTTGTTGTGTTAAGGCGCATCTGGATGGGGCCTGAGAGGAGTACAAAAGGATCAAATACACAAGCAGTGGCAAATATTGTCTTATTGGGAATTCCCTATATGATACGCATGGAATTATCTAAGCTATAGTTAAAACTATACCATTTTATAGGTGCAAGTGCAGCAGCTAATTTCCACTGTGTATTTTGTAGGGACCAATTATCATGTTGTGATTGAGATCCAACAAATCCTCCTCCATGCCATGAGATGGAGTGATTAGCTTCAACATATAGATAGGATGCGGTCCCCTTCCATTTCAGGGTGCTATTGTTACTATACGCAGACCCATAGGGGCTCCAATCCACAAAGGAAAAACTGTTATTAAGTTTGCTGCTGGTGGGGTGGTCACTATAACACTCTTGCCAATTAATTTCTTCCTCAGTGGGGTGCCATTCATAAAACTTTTTACATAATGGCTTAGTGGGGGGATGTCTTAGTAATGTTACATTTTCTGTACCTCTCCCAGGAGTAAATAGTGATAGTAGATGTATTTGGGCTTTTGCTTCCCCTCCTTTGGTGTCCATGCTAGCCAGAGGCCTCTCTATAATTCTACACACAAAGGACCAGTAGTTGGATTCTGTGTCATACAAAAGGGAAGCTGGGTGGCAACACCCGGGTAATTATATGTTGCCTATATACTTCCTTTTCCCACCCGTGGTCCCCCTGAATGACCAAGGTGCTTGGTATTATTGGTGACTACACTTGGCAGGGGATCACCCCAAGTAAGGGGTCTTACCCATGGAGGGTCAGGGACATAAGTCCAATGTACTTCCCCACTTGCCCCGGTAGTCTTACCGCACAGCTGATGACTGCTAGCATGGCAAGAAAAATGTTCTTAGGCATTCTTGGGTTTTGGTCTTCTCACAGATTTACTCAGCTTTCTGGACATCTTCTTCCCCATCCCCCAGGACATCTCTGGACTGTTGGTCATCTGTCTTGTTCTCCTCCCACTCCTTATCTTCAGCGTGTTGCTTGAGGCTACTGATGTCTGTGGCTGGAGTAGTCGATTGTCTGCAGCTGCAGGTACAGGGTGCAGCTCCAGGTGCAAAGTCTTCATTAATTTGGTCAGTTCCTCCCTCAGATCCATGTTGAAGTTTAATATTTCTTGCAGGAATCCACATGGGCTTGGAGGAGTTTTCTGGAAATACACAAGCATATCCTCGACAAAATGTTAACAAGGGGTCAGGGCCCTTCCATAAACCAGACTTGGGATCTTTCCATTTAACCAAACCATTTTCTTTTGTCTTCTTCTGACACCAGTGTAATTCTATGGGTGTCTTGCCATCAGCAATACAAGTGAAAAACTTTAAAGTAATTAAGGCTTGATGTAATTTACTTACAGGAAATTTCTCCACCATTCCCCCTTTTTGTTTCTCAAATTGGGAACATGCAAGTGGGACATTCCTTTATAATCTATTGTGCCTGCTGTTGAGTCATTAAGAATTGTTTAGACAACATTTTGGAAGGTTGATGTAAAAGCTGATGAAATTCTGTGTCCTGTTTTAATGAAGCAACCAATTGATCAGTATATGCATTTCCTTTTGATAAAGGACTGGGACCTGTTTAAATAGTATAAACAGACTTTGGTCACTGAGCCATTTTAATTGAGCAATCTCAATTCTATTTACCAAGCCAGCAGCATAGGCAGAATCAGAAATAATATTAAGAGGCTCTTGAAAATCCTGCAATGCAGCCTTGATGGCTTCTAATTCAATTCTTTACATAGAAGTATGACTGGTCTGGATGACTTGGTCTGAATTAATTGCATGATAAGCAGCTTTACCATTAGATGAGCCATCAATAAAAACAGTTAATGCTCCAGGAATAGGTTCCTGCCTAGTATTTTTTGGTATTACTGTTATGCCCAGATTTCAGGATCCCCAAAAGACCACACCTGGGAGCCAGCCAAGTCCGATGCAAAAGCAGAGAGTCTCTATTCGACTAGTTCGGCTCCCCGACCACACTCACCGACCCAACGGTAAGCCAAGTGGCAGAGAGGGCTAGCCCGGTGGGAAGGAGTTTTACAGGGGGGTGGAGTAAGGGGAGGAGAGGTGACCGTGGGCCCTGCCGATTGGCCGGGTGCAAGTCGGGTCCCACCACACAGGATGTGGTCATATCCATGGTGCGCACCTCCCTTGACCATCACTGGCTAGTTCAAAGAAATCCTGGGCGCGGCTAGCAGAGGCCTGGGCTTCCGGGAAGAAGCCCTGCCGAGCACATGGCTGCTAGGGTAAGATGGAGGGCGTAGCCCTCGCCCTTTCTATTATAATAATAGGGGTGTAATATGAAAATTGTAGTAATTTGTTTTTTAGTAGGTGACAACTAAGTTCCCCCTGAATATCCACTTATTTCAATTTGCCAATTTAAATCAGTCTGAAATAAGGTTTATTTTCTAACTTCATTTGTCCTTGGGTGTGGACAGTAAATGACACTAATTGGATTTCTGCTAGTACTCTTTTTGAATATATTGACATAAGCTTTGTTTAGGGAGGCAAAATACAAATTATTTACTTTTAAGTAACTTTGGGTTCGGGAAGATAGGATTTACCAGATGGCCCCAAACTGCTTGGCATTTATATTTTTTAGATGGTTGAAAACTGCTATTATATGCGAGCCACAAAATTAGAAAATGATTTTGTAGGTCTTTGCATACACTTAATAAAAGTTTTCTTAGGATTCCTTGCCGGAAGCCAATTCCAGCATGTCGTAATTGCAAGAGTTCCATCAAAAGGTTGATGGAACTTGGGGACTCAACAAGGGCTGAGTCACATATGTTGTCACCTGTTGGGAATGGCTGATGGCATTTCCCCAAACTTGAAAAGGGATGATTGCTGCCAGACAGCTCAGGGCATCTTACTGTACATGTTATTGCCTCCTACTGGCCAAACACCTGAACAGCCGTAGGCTAATTCCGCCATTCTGACAATAGACTCTGTATAGGAAACCCTGACCCTTTGAAGTGTATATCTCCAACTTGCCTCAGGACAATTTGTGTTAATAAAAAGCATGAAATATTGAGACGAGATCTTAGTTTCGTAAGCTAGGCTCCTCTGACCCCCATATGCCTTTCAAAATCATGCTTCGTCTCTGGACTCCTCTTACTTAAGTTACACCAGCCCCTTTTCCAGATTGCTGAACCCTTCTTGATGCAGGAACAAGAACCCCGGCAATTCCTAAGTATATTGAATAATTTTTCTATTTCTCCCGTAGAGATTTTTAGATAAGGTCTTAACTAATTAATGTCCTTGAATAATTTCTAAAAAGTCGGGGAGAAACCAAGATGGCGGCATAGGTTAACGCCGGAGTTTGCTGCTTTGAACAACCACTTCAAAAGTAAAACTAAAAGACGGAACAGACATCACCCAGAACCACAGGAACGCTGGCTGAGTGGAAGTCCTACAACTAGGAGGAAAGAGAAACACATACGGACACTCAGAGGAGGCACAGTGCTGAAGTCAAATTCTGAGGTGCGGAGTGCGCGGAGTGGGCTGGCGGCGGAGGGCGCGGTTGTTGTTTTCAATCGGGAGGGAGTCGCAGACGCTGAGCTCCAGATACTGTTGTGCCCAGATTTCAAAGTTCCCAAGACCCCCAGGGAGCCCGTCAGTCCGATGCAAAAGCAAAGAGTCATTCATTTCAAACCCGGGTTTGGCTCCCCTGCCACACTCACCGATGCAAAGGTAAGCTCCAGTGGCCGAGAGAGAGAACTCTGTGTGGAGAGAGGCTTTATAGGGGGCTGGGGCAAGGGGAGGAGAAAGGACTGTGGGCCCTGCCGATTGGCCAGGCGCCAGTCGGTGTCTCATTACACAGGATGTGGTCATAGTGATGGCGTGCACTTCCCTTAACTATCATTCGCCAGTCCAGAGAAATCCTGGGCGTGGCCAGCAGTGGCTTGGCTTTGGGGAAGAAGCCTTGCTGAGCACATGGCCAAGGTAAGATGGAGGGCATAGCCCTTACCCTGGGGCAAGGTGGAGGGCGTAGTCCTTGCCCTTTCATTCCCCCCTTGTCTTGGAACTACCGGCTCAATCATGAGATGGACTGCATTTCTATTCCACCGTTGCTAGAGGCCCATACTGGGCACACAGAACTATCAACTGAACTATCCCTATAAGCTTAACAAATGGCCCAGTGGAAGGGAAAGAAACCATTTTAGATTTAACAACTTCTATTGAAACAGGATTTTTCTTCTTAAAATTCCTCCATGGCTATCAAAAAGCCAAATCAAGATTAATTTATCTACTGTCCTGATGTTTGCATAAACACAACAAGAATGGTAACTGACTACCTTTGCTGGAATTTCATGGTTGAACCTTAATGTGCCCCGTAGGGCCAGGAAGCCAAGCCATCCAGCTGCCATCAGGCCTGCCTGCAGTATCTGCTGAGTTAGGTGAATCCCTCACCTGTAGCAACTCCACCTGAGCCCACGCTCCAGGCTTTAAGGCCCGTCTCAGTAGCCCTGCTACTTGTTGCGTCCCAGAGTGGGTGGGGGTTCCGCAGGGATGCAGAGGCATCTTTACTACTCCCCTTCTACTCTGACCAACCGCCAGTGATGGTAGGGCATGGGCCTGACGCTCCAGCGCCAGCCATCTTCAGGGCTCTCAAGCAGGATACCAGGCTTTCTTCCTGGCATTCTTAGTGGCTTCAAGTCTTTAGAGCTCAGACAGGGCTCTTTAAAACATGATACTCCAGTCAAAGTTTTCCCTTAATAAAACCACTATTTGGAATCAGTCTTATTGTATCTATGCAAAGCCTGATGTTTGCCATGACTTCTTTAGCATTGCCAGATTTCGGAGGAATTACATAAGGAGAAAAACATACTGATCTGCTCTAAGATTTTCTGACTTTCCTTGCTAATTCCTTTTCATGGATTTAAAACAAAACAGTAACTGTTGGCATAAAACCTTCTTTCTATGCATAACCATGCCTCAGACCTTCTGTTCTAAACAGGCTTTTTCCAGCTTTACTACCCCTGACATGGCATGGTGACTCAGGCCTGCAAGACAGTATTACAGGCTGACAACTGTTAGCTGTCTCTCAAAAGAGACCAAAACCTGATGGGCACCCTTCCCTGCCCAGTTGGGCACCTGCCCTCTTCGCAGCTAGGCACCCTTTACTTTTGGGGGTCACCCCACACAGTCCCCTTTCAGGATAACCAACATACATTCAAACCTGCAAAAGAATCAAAGGTTAATATAACATATCAATACAATAAACATCATGGCCGCTTCAGGCAGCCAAATCTTCTGCTACTAAACATGTGATCCTATAAATTGTCCTTGTCTCTTTGGAGCCATGTCCATGAAGTTGCAGGCATTATCTAAGTGTCTTACACAGTATTGTGGGGGCTCCTGGTGACAGGAGTGATCGCGAGTCATGTTACCGGCATCAGGCAGGTCGAGCACGCCGTAGCTTGAGCTTGAGCGGGTTGCGTTGATCTCGATCAATGCTCCATTTGGTGATGAAGTCTTTCCGGGTCATGGATGGATCCGCTGACCGGACGTGAGTGTGATGGACCCAGGTCGTGACGTCGTCTACCTTGAGAGCGGTGGGGGTCGTCAGCACCAGTGTCTCCCGGCGGTGCCTTCTGACGTAGACCCAATTTCCTGGTCTGTGCTGATGAGGAGTTGGGGTTGGGCTGGTCTTGTAGATGGCGTGGAGGCACACGGCCAAATGTCCTCGTGCGCCCTCTGGAGCCCTCTCAAGGAAAGAGATTAAGAAAAGCCACCTAGTCCTCGCCAGTCTCAAGTCAGATTCCTCCTCTCTTGGAGAACTTCAAAGTCCTGATGGCTTCTAGGTAACCCTGTTTATCAGTTACAGCAGCAACAGGTACCAAACCCTTGCAGTACATTTGACCAGATTCATTCCTGCCCACCTTTACAGATTCTAAGGCCCATTGTTTTCCTTTAACCAGCAAGCTAAATGACACTGGCCTGTATTATTTAATTCAGCACAGACAGGGGGAAGGGCCCATGGAATCTCTGCCCTGAGGAACTGTGAGCCCTACCCTTAAATGTCCCAATCAGACTAGAAAAGCCACAAATACCTTTTAAATCTACCCCAGAATTCCAAAATCCCAACCTAGCACAGAATATACTTCCACACTTACATGAACAGATAATTATACCCAAGTAGACATACAAACATCAAATAAACATCCAACTTACACCCTTTCAGTGAGCAGACAGGAACAGATGTGGAGGCCTCCCTTTCCCACATCCCAGGACAGGACTTTTGACCTATGTCTCATCCAGATAGAAACGGTACTCACATTGAACAAGGAAATCAAGACTAAATAGACACGATAACTAGATACATTCCCCATTAAGAACTTCGAGGTGCATGCCACATTTATACCACAAAATACCAACAAATCAGTTTCAGTTGTGTCGAGATACAGAACAAGTCCCTGAACAGAGGCAGTAGAAAACTGCCTAGGAATGCTTCTTTTCTACCTTTTTAAAAGATAGGCCAGATTCGAACCCTTAGCCAGTCCGAGCTTTGACTTCCCTCCAGAAGTCCCAGAGATGGTGAATACCATCTAGAAGCCATTCCTCCAGATAAAGGACAAGTCCCTTAGAGATTCTTGATAATCTACATCAGTAATCCATTCATACAATCCCCTAAAAGTTAAAGAGGAAGGAAAGAACCATTCAAGGTCCTTCAAGAGGATTTCGGCGAAACAACAAAATCGACAGATTTAACACATTGGAAAACCAAGGCCAGAAGTACCCTCAGACGTTTCAGGGGTACCAAGGAAGGAGAAGTTAGGCCATGTCCAGCCCTTTTCACAATCCACCATCAGTGACCAGTCCCAGCTCACTGGTCTACCATCCATTTAACATTGCTTTTTCCTCCCATCATACCAAGGCCATGCTTTCCAGGTAGCTAGAACTTTTAAAACCACAGTTTCTACCTGAAATAATTGTACTTTACTTTAGAAATTGGATTACTGCTATCCTGGCATAGCTGCTAAATTTCAAAATGGTCACAATTTTCCTGCTGGGGAATTCAAGAAGCAAATCCATAACTATTAAGGCCAAAACAGTCTCGGGTTTTTATTCTGTACACAGCAAAAGGTCAAGTTCAGCTCAAAACTATGCGCACTCGTTTTTAAACTGGTCTTTTCCTTTACATGTGCACAGAAATCCTAGATGCATTTATGAATTTGTAAAAGCTTTTCAATTCTCTATCTACAAGCCCTTTAAGAAATACAAGCTCTATTGTCGGCCCTTATAAAGCCAACTGCTCAAAACATTGGTCTATCATATCACTAAAATTATATTAAGACCGTGATTGCTAATTTATTAAGCATTAAAGATATCTTCTTAAAAATAGTATTAAGTAAATCTGAGAGGCAGGCACACTTTCTGCCCCATCTGCATTTCCTTAGTAAAACTCCGCCTTAAAACTCCACCCCTGAAATCCCATCCTGCCTCAGTGAGCAGACATTCCTTTTGTGATTAACTAAGTCAGAGGGAGGGGCCTTTACTGTTCCAAGATGGCGGCCCCCAGGGGCACGGCATGCCATGTGGCCAACATGGCGGCTGCCAAGTCAGGCAGCTCAACATTGTGGCTGTCTAAACTGTTCTCTGACAGAAAAGATGATTTCCTCATTCTCACAATAAACAAGGGAAGAGCAAACCAGAACCCCTAAAAGATAGATGGCCAACATTATATTGCAGAACTTTTTAAAATCTTAGGTAGCAAATTAAATACGCTAGCCCAAAACCCTATCCAAAAACGGACGGTGCGCACATTAGTTTTAAGCCTGCTTTTCTCCTAACACGTGCACAGAAATCCCAGACGCATTTACTTGGGGAGGGGGTGACCTGTTTCCACAGACCCTCACTCAGGCAGCCGCCGACTGCCACACAAAGGAGGGGGGAGGGCAGTCCCCCTCCCTCCACACTCGCACACTTTCACCAGACATTCATTCAGAGTTTAGACAATCCATTCAATTCCTAACAACTTCCCAACTCCTGAGGGAGCTCTAAAGCCTCCCCAATCAACTTGAAATGATCAATTACAATAACCAAAGGAGCAGTCTGAGTCCATCCCATAACATCCGTCGAGTACAAACACAGAACACTAAACAGGGCCCGAAAATACAGGCTTCCAACTCCATGGAAGCAACTAGACGTTGGCCTTACGCCAAACTGGCAGGAGCGACCTGCCTCGTCTCAAATCCGAGAGGGGCATATCCATCCCTCGTGAGGGGCATATCCATCCCTCCTGGGGAGCGGAACGTCTTCCAACTCTCCCCCGCCTGTGGTCGTTCATGGCGCGTCCGCCTAGACCCCTCAGGCAATTACAGATTCCAGAAACGAGCTCACACTGAACAGAACATACAACAACACACACATACCACGGTCAGTCAGACTCTTCGGATTGGGGGTCCCTCGGTGGTCTTGGGAATCCCGGACGAGCCCCCAAATGTTGTGCCCAGATTTCAAAGTTCCCAAGACCCCCAGGGAGCCCGTCAGTCCGATGCAAAAGCAAAGAGTCATTCATTTCAAACCCGGGTTTGGCTCCCCTGCCACACTCACCGATGCAAAGGTAAGCTCCAGTGGCCGAGAGAGAGAACTCTGTGTGGAGAGAGGCTTTATAGGAGGCTGGGGCAAGGGGAGGAGAAAGGACTGTGGGCCCTGCCGATTGGCCAGGCACCAGTCGGTGTCTCATTACACAGGATGTGGTCATAGTGATGGCGTGCACTTCCCTTAACTATCATTGGCCAGTCCAGAGAAATCCTGGGCTTGGCCAGCAGTGGCTTGGCTTTGGGGAAGAAGCCTTGCTGAGCACATGGCCAAGGTAAGATGGAGGGCATAGCCCTTACCCTGGGGCAAGGTGGAGGGCGTAGTCCTCGCCCTTTCAATACAGGCGAGTCTTTAGGGACCCAGACTCAAACGGGAGAAGCAGGACTGTCTGGCTTCAGTCAGAGCGAGTGCAGCTTTCTCTCCGAGCTTTGCAGCGGGTGCTGGGACTCAGAGAGGCAGAGCCCCTGGGGACAGGACTGAGAGCCGCCATAACTGCTCTCTCCGGCCCACCCTGTTGATCCTGTGCGACCCGCCCTACCCAAGCCCTGCACAGAGGCATTTACTGGATAGCCTCAGGCAAAGGCTAAATTAGCACCTCCCTAGAGGACAGAAGTTCTCTCACTGCTGACACAGCTGATTATCATAGCCACTTGGCCTGGAGGTCAAACCCTCCCTGGGATTAGCTACAACAATCAAGGTTTAACTATAAGACTGCGAACAAAGACCACTAGGGGGTGCACCAAGGAAGTATAACAAAATGTGGAGACAAAGAAACAGGACAAAATTGTCAAAGGAAGATATAGAGTTCAGAACCACACTTTTAAGGTCTCTCAAGAACTGTTTAGAAGCCGCCGATAAACTTAATGAGATCTACAAGAAAACTAATAAGACCCTCGATCTTATATTGGGGAACCAACTAGAAATTAAGCATACACAGACTGAAATAACGAATATTATACAGATGCCCGACAGCAGACCAGAGGAGCACAAGAATCAAGTCAATGATTTGAAATGCGAGGAAGCAAAAAACACCCAACGGGAAAAGCAAAATGAAAAAAGAATCCAAAAATGTGAGGATAGTGTAAGGAGCCTCTGGGACAGCTTCAAGCGTAACAACATCAGAATTATAGGGGTGCCAGAAGATGAGAGAGAGCAAGATATTGAAAACCTATTTGAAGAAATAATGACAGAAAACTTCCCCCACCTGGTGAAAGAAATGGACTTACAGGTCCAAGAAGCGCGGAGAACCCCAAAGAAAAGGAATCCAAAGAGGACCACACCAAGACACATCATAATTAAAATGCCAAGAGCAAAAGACAAAGAGAGAATCTTAAAAGCAGCAAGAGAAAGAAACCGAGTTACCTACAAGGGAATACCCATACGACTGTCAGCTGATTTCTCAACAGAAACTTTGCAGGCCAGAAGGGAATGGCAAGAAATATTCAAAGTGATGAATACCAAGAACCTACAACCAAGATTACTTTATCCAGCAAAGCTATCATTCAGAATTGAAGGTCAGATAAAGAGCTTCACAGATAAGGAAAAGCTAAAGGAGTTCATCACCACCAAACCAGGATTATATGAAATGCTGAAAGGTATCCTTTAAGAAGAGGAAGAGGAAGAAAAAGGTAAAGATACAAATTATGAACAACAAATATGCATCAACAAGTGAATCTAAGAATCAAGTGAATAAATAATCTGATGAACAGAATGAACTGGTGATTATAATAGAATCAGAGACATAGAAAGGGAATGGACTGACTATTCTTGGGGGGGGAAAGGGGTGTGGGAGATGTGGGAAGAGACTGGACAAAAATCGTGCACCTATGGTTGAGGACAGTGGGTGGGGAGTGAGGGCGGAGGGTGGGGCGGGAACTGGGAGGAGGGGAGTTATGGGGGGGGGAAAAAGAGGAACAAATGTAATAATCTGAACAATAAAGATTTAATTAAAAAAAATAAAAAGTCATTTAATGTCTTAAGGCCATCCTTCCATATTTGTACTTTTTAAAGCCTACTACATTGACTTTTAATTATAGTTCCTAAATATTTGAAGGGCGTTTCCCTCTGTATTTCCTCCCAGAGCAATTTGTAAGCTACATTTAGGGAGTTCATTTTAAAATTTGTACTTTCTTTTAAACAGAGCAACAAACTTGGTTGCATTTCAGAAAAACGAGTAGGAGAGAGGTATGCTGGCTAATATTGCAATGCATACATTTCAATTAAAAGTAACGGTTTACTTTTGGTGTCAGAAGTGGGCATGTGATCAGGTTCAGGCCTCCTGATGGCCAGAAGTGGGCACCTGATCACAGGGCAGGGCCCATGATGGCTGGAAGTGGACACCTTCTCAGGAGACACGGCCATATGATGAGCTGAAGTGGACAGGTGATCTGGGGGGCGTGACCTCATGAGCATTCCAGAGTGGGGCTGAGTTCCCACCTGATGTCTGCAACCCCCTATCTAAGAGGTCAACACACTTCTCCTCCCAGACTAGTTTGAGGGCCCCGGGGCTGCAGGCACGACCTGGTGTCTAGTGACAGGCTGGGGCCCAGGCTTGGCTGGTCCCTGGAGCTGCAGTGGAGCTCTGAGTGTGCTGTTCACCAAATGGGTTTTCCAGGGGATGAGAGATGTGGCCACGGAGGTGGGGTGGCATCAGGGACTTGTCCCGGGCGGCACCCAGGCAGAGCCATGTCTCAGAGAGCCAATGGAGCTAGTCAGCCAGTTTGCGGACCCCAAATCCATTTCTTTTCAAGGTAAAACAAAATCTGGCAGGGGAAGCAGGTGGCCAAAGCTGGACACAGGGAAAATTATGGTACTTTGGAATCTAAGCCACAGGCGGGGAGGTGAGGCAGGGTGTTGTCCACACAAGGCCCTCGGCCCAGTGCAGGGGGCCTCTGTCGAAGTTCCCAGCTGGGAGGGGGCCAAGGACAAAGAGAGCAAGTGCCCAGAGGCACAGGTGCACATTAAAGAAACTTGACCACTGCGGGTGAAGGAGGGGTTTGACAAGTGGCCATAGGGTGAGGGTGCTTACCCAGCGGTCACAGGTAAAGGGTTCCAATTTTTGTTCAGCCCTTTTACTGCTGTGTGTCCTGGAGGATGTCACTCTCCCTCTCTGTGCTGCTGTAGCCTCACCTGTACAACATGCCACATCTGTTTCTCGCACTGTCCCTCTTGCCCTGAGGGATCTCCGCCTTCTAGTCAGCATCCAGGCCTCACCACCCTTCCCTCCCCCAGCCTTCCTGGGACTTTACAGGACCCTCTGCTCTCCTGTTTCCTTTTCCATCCCAGAGTCACTGTCTTGCAGGAAAGGGAGAGTAAGCACAAATGATTTTCTGGGAGGACTTTGTCAAAGGGACTGTTGACAGGTGTGAGAACAGGGGCAAAACGCCTATCTCAGGGGTGGCACTGTGGAAACAAGAGACCTTCCAAAGTCTCAAGGGAGTGGGGCCAGGTGGTCACGCCAGAGTGGGCAGGAGAACAAGCGATCAGGGCAAAGTGATGGTCTGGAAGTTGGCACCTGATCAAAGGGCGGTGCCTTTTGATTGGACGGATGTGGGCATGTGATCAGGGGGGTGGGGCTAGCACTAGGGTTAGGGCTATTGTTAGGGTGCAGTATAGGAGACACAGACTGTGGGCAACCGTGGTTTCCAATTTTAGCCCTGCCCTTTCAGTGCTCTGCCCTTGAACAAGTCGCTCGCCCTGCCTGTGCTGCAGTATCCTCACATGTACAGTAGGCCACAGCTCCTCACAGGAGTGTGGAGTGACTGTGTGTGTTCCACTTGCCCTGAGGGCTTTCTGCTTCCTAGTCAGCTCACCCTCCTCACCACCCTTCCCTCCTCCAGCCTTCCAGGGACTGCACAGGCCCTGCTGGACTTCTTGCATGGACTCTGGATGGGCCACTGCTCTCCTGTCTACTTTTCTTTTATTATTATCTTTATTATTAATTTTTTTGCCTGGATTTTATTTATTCTTTATCGATTAAGGTATTACATATGTGTCCTTATCCCCCCATTGCCCTCCCACCTTTCCCCTCCCATCATGCCCTCACACCCCTAGTGTCTGTGTCGATTGGTTAGGCTTATATGCATGCATATAAGTCCTTTGGTTGATCTCTCCCCCTTACCACCACCCTCCCCTACCTTCCCTTTGAGGTTTGACCATCTGATCAATGCTTCTCTGTCTCTGGATCTGTTTTTGTTCATCAGTTTATGTAGTTCATTATATTCCACAAATGAGTGAGAACATGTGATATTTATCTTTCTCTGACTGGCTTATTTCGCTTAGCATAATGCTCTCCAGGTCCATCCATGCTGTTGCAAATGGTAGGAGTCCTTTCTTTTTACAGCAGTGTAGTATTCCATTGTGTATACTAGTATGTGCCAAAGTTTTTTAATCCACTCATCTGCTGATGGGTACTTAGGATGTTTCCAAATCTTAGCTATTGTAAATTGTGCTGCTGTGAACATAGGGGTGCATATGTCCTTTCTGATTGGTGTTTCTAGTTTCTTGGGATATATTTCTAGAAGGAGTATCACTGGGTCAAATGGCAGTTCCATTTTTAGGTTTTGAGGAAACTCCATACTGTTCTCTACAGTGGCTGCTCCACTCTGCATTCCTTGTGCAACCAGAATTGCACAAGGGTTGCTTTTTCTCCACATCCTCACCAGCACTTGTCATTTGTTGATTTGTTGATGATAGCCATCCGGACAGGTGTGAGATGGTATTGCATTGTCGTTTTGATTTGCATCTCTCGGATTATTAGTGACCTTTAGACATATGTTTTCATATGTCTCTTGGCCCTCCTTATGTCCTCTTTCGAAAAGTATCTATTTAGGTCCGTTGCCCATTTTTGATTGGGTTTTTTAAATCTTCCTTTGTTAAGTTGTATGAGTTCCCTATAAATGTTGGAGATTAAACCCTTATTGGTGATAACATTGGCATTATATTCTCCCACGCAGTGGGCTTTCTTGTTGTTTTGTTGATGGTTTCTTTTGCTGTGCAGAAGCTTTTTATTTTGATGTAGTCCCATTTGTTTATTTTCTCTTTAGTTTCCAATGCCCTAGGAGCTGTATCAGTGAAGAAATTGCCTCGGCATATGTCTGAGATTTTGTTGCCTTTGGATTCCTCTAGTATTTTTATGGTTCCTGTCTTACATTTAAGTCCTTTATCCATTTTGAGTTTATTTTTGTGTATGGTGTAAGTTGGTAGTATAGTTTCATTTTTTTGCATGTATCTGTCCAATTTTCCCAACACCATTTATTGAAGAGTCTGTTTTGACTCCACTGTATGCTCTTGCCTCCTTTGTCAAATATTAATTGAGCATAGTGGTTTGGGTCAGTTTCTGGGTTCTCTGTTCTGTTCCATTTATCTATATGTCTGTTCTTGTGCCAGTACCAGGCAGTTTTGAGAACAGTGGCTTTATAATACAGCTTGATATCTGGTATTGAGATCCCTCCTACTTTGTTCTTCTTTCTCAGGATTGCTGAGGCTATTTGGGGTCTTTTTTTTATTCCAGATGACTTTTTGGAGAGTTCTTTCTAGGTCTGTGAAATATACTGTTGGTATTTTAATGGGGAGTGCATTGAATCTATAGATTGCTTTGGGTAGTGAGGGCATTTTAATGATGTCAGATAAGTCCATCTGATCTAGTGAGTCATTTAGGATTGCTGTTTCTTTGCTGCTTTTAGACAATTTATCCAGTGATGTCAGTGGAGTATTGAAGTCCCCTACTATGATTGTATTGTTGTCAATCTCTCCTTTGATATCTTCCAGGAGTTTTTTTTATGTATTTGGGTGCTCCTGCATTGGGTGCATATATGTTTACCAGGGTTATATCCTCTTTTTCTATTGATCCCTTTAGTATTATGAAGTGGCCATCCTTATCTCTTGTTATGGCCTTCACTTTGAGGTGTATTTTGTCAGATATAAGTATTCCTATCCCAGCTTTTTTTTCATTTCCATTTGCCTGGAAGATATTTTTCCATCCCTTCACTTTCAGTCTGTGTGAGTCCCTTGTTCTAAGGTGGGTTCTTGTAGACAGCATATATATGGGTCACGTTTTTCTTATCCATTCAGTCACTCGATGTCTTTTTGTTGGAGCATTTAGTATGTTTATGTTATTATTGACAGGTACTCGTTTGTAGCCATTTTTATTTTTTGTGTCTGTGGTCCTTCCTCCCTTTTTATTTCTTCTTTTTACACCAGTCCCTTTAGCATTTCTTGCATTGCTGGCTTGGTAGTGATAAACTCCCTTAGCCTTTTTTTTGTCTGTGAAGCTCCTTATTTCTCCTTCAATTTTGAATGATGGCCTTGCTGGATAGAGTATTCTTGGATTAAGTCTCTTGCTTTGCACCACTTTGTAAACTTCCTTCCATTCCTATCTGGCCTGATGTGTTTCTGTTGAGAAATCATTTGATAATCTAATGGGAGATTCCTTGTACGTAACTTTCTGTCTCTCTCTTGCAGCCTTTAAGATTCTCTCTTTGTCCTGAACGTTTGCCATTGTAATTATGATGTGTCTTGTGTGGTTTTTTTCGGGTTCATCTTGTTTGGGACTCTGTGTTTGTGTGACTTTTTTCTTCCCTATATGAGGGAAGTTTTCTGACATTATTTCTTCAAATAGGTTTTCTAACTCTTGTTCTTCTTCCTGTTGTTTTGGCACTGCTATTCATATATTGCTTCATTTCATGTTGTCCCAAAGCTCCCTTAGGCCTCCTCCTGTCTTTTAATTTTCTTTTTTCCAATTGCAATTCATTTTGGGTGTTTTTTGCTTCCCTGTCTTCTAATTTGCTAATTTGGTCCTCCACTTCTCCTAGTCTACTGTTGAAACTTTCCATAGTGTTTTTTATTGCAGCTATATTACTCTTTATTTCTTCTCGATTCTTACACAAGTTGTTGATTTTTTTCATCCATTCAGTTTATGAACTGTATAACCCTTATGCTGAATTATTTTTCTGACATATTGCATGTCTCTATTTCACTTAGTTCCTTTTCTGGTGATTCCTCTTCTTTCCTTTGGGGGTTTCATTGTCTCCCCATTTTTGCTGTCACCGAAGGATCTAGGTGTCAAGTTGTGTGGGGGCTGCTCCTCGAGCAACAGCAGCTCCTTGGGTGGCAGCTGCTCCTTTGGCAGTCACAGCAACAGCTGCTCCTCAGTTGGTGGCAGCTCCTCTGGTGGGCACTGCTCACATGGCTGCTTGCAGCAGTGGTGGCTCTTCTGGTTGGTGGTGGCAGGCTGCTTGCCTAGCTGCTGTTCCTTGTATGGGGGCAGGCTGCTCACGAGGCTGCTCTCCTCGAAATGGGGCAGGCTGTGCACGGCTGCTGTTCCTTGGATGAGGGCAGACAGCTTGTGCAGCTGCTGCTCCTCAGATGGGGGCAGACCTTGCACGGTTGCTGCTCCTCGGACAGGGCAGGCTGCTTGCGGGGCTGCTGCTCTTCAGACTTCTTTCTCTTTTTAATCCCAGCTGTCAGAGTACTTCAGGAAAGAGAGAGCAAGGACAAACGATTTTCTGAAATGATTTTGGCAAAGGAACTGTTGATTGCTGTGAGAGTAGTTGCGACTGCCAACCAGGGAGGTGGAACCTCTGAAATAGGGACCATCCAAAGTCTCGAGGGGGTGGGGCCACGTGATCACACCAGAGTGGGCATGAAAACATGGGACTGGATCAATCAGTCTGCAGGCAGAGGCAGGTGTCTGGAGACTTTGTGTCTCTGCCTGATCTAATTAGTGAGGAGCAACATTTGACACTGTCCTGCTCTAGAGATTGAGAGGCCTAACAGATCTACCAAAGACATATTCACAAATTCAAGGAGGCTGCCAAAATGGGGAGACAAAAACCCAGAAGTGACAGAACAGAATTGTCCAGAAGAATTCATAAATGACATGGATATAATACATTTACCTTATATAAAGTATAATGATGATAAAGATGCTCAACAGCATGAGAAAAGTTATAGTAACTATGAAAAAGAACAATAAAAAATAAAGGCTGACATAGCACTAATAAAGAACACATTGGAAGGAGTACAGAGCAGATTACAGGAAGCTGAGGATCAGATCAGTGAATTATATGACAGGGTAAGAAAAAAATCACTCAAGCAGAGAAGCAAAAAGAAAAACAAACAAACCGGAGTACAGTTTAAGAGATCTGTGAGACATGGAATTTTTTTTCAGCCTCCCAGAATTTCTTACTAGAGTATTGTTTTCTAACTGTCCACAAGATGGCGCCAACCTAGTCCCTTACTAGGATGCTGTTCCCAGAATGCCCACAAGAGTGTGCTATTGAGCACTACTCTTTATAGGGTGCTGTTCTCTAAATGCCCAAAACATGGTGCTATTGATCCTAATTTGCTACTGGTTGCTTTTCTTAGAATACCCAAGAGGGCGCTATTGAGCCCGATCCCTTACTAGGGTCATGTTCTCTAACTGCCAACCAGAGGGTGCTATGAAGAAAAAAAAGTTTTGGGGCTGAATCCTGTGAGGAGGTGAATTAAATTTTTCTGTGCGCCCATTTTTCAGGAAAAAATGGGAGTTAGAACAGCTCAGATTTTAACTGGTCTGGGTAAAAGAAGTAACATAAAACATCTGGTAATCATTCTGGAATTAAACATTTTCTTGACATTTTATAAAACAATTTCCTGAACGATTTCTATTTTGATCTGAATGTATCTCCTGTATTTTTGCATCCTTGCCACCAGATGGTAGTGATACCTCATGCATACATTTCTTCCTCCTGCTCCTCCTGCCCTTTCTTCCTCCTCCTTACTACCATTATCCTGCTTAATGTTATTCTAGAAATGAACCAATGGATCTAAGGTAAAAATGATAGCTAAAAAATTCCCACTATATTTTCTATGACAAGTTGGTATGCTAGAGTCGTATTTCCCTGGTGAGAGAAAGTGTGAAAATGTGTGCATTGAGGCAAAATGGGATTATTGTAATCTTTTCCCCCCTTTATTTTTATTGTTGACACTGTTACAAATATCCCTGACCCTCTCCCCCTATGTCCTTCTCCGCCAAGCTCTTTCCCCCCTTCCCTCTGGCCATCAACACACTGTTGTCTGTGTCTGTGGCTTATGCATATACATCGGCTAATCCCTTCACCTTCTTTCATCCATTTTTCCCCTACTCCCTCCCCTCTGACAGCTGTCAGTCTGTTCCATGTATGGATACCTCTGTTTTTATTTTGTTCATCCGTTTATTTTGTTCATTAGATACCACATATAAGTAAGTTCATATGTATTTGTCTTTCTTTGAATGGCTTATTTCACTTAGCCTAATAATCTCCAGGTTTATCCATGTTGTCCTAAAAGTTAAGATTTCCTTCTTTTTTATGGCTGCATAGTATTCCACGGTGTAAATGTACCACAGCTTTTTTATTATTATTACTATTTTTTTATCCACTCATCTGCTGAGGAGCACTTGGGCTGTTCCAGATCTTGGCTGCTATGAACACAGGGGTATATATATTCTTTCTGGTTGCTGTTTCAGGATTCTTAGGATATATTCCAAGAAGTGACATTGCTGGATTAAAAGGCAGTTGCATTTTGAATTTTTTAAGGGAACTCCATACTGTTTTTCAGTGTCTGCACCAGTCTGCATTCCCACCAGTAGTGCACTAGGGTTCCCTTTTATCCACATCCTCACCAGCCCTTGTTTGGTGATTTATCGATGGTAGCCATTCTGGCAGGTGTGAGGTGATATCTCATTTGGTTTTAATTTGCATTTCTCTGATGATTAGTGACATTGAGCATTTTTTCATATGTCTATTGGCCATCTGTATGTCCTTTGGAGAAATGTCTGTGCAGGTCCTTTGCCCATAGATGTTGGATTGTTATGTTCTCATTTTCATTTGTTTCAAGGTAATAGTATATTTCTTCCTTGATTTCATTGTTAGCCCATTCATTGTTTAGTAACATGTTATTTACCCTCCATGCCTTTGTGTGTTTTGTAGGTTTTTTTTTCCTGTGGTTGATTTCTAATTTTATACCATTATGGTCAGAAAGGTGCTTGAAATTATTTCAATTTTCTTAAATTTATTGAGACTTTGTGTCCTAACATGTAGGGGTGGCCTTATGTAGTAGGCGAGCTGTGGGACCCAGTGGTGCAGCCTCTTTGATCTCTTTAACTGGGTGCTCTAGGAATGTCCATTGTGTGGTTTATGTGAGCCCTCCTTTTGTACTTGAGTCTTGATTGCTGTTGGCACATTCATGCATGGGATCAACCCTCAGCCTGGCTGACCGTGAGATTCGACCCTGACGATGGCATGTGAGATGCAGTCTTGACGTGGCTTCTGCAAATCCTTGGTTATAAGACTCTTCTTCAGCTAGTCTTCAGTTCGTTGTTTGGGGTAATTGTTCCCCAATTTAGTTGTATTTCCAGTTTGGTTCTGGGAGGAGGTGAGTGCAGAATCCACCTATTCTGCTGCCATCTTGAAACTTCTGAAATAATGTAATCTTCTGTGGGAATTGGAATAACCCTAAGTAACAATGCTTTTAGTAAGTAATAAAATATTATCTTGAATTGTAATAATAAAAAAGAGCATGTAAAAAGAGAGAGATAGAGAGAGAGAGAGAGAGAGAGAGAGAGAGAGAGAGAGAGAGAGAGGAACTTCCTTTGGGTTTTTGGTACACCTGTCGAAAGTAACCCTTGTCACTTTGTAGGCATGCATCCATGAAGGATGAGGAGTGAGCCCTAAACTGGTTTGGCTTAGTGACAGAGCATTGGCCTGTAGATCAAAGGGTCCCTGGTCAAGGGTACGTACCTTGGTTGAAAGCTCCTCTCCAGCCTGGGCCCTGATGGAACTCATGCAGGAGGCAACCAATTGATGTGTTTCTCTCACATTGATGTTTCTGTCTGTCTTTCCCTCTATCTTCCATTCTCACTAAAACTCAATGGAAAAATACCCTTGGGTGAGGATTAACAACAACAACAACAAAAAGGATGAGGAAGTGAGGTTCTCTAGAGGTGAAGTGGGCCTTGCATGAACCTGATCTCTATTCCACGTACTTCTCACTTTTCTTACTCAGTTTGCCTTCATATGGCATCTTTTCTTTCTCAGATATTTTTCTCCAAGAATAATTTTCTTACTCTCCTGGATTCACAAGACCATGTTTCAGCTTGTGAAGCAGCATGTTTTTGTGTGTAACTTTTATTTTATCACTTAAAGCTATCTATGGAAACCTTCTAAACATGAAATAAAAAACCAAACCTATAATTGTGCTGACCCAAAAGGATCTTGGACGTACTTCTTTAAACTTGGCTTGATGAGGCTGTTTTTAAACCAAACATTCACACTCAAAATTCAAGTCACTTGGAAAAATAGCTTGAAATAGATGGGGTTTTGGTTCATTGTATTTTTAGTTAGTGAGGACTATCTGGACCATTTTCAATAGCTTGAAGTGATTAGTTGGTCTGACTTTAGCTGCAGCAAAAAAAAAAAAAAAAAAAAAAAAGGGCAATTTTAAGGGCCTCTTTGGCTACCCAGGATGTTCCTACAGACCAGAGAACAGCCTTCATCAGTGAGATACAATTATCTTTAAAAATTATAACCCATAGGTCTGGGTTTGATATGCGCACTTTCACATACCAGGCGTGTGGATGTAGGCGTGTTCTTTATTGTCCTGCGTAAAATGGGGATATTAATGCCCACATGGGGATTCACCAGATAAAGCCCATGGAGAGCTGCCATGCATGCTCTGCTCAGCAAAGCAGCTTCTCCTTCTCAGCCCACCTTCGGGGTAGAAGCAGGCTGACTCGACCTTGCATTGCAAAGAGGCAAAGCTTTAGCTTCCATATTTGTTTTCGCCAGGAGTTCACTCTGTAAACATCCTCCCTTGGGTTTGGAATTTTCCTAAGGGGACTCTAAGGGGGAACAGAATTTTCAGTTTTCATTTTAAAACATTTCCACGGGCATCTCCCTCTCCAGTGCACACTCAGAGCTAGACCTCATTTTTGAAATGGGAAGGCAGAGGAGTGGGAAAAGGCAGGACTAAAGAAAGTAAGTCCCTCCTCCCTTTATTGAACACGAAGTAATGCTACTAATCAGAATAATTTAGTGAAGATTAAATTAGGTAATTAACAAGCCAATGCTCTGAAATGCTCTGTTCAAGGGACGGAGGGACTTCAGGGCATGCTTCGATATGAAGGGATTACTAAAAGCCTCTTAGAGGGACCTCTAATATCTCTCTGCACTGAAGATTTCCCAACTCTGTCCCATATTTCTGTGAGCTGTGAATCTGGCTTAACAGCCCTCACGCTGTGGAATGGCACAGATTTCTAAAGGCAGGCAATAGTCACAGTCCCTCCTACAGTTTCAGCACTAACTGATTGATACTTTATTTCTGAATAGCTTTAAACTTTGTTTTTGAAATAGAGGGTAATGATCCGTGAAATCTTGGCACTTTGAAGGAATAACTTGTGTTTTAGGATTTTACTTGGGGACATTTGAGGGATTATGAACTCAAAAGCCACATGGCAGTTTGGCAAACCTGCCAGATTATATTTGTTCGATAGAAGCCTTGAGTTGCCTTATTCTAAAATGTGGAGCGGTCAATAGCCTCTGGATCTCAATGTAGAGATGTTGGGTAAAACTTCCATTTGGGGAGTTGTGATTCTCTTTTATCTTCTGGTGGTGACACAGGAAGTTACCTTTACAGCAGATCTTCCCTTTCACTCAGGAATTTCCTGATGCTTTTATGGGGTGATTACCCACCTACCCGTTATTCTTAGAGAAGCTCTGAAACCCAGTGAAGGAACCAAAATTCAGTGCCTGCAGATTGAGGCATCAACCATTCTATTTAGTCATGTAAATTTCATGTGTTAGTTGAACTCTGTCTTTGCAGAGTTAGAATTTTTTTCCTTCATAAACATAGACTGCATAAGGCCTGAAAATGATTGTTTTATGGAGATGTGTAGCTGACCCACACCCAAGAATGTCTTCACGGGAGATGGGGAGCAGAGACTGTGTTATCACTGAGAAATGCAAAGCCTGATTGTCACTTCACATGAGAGGATAACTGGGTGTAGCGGAAAGGACTGGAATATTCATCCCCCACAGGAATTGGGTGTGATTGGCTCCTGTGATGGTCTTGTCGGGACCCATTACCAGAAGACCCTTTGGGAAAGGAGTGGAGAAGGGGGGAAATCTACCTGTGGGTGTATACACATATATTCATGCTATATGCATACACACACATACAGTAGGTGTGAGTTACATTTGTTTGTTTTTACTTAAATCATAACCACAATTTTCCACATGAAGGATCCCAGTTCTCATGAACACAGGAGATAATAAGATTAGAATTTCTCATAATTGCTGTATGATTTTATCCCATGTTACAAACAGAATTGTCTTGAATCATACTAAACCCACCATGTTTAAAAATTACTGAGAACTGCCAAAACCGGTTTGGCTCAGTGGATAGAGCGTCGGCCTGCGGACTGAAAGGTCCCAGGTTCGATTCCGGTCAAGGGCATGTACCTGGGTTGCGGGCACATCCCCAGTGGGAGATGTGCAGGAGGCAGCTGATCGATGTTTCTCTCTCATCGATGTTTCTGACTTTCTATCTCTCTCCCTTCCTCTCTGTGAAAAATCAATAAAATATATATATATATTTTAAAAAAAATTACTGAAAACTGATAAAGTATTTTTGAATATGTTCTATACGTTATACCCAATTCTTTATAACTTCACTACGTTGTTTAAATATAAAGGCATTATATACTATACTCTCTTCCTTTATTCCTCACTTAGTGCCAGTACTACAACTGACATCAGTGCTCCTGCAGATAATTCTCTATGCATTTGGTTGCCTAAAGTACATTCTGCAGTAGATTCCTAAGAAAAAAATAGGAATAATATTCCCTGAGTTCTTTTATGTTGATAAAAAGTTGCCTGAGCCCTTTGTATTTGAAAACGACTTTTACTGGATATAAAATGTGTGGCTTACATATTCATTCTTTCAGTGTCTTAAATGTTGCTCTATTTTTTTCCAGCATAAACATTACTTCAAAAATTCTGATGATGCCGAAACCGGTTTGGCTCAGTGGATAGAGCGTCGGTCTGCGGACTGAAAGGTCCCAGGTTCGATTCTGGTCAAGGGCATGTACCTGGGTTGCAGGCACATCCCCAGTAGATGTGCAGGAGGCAGCTGATCGATGTTTCTCTCATCGATGTTTCTAACTATCTCTCTCCCTTCCTCTCTGTAAAAAAAGTCAATAAAATACATTAAAAAAAAAAATTCTGATAAGGCCCTGGCCAGAGCGTCATCCCCATACACCAAGATCTCGGGTTTGATTTGCACACACAAGAAGCAATCAATGAATCTATAAATAAATGCAACAGCAAATCCACATGTCTCTATCTCAATTAAATACATTAAAAAATTTTAAAGTCTGATGGTAATCTAATATTTTTTTATATCATTTCTTCTTTCTTTACATTGATGTTTTCTGCTGACATAAATAAATTGCACATATTTAAGGGATATACGGTATGCAGAATTCTCCGAAGGCACCCAAGATTTCCACCCCTTGGTGTACACACCCTGTTTAGTCTCATCTGCTATGGGCTGAATGTGTCCACACAAAATTCATAAGTTGAAGTTCTAACCCCTAATGTGATCATAGGCAAAGTGATTAGGATTCGATTACATCATGAAGAGTGCCCCTCATGATGGGAATAGTGGCCTTGAAGGAGAAGAGGAGGAGAGAGCAAATGGAAAGGCTATGTGAGGACATAGCAAGAAATGGCCTTCTGCAAGCCAGGAAGAGAGCTCTTGCCAGGAACCAAATCAGCCTATATCTTGACCTTAGACGTTCAGCCTCCAGAACTGTGAGAGAATAAATTCCTTTTGTTTAAGCCACCTAGTTCATGGTAATCTGTAATGCTAGCTCAGCTAAGACACCTCTTTTGAGTGTCCTCAGGGACCTGTGAACTCAGTGGGCTCATCACTCCTGTTATCTTGTATGAGACTTCATCAGAAAGACTGGGGAGATTCTTCTGCTATCATGAAGTTCACTTCCATGTTGTGAAAGGGCCACATGGCTACAGCTAGAACCTGAAGGCAGCCTGTAGGAGCTGAGAGCCCCTGGTTGACAACTGGCAAGATAATGGGGCTCTTAGTCCTGTAACCACAAGACACTGAGTTCTAAGACCTAGAGTTTCAGTAAGAGCACAGCCCTGGCTGATACTTTGATTTCAGCTTGGCGAGATCCTCATTCATTTAATCTGGGCTTGGACTCCTGACCCAGGGAAATGGTGAAATAATAAATTTGTGTTGTTTTAAGCCATTAAGTTTGTGATCATTTGTTATGCAGCAATAGAAAACCAATAGAGTATAATTTGATCAATTTTGACATATGTACACATGGGAAACCATAAACAAAATCAAGATGAACATATTCATCACCCCTTACATTCCCTATGCCTTTTTGTAATCCATCCCTCCAATCCCATCTCAATCTCTTTAGGCAAGCCTGATCTGCTTTCTGTTATTATAAACTAGAGCCCCGGTGCACAAATTCATGCACATTGAAAGGAAATTAATTAGAAGGTGGCCAGAGGTGCGGGACTGGGCGAGACAGGACGGACATGCCCTGGAGCCAACCTCCCGCCGTAACTCCCTGGCCGGCCACACCTAGGGCGGTGCAGTGGCTCGAAGGGCATCTGTGGAGTGAGCAGAGTCCCTCCAGCAGGTGGGGTCCCTCAGACTGGCCTGTGGGGATCTGGCTGAAACAGGCTTTCCAACATCCCCAGAGGGGTCTTGGATTGCAAGAGGGTGGTTCTCGGGTGATGCACCCCAGAATCAGGCTCCCTCCTCTCTGGTTCTGGGGTGCGTCACCCAAGAACCACCGCTGCCAAGTCAACACAGCTTGGCAGCTCCTGTGTTGAGCGTCTGCCCCCTGGTGGTCAGTGTGCATCATAGCTACTGGTTAGATGGTTGGTCAGTTGGAGGGTCACTTAGCCTTTTATATATATATATTAGTTTGTATTTTCTAGTCTTTTAAATAATGGGGTCATATAGTATATATTCTTGTTGATTTGGCTAGTTTTACGCGACATAATTATTTTGAGATTTATCTGTGTTACATTACATAATAATCATTTCATTTATGGCTGGGTAGTATTTAATTGTATATATTTACCACAATTGATTCATACATTCAACTGTTGATGCATATTTGAGTTGTTTCCAGTTCTTAACTATTACACTTAAGATGCTACAAACATTTGTGTATATGTTTTGTTGGGACATAGGTTGCCACAGAATAACTTCACCCTGTTTTTTACTTAATATGAATTAGATCTTATAAACTTGCCTCAGTACGAGTAAGTACATAAAAGTTTACCAAAATACATAGATACCTAAAACCTTATTGACTCTACTTTAGGAAGTGTTGATAATAAGCAATACTTAGGCTGACTTCTACTATCTTTAGCAATGCATACTTATATACACATGCACATTCACACAATACTTACAGGCCTACCTAAGTGATCATTTGCACAATTTTTCTCCACTTATTCTATATTTTATAATAGCCTTGGTCAGAACAAATACTAATTACATTTTTAAAAAACCAACACTCATATTTGTAAATAAATCTTTTTATGGTGTCTTTATAGGATTGAGGTAATCATGCAGCATGCATTTCTACTTGTCTTGACACAGGGAACAAAATATTGAAGTATCAGCATTATTTTTAAATCCTAGCAATCAGACTATGTAATTTAAAAACTAGAGAAAATACTAAAAATATGAGAGGAGATATATGTACATAGTTCACTGTAGAGAAAAGTCATCTTTAACCTTCAAAATGCTTTTCTCTACCAGAAAAAACATTTCTAAGAAGATATGACATTTTGCACTACTGGAATCATTACCAGCTGCTGTGATGGTCAGGGTGGGAGGTTTGTCCGCCTCTAGATCAGGACAAATGCTTTGTATTTGCACGAGCAGAATTGTAGAATTGCTTCAACACCTGGGGGCTGAACCAGATGGTCTGGGTTTGAATCCAGCTACATTGCTTGGCCACTAGATTTGTGATTGCCGTGCTTTTGTTTTCTCATTTATAAAATCAGTATAAGAGTGCTTATCTCAGGGGGACATTGAAAGGAGTAAAGGTGTTTACACATATGAAGTGTTAGAAAAGTGCTTGGCTCAATAAATATTGAACATTGTTATTGAATAAATAAATTCATATACTCCATGAGTCTTTATAACGCAGTTCATCTTCTAGAGCTCATTTTTGTCATTAAACTTGTAATCATAGTATTTTAGATCTAAAAATGCCTTGAGGAATAATCTATTGCAACTGTCTCACTTAAATATGAGGAAAGCAAGGTTGAGGAAGGTCAAATTATTTGTGCTAAATCATCCAGCTAGCTAGTGATAAAGCTAGGATTTTAACCAAAGGCTTCTAATCTGTATTGTTGGAGGGGAATTGAATAGTCTAATTATAATTGGGCTTACCATCAAAAGGAAATACAAATTTAAAGTAGGCAATCAAAAGCCTTAAAGATAATGCATGTTTCACTAAGTACAATGTCTACTTTGCTCCCCATTTCCTGCCTTCCATATTACTCATTTTGGTGGTTATGGATGCTTTGAAATGCATTTTTACTTTTTGTATAATTTTTAATTTTTATTGATGGCTGCCAGTGCTCAGAAGAGCAGACATCCGAGCCTGGCTAACGGACTTTGTGTTTCTTAGGTCACGTGAAGTACCATGCAAATAGTTCCTCAACTTCTCTTGCTTCTTTCAGAAAAATAAATGCTACCCAAAGACATTCTAATCAGACAAGTTAATGGAGCACAAAGTGGAAAGAAATATTTCATTCAATGTGATTAAAAGAGACAAACTGGCTATTTTAGACTTCAAAATGCAGACAGACTTTGTTTTATTGTGTTTCACAGGTGTTGCATTTTTCACAAATTTAAGACCAGACCCTTCACCAGCAAAAAGATTACCACTCCCTTCTTTGAGATACCTACTTTATTACAGTGGTCTGGAACCGAACTTTCTGTATCTTGGAGGTCTGGCTCTATGAATTTCTTATTTGTGCCCATTAAACCTGTGGCTAAAATATTCATAGCACAGCTTTAATGTTGTTATACAAATGTCCCTGTCCTAGGAGAAGCTGCTATTCTCAAACAGACCAAAAGAGAGAAAGAAAAGAGCTGAAATGTTATCTCTTAAAAAAAGTGTTGATTTTTTTGTGTGTGTGTCAGAGAGAGAGAGACAGACAGAGACAGAAAGAGACAGGGAGAGAGGAGACCAAGTCTAAAGTCTATGTCTCCATTTTCTGGAAAAATGAATTAAGTGCTAAAAATCCAATAAACATTTATTACCAGTTTATTAGGTGTCAGACCCTTTACTAGGCATTCAGGATATAGCGATGACTAAGACCGCATATCACGGCCAGGAAGTCCTGGGACCAGGATTCAACTCAGCTCAGCTAACTCCAGAGTGTGTGCCCTTAATCACTACCTCTTACAAACTTCCTCTATGAAACGATCATTCATTGTTTTTTCATTAGAAATAAAATTGTGTTGATGCTTCCATACCAACATTTATCATAAAAGTAACCAACATTGCTATCTTGAGATTGTATCTTTCATTATTCAAAACTTCTCATTGAAACTTGAAAATGACGTTGCAATGTGTTGTTTTTCTAAGTTATTAGTTGTGTCTCAATTTCCACACTATCTTTCTAACGGGCAATTTAGTGTACTGATTTTTCATTTTTATGATATTAGGTAGATCTTTCCAAGCACTTATTGGAAAAGCCCTCAACCATTCTTGGCCCAAGCTGGGTCCCAGCTATTGGAGCAAATTGCTTAAGATCATGACGCTGGAATGGGTGGCCCTCTATCCAACTGCCGCTTAGCTGTCTTGCCTCTAACAAGTGACTTAATTTCTGTTACACCTCCGTTTTTTAAAAAATATACATTTTTATTTATTTCAGAGAGGAAGAGAGAGCTAGAAACATCAATGATGAGAGAGAAATATTGAGTGGCTGCCTCCTGTATGCCCCCCACTGGGAATAGAGCCTGCAACTCAGGCATGTTCCTTGATCAGGAATTGAACTGTGACTTACTGGTCCATAGGTCAATACTCAACCACTGAGCATGCTGGCCAGCCACAATTCAGTTTATTCATCTGTAAAATATTATATACCTCATAGAGATATCATTTACTCCAAATTATGATCTACCTTATACATTTATAAGTAAAGTACCATTTACCTCAAGTTTGATATTAAGATTGCATTCAATCAACGTCAGGTGCTGTTATAAAATGAAGGGGGCAGGCCAGGAGGTTTCGAGGTCAAATGTAGAATCTCTGACCCTGGTGACAAATAGGCTTTCACCAGTAGGCTATAGGGTATCCCATACTATTTAGCTGAAGTCTCCTATGAATTCAGCCGGAGTCTCCTATGTTGGAACACTCTGAATATTGCTTCCGAACAGCGGTCTCCTCCCTGTGCTTAGGACTGATTGTATTGTTCTGCTTTCACTGCCTTCTTGTTGCAAGATAATAAAAGTGAAAACTGTGAGGTTAACCAGGAGATGCCATTTCCCTAAGATAATTACCAGGCTGGCGGGAGTTCTGGTCATCATCCCTTCACTCAGTGCTCCTCCTGGCACATTGCGTTGCTTCCTTATAAAAAGGTCCAGTGAGAACAAGTCATTTCTTCAGTACACGCAAAACATTTATGGGAGAGGCTCCCATGAATCTTTCTGGTGTGTAAGAATGGAGTAATAAAACCCAGGGTTTGGAACTCACTTTGATTCTCATCTTCTCTCCAGACCTTTGTGATTTAGAAAATCCATATGTCAAAATTCAGATAGGCTGATTCAGGGAGTCCTCCTTTAATTTGGAGGTTGCTATTTTTTTTTTCTAAGCTAAGATTTTTCACAGGACTTCATATAATTTTTCCAGCTTTTTTGGTATAAACCATCTGCGGTCATTTCGCAGAGTCTCTAGGTCATGGGAAAGTTCTGTCTTCCCTGCACAGCCCATATACAAGTCCTGCTCACCATAGCCACTTTTCAGTAGTAAATAGTTCCACTTATCTCTAAGGAATTTAGATGGACTCACAATGCCAAACTTGTTGCCGTGTGAAAAATTTTTACAATGCTTGTACATTTAAATAACTCAGTTGACAGTTTTTCAGATGAGTTTTGCCTCTTTCTCAAAGAAACAGGCTCTTATAGAACCTCTGTTAGAAAATGAAAGTTTTCAAATACTCTTTTTGATGTGTTAGGCGTATATTTGTTGGTTTTCCAGATACCTTATAACTTTAACATGACCATTGAAAGGATAGAGAATATGAAGTATAATGTCAAGCATTTGTCATCATCATCTCTTGGGTATGTCACGTCCAGTCCTGCCTGTTTCTTCTCAGGCCTTTATTACTTCTCTTTTCTCATTAGACAAACTCTTATCTTCCTTCAAGACCCAGCCCTGGCCCGACCAGCATGGCTCAGTGGTTGAGTGTCGACCTATGAACCAAGAGGTCCTGGTTTGATTCCCAGTCAGGGCATATGCCCGGGTTGAGGCTCAATCCTTAGCGGGGGCGTGCAGGAGGCAGCCGGTCAATGATTCATCATTGATGTTTCCATCTCTCTATTCCTCTCCCTTCCTCTCTGAAATAAAAATAAATAAATAACCCAGCCCTGGCACCCCTCCTTGACTACTGTAACCCACAAAGCCTCTGAATTTCAAAATACAAATTATTCTCTATTTTGATTCTGAACATAGCTTGTCATACATATTTGAATTTCCTTTTATGTATAAGCTTGTATGGAGTGAAACTGTACGCACCGTGAGGGCAGGAGGACAATCTCATATAGTTCTACTGAAGTCCAGACATATGCCTGGTGGCTGCGTACATGTCACTTTAAATAAAAATGTCTAAAAATAGCAATATATACCCCCTTTGGATATCCTGGGCAACACCAAGATAATAAAACAAATCTGAAATAATAAAAAAAAATTGCAAGTAATACATTTGTCTTTTGGTTTTCTGTGACAATGTGTGTGTGAACAAATAATCCATCATGAATTTCTGTTATGAATATTATCCAAATGCACCTTTTTGATATCCATTATTTATTTAATCATTTGCCTATTGGTCATTTAAGTTGTTTTAGTTTTTATTTTCTTTTTAAAAATGTTTTCATAAAAATCTGTATATCTTTCTTCCAGAAAATATTTACGAATTTATAATTCCAACAACCTATCAATGCTCGTTCACTTCCTTTTTGCTGCTCTAGGCATTGTCATTGTATATAGATACCTATTTTTTAAAAAAATACAGGCGAAGATTTTCATATTATTTTAATTACAATCTTTGAAAATGACGTTTGAAAATGGTTTATTAGGGAGATTAGCAATTTCCTGTGTTTAAAGGACATAGAAATGCTTTCTTTGTGAACTGCCTATTTATGATTCTCTCCCATTGATTTGGTGTATCACATGCGGTTCTCAGGTTCCTAAGAACTCATTATACATTCAGAACATCATCTGAATCCATACACACTGTCAATATTTTTCCATTTTAGTGTTTACCTTTTAATTTTGATAATGGAATTTCTTGATAGTACTTGCAAATAATTGAATTTAATAATTTTTTTCATGCATTTTTCATATAAAGCATTGGAAATATTTCTTTACTTTTTTCTCCTAATTTTGATTTTTCTACTTAAAAATTTTAATATTTAACTTTATAATTAACTTGGAATTACTTGTTTTTTCTCTCAAATAATTTATCAATTTCCCAGAACCATTTATTGATTGAACAATCTTTTAAAAATTTATTATACATATACATATTTATTTCATATTTTTTACTGATCATAAATTTTCAAACTGATCACACATGTATCAGACACAATTTCTTATATAACTATTTTGGGGCTCCCTATCATATTCCTTTAATCTGTTCATTCATTTTCTATCTCCACAGTTTTGATTATAGCTTTATAACAAATTTTAACATCTAGTAAAATAAAATCCTCATGTTGCTATTTTGTTCTTTATGTAAATTCATTAGTTGTTCTTTCCCATTTGATCTCACAGAAGTTTAAAATTATTTGCCAAGTTAATAATATCTGTGGGATTTTACATAGCATTGAACTCAGCCTTAGGACTGTTTGAGACGCACCAACAGAACACCCATAGCACTCAGCATGTTCTTTTTCAAGTCAAACTAATGTCCCTCCCATGCTGAGAGCTAACTGCCAGGCTGCACTCTAGTCCAAGGGCACAAGAGGGAGGGTGTGCAACTGGTGGTCACTTATATCTGCAATGCACATTTCATGAAGAGACTTTCCAAAGTAGCTCTCACAGCTCCTATTTTACTTATCTGCTGCTTTTCCTTAGAACACTGACATAAGTGTTTTCTCATCAATAAATCTCAACCAGTTATTTTAATCCCAATATTTTTCTTTTTTGCACGCTGGTGGCCCCTAGTAAGCCAATGTTTACTGAAATATAAAGTAAATATCTCAAACAACTTTTATATTAGAAAGAGGTTTAAAAATTTATCATGGGAAAATTGCCTTAAAAGCTAGTTGTGACACTAATGATAAACAACAAAAAATAGTTTTCACTCATCTAAACCTCCTTATCTGTCTATTGTTTTTGGGTTTCATTCAGGTTTTCGTTGTCTCAAATGCATGTGTCCTTGTTTCTGGTGGGAATTCTTGCTAAGTGAGATGTGTCTTTCTCTTCCTTTGGGATTTGAACTATCCCAGAAACATCTTTTCTCTTGTTTTCCCATAAATTCTGCTCCTCAGATGACAGTGTTCATGTTTGGTTTCACAAACATCTGAATGAAATTTGTTTATTTTCCTTTAGAAATATGTATTGTAAACCGAGTGTACTTTTGTTTTTAGAAAAGTTCAAGGTGATAATTCAAGGCCTAGTAGATGTAGAATTTTTATGTTCATGGTAAGTGTAAGAAGAGTGGCCCTTATTTTCAAAACTGTCCTTGGGGAACAGCATTTTGAGATGAGAAAGAAATTCAATTAGTTTGACTAATTCTATGTATTTATTTATTTGACTTTTTATCATTGATTTTGAAACAAAGACTGCCTATTATTAAGAAGGAGAATTTTTCTTAATATGCATTTTATGTTCTTATCAGAATAATAATCTAATAATAAAAAATATCTTACTGATGGTGGCTGCAGATGGTTATAAGGTGTTGATTTGCAGAAGCATTTTATTATTTGGAACTCAGTATAGTCTTTGAAAAATTTCTGCATTTTTATGACAATCAGGAAAATAAAAATGACACTTCATAATAACTTCTATCAGAAACACCAGGAGGATGCTTTGAAGATATAACTTAGGAACATGTAAATGAGGTGAAATAACCAGTAAGTAAACATTTTGATTTAATTTCAGGACAAGCTGTAAAATTGAAAATTCTTATGCTAGTATAAAATTAAACCTGAGCAAATTACAGACCCTGGCATTTTAATTAGAATACTAGTGCATTTTTGGAAGCAACGCCACCATCAGTGACATTGGAAACATGGCAGTGGGATGGGTTGCCGAGAACCATGTACTTTTCCTTTATTTTGAGCTGACACCTTTAGAGCTTCATTGAAGTGGGATTCTAATGGTATTCAGAACAATATTCCACTGGAAACCTCTAGGTAAGGATCCATATAAACTCACAGTCATGATGTACATTTGAGAGCCCGAGCTATGTGTATCTTCTATGGTATGTGATACCAGAAACAATGGCTTTTTTCCTTTAAAGGGTAAACAACCCACTTAGATGAATGGATTGCTATTCTGAATACTTAATTTTATTTATTTATTTTTTTATTATTATTTTTTTAATTAAATCTTTATTGTTCAGATTATTACATTTGTTCCTCTTTTTTTCCCCCCCCATAACTCCCCTCCTCCCAGTTCCCGCCCCACCCTCCGCCCTCACTCCCCACCCACTGTCCTCATCCATAGGTGCACGATTTTTGTCCAGTCTCTTCCCACATCTCCCACACCCCTTTCCCCCCCAAGAATAGTCAGTCCATTCCCTTTCTATGTCCCTGATTCTATTATAATCAACAGTTCATTCTGTTCATCACATTATTTATTCACTTGATTCTTAGATTCACTTGTTGATAGATGCATATTTGTTGTTCATAATTTGTATCTTTACCTTTTTCTTCCTCTTCCTCTTCTTAAAGGGTCCCTTTCAGCAATTCATATAATCCTGGTTTGGTGGTGATGAACTCCTTTAGCTTTTCCTTATCTGTGAAGCTCTTTATCTGACCTTCAATTCTGAATGATAGCTTTGCTGGATAAAGTAATCTTGGTTGTAGGTTCTTGCTATTCATCACTTTGAATATTTCTTGCCACTCCCTTCTGGCCTGCAAAGTTTCTGTTGAGAAATCAGCTGACAGTCGTATGGGTATTCCCTTGTAGGTAACTGAGTTTCTTTCTCTTGCTGTTTTTAAGATTCTCTCTTTATCTTTTGCTCTTGGCATTTTAATTATGATGTGTCTTGGTGTGGTCCTCTTTGGATTCCTTTTGTTTGGGGTTCTCCGCGCTTCTTGGACCTGTAAGTCCATTTCTTTCACCAGGTGGGGGAAGTTTTCTGTCATTATTTCTTCAAATAGGTTTTCAATATCTTGCTCTCTCTCATCTTCTGGCACCCCTATAATTCTGATGTTGGTACGCTTGAAGCTGTCCCAGAGGCTCCTTACACTATCCTCGCATTTTTGGATTCTTTTTTCATTTTGCTTTTCCGGTTGGATGTTTTTTGCTTCCTCGCATTTCAAATCATTGACTTGATTCTTGCGCTCCTCTGGTCTGCTGTCGGGCATCTGTATAATATTCGTTATTTCAGTCCGTGTATGCTTAATTTCTAGTTGGTTCCCCAATATAAGATCAAGGGTCTTATTAGTTTTCGTGTAGATCTCATTAAGTTTATCGGCAGCTTCTAAACAGTTCTTGAGAGACCTTAAAAGTGTGGTTCTGAACTCTATATCTTCCATTGACAATTTTGTCCTGTTTCTTTGTCTCCGCATTTTGTTATGCTTCCTTGGTGCACCCCCTAGTGGTCTTTGTTTGCAGTCTTATAGTTAAATCTTGATTGTTGTAGCTAATCCCAGGGAGGGTTTGACCTCCAGGCCAAGTGGCTATGAGAATCAGCTGTGTCAGCAGTGAGAGAACTTCTGTCCTCTAGGGAGGTGCTAATCTAGCCTTTGCCTGAGGCTATCCGGCAAATGCCTCTGTGCAGGGCTTGGGCGGGACGGGTCGCACAGGATCAACAGGGTGGGCCGGAGAGAGCAGTTATGGCGGCTCTCAGTCCTGTCCCCAGGGGCTCTGCCTCTCTGAGTCCCAGCACCCGCTGCAAAGCTCAGAGAGAAAGCTGCACTCGCTCTGACCGAAGCCAGACAGTCCCGCTTCTCCCGTTTGAGTCTGGGTCCCTAAAGACTCGCCCGGATCTGGAGCTCAGAGTCTGCGACTCCCTCCCGATTGAAAACGCCAACCGCGCCCTCCGCCGCCAGCCCGCTCCGCGCACTCCGCACCTCAGAACTTGACCTCAGCACCGCGCCTCCTCTGAGTGTCCGTATGCGTTTCTCCTTCCTCCTAGTTGTAGGACTTCCACTCAGCCAGCGTTCCTGTGGTTCTGGGTGATGTCCCTTCCGTTTTTTGGTTTCACTTTTGAAGTAGTTGTTCAAAGCAGCAAACTCCGGCGTTAACCTATGCCGCCATCTTGGTTCTCCCTGAATACTTAATTTTAATATTGTTTTATTTTAAAACACTAAACATAGATTCGATTTTTCAAATTTGATTCAGATTCAATTCAATTTTTGTTTTTTGTTTTTTTAAGAAAATGTTATTCCTCCCAGACAAGAAAGAGCTAAAGGAGTTTATTACCACCGAAATTACAAGAAATGTTAAAAGGACTTCTTTAAGAATAGAAAACGAATTTTAAAAATTTGAATAATAAAATGGCAATAATAACATATATATTAATAATTACTTGTAAGTGGTTAAATGCCCTAATCAAAAGGTATAGGGTGGCTGAATGGAAAAGAAAACAAGACCCTTACATACGCCATCTACAGAAGACTCCAGATTGAAAGACACACACACAGACTGGAAGTAAAGGGTTGGAAAATGTATTTCATGAAAATGGAAATGAAAAGAAAAGCTGGGTTAACAATGTTTATACCAAACAAAATAGACTTTAAAACAAAGGCTATAACAAGAAACAAAGAAGGACCCAGCAATTCCACGTCTGGGCATTTATCTGAAAAAGCCAAAACAGTAAATTGAAAAGACATGCATCCACATGATCATTGAGGCATTATTTACAATAGTGAAGACGTGAAAGTAACTTCAGTGGCCTTCAATAGATGAACGGATAAAGAAATGATACATATACTGTATATAATGGAATATGACTCAGCCATAAAAAAGAATGAAATCATCCTACCTGCAACAACATGGATGGACCTAGAAGGTACTGTGCTGCATGAAATAAGTCAGACAGAGAAAGACAAATGCCATATGATTTCACTTATATGTGGAATCTAAAAAGCAAGATAAATGAACAAACAAAACAGAAACAAACACATAGATACAGAGAAGATTTTGATGGTTGCCAGGTGAGAAGGGTTTGGGGAAACTGGGCAAAAAAAGGAAAAAGATTAAGAAGTAGAAATTGATAGTTACAAGGTAGTCACGGGGATGTAAAGTATAGCATAGGGAATATATCTAATAATATTGTAATAACTTTGTATGGTGTCAGATGGGTACTAGATTTATTGGGATTATCACTTTATAAGTTATATAAATGTCTAATCACTATGTTGTACACCCGAAACTGGTATAATATTGCATGTCAACTGTAATTGAAAAATAAAAATATATTTAAAAATCTTTTTAGGTCAATCAA
The DNA here is from genome assembly GCF_963259705.1 of Myotis daubentonii. NCBI lineage: Eukaryota > Metazoa > Chordata > Mammalia > Chiroptera > Vespertilionidae > Myotis > Myotis daubentonii. The sequence goes on from NC_081841.1 coordinate 32,193,980, forward strand.
AATTCAGTTTCTTAAAAAAAAAGTGCAACTTTTGCTAGCCATAAAGAAAAAAAAAAGAAAATGCAGTTCAGAGATGCCAAAGAATAATGATGTGCCTAACCACAAATATGCAAATAATTGATTTTATATTTTTATAAAGAAAATCTACCAATGACCACTAGATGTTTTTCTTTCTTTTCAATATTTCCAAAGTAGAAACTGCTGAAAATTCTACCCAAGCATGAAGAATTACCTCTTACATGATAAACATACTGTCATTTGTTACTGATCAACCTATGGCAGAATATCACAGAAAGAGATGAAACAATTACAAAAAAAGACATAGAATTATGCAATCTTGAATATTTATTTTAAAATGTTAATTGACCATTTACTATTAAACAGAGAATTTTTTGCCAACTAGGGGTTTACATTCTAGAGGGCAGGTTTAGGAGATAAACAGGTATCATACAAGGCAGGTATTGACAAACTATGGCTCACAGATCAAACTTGGCCCATTGGGTATTTGTGTGAATGTAGTTTTATGAGAACACAATCATGCCCATTCCTTTGCATATTATCCATGGCTGCTTTTGCACAACAATAGCAGCATTAAGTAGTGTGGCAGAGATAAGACCTTGGGCGCCCAAAGCCTAAAATATCTACTCTCTGGCCTTTTACTGAACAATTGGTTGACATTTGGTACAAGGTGTTGGTGACAATAAGCTATTTTATTTCTTAAATATTTTTATTGATTTCAGAGAGAAAGGGGGAGAGAGAGAGAGAGAGAGAGAGAGAGAGAGAGAGAGAGAGATCAATGATAAGAAAGGATCATTGATAGGCTGCCTCCTGCATGCCCCCTACTGGGGATCGAGCCCGAAACCTGGGCATGTGCCCTGGACCTGAATCAAACCTGGGACCTTTTAGTCCACAGACTGGCCCACTGAGCCAAACCATCTAGGATGGCAAAAAATTATTTTAAAAAGACAGGATAAATTTTCATATAGAGTGATTAGGAAGTGGTTTCTGAAAAGGCAATATCTGAACAGATGTAAAGAGAGGAAGACAGCCTTGCAGATTTGAGAGAAAAGAATCCAGACAAAGAGAACGGGAAGTGCAAATGAAATGGGAGTATGCTTATCATATCTGAAGAACAGCAAGGAGTCAGACAGAAAGGCTAGAATAAGGGGGGAAAGTAGCAAGAGGGGGAGTCAGAGAGAGCAAAGGGGCAGATAATGAAAGGCCTTGTCCATTTGGATAGTGACTTTGCTTTTAATCTGAGTGAGACGGAGGCCCTGGAAGGTAAAGAGATGAGGAATTACATGATATATCTTATATTTTAGAAGGAAATGTCCAGCTGTAGGTGGAGAGTCAATTGGAGGAGAACAGTGGTGAAGCAGTAAGCTCATTTAGAAGGCTAATTTGCCTCAGTCCAGGTGGGTGACAATGTTGTATCGCAAATCAGTGAGTTGGACAAGACGCCTTAAGGAGCCAACTAGTTAGGAGTCAGCCTTATTGCGCGCAGATTCAGAGCAGGTTACCTCTGTCAAATTCCGAACACCCAGAGGAGGAAGCATTTTCTTTTTATATTCTTTTAGGTCCTTGAGTAAGTTATTTTTACAGATAATTTGTAACCTTGAGTACATATCATATCTACCAAACACCTGTAACCTTGACTATACATATTTATACAGACACCTGTAACCTTGAGTATCATATCTATACAGGCACCTGGCATCAACATCAGTTAGATGGCTAGCTTGCAAGGTCAGACAATTAAGTTTATCTTTTCTATTCAAGCAAAAAACAAAGTTATTTTACAGTCTAAAAATAACAGAGCTGACCTACAGAATAATAGACTGCCTAAGAATAACAGAGTAGCCGAAACCGGTTTGGCTCAGTGGATGGAGCGTCGGCCTGCGGACTGAAAGGTCCCAGGTTCGATTCCGGTCAAGGGCATGTACCTGGGTTGCGGGCACATCCCCAGTGGGAGATGTGCAGGAGGCAGCTGATCAATGTTTCTCTCTCATCGATGTTTCTGACTCTCTGTCTCTCTCCCTTCCTCTTTGTAAAAAATCAATAAAATATATTTAAAAAAAAAAAAGAATAACAGAGTAGTTCAAACAGCAGTTTTTCAAAGGTGGAATTGCTGTGCTTCAACGATAGTGGCTTAGACCAGGCGTTGGCTTAGACCAGGGTGACGGTGGTGGGGAAGTAAAAATGAGTGGATTTGAAATACATATTCAAAGAATAGTCAGCAGGATTTGTTCATGGACTTGATGTGATGTGGGAGTAAAAAAGGACAGTTAAGAATGACTCTAAGATTTTTGTTCCAAGCAAATAAAAGAAATAAATGCAATTTTCCAAGTTGTGGCCCACTAGAGGAATAACAGGTTGTGTTGGAAAGAATGGAGTATTTATTTATTTATTTATTTAATCTTTTCATTTAACAAATCAAGGGGTAGAGATTTTTTTAAACAGAAAATAAAATAATAGGTGAAGATATCAGAAGCAATTTCGAGAGCAGCAGCTGACAGTTAACTCATATCTCACACCATGGCTTCTAATCAACTTCAAGACACTTTACTTCATCTCTGCCTCATCTTTCTTCTCCTCAGCAGCGTCTTCTGACCTTCCCATCTCTAGTCCAGGTGCATCAAGATGGGCCTCATGGATGGCACCCACAGCTGCCAAGGGTTTGTTTTTGCATACAACGATTTTGTGATAGCTACTGGCATTGAAGTAATCATGTTGTGTAGGCAGCTAGATATCTGAGATGAGTTCAGGGAATTAGCCCTGGCTGAGGACAAAGCATTGGGACTCACTCTGGCATAGAAACTGCAAACCATGAGTCTGACTGGGATGATTGGGGAGTAAGTGCAAAAAGAGGAAAAAGTGTAGAAATTCAAGGATTCCAAATTTCGCGTGTAAGATGATGAAGTAGAACTAGTAAAGAGACTGAAAAGATGCCACCTGAAAGGCAAGAAGGAAACCAAAAAAATGTGCTGTCCTAGGAGCCAAGTGAAAAAGTTGACTAAGATGGAAGAAGTGACGCATTGCCTCAAATGTTGCTGAGGTCAAGATGAAGATTAAGACCTTCAGTTTTGGAAATGGGAAGGTCATTTGGGGTAATGTAAAAAGCTGTTTCAGGATAAGGACAATAGCTCAATTAAGAGTGGGTTCCAGAAAAAAAAAGGGGGGGGGGATATTCAGGGAAATAATGTAATCGTGGAGCAAATGAAGAGAAAGAGAATAGGGAACTCTTGTGATAAATTTTTTGATAAAAATCAATAAAATACGAAGCAGTTGCTAGAGGGAGAGATGAGGTCAAGGTAATTTTTTTTTAAAGTAGGAACTATTACTACACTGTTTGTATTCTAATGGAAATATAATCTCTAAAAAAGAGGAACATTGAGAGCACAGAAGTTTCATCCACAGAACAGGAGGAAAGATCAAGTATCTGAACACACAAAAATATGGTGTAGTAGGTTTTGTGGTAGATCCATGTGGATACTTTCTTGCAATTTGATACATATTTTTCGGCAGAATAACAATCTAGGTCACCAGCTCAGAGTTAGTGGCCGAGGGAATGAATTGGGGAAATGAGTAGAATTGCCTGGCGGCATTAAAGAATTCTTGAGGTTGTTGGGTATTTAGCCAAATTTGGAATTTTGCCAGAGGACTGCTATGGAGGGGGAAATGGGGCATAGTGTGTGTAAGGGAATAATGATACTGATGAATTCTGGAATCTAAGGTAGATACGAACAAAGTGAGAATATGAGGTGGGTAAGGGACAGTGAAGAGGTTGTAGAATCACTGGAGATTCAAAGACAGTGCAAATAAAGTTGAGTAATTGTTAGAGTCAGGGACAAAAAGAAATGATCTTGAAAGATAAGATGTGGTGGTTGGAAAGATGTGCACTTGAAATTGAGCTTGGGGAATGCTGCAATTATTGATAAAACATATAGGGGCGGGGGTGTGATTTTACCAGAGGTGACTTAGGCAGTACACAGGACAACCACAATTCAAAGAAGGAGGCAAAAATCTGAAAAGACAAGATATTCAAAGGATTGAATGAGGGGAGGGTCCTGGAGTCCACAGAGGGGTGCAATGAGAGGGGTAGTGAGTAATAAAGTCCAATGACATGAGCTTGGAGTTTTGTAGATTCAGCCTAGAGAACACTAAAAATTCATAAAAATTCCCAAGTTTTGCTGCATTAGAATTACATGGGAGCTTTAAAACCCATGGGTTCTCTGATCAGGGGCCATACCAATTAAATCAGAATGTTTTGGGTAAGAACACAACATGATTATGTCTTTCCAGATTTGTAGGTAATTTCAATGTCAGCAAAGTTTGGCAACCACTGCAACAGTGTCACCCTATATGATATCATTTGGTGAGAATTAACGTAGGACAAATTGCTCTTGGCTGAAAGACAGATTAATTCTGAAAATATCTCTATGTAAATGGGGAACAGGAAATGAAAACAACATCGAGAACAATAACAAAAACAGCTGTTGGAAATCAGCCGGAAATGGTGAAATTATTATGATAAGAAAGTTGACAATTTGAGAATTTGAGGGGGTGCTCTAGTTTAGATGATTTGCTTTGATATTCATGTGGCCTTGTGCCAGATACTTAATTTTACCCATACTGTCCTCATTTGTAAAAGGGAATAAAAATATATACCTTGTAGCATTGACAGAATATGGATGTCCTTGGCAGAAGTCTCTTAATAAATACAAATTCCTCCACTGAAAACATTTTTTTTAAAAAATATATTTTATTGATTTTTCACAGAGAGGAAGGGAGAGAGATAGAGAGTTAGAAACATCTATGGGAGAAAAACATCGATCAGCCGCCTCCTGCTCATCTCCCACTGGGGATGTGCCCGCAACCCAGGTACATGCCCTTGACCGGAATCGAACCTGGGATCCCTCAGTCCGCAGGCCGACACTCTATCCACTGAGCAAAACCGGTTTCGGCTGAAAACATTTTTGTATATTCTTCATAAAAGGCCTATGTAATATTCCTTTGTTACAGAACTTTTTGTGTGCTTTTCATATATATATGTATAGAGTTTGTTACACATAATTTGTAATATATATGTGTGTGTGTGTGTATGTATGTATCATCTATTTATCTATCTACCAAATAAGATCACAAGACAATAAGCAATTTGCATGGTGCATATTTTGAGTTTTGCCAGGCTGAAACCAGTTTCATTACTCTTTACTTAAAGTCATGGTGTGATAAAACATGACTGTAGCAAACTCCTCATCTCTTGCCCGGTGACAGGATTGTAAGTGGTATTTCTAAAGGGAGAGAGGAAAGAATTCATTACTTGTCTTCCAGCTTCACTTTCTGTTTACTGATTAAAATCACAGTGAGGAGTGAGTCAAGAATGGAGCTAAGTTTTAGTTGTATTATTTTTACTTAATCTCTCTGAATCTCCTTTTAGTCTCTTGAGATAATGCATAAATTAGTAACTGGCCCATAGTGAGGGTTAGTATGTGTTTCATAAATAATCACTATCACTATTTATCACTTAGAAACATTTTAACCAGAGACATTTACAAAGTCAGTATTACTATTAGAAGAATTAAAAGCAACAACTTTTTAATATTAGAAAAATTAGTATTTCGTGATTTCTGACAATTTGACATTTTGACACTTTGTTTACTCAGGATATAAAGATTGCAAGGTCAGGTATTGAATTTCCTCTGATAAAAAGCCTGGCAGGAAGTTGAAAAGAATTGACAAGATGGATTGCTCCAAAAGAGCTAGAAGTTATTTAAGACGTGAGCACCACTATCTAAAGACCTATCTAGGGAAATGGTATTTTTTTCTTGAGCCAATGACCTATTGTTTCTTCTTCCAATTTGCTGACTGTGTGTGATCTTTGCTCAAGAGTGATCACAGCGGAGCCAGTTTTGCAGGATTCAAAAGCAGCCTTCCAGCGGTGATGAGCCAATGGCAACATACTGCAATACTCGCAGGAAATCCACCGCTTTTATGGTTGAAACAAGCCCTCCAAAAGTATCTTTAAAAGCATGGTGTTATTTCACACGAAGCTATTAAACTGTCCACATGAGAAAGAGACCTTTACTCCAAAGGTCTCTTTGGTCCCTTTCACTTTGATTTTTCTGGCTATTGAAACATGTATAAATTCACTTTGAAATTCTCAAGTCTCATAAAAGGCCCAGAAATTTTCAGATCAGCTAACAAAAACCTAATTAAGCAGTCCCTTGGCACAGTTCTCTAATACTAAACAAGTTTCTCTGGGATATAAATAAAACAGGCCCTTGCAAGAGCTTAAATAGCTTATTTGGGGGGTGGTCTTTGACAACATGAGCCTGAGAAGTGTTATGTTGATTTGGGGCAAAATGTGATTTAATGCCTTTTCTACTTTTTTTCTTAAATGACCAAACCTTGTATTTCACAAAGTTACTTGATGTGCACCAATGCTAATGTATTCTTGGATAGATTAATGTATTGCCATTGTGAGAAAGTGAGATTTTTCCAAGTCATGCAGAAAAGAGAAATATAAGTTACATTTTTGCATCTTAAGAAAATTGATTGATTGATTGATTTGAGAGAGAGAGAAGAAGGGAGAGAAGGAAAGAGAGAAACATTGATTTGTTGTTCCACTTATTCATGCATTTATTGACTGATTCTTTGTATGTGCCCTGAATGGAGATCAAACCCAAAACCTTGGCCTATCAGGACAATGCTCAAACCAACTGAACTACCTGGCCTCTTCATGTAAAGACCTGAAAACTTTCATTTATCCTTTGCACCAATTCAAGTCGTATTGTTCCTAACTAATGTATTAATGGTGTGATATTTGGAAAATTGCCATAACTCTTTGAGCATGTTAGCCTTTTTGGAGTAACTTTTGCCGGGAGCCGGTCCATCCTTGCTGTTTCAAGGGACCTGGCATATATGGCATACTGTTCTTAATATGTTTGCTCCCCTTAGCGCTGTGTGTTTTAACCAAGGTCACCTCTCCGAGAAAGGTTGTTTCCCCAGGTAGGGATTTTTCCCTGAAGTTAGGGAGGGGATAAAACCCCTCAACTAAGTGCAAGGCGGGTAATTAATCACTTTAACTATGAACAATCATGCTTAAGCTACATAATCTTTACTCCCTGGAATGGAGATAGGAAACGCCCTAACCTTTGTAATAGAGATTGATAGGATTGAATCAACTGGTATAAATACAGTTGTAACAAGACAGCAGAAGACAGAACTCATGAGACAGAATTCAGAAGACAGAAGAAGACAGAACTCAGAACACAGAACTTAGAACACAGGGCTTGGAAGACAGGACCAAGAGAGACAGAGCCTAGGCACAGAACCTACACAGAACGGTCTCTAGGGACAGAAGAACTTCGCTGGCGAGAGCATGCTGGAGGATCCTGGACAGGGACTGGCCTCGGAGCCTAGAGACAGAGCCTAGCAGGAGAGCATGGCAGGGGATCCTGGACTGAACCTGGCTGCGGAGATTGGCAGGAGAACCTGACTGGAGCCTGGTGACTGAACCTGGCTGGGGATCTCGGACAGGGCCTGGCTGGAGGGCCTAGTGAGGGAGCGTGGATACAGAGCCTGGCTGGAGATCCGAAGCAGAACCTCTCTGGCGATCCAGACCAGAACTTGGCTGGTGATCCGGGCTAGAGATCCTGGCTAGGCTGCTGATCAACTGAACGCTGTCTCCGTGTCATTCCTTCTTCGCCGACTCCGTCCTCACCTTTGGGGACCCCTGGACCCGCTGGGGTTGGACCCCGGCAAACTTTAAATACTGAATGAAATAATGTGGGTAAAATGCATAGCACTGAATAGTTACTCAATAAACATTTATTCCTCCTCACTAAATTTAGGCCTTATCCAATGGACCGTGCCTAGAAAAGTACAGGCACCTTGCTGAATCCGTTTGCTCAGTTATTTAACATACAGCCTCTGCACCCATTTCTTTTTTTTCAAAAAGCTGAAAAGAACTTGACTGCTGTAGGTGAGCTCTCCTTCTGCATTCCTACTCACCTAATGGTGGGAACCTTTTCAAATCCATTGTGTTGCAGGTTGGGGTGCCTGAGAAACAAGCTCTAAGACGAAGATCAGCATGCAGGGAGATTTTAGAGTGTTCTTAAAATCAGGCTTGTGAAGAGAACAAAAGGAAGCAAGACTGGGTGGAGGAAAAAATGAAGCTTCAAGACAGTTTCATCAGAAGCCTCAGCCAACCCTATGGGAAGTTCTATAGGACACTTCACAGCCACTCTGAGTTGAGAGGGACGGGGATTTCTAGCTTCATGCCAAGTCTTTGGGTATGGGCCATCCTCAAAGAGAACTCAACTTGGACAAAAAGACTCTCTTCAGTTGAGGCACTATTCAGAGGCTGACCCTAGACTCTAGGGCCTAGAAGCTGTCTGTTGGTAGAGGGGTAATAAGACCCTCATCATCTCAAGAGGATCTGAGGGACATACCACAGCATTCACTAGCACCTGGGCCTGTGCCAGGAGGGTTCTGAAAGCCTGGAATGCCTTCAAAGAGCAAACAGTGTGACTGACAGCTGGGGCCATGACTGTGCTAAAGTGAGTAGATACGGTTCCTTATGGACATAGTTTATTCTGATGCAAACAAGCACCAATAGATATTTATCCATTTGAGTAATCAATGATAATGAAATAGACAACCTTTAATATTCATGAATGAAAGGATGTAAAGCATTTGTGGATAATGGAAAGAGCACTACCACTGAATAGGTAGCAACAAACGTTTCCTGAATGAGTAAGTGTAAGTGAGGGAGAAGTTGCTGAGTTCCCCCTATTACTGAAGGTGGCATTGAGGAGTTAATTGGTCTTCTAGCCAGGGGGGCTTAGGGAAGAAAGCAGTAGCCATAATAAAAAGAGCTAATCCATGTTTTTGGATATATGTTTGGCCTAGAAGTTCACAATAAGAAATATAAAGTTGTTTAAGAGAACTGAGATCGAAGGGATCATGAGAGAGGTCTTCCATAGGTTTAAATTACAAAAGAAGGGAAACATTGGGAAGTGACTGGTTGAAACACTTAATCATGAGACTATAAGGAAAGTATCTGGGTATTACAGGCCAAGTAAGACACATAAAAGTTAAATTAACTGTGGTAATAATGGTGAATGAACAGAAGTTATAGACAGGAAGAATTTATAAAATTTTTTGAGAGGCATAGTTGAATTTTCCTACTTGGGAAAATAAAGTACATAGGGCTTCAAATCGGTTGGGTTCTAGTCAGTTAGCATGCAGCTATGAAGATGGAATTTTGAAATTAAATGTATTCCCCCCCCCCCCCCCCACAGCCGCCTTCTTCTAATGACACCAGGATAAAAAAAGTACAGATTCATAAATGGCTCTGGAGATCACTGATTCTCTACTCTTCCATTTTAAAAGTGAGAAAAGCAAGGTGCAGAAAAATGAACAAGTTGCCATGGCAGCAGGGGAATAGTACAAGTGAGGGCCTCTGGCTCCTCACCATTTCTTCTGGATGCAAAGGCAAGAATACGGGTCATTTACAAAATCAGATGGGGTACCACATCTACAAGGACATACTGAAAAATTAAAAAAGTAAAACTATTTAATGCTAACCCTATTCCACTATCATATGTACTTGGGCTCTATTCTGGGTGCAAGTCAGAACCATCTGATGAGCTTTTAAAAATATATTTCAGACTATATTTTCTAAGGTTCCACAAGTGGTTTTGTTGCTAGAAAGAATGGTTTAGAATGTAAGTATCTTAACAAATCAAAATGTAAAAGTAATAAATCAAGGATATTATACTCACAAGAAAAACTGCATTATGCATGTAAAAAACCAAGTGGAATGTGTTTTATATGTATATTTGTGCATTCTCTGAAATCCTTTGCTTACATGAAGTTATTTGCAGAAATCCTAGCTCTATTGGGACACTTTCCAGACAGACACAGATTGGCTCAGGGCCCCTCTGCACTGCTTCTATGGGAGACTGGAGAGGTCATACATTTCACAACTGTGCCAATGTAAAATATTACACTTCCCAAATATTTAAAATAGTGTATTTATGGAAAAACAGCATATACTTAGAACAGCCCAGTTGTTGGTGAATGTTTAAAGATGTGTAAGGTTTTCTCATATTTTATATTTGGCAGTTATATGGGGCAGTGTTCCAACAGTAAACAAATGGCACAATCAGATAAGGATAATGTGAGGGTGGTTTACTACAGGTTCTGTTTACATGGGTGTGAGCAGGGTGCAGAGGGACCATGAAGGACAGTACATTCAACCTGGCTAGAATCTGCAGAACCATTATCATTTTTTACTCCATAGGAATGAGGGGAAGGAGAAGTTACTAGAATGGAGACAAAGATCATAGAGAAAACCACCTTAAGTGGAGTAATGACCTTTGGGCAAGGGACACAAACAATTCAAGGTGCCCCACAAGGAAGGGGGCAGCAGGCAAATATATACCCTGACCTCACTCTCCTCTCTCCCTCCACTCTCCTGTCACAACTCTCCATTGGCCAATCCCAGTAAGAAGTCAGAATTCAAGGGAGTTGAAGGTGCGGGGAGTAAATCCAGGGACAAAGGGAAGGTATGAGGGGGAGAAACTGAGGCCTTGAAAAGGTTCATATCTATTGATAACACCAGTACTTTGTCACCAGACATTTACAGAGTATTTACTTTGTGTCAGGCTCTGCTCCTAGTCACTGGGAACACATAGATGCATAACACTGAGTCCCTTAGATAAAGAGGCTCACAGGTTAGATGCAGAGGATCACCAATGAATGCAAGAGTGAAAATTGCATGTAGTGGGAGGTTAGAATTCCAAATGAATGACAAAACTTTTGAAGGACAATTTCAGTAACTGCTCTTAAAGGGTATTTTCCTCCAAAGATTCCTTGAAGATAACAGGAAATGCACTTCCGAGAAGAACCTGGAATCTGATGGGGGAGCAGGGAGAACAACAATATCAGGATATGACATCAAGGCCTGATAACAAGGAGGGCAGTGGATAACAGTGTCTAGTTAAAGAAATGCTGAAGCAATATGGCTATTACCCTAAATCTAGGAAGATCTGTGTGTTTCTGTGTATAGAGTGGGGTGCATACTTATGTGGGGATGTCAGGATGTAAGACGGACAGGAGAAGATAAGTATTTACAGCAAACTTAAAGTCTGTGTCAAATGTCATCAAGGAGAACTTCTTTAGGGAAATTCCATGTGTAATTCCGATGCCAGTGGGGCCTTCCCTGAGCCTTCTGTTTGTGCAGTATACCTTTTCCCCCGTGTCAATCTGTGCCCAGAACCCACCTCCTTCACCAATCTCTACACAAACACACACACACAAACACACACACACACACACACACACATTCAATCACATCAATTTCTCAAGAAAGCCATTTACAAAAATCTTGTTATATCTTTTATAAATTCTACAGAACATTTTGTTAAGGTGGTGTGGGGGATGATTATAAAAGTGTCCCACAATGCAATCTGCCCTCATGCTAGCTTCCTCTCTCTTCTTTCGCCTCATTTCTTTTTTATTTTTCTTTCCAGATTCTACCCAGACACTTTATTTCCTTCCATCACAGCTAATCTTGTAAAAAGTAGTGGTTCTCAAATATTAGCATTATCATAATCACCTAGAACAGTGGTCGGCAAACTCATTAGTCAACAGAGCCAAATATCAACAGTACAACAATTGAAATTTCTTTTGAGAGCCAAATTTTTTAAGCTTAAACTATATAGGTAGGTACATTGTTATTAACTTAATTAGGGTACTCCTAAGGCTTAGGAAGAGCCACACTCAAGGGGCCAAAGAGCCACATGTGGCTCTCGAGCTGCAGTTTGCCAACTACGGACCTAGAGCATTTGTTAGAACACAGATTTCGGGGGCCTGAGAGTTTTAATTTCTAACAAGTTCCCAGATGATGCCGATGCTGCTGGCTTGGGGACCACACTTTGAGTGCTATGCTTTAAGGTATAGGCCCTGGGAGTGGGCCTAAGAAGTCAGTCAGACATCCCCTGAGGGCTCCTGGACTGTGAGAGGGTGCAGGCCAGGCTGAGGGACCCCCACTGAGTGCACGGATTTCATGCACTGGGCCTCTAGTTAATGTATAAATAAGTGGAAGAACAAATTGATGTCTCTCCCTTTCCCTTTCTCTTTCTAAAATCAATAAATAAAAATTTAAAAGAGAAAGACTTATTTTTTTCATAATAAGATCTCTAAGAGTAGGTAGTGGATAGTGGTTCAATAGTTCAATTTCATTGCCAAGATCTGTGGGTTGTTTTGGTTTTTGTTTGTTGCTTTTCTTTTAGATTTTCCCTTCTGGTTTTAAGATGGCAACTGTAAGTTCTACCAACCTTCTGTCCACCTTCAGGGCAGGAAGAAAGGAGGAATGAAAATTCTGGTCTAGCTTGTTCTTTGTTTCCTTCTGTGAAAGGTTGAAAACACACATTCCCCAACTTCCTAGAAGAATTTAATTTATATAATATTGTCCATGCATCATATGGCTAGTTCTAGCTGCAATGAAAGATGAACAATTATTTAGCCAGGTACATTCCCACTTCAAGCAAAATCAGGCTTCTACAACCAAGGGGAAAAGTAGACAAACAAACATCTCTGTCCCAGGAAGGTATCCTGGGAAGCAGCTTATTACTACTGTCAGGCCTCTGCCTGATCCTGCTCTCCTATCACAATTAACAGTTGGGGATGAGGAGAATATAGTTAACACCTCAAGCTTTAGCATCCTATAACTCTATGGTTTAATATTCCTTTTGGTACTTATAAGCTGTGTGACCTTGAACAAGCTACTTGCCTTCTCTGAGCTTAAATTTTCATAACTGTAAAATAAGGATCATATTACCTTCATTCCCAGGGTATTGGTGATTTTACGATCTGGCATATAGTGACTGCTCCATAAATTAGAAACTTAGAGTTTTAGTTGCTGAGATATGTTCCAGGGAAGCAAAAGAAGGAATGTCTCCAGAATTGCTGCAGAAAAGGATCACATGTGATGCAGGAATAAATGATAGGCTAACCCATAGCTCGTTACAGTCGCTCAAACTATTATAGTTGTATACATGAGCAAATTCTTTCCAGTCTACTTTTAGCCTGGCACTGTTCACACTCCTAAATTTTACAGACTTGAGAGTTTACACGAACCAATGAGAGTGAACTGTAACTCAGCAAATGTAAGTAGGAGAGGTTTAGTATACTATTGTAACGTGAGTGCAGTAAGCTGTTGGATTTTTCTCAGTTGTGTTCTCTTCCTTGTGAAATACAGATTCTCCTCCTGATTCAATTAACTTAATTGACTGTAGAATTTTTGCTTGATATTAGGAAAAATAAGTGCTATATTTATCTTGATGTTGCAGACTGGTAGTGAAGACTGAATGGTTTGTGCCAATCGCCATGATAAAATGGCAGCACCATTATTGTGGATCTTGCAGAAGTAACTGAGGTTGAAACTAAGGGACTGGCAGGAATGCACCATGTCAGAGCTAATGGGCTCTCAGAGCGGCTGGGAGCTAAAGGAGTTCATTGTTGAGGCCATGAATTTGGTACTGAAGAGGACAAAGTTGAAGTCATACTTATTGGGCAGAATAGGACCAGGGGTTCAGGGGATCCATTCCAAGGACATGTCACAGCAGCCTCAAGTGGCTGTGGTGGCACCTGGTGCTGTGAAACCACATAACTTCCATGGCAGCAGCATCTGCTCCTCTGTCCTTTGTTGAGCGCTCCCATTGCCATTAGGAAAAAAATGGCTTTCCTCCCCACGTCACCTCTTAAAACTCATCTTGATTAGCCCAACGAACTTTTCCTTTTCACTGAATACATATTGGAGAACTGCTGCTGTGAGCCAGTCACTGTTCTAGGCAATTTGAACTTGCTGTTCCCTCTTCCTGGAATGTGTGTTCTTCTTATATTTGCATGGTTCACCACTTTAAGTCTCTTCTATTTTAAGTCTTTTATTCAAATACTAGAGGGCCAGTGCATGAAATTCATGCATGGTGTGGTGTCCCTCAGCCCAGCCTGCACCCTCCCCAATCTGGGACATCCCTCTCACAATCTGGGACTGCTGGCTCCTAACTGCTCACCTGCCTGCCTGCCTGATCTCCCCTAACTGCCTCTGCCTGGATGCCTGATCGCCCCCAACTGCTCTCCCCTGCCGCCTGATTGCCTCTAACTGCCTCTGCCTCAGCCCTCGCTACCGTGGCTTTGTCCGGAAGGAAAGCAGGATGACTGGAAGATATCTGGTAGACCAGGTCTAATTAGCATATTACCCTTTTATTAGTGTAGATAATGTTCACAGTGAGGCCTTTCCTGGCCTGGATCTTGAAAATTGTACCTCTTTACTCCTCAGCTTCTCCTCTCCCACTTCCCTACCTTTTATTCCATACCACACACCACCTTCAAATATGCTATGAGATTTGCTTAGTTGTGTTGCCTACATTTTCTGAGTAGGAGGTGAGTATCATATGGGTTTTTGTTTGCCCTGTTTGTTTGTTTGTTTTTAATCTGTTCTATTACTGTTGTACTCCCAGTGCTTAAAAGATTGCCTGGCACTTGGGAAAATCCCAATAAGTATTTATGTATGTATGTATTTATTTATTTAAAAATATTTATTGTTGAAAGTATTACATATTTCTCATTTCCCCCCTCCCCCAATTGACCCCTTCTAACCACCTGCACCCCCCACCCCAGGCCTTCATCTCACTATTGTCTGTGCCCATTGGTTATGCATATATGCATACAAGTTCTTTGGTTGATCTCTTCCCACCCTCCACCCACCTCCAGCCTTCCCTCTGAGATTCAACAGTCTGTTCCATGCTTCTGTGTCTCTGCATCTACTTTGTTCATGGGTTTATTTTGTTCACTAGATTCCACATATGAGTGAGATCATGTGATATTTGTCTTTCTCTGACTGGCTTATTGAATGAAATAGATACACCCCAAACAAATCCCTTTGCAATCTACACAGGCATTAGCGTTTTAAACAGCCTGGGCAGGGATTGTTCTGTGTATCTGGACTCGGTACACTCTACTTTGACTCTTGTCTTGATATTGGTTCTTTTGTGGGTAGAACCAGGTAAGCAGCATCTTCAGAATATGATCTGAACAGAATATGATTCGAACTGTGTGTATGTGTCCTTGTTATACTCTCTGGACGTACAGATGGGTCTTCTTGGTTCTTGCAGTTGCCTGCGTAGAAGAGATACATTAATTGGTTTCCACACTCACTTTTAAAACACTAGCCCTAGCCCTTCTTTCTCATTTCTACCCTCTGTTGTCACCTCATCTCCACAGCAAGGGCAGATCCACCATGAAGCTAATGAAATTTAAGTTTCTGTGACCCATATTTATTAAATATACATATTATTATGTTAAAGGGAACCTCAAATTTTATATAAGTTTCCAGAACCACAAAATTGCTTCCACTTCTGCTCAACAGCTATGCCCTTTTTAACTGAGTGGCTCCTAGCCCTAACTGGTTTTGCTCAGCGGTTAGAGCGTCAGCCTGCAGACCAAAGGGTCCTGGGTTCAGTTCTGGTCAAGGGCATATAACTTGGCTGCAAGTTCCTCCCCGGTGTGGGCCCTGATCACAGTGTGTGCAAGGGGCAACCAATCTATGTGTCTCTTTCACATCGATGTTTTTCCCTCTCACTTCCACTCTCTCTAAAAATCAACGGGAAAATATCCTTGGGTGAGGATTAAAAAATAATAAGAAGAATAAATAAAATAAAATAAAAATGAGTGGCTCCCAAATGAAGAATTTGATTTTCATGGAGTTCCCCCTAATTCTCAGGTTTTATTTCTCAAAAAATCATAAACAAAATGAATTTTATTTTCCCTTGGGGTTTCACTGTAGATAATTCTAAAATACATTAGCTCTGTTTTCTAGCATGGTAAACTTGGACAATGTGGAAACTTGATAATTACTGTGTTATTTAAATAAATACAGTGTTAGATAATAATGCTCATTCACTGTTATGGAGGGTTTACTAAGGTCCCTGTCTTTTGCATTTACATACATTAACTAATTTAATTCTCAGGACAACTCTGCATTATCCCCATTTCATTGATGAGAAAACAAAGGTCCAAGGATATTAGATGTTAGTCAAAGCCTAAATATCACCTAATTACTATGAGGGTAAATAAAGAAAATTTGTGTATTGTATCGCAGAGTAGGCTTCTAATCTCCAAGTTGACTACTTACTAAGACTTTTGGCATTCTTTAGAAAGATGACAACATAAAAAACAACCGAGGTTCTTGGTTTTCTGGTTTCTTGAGCCAGGGTGACATTTATGTCTAAATCAGCGGTTCTCAACCTGTGGGTAGCGACCCCTTTGGGGGTAGAACGACCCTTTCACAGGGGTCGCCTAAGACCATCGGAAAACACATATATAATTGCATACTGTTTTTGTGATTAATCACTATGCTTTAATTATGTTCAATTTGTAACAATGAAATTACATCCTGCATATAAGATATTTACATTATGATTCATAACAGTAGCAAAATTACAGTTATGAAGTAGCAACGAAAATAATTTTATGGTTGGGGGTCACCACAACATGAGGAACTGTATTAAAGGGTAGCAGTATTAGGAAGGTTGAGAACCACTGGTCTCTATGATCACATACAAAAATTTACCCTAAGAGGAAAAAATGAAGAAAAGATCATCTTACTATCTTACTATTCCTATTCATAAAACAACACCAGTGATCATGAAGGCAAGAAGAATGAGGCACCAAGCGTGATTTGCTTTTCATTACATCATGCAATAAAATGTTTTAAAAATACCACTGATAAAAATATGCATTCCCATGATTACTAAATATTAAAAATCTGCTTTAAAATTCAGTCAGTGACTAATTCTGGACTGGATTAATAACATGTATTGACAATCTTTATGATGATGATTTCTGGTATCTCTTAATTTTTTATTGCTAAGAAAGTAAATCAACACCAAAAGTTATGCCTGTGAAATTCACACCATTTTTTTTAGCTGTTATGATTTATGATTTGGTTGTTTGTGTGTCTGGCTTAAATTGTGAGGCCAATGGCTGGGATCCTATTCTCTGGATGTGTTGCCTAATCCTAAGCGTACTGTTGGCTCTCAGCAAACAATAAATTATTTTAGTCACAACCCCTAACATTCTTGTCTAGACAGTCTTCCATGTGGAGCAGTTATTCTTGTTTCATATTTTCATCCATAATAGCAAAATGAATTTTGAGGTTTATATGTAGATTTTTAAAACATTATACCTTCTTAAAATAACCAAGTCTGAACCATTCTGGGCACCATATCGAATAACAAGAAACATTTTAGAAAAACTCTAATTAGTTTAGAGGGTTTCAATAGTCATTTTCTTTTTTCATTTTCTTTTTCATGTGCAGTTTATATTCAATATCATTTTGTATTAGTTTCAGGTGTATAGCAAAGTGGTTAGATGATCATATATTTTGCAAAGTGTTTCCCCTGATATTTCCAGTACGAACCTGCTACCATATGTAGTTATTACAATATTATTGACTGTATTCCTTATGCTGTACTTTGCTTCCCCATGATTATTTTGTTACTACCAATTTGTATTTAATCCTTTCACCCTTTTCACCCAGTTTCCCAACCCCCTCCCCTCTGAGAGTAATTTTTATACCAACCAGGTTTTAACACATGGAGGTATAGAAATATGGGGATAAGCAATTGCTGCCTCTCCCTGTTAATTCTGTTTAATGATTAATGCCGGGGCTACCCCCAAATAACTATCTTCTTTAAACAAGAATTCAGTTTCATTAAAAGCCATGCCAATCAGTTTTATGCAATCTTTGGATTTCGGAATTATTGATTTGTATTTCTGAAGGCAGGAGCTCTTCTTTAGGAATAACTTCTTTATTCTTCCTGTATGTTGAAGAGTAGTTAAGCAGAACTATGAGATGTAAAGATATAATTAATTAAAATACAGTTATCATTTATATCTGTGACTGTCAAACAAGACATGCTACTTTAAGAGGAACAGGATCATGCATGCCAGCCACATAAAGTATGGTGCCAACCACTTACAGATGATCCAACTCAGCACACTAGAGTGTAGGTCTTCACCGAGTGATCATCGATAAGTTCTGCGACTCTAAGCAGAAATGTTGTGCAATGAAACTAATTTTAACACAGGCTAATTGATATATATGAAGGTTAAATTCCTAAGGCATCTCATCAACATTGCCATGAAATGATGGCATTCAGGGGCCTGCTGTACTGTTTATTAGAATTCAGCTGGTGGCCTCAGTCATCTTCTGGGTTCCTGTCTGTTTTACTTTCATTTTTCCTTATCTTTTTAAAATGAATGATGTGTCTTTCAAAATAGAAATATATTTGAAACTGATTTTGTGAATTATATTCTGATTAATTCAGTTCTTGAGAAAACGTGGATAACATTACTTGGTAGCTCCCATTGCTAGTAGCACTGATTTTCAGTAAAATGCTGCCTGAATCCCCAATACATAAAATGGATAAAATGACATCTGTTTACTCGAAGAAGGCTGATTTGGAGCCCATCCAACCTGAACACCGCTTGGACACTGCAGTAATGTTTGAAGATCAGTACTGTATGTTTCTTTTCAGAACTACTGGCCTTTATTGGATGAATTCTCAACTCCTTCATTATCTAGAGACCCTGCCTTAATCTCATTTCCTACTTCTCCCTTGTTGTTTTTTATGCTTTGACAGCTTGGAGTATTGTCATTTCTAGATTTCATGTCATTGTGAGATTTCATGTTGTAATTCACTTGCACAGGCTATTCTTACAGACCAGAATGCCTGCCTCTTTTATTTCGATCCTTTCCTCTTTCCCAACATTGTTATACCTCTCTGAAGCCTATCCTGATTTCCCCAGGAATGCATAGGTGTGCCTGTATTTACAGTTCCAAAACATATATCTTAGCAATTATTGCACAACTCTATACTTGTGGATTGTATGGTTGTCCACCCCTGGGGTATAACCTCCTTTAAGTTAGCTCTGTATCTTTGATCTTTTCACCTCTGGTCCTTGCCTCTTTGTCGTTGATTACTGAATTTGTATATAATAAATAAATTAAAAATTAATTTGACCCCAATTAAAATTTATTGTTTTATTTAATATAGTTATAGTTGTATACGTTCTAGGTTGTAGTATTCCAGCTTGGCCCCAACTGAAAATATTGTTCATGAAATCTGATGTGAAAAGAAGGCTCTCCTATTGTACCGAATGGAAGCCGCTGTGATGGAGGAACTATGGGTAGACTATTTTCTATCGGTGGAAAAATTTCTGATGTCAATGCATACATTTTTGATTTTGGAAGTAAACAGCCCAGAAAAAAACAATGTTTTTGGTGCTTTCTTGCTCACTGGGCTCCAGAAGCCACTTCCCTTAATTCACTTAGTAAATTATCCTTCTATTTTAACATGAAAGTCTTGATTTGAACTTCAGCAGAGGGCAAAAAAGATAAACAGCCAAGATAGGTCATGTGAGGACAGAAAACTTGGCTGAATATTTCTCGTTCTCTGGAGTTTGATCAATATCTGTAGGTGAAAATAACTCTTATTGGGTCATTAAAATGCTTATGGGCTAGTTTCAAGTTTTCTGCTTTTCCAACTCCCTGGAATTATAAAGATTTAATAATCATCTAATAGTGGTTTTTAAAAATAGAATATGGATTTTTAAAAAAGACTTATTTGGAAATCACGAAAGTCTTGGAATGCTCATGATCTTTATCCTCATAAGCATATAAACAAATATCGATTCCATAGCCGTCACTTAAGGACTATCGAATTTCACTCATAGAGTTGGTTTGCTGGTTTTCGTCCACATTCCTTCCTTGATGCCAGAAAAACCCCACTTGGCTCCAGTAATTCCGAATTATTCCAGCAATTTCTTAAGATTGATAAATATTACACTCAAAAACTCTAAAGGCTAAGAGGGATAATAATTAATAAATTCTAGCTCATATATTGTAACAAGTGTTTTTTTTTTATAAGTTCTAGGTGTTATTTTTAACCTAACATTTTCAAAACCGATTGTTGTATAAAGTAAAGGCTTTTACAGGACTTTTAGCTCTGAGTAAA
Organism: Myotis daubentonii; assembly: GCF_963259705.1. Classification (NCBI taxonomy): domain Eukaryota; kingdom Metazoa; phylum Chordata; class Mammalia; order Chiroptera; family Vespertilionidae; genus Myotis; species Myotis daubentonii. The sequence goes on from NC_081841.1 coordinate 32,214,073, forward strand.
TAAAATAATTTAGAATTATTATTAAAATAAAACACTTGAGATCACAACTAATCTCTATATAGTGTCCATATGTTACCACGTGATCTTACAACAGTCCTGTGAGGTAATATTATTTTAATGCTCTAGATATTTCGAAAAGTATGTTTACATTTTAAAAATTTGTCCTTAGAAAGTTTCTTAATTATTTGTCTGATTGAAGTGTAAGGGATTCTAGAATCTCTGGTTTTATTAGTTTTGAGATGCTCTCATTCATTATCTTTTCAAATACTGCTTTTGATCATTTTATCTTTAACCTTTCTCTGGAGGTCTCAGTACTAGTATTGTTACTTGTTAAACTCTTACTCTATCCTCTAGGTTTAATAGCTTCTGTTTTAGGTTTTCCTTTTATTTGTCTTTTCGGTACTTCATTATGGAATGATAAATGCTTTTCTTCTGATCACTCTCTGTTCTCTGATTTTCTCCTCTCTTTTTCTCACCTGCTGCTATACCCCTTAGTTATGTTATTCATTGAATTCTAAACCATTATTGTATCTATCCATTTCCAAGTCACTGCTGAAATTTTTAATCTCATTTCCTTGAGTCAAATGAGTTGAGTCATTCCTCAGTATCCTCAGGACTTTATTTTAGGAACTCCTGTACATACCAAAATTTGCTAGTGCTCAAATCTGTTAAATAAAATTGCATAATATTAGCATATAACCGATGCAAATATAATCTATGCACATCTATTTTGTAGTTCTTTTAAAAAACTTATTAATTTCATTGATTTTTAAGATTATTTTTCTATTCTCTATTCCATTTATCTCTGCTGTAATTTTATTATTCCCTTCCTTTTGCTAGCTTTGAATTTAGTATGTTCTTCTTTAGTTTCTTAAGGTGTAAAGTTAGGTTGTTGATTTTAGATCTTGTTCTTAGTGTAAAAATTTATAGCTACGAAGATCCTTTTTGGCACTGCTTTTGTTGCATATTATAGGTTTTGGTATATTGTGTTTTGATTTTCACTTGTCTCAAGGTATTTTTCATTTCCCTGTGGCTTCCTTTTTTGCCTATTGGTTGTGCAAGAGTGTGATGTTTGATTTTCACAAATATGTAGCAATTTCAATTTTCCTTCTACTACTAGTATATTTTCCTTCTACTATTGGGTTTATTGTTTTATTCCATTGCTTTAAAAAAGGACACTTTGTATGATTTCAAACTTGAATTTGTTGAGACTTGTTTTGGCCTGACATGTCTGTCCCCATGTGCACTTGAGAAGAATGTATATTCTGCTGCTGATGGGTAGGGTAGGAGTTATATATATATGACTATTTCCTTATTTATTTTTGTCTGTTATTGAAAGTGAGACCTTTAAGCCTTTTACAGTTATTGTGTTGTATATTTATCCTTCAATTCTGTCATAATTTGCTTCATATACATATTTAGAAGATCTCTGAGGTTTAATAACTATAAATATTTATAGTTATTATATCTTCATAGTGAATTGAATCCCCTTACTGCTATATAATGTCCTTCTTTGACTCTCATAAAAGTCTATTTTGTCTGATATTAGTATGGCCACCCCTGCTCTCTTTTGCTTGTCATGTATATGATATATATATTTTAAACATATTTTTATTGATTTCAAAGAGCAAGGGAGAGGGAGAAAGAGATAGAAAGATCAATGATGAGAGAGAATCACTGATTGGCTGCCTCCTACACGCCCCCTACTGGGGATCAAGCCTGCAACCCGGGCATGTGCCCTTGACTGGAATAGAACCCAGGACCCATCAGTCCACAGGCTGGCACTCTATCCACTGAGCCAAACCAGCTAGGGCTGCTATATATTTTCTCACTCTTTTACTTTCAGTTTGTGTCTGTCCTTAGTTCTAAAGTGAGTCTCGTAGACAGCATCCTGAATCCTGTTTTTAGTCTATTCAGCCAATCTGTCTTCTGATTTATATTCAAATAGTTTACATTATTATATATTAAAATAGATTTATTTTATATTTAAGGTAATGATGGATAAGGAAGGACTTACTATTGCTATTTTGTTGTCTGCATGTCTTGTAGTTGTTTTGTCCCTCCTTTCTTTTTGAACTGTCTTCCTTTGTTTTTGTTATTTATTGTAGTTATAAGCCTTGGTTCTCTTCTCAATTTCTTTTTGTATTTATAGGTAGTTTCTTTGTGGTTATCATTGAAGTTACATAAAATATCTTAAAGTTTTAGCATTCTATTTTAAATTAATAACAAATTAACTTCAATTGTGTACCATAATTTCACTTCTAGTCCGACTGGGGTGTCTCAGTGGTTGAGCATCAACCTATGAACCAGGAGGTGAGGGTTCGATTCCTGGTCAGGACACATGCCCCGTGAAGGGTGTGCAGGAGTCAGCCAATCAATGATTCTCTCTCATCATTGATGTTTCTGTCTCTCTCTCCATCTCCCTTCCTCCCTGAAATCAATAAAAATATACTTATTTAAAAAAGTTTACTCCTTTATAGTTCAATGACTTGACTTTGTTATTGATGTGACAAATTACATTTTAATATATTAATATATTACATATATATTTGTATATTTTGTATAATTTGTATATTTATAGTTATTTTTCTGTTTTTGTCACTTAAAATGCATATACCCAAGTTAACAAAATACAGGTTCCTATATTTGCCCATGTATTTACTTTTACAGAGAACTTATATTTTCATATGGCTTCATGTTGCTGTCTACCATCCTTTGTTTCAACTTGAAGGACTCCCTTTAGCATTTCTAGTAAAGCATTTGTGGTGGTAAGGAATTCCTTCAGCTTTTGTTTTTCTGGGAAGATCTTAATATTTTTTAAATTTTTGAAGTACATTTTTTCTGGATACAGTATTCCTAAATGACAGGCTTTTGTTGTTGTTGTTTTACAGCACTTTGAATATATTATTCTACTTCCTCTGGTCTGGCAAGTTTTCTGTTGAGAAATTCACGGGTAAACTTCTGGACACTATATGAGAAATTGGTGTATTGCTATTTTCAAAACTTTCCTCTTTGTTTTTGACTTTTGGCAATTTGATTGTGTTTCAATGTAGTTCACTTTGGGTTTATCCTCATTGGAGAATTTTTAAAAAGCTTTTTAGATTTGTATGTCCACTTCTTTCCTCAAATTTTCCAAGTTTTTGACTATTATTTCTTCAAATAAGCTTTCTGCCCTTTCTCTCTTTCTTATCTATCTGGGATTCCCGTAATTCATATGTTGGCCCACTTGATGGTGTCCTATAAGTCCTGTAAGCTCTCCTTAATTTTCTTCTTTTTTCTTCTTCCCATTTTGCTCTTGACTCAATGATTTCAGATGAATTGTCTTACAATTCATTGACTCTTCCTTCTGCCTGGTAAGTTTTATGTTGAATCTCTCTAGTGCATTTTTTACTCCAATTGTAATTTTCAGCTCCAGAATATTTCTGTTTGGTACTTTTTAGTAGTGTCTATATATCTTTCTTGATATCCTCATTTTGTTCATACATAATTTTCTTGATTTCTTTTGGTTGTCTACATTCTTTTTAGCTCATTGAACATTGGGTTGGCAGTTATTTTACATTCTCTGTCAGGCAGCTCATAGATCTGAATTTCTTTAGAGTCAGTTTCTTTGGTTTTATTTTGTCCCCTTGATTGAACCACATTTTTCTTTTTCTTTCTTTCTTTTTTTTTTTTTTTTTTGGTATGTCTCTTATCATTTGCTGAGATTTGGACATTTGAAAAAAATGCCTCTCTTAGTTTTTGTATACTGTCTTCCTACAAGAGAAGACCTTTACCAATCTGGATAGAAATATCAGAACCTTTTAAACATTTCTGGTCTCTTGCTCACCTAGTCATTTGCATGTGGAACTGCAGCTCTAATATGTCTATGTGCTAGCCTGTTTTTAATGGCTTTCAAGTTATGTAAACAGTCCAGTCAGTCCTTGGAGTCAGAAGAGGCAGAAATGTCCCTGAGGCAGCCCCCAGACAAGCCAGAACCTTAGATGCATGGCCCACTCTTTTGTTTTCGTCCCAAGGAGGAAGCCACATTACAGTTGACTGCACTGCACTAGCATTATGCCACATAGGGGGAGGGGCATGGACTGATGTGCAAAACTCACAAAAATTTCTACCCGATTTTAGTGAAATCCCTACTTGGTTTTACATTGCTATTGCTTCTCAATGGGCAGCTAGAGTTCTCATAAAAGTATTTTACTCTGTGTTTGTTAACTCAGCATGTTTATGAAGAAAAGAGTCTTTTCCTAGTCTGCCATATTGCTTATGTCATTATATAAGACTAGAGGCCTGGTGCACAAAAATTTGTGCATTCGGGGGGGGGGTGGTCCCTCAGACTGGCCTGTGCCCTCTCGCAGTCTGGGACCCCTCGGGGGATGTCCACCTGCTGGCTTAGGCCTGCTCCCCGGGGGGATCGGACCTAAGCTGGCAGTCAGACATCCCTCTGGCAGCCCGGCAGCCCTTGGGGGATGTCCACTTGCTAGCGGGGAGCAGGCCTAAGCTGCAGTCGGACATCCTTAGTGCTGCTGAGGAGGTGGAAGAGGATCCCACCACCACCGCTGTGTTGGCAGCCGTCAGCCTGGCTTGTGGCTGAGCAGAGCTACCCTGTGGGAGCACACTGCATTGAGCGTCTGCCCCTGGTGAGTCAGTGTGTGTCATAGTGACCAGTCATTCCCAGTCATTCTGCTGTTAGAGTCAATTTGCATATTACCCTTTAATTATATAGGATTATGTTTTGTAAAGTGAATGACCACCCCAAATTCATTTTTTTGTAAATCCCTATTTTGTGACTAATTTTTCACAAAATTGAATATGGTATCATGAGAGTCTCATTGCTTCCTGCTCTTTGTATTTCTCTGGAGAATCTACGCCCGTATTAATAGTAGTGTCTTAGCGTAGGACTTTCCCAGTACATGTATCTGCTGTCTTTACATATTGTGAACTACAAGTGAACTTGCTAGCCAATAGGTTCTATGTCAAGCTGCATGTTCTACCCATTTTGGAAAATGTCTCTTACATAAAAGTTACAACTGCATATTATGTTTCTAAGGCAAACTTTTCTTATTGAACTTTTATTTTTCAAAGTTTATGAAAGGCAAGTCTGTTGTCTTCTACTATGACTTTATAAGTAGATATAAACATGCCTTAAGTGATAGATTTCTGGTTGGGTCCATTCCAAACTTATTTGGTATCTCAGCTACCAGTTGGCAAATCATAGGGCATTAAGTGACTTGCCCAGTCCCTGAAAGAATTTGGGTAGCTTAGTAAAGAAGCTATTTTTATAACATACTGTTTTTATTAATGCCTAACATTAATAAACACTGAATGCTGTGAATGTAGAACATGAAATAGGATAACACTTTTGAAAATCTGTTCTACCAAGAAAACATCACCTCTCTTTTAGCCCATTCCAATGCAGCTGGGGAGGTGCTGCACTTTCTGTCTGCGTAAACCACTTCATTTTCTATTTGATCATGAGAGAATGGGACTTTTACTTGTTTTTGTCCCCCTGGTTATTATTCCAACCAGAATTTTTTCCCCAAGACAAGTAAATTTTCCAAGAGAATAGAGCACTGGGTTATCTTTTTCTTATTTAGATTGGGGGTGTTTGTTTGTTTAGAGTTGTATCTGGGATGCCTAAAGACTAATTAGGGAGGCTAGTCTGTGAATCTGGGCATAGAGCACTGCGGGGTTGCTTCTCATTTTCTATTTGCTCTTTTTTTACTTCTGCCCTATAACTGACACCAGCTGAAGCAGCAAGGCTGGCCTGGTGTCTCTGACAGAGACTGTCTTGCACAGGTTGCAGTTCTTCAGTTTGGGCTGCCTCACCCACATTGAATCATCTTGAGATTTAAAATATATATATTTATTTCAGTGGAGAAAGGAAGAGAGAGAGAGAGAGAGAGAGAGAGAGAGAGAGAGAGAGAGAGAGAGAGAAACATCAATGATGAGAGAGAATCATCTGCTGCTTCCTGCATGTCCCACACTGGGGGTTGAGTGTGTAACCCAGGCATGTGCCCTGACTGGGAATTGAACCGTGACCCTCATAGGTCGACGCTCAACCACTGAGCTGCACCGGCTGGGCTCATCTTGAGATTTTTCACTGTGGAATCTGTTCTCATCATGTTTCCAGACAAGTTGTTGCAATCTTAATGTATCTTTGGTCAGCACCCTGCTCAAAATGACTTTTTCATGACTCCAGATGGAGGACAAGAGTGAGTTTGCAGAGACTAGCATTGGAAAGGCTGGCTTCAGAAATGGAGTGACCATCTACAATGTGTACATGCAATGGCCTGGTGGGTGTGCCCCAGATAAGAGAGTGACAGTCTATTTTGTTTTCATTATTTTATTATTCACCCTTCTCCCTTTTTCTTTTCTTATCTAGTCTTTCCTTCCTCTTCCCTATACCCCAGACACAAGAATTTCTGGGGATGGTGAGATCACAGCTTACATCCATGTGTTTTATAACCCTCCTGCTAAGGCTTTTCAGGAGGTGAAGACAGATGATCCAAAATTGTCTCTATGGTGTGTCCCTCCTAGCTATAAAACTCCCTTTCTGCAATTTTCTTTCCTCAGGTAGGGGTTTAAGAAAAAGTCAAAAAATTAACGAATCCAACCCGAAATAAAGTGCTTTGTTTGGCAAGTTCTTTTACTGTCATGTAATCAATTAACTTGGTATGTGGGTTTCAATGTAAAGTATGCTTGTTACTTCTATGTATATTTGATAATGAAATTTAATTTTTCACACTTATTTTTATTGTTTCTTTAAATAAAAGTGACGAACTGTTGTGAAAAAATCAACTAATGCCAAGAATTGTGTTAATGACAGAGACAGCACCGGGGGCTATCACACAAGGGGTATATGCAAGTGTGTGCAAGAGAGGCCTGGTCCCTCACCAAAGGTATAAATTGCAAAGGTCTGCTTAGCTGTTAGTATGTTGAGGAGGGAGATGAAGAAGAAGAATGGAGTTATAGCATGATAATAGGTTCCACATTTACATAAAATCAGTCCAAACTGGCTTCCTGCCCATCCCAGGTGCCCCTGTTGCTGGCAGTAGGCTTATCTCTCACATTACTTCACACCCACCCAGAGTCCGTAGTATCGCCTGAGTTTCCTTTTCACTTAGTGGGGGGGCGTTGTTACCTCTATCACATCTGGGTTACTGGAAGTAAAAGAAAATGCAATAAGTTAGGTACATTAGGTAGTTCTCAACTGTGATTTGGAACCGGTGGTGGGAGAGAAAAGGTTAAAATTTCTCAGTCTTTTTACTTTTTAAAAAAATTGTTAATGAAGTGAATGATATGATGCCAGCTGAGCATAGGCTGTAACTTTTGTCTTTCCAGACACGTTCTAGAATAAGATTCCACAGTGTAAGAAGCTTCCCTTGGGCCTCGGATGAAAACAAGGTCACTTTCCCAGGGGAGTAACCCATGGAACAAGCGTTTAAAATAAACAAACTGCCTGGCTCCGGCTTGAAATGAGCAGTAGTTATCGAGATTTACTGCAACTGACTTTGAACCTCATCCAAATGTTGTATTAATGCAAACGTCTTAACTAAAATGGAGTCTCTTTTGGCAGATACAATAGAAAAGCCTCTTTTCTCAGATTCTGGAAGACTCGACTGTCCTCTCACCCCCAACAAGGGTCACTAAACATCGTAACAGAGAAGCAAGTACTTTCTGTAAGCATTGGATAAGAGCTCTCATTTCAGTGCTCATAAAACAAAGGATCACCATTCACTTATAATATGCAAAATCAGCACAGCTTTTCAGACAAGTTAAAAAAATATAGCAATTCAGTTACAATCCAGTCATATGCATGCAGATTTAAATAGCGTAATATATGTAATAGTGGCAAATATGGTGTGATTTTAATACTTCTGCCTTTCCCCCAAAACAACTATATTATACAATGGAAAAGGCAGCATACTGGGAACCAGGCTTATTGGTTTGATCCTCTCCTAAACAACTTGACCTTTAGGATGCTCATCTACAAAATGAAGAGAGTTGTCTTACATCACCTCAGAGTTTCCTTTGATCTTAACATTCTGAGAATCTATAATTCTTCACTCTCTGGAAGATGAGAAGTAACTCAGCTTTTCTAAGGAGCCTCAGCTCTCCTATGCTGGCCCTGCCAACCAGCATTTAAATTATAAGGATATAAAAATGAAGGTGTGATTCAGGCTCAGATTCCAGAATCATCAAATAATTTGAGGCTTTGGAAATAGATGCTTTAGGGGAATGACTAGACACAAGATAGAGAGGGAATGATTGAGAATATAAAGCCCAAGACCATTTTTTACAAAATATGAATTAAAGATGGAATATGGTAACCCTAACCAGTTTGGCTCAGTGGATAGAGCATCGGCCTGTGGACTCAAGGGTCCCGGGTTCGATTCCGGTCAAGGACATGTGCCTTGGTTGCAGGCACATCCCCAGTGGGGAGTGTGCAGGAGGCAGCTGGTCGATGTTTCTCTCTCATGGATGTTTCTGACTCTCTATCCCTCTCCCTTCCTCTCTGTAAAAAATCAATAAAATATACTTTAAAAAAAGTAAAAAAATAAAGATGGAATATGATAGAATGAAGATGAAGTGGAACAGTACTTGGATCAGCTACAAAGGTCCTAAATTATAGGCTGATGGTGTGGGAAGGCTTTACAAAATGCCCACCTAAAACTCTTCTTAGTTTTGCATGCGTAAGAGGATGATTAGTGGCACTTTCACTTTTCCCAGAACTGGCAACTGGGGCTCAACCTGAGGGTCAGAGAGTGCTACTCATGTCTTCTTGAGTGAGGGAATCTAATAGTTCTTCACTCACCCTTTCCCTACCACTTATCAGAGATGATAGAATCTACCTCCCACCATTGGCCACAGCCTCAAGCCTGCCTGCATTTTCTGTGCCTGCATAGGAAGACTGTGGGAAGAGGCATACTGGTCACTGGTGTCATCAGCTTTGTGGGGAGTCTGTGGCTTTTCCTGCTATTTTCTATAAGATAGGGCTCCAAAAGAGTCATTCATAAAGTGTAGGGATACCTGCAAAGTGTAAGGACTGCCGTCTCATTTTCTAGATCAGCGGTTCTCAACCTGTGGGTGGCGACCCCTTTGGCTGTCGAACGACCCTTTCACAGGGGTCGCCTAAGACCATCCTGCATATCAGATATTTATATTACGATTCATAACAGTAGCAACATTACAGTTATGAAGTAGCAATGAAAAGAATTTTATGGTTGGGTCACAACATGAGGAACTGTATTTAAAGGGCCAGAAGGTTGAGAACCACTGCTCTAGGTGGATGTTGACTAAATTGTAAATCTTACAGGTCCTCTCAGTATGGAGGGGGTGGGTGACTTTTTGACAAAGCTTTACTTGTGTCTCCTGGAACTTGTAAGGCTTATATAAATATGAAGTCTGGTGTTTGCTTTTGATTTGGAGAAGTCAGAAGGCATAAGGCTTGCTGGAAATGATTGTGACAACAGAGTGAAGATCCTGTGGAATAATCTCTGGGAAAATGAGGGCAACCCCTCACCCCAAACAGATTCTCTATGACTGCTGCAGGATGCTGAAGAGAACCTCAGTTCTTTCTGAGGCTCCAAGTAAAGGAGCCTGGATGGAGGATTGTATAGGCGGAAGGAGGTGATCCAGGCTTACCCAAAGGAGACCATGGTAGGTTGGCTCTAAGATGGGCCTCAATGATCTCAGCTTTCTAGTATTTACACCTTGTGGCTCTCTTCTAACTAATAGAATAGAGCCAAGATGATAGAACGTCACTTCCAGGATTTTGTTACTACGATTGTAATTTACATCTTCCTAGATGACTCTCTTCATTGCCTTCTTGGATTGAATGCTTTGATGAAGTATGCTTCCAAGTGAGGAACTAAGGGTGGTCACTGGTCAACAATCAGCTGAGACCATCAGTCCAATATGTCACAAGGATCCGGATTCTGCCCACAGCCACATGAGCTCAGAAGTAAATCCTTTCTCTGTCAAGGTTCAGATGAGACTCGTTTGAGCCTCATGAGAAATCTTAAAGCAAAGGACCTAGCTAAACCATGCCTGAACCTCTAAACCTCAGAAAATGTGAGATAATAAATGTGAGATAATAAAATGTGGAAGGTACCGAGAACCTTAATATTAATAAAGTTAATATTGTTTTAAGACATTAAGTTTGTGGTAATTGGTTACATAGCAATAGATAACCAACATAGAGGTAGAGGAGGCATGGACACTTGCAAAGGATGAATGAAGAGTGTGAAGCCCCTCGGAGGGGGATGCTCAATAACATAATGGTGAAGCTAAAATCACCCCAAGAAAAATGCACACACATCACCTCGGTGGAGACCATGTCATTGAGAACATGGAAACATACTGGGCACAGGTTACATATGGAAACATACTGGCCACTAGTTACATAAGATATTTTTCTACCATTTCTCTCATTCCCTCTTGTTTCCCCAATACCAGTGATGTTAAAAAGGAAAAGGAAGGAGATGTCCCAATGATAGGCCATTCCTCCACGGAGAGGGAGCGGGAGGAGGATGAAAATAGCAGGCTGTGTCCACTTGTTTGTGGGGGAAGCGTGTATAGAAGGGATAAAAAGTGATGGGGGGAAAATTAATTTAGGTCGGGGTGGGGAGCGGGGGAGAGAAATCTTAAAAAAATCTTATTTTCAGCCGAAACCGGTTTGGCTCAGTGGATAGAGCATCGGCCTGCGCACTGAAAGGTCCCAGGTTCGATTCCGGTCAGGGGCATGTACCTTGGTTGTGGGCACATCCCCAGTGGGGGTGTGCAGGAGGCAGCTGATTGATGTTTCTCTCTCATCGATGTTTCTAACTCTCTGTCTCTCTCCCTTCTTCTCTGTAGAAAATCAATAAAATATATTTTAAAAAAGATTTAAAAAAATCTTATTTTCAGATTTTAAGAACCAAAACACTGCATTATACTTTCAGAAGCGGTATTTCTCATTAGCCCTTTAAAAAGTCAGTGCTTCAAAAATTCTCCTATCTCACCTGTGCCCACAGATGTAAAATTACTCGATAAGCATACAAAGGTCAAGAACACAGAGCAAACAGAGCTTTGTTTCAATTCTCTAAAAGTTATCATTGTGTTCTCAGCTTAGGGGTTTACATTTTCTTTCAGCCACCAAATCAGAAAATAAAAAAGAGTGAAAAATGAAAACCCCCCAAACCAAACAAACCCTAGGACATAAGGCTTTCCAGTGATAGTAAAATAGAAGTTTTCCATCTGATATGTGATTACAATTTTTAAGTAGATAAAGTTTTCAAAAGTTGCCCCAAAATTCATTAGGACATTTCCTACCCATCCAAAAGGGGAAATTTGACAAACACAAAGGACCATGTTTGGAGAAGAAGTAATCTGTTTCATGTATACACCTCCACCAAGTTTAGACTCTTCATTAAATGGGTCTCCCATGACTACAGCATAGAAGGAATCTGAGGCTCTGGAAACAGTATGAAGTCTTGAAAAGGGGGTTTTAGGCTCTGAATTGCGAGAAAATGCTTCAACACCTGGAAGGTACCGAGAACTATCTTTGTCAACTACTATGCAACCAATTGATTTAACATGGAAATGTCCAAGTGTTGGACAGCAGTTGGTCAGTACCTGTACGAAACCCGCCTAAACAGCTCTGAGTCATCTATACCTGAGTCAAACCAGGATATTAATCATCTTAAAATATAATTTGAAAATGACTACAGTGAATCAAAGAGATTTATTTTCCTAACTTTCCCTGTCACTTCAACATTATTGATTATTCCTATCCTTTGGGGAGTTTTTCTATTTGAGTGTTTCTGTGATGCATTTCCCAGTTTTTTTTCTCTTGTTTCTCTCATATTTCTCCATCTTCTTTCTTTTTTAAAAATATATTTTATTGATTTTTTACAGAGAGGAAGAGAGAGGGATAGAAAGAAACATCGATGAGAGAGAAACATCGATCAGCTGCCTCCTGCACGCCCCCTACTGGGGATGTGCCCGCAACCAAGGTACATGCCCTTGACCAGAATTGAGCCAGTCCAACGCTCTATCCACTGAGCCAAACCGGTCAGGGCTTCTCCATCTTCTTTACAGATATTTCCCTCTTTCTGTCTTTTTAAAGTTTACAAATTTTCTTCCTGGATCTACTTAACATTCTTTCTTCTCTTCCCTGGCAGGGCTATACATTTCTATGGTCTCAAATGAGTTCTGTGTAGATGCCTCCCAGACACATACCACATACATAAAGACACACACACACACACACACACACACACACACACACACACGTCTGTTCCTCATCCTGAATCTTTTTTTTTTTAATATATTTTATTGATTTTTTACAGAGAGGAAGGGAGTGAGATAGAGAGCTAGAAACATTGATGAGAGAGAAACATCAATCAGCTGCCTCCTGCACATCTCCCACTGGGGATGTGCTCGCAACCCAGGCACATGCCCTTGACCGGAATCGAACCTGGGACCCCTCAGTCTGCAGGCCGACGCTCTATCCACTGAGCCAAACCGGTTTCGGCAATCCTGAATCTTTTGAATGATGAAAAATTCAACAACATAAATCATAGTTAATCTTCTTTGATCCCTCATTGTCTCTTACCTTCTCCTCAATGAATAAGTTTCCAAATTTCATAGATTTTTCTCTTCCACAAGGTCCAGTACATCTGTTTCTTTACACTTTTCTTATTCTAATCCCATTGTAAGCTGCCATTTCCTGTTGCCTAGGCTACTACAATGACCTCCAATCTGATTTTCATAACTCTTCTTTCTCTGATCCATTCAACATATTATTAATAAAATAGTTTTCATAAAGTGAAATTATGATAATGTTCTTGGCTTTAAAAGGTCAAAGACTTTCTTTTGCTCATTATTCAAGACCCATCTTGAAGTCTTCTGATTTTTTGGTCTTGATATTTGAATGATATTCACACCCTCAAATTTTCACAGAGTCTTTTATTCGCACACCTCTTTGGCCCTTGCCAGGTTCTGCCTTTTTATTTTAAAATTTCCATCATTTCTTCATTGAATTGCAGTTTTCTTTAGCAATGAGTTTTTGTTATGTTCATCTTTACATTCAATTACTGTGCGAAAACAATTTTAGTATATACATAGTTGATACATTGAATTAAAAGGCAAGAAATACACAAGAAATAATGCCAGCGTTTCACAGATAATTTCATAGTTCTGTTGGTTTTAAGGTTTAAGGATGTCTTTGTCTCTGGAGCTAATTATTGGTATAGGACTATATTTATACTGTTCAGTGGTACCAATTAATAGTTAGAAAAGACATATAATATAAATCACATCATTTTAAGGAACAATTAAAAAATTAGCCCTAACTGGTTTGGCTCAGTGGATAGAGCGTCGGCCTGCGGACTGAAGGGTCCCGGGTTCGATTCTGGTCAAGGGCATGTGCCTTGTTTGTGGGCACATCCCCAGTGGGGGTGTGTACATGAGGCAGCTGATTGATGTTTCTAACTCTCTATCCCTCTTCCTCCTCTCTGTAAAAAATTTAATTAAATATATGTATTTTTTTAAATTAAAGATTTTTTTCCTTTTTGTTTTAGAGTAAAATACGTGGTTCCATGCATGTGGGCATCAAATAGATCTAAAGAAATCATAATGTAAACTTGACTTAAATTTAAAAAATAGAAATAAAAATAGGATTTGACTACCTTACCAAAAATTGACAAAATACTAAAACTATATTCACGTATTATTTGTTTGAATCCCATTAGTGTCTACTTTTAAAGGCATCTCTATTATGTCCATATATTTCATTTTATTTCTGGCATTTTCCACTCTCTGTTTTATGTAGTTGTTCTATTTTATTTCATTTTATTTTTGTATTCTTGACTTTATCTTGATTCATTACTAGTTTTTACACCTTATAGCCTCTCAGTGGTCTGGACTTTCTATACCATGATTGTATTCTAATCTCCTGCTCACTACTTTATAGTTTTACCAAATACTGATTACCAAACCAGTATTTCTAATTATCACCAAGGAGATGCATTCCCATGTCTGTGACACTAATAATTTTTAGAGCATACTGATGACATTAAGAGGTTGTTGTTGTTTTGGGAATGTGATTATTTTTGAAATATTCCATATTTTTTAAATATGCAGTAAAATATTTGCAGATGAAAGTATCTGAAGCCTGAGATTTCTTCAAAACAATCAGAGAAAGAAAGAGGGAAGGAAGAGGAAAAAAGGCTGATCATGAGTTGGTCATTATTGAGATGGGTGATGAATACATGGAGTTCGTTATGTTATTCTCTCTACTTCTACATGTGTTTGAAATATTCTCTGATAAAAGGGTAAAAAAAGGGAAAGTTCCCCCAAAGAAATGCAATTGACTTTAATGGTGGTTTGAAAAAGAAAATCAGGGACAGAATAATTTCATTTCAAATAATCACAAAGACTGGAGAGTTGTTTTGAAGTCAAAGCACAAAGAGCTTGGCTATCAGACTTAAAGGATGTAGACCTTTTCCAGTGGTCAATGGTGAATAATTGAAGCCTTTTGAAAAATCTGTTAATATGTACAGTTTCAGTGAAAAGTATATTTAAACTTGATTTTACATGTAACAATTTTATCCTGTACTTTCTCAATATTTATTCAATCCAGCCTTAATATTTTTGTTTATTCAAGTGATTAAAATAAACGCTGTGCAGAGTAATAGTTTAATTTAATTACCCCAGAGGATATTAGAGTTGGTGAAGGGGTATCCTACAGGACAGACAAGAAAATCTTCATGAGAACTGTGACAAAATTGCAAAAGAGAACTAATGAAGTCATAAATAATCCAAAATACAATTGACCTTTGATGTGATATTTTGATCTGAAGTTAAAGGCTGATTAAGATTTTCATGAACTTAAACTTGAATCTGTGCATAAATTATCAAAAGAGTGTAATTAGAGTCACTTCCTCCTGAGATCTGTGAGGAAATTCCCATCACCATTGATGAGAATTGTGGATAAAGATCATGGGAAGAGCATGGCCCTTGGGTTTCCTCTTAAACAGCCTGTAGATTTGTTATGGTTATTTTAATGCACTGGTCCTTGGAGACACTAATTTCAGTTCTGCCTCTACCTTCAACATGCTAAAAATTACAAAAGTTGGGGGTGGGAACCCCAAGAGATATAGATATCATTTATTCTTTCTTCTTTATCTATAATTGATTTACTATCAAAGAGGAAGTTCCTCGCTCCATAAATACCAAATTTTTAGACAACAAGAACAAAATGACTCAAACCAGTGGAGGTGGAGAAATGCTGCCCCATGTTCACTAAGTGGCTAACAACTTCTCTGGGAGCTAGACTTTTTTTGGGAACTGAGGCCATTTCTTTGTCACTGTGGTTCTGAGACACTGATGTGTCAGAACATTTGGCCAGGTAGGTGTATTTAGAAATGTCTGGAGGCAGGGGCAATGGGATTTTTACTCAGAGAAAGTTTAGAGCCATGTGGCAATTGATGACGAATTAGAGAAGGAATATGTGGTATTGGGAGAAGGTAAATCAGGCAGGAAATGAAAGTTCTGAGAATGAACAGGGTTCTATTCTCTCACCCAGCTCTCTGGAAAGCTATATGGGCAACAGCTCTAGGTTTTATAGTATACCCATTCTATCCCAGTAATGAGGGAGAGGTCTTGACTTTGAGATGAAAGTGTGTCTTCTGCAATGCTGGCACAGTTTTTCTCTCCAGACACTTTCTATTTCAGATTACTTGGGATCAGAATCAGCATCTATGTTGCCTATAAATTTCGGCTTCTTCTTTTAGAAAAGAAACACATCAAGTTATTTTTGCCAGATGGTACATGTCAGACATAGTAAATGTTCAATATATATTACTGGATGAATAAATACTAGACATGCGAAACCAAAATTAACTTCTGTATTTAAAATGTTTCCTTTTACACATTGTAGTAGTTTATACATTTCAAGCCAATGGCAGGTGTCAAGGAATCAGGAAAAGCAACTGCGAGTGGGCAGATATTGTTATGCCCAGATTTCAAGATTCCCAAGAGCCCACCAGGGAGCCAGCCAGTACGATGCAAAAGCAAAGAGTCCTTTATTTCAAGCTAGCTTGAGCTCCCCATCCACCACACTCACTGACACAACGGCAAGCCAAGTGGCCGAGAGAGTGAGGCCTGATGGGCCTGTGGGTTTTATAGGGGGGGTGGAGTAAGGGCAGGAGAGGGGACTGTGGGCCCCACCGATTGGCCAGGCGCCAGTCGGTGTCTCATTACACAGGATGTGGTCATAGTGATGGCGTGCACTTCCCTTGATTATCATTGGTTAGTCCAGAGAAATCCTGGGTGTGGCTAGCACATGGCTCTGCCCAAAAATGGAGGCCCAGGGTAAGATGGAGGGCATAGTCCTCACCCTCCCAGCATGCTCCCACTGGAGGCGCTGAGCTGCCAGGACGCAGCTCCTGAGGCTGGGGAGAGCCGGGACCCAGGAGGAGGTGGGTACGGGCTCCTGGCACCTTTCAGCCCCTGACTCCGGTGGGTCGCCCTGAAGAAGCGGAGCCCACTTCGGGGTTTTCAGCTGCTCGAGCAAGCAGTTCCCTTACTGCGCAGGGTAGTCAGGGCAGTCAGAGGAACCGGACTGACAGGCCTCCGGCTCGGTGTGAGCCATCCTCTGCACCCTCACGCTCCTCAGGCTCTGCCTCCGGCCTTGATGGCCCGCCCGACGCACCCGGACTGAATGTCCGCCCCCTCCCAAGTCCACCCGACATGGCCCAAACGGGCGTTATTCCTGGTTCTCTCTCCGCCCCTGCCTTTATTCCCGGGTCGGAGAGCAAGCCTCGTCCAACCTCTCGCCGTTTCCTCGAGGAGCCAAGGCCGCTGGTCCAGGCTCCTCCTCCTGGCGGGGCCTTACCAAGGTCACCCCCGTCTTCCCGGGACCAGCTCCTCAGGGCGGCATCCGCGCCACCGCCGGCCGGGCGCTCTAGGCTGCCGCGCCCGTCAAAACGCCTCCTCGGCTCGCTGCTGCCGGCCCCGGCGACCACTCTGGCCTTCGGTGGCCTCGCGACGCCACCCCCGCTCCGGTGGCTTCTCTGAGGCCGACTCCCCTCCCCGGCCCCGGACTCCCGCTGGGGACACAGCCCTTTCAGATATAAGCTCTCTGATGTAGAGTTTTTAAGAGACCAGATTCATGTTGCAAGGCTCTTTTGGTTCTGTTCTAGAAAACATAATGCATTGAACTAGTCACTTACTAAGAATACAATTAATTTCAAGGCAGTCCTTCATTTCAAGCTTCTGTGCCGGGCAAATGAATGTTAACACCTTTAAGCCCTAACTCAATCTTTGCAACAACTTATGAAGGAGGTACCATAATCATTCTGATTTTATGTATGTGGGAAATGAGGCACAAAGAAGTTAATTGTCAGCTCTCTTTATGGAGCTTGTTTCCTCACCCCTTTTCCCCAGGCTCTTTCTCCTGAACTCCAAGAGTCCTTCTGCCTCTGAAACTTTTCCTGAGCCCATTTCTTCTACAGTTGGCTGTGACTTTCTAAATAAACTTGATCCTGTTAATGTAAAAAAACCATTGAAACCTGTAAAGAATTTTTGTGAGTTTATTTGAGCCAGACTGTCGACATATGCCAGGAAGCAGAACCTCAACGAATTGAGATAATGCTCCACAGAATGGCAGGTCACATCTATATTTATACATTGCAATCGAAGGAGGGATGTAGGTGGGTTACATGAAATTCATTGGTGATAGATTAAGGAGGTGGGATAAAGCAAAGCAGGGGGGGGGAACCCCTGGGATTGAATAAAAAGTAAAATGATAGACACATACTTAGGTGGGTACAGGAACAATTAACATGATAATGAAAGAATTTGTGGTATCTGTCCTGGCACCCAGCACATTTGGTTGTGCCCCAGGGGGTCCAGAAAAAGGGAAGTTACAAGTTACCCAGACACTTCAAGGGTATGTTATCGTAGATGCAAAAAGACAGATAGGCTCAATTAAGGTAAAGGTTGACCTTGTCAGTGAAGATACCGGCCTAGGATATAACTACCCACCTTAACTGCTTTTAATTAAAGTTCAATTTCAGACCATCCTTTGTGGTTACTTTAGGTCTCTGAGTTTGTAAGACTGCCATGCAGGTCTCCCCTGAGCTTGTCAGGTCAGCATGTGGCCCCTTTCGTCCACACTCCTATAGTTTGTTTTGGCTCTGAATTCATTATAGCCAAAAAAAAAAAAAAAAAAAAAAAAAAAAGAAAGAAAGAAAGAAAGAAATTTTGTCAAGCCCTCACAGTTGCTAGTTGTTGAGATGATAATTTAAACTGAGTGAGTCTGGCTGCGGAGTCTATTTCTTAACCACTACTATACTGCGTGAGTCATGTCCCACGTGGTTCAGGGTTCGGCATCTGGAGAAGGGTCGTGTGCAAATGACGGAGACAAGACAAGAAATAATAATTTGGAAATATTGGGGGCCAGGCAGGAAGCCCAACACAACGGGAAGGACTTCCACTGGTGCCTAGGCCTTGCCAACCTTTTATTCAATTTTGGATACACATATAGCCCTTAGTCAGGCAGGCAATTCCGGTAACAGGCTATCTTAAAGGTCAGTAAATATTAGTAAAGATTTACTCTGAAACTATTTGGTCAGGAAATTGCTTGAGCCACCGTTGTCTCGACTAAACAATTGGTGCATAGCTCTGGCCCTTGCCAGGGCTCAAGGTTCACCAGCATTCCGGGCTCCTTGTTTACACTTCTCTGATAGTGAAGGCAATGGGTAGCTTCCAACACTGTACTTCTCATGAGATGGCGCTTGAGCAGAGACCTAAATAATGACAGGAGAGACTCGTGAGCCATTCTGGGGAAAGTGCTCCAGGTAGAAGCAAACCCATGATACAAAAGTATGTAGGGCTCTGTTTCAAAGAAGAGCAAGGCCAGTGTGGTATCAAGTGGGAATGATTAAAGCGAATGGTTTCTGGGCCTTGGGAAGGATTTTGGTTCTCATTTTTAGAAAAATACAAAGCCATTGGAGGGTGTTAAATGGGGTAATGTGATTTATGATGTACTATAGAATTATATATTTGAAACAGTATGATTTTTATTAACCAATATTGTCCCAATAAATTTAATAAAAATATTGTGGTTGCTGTATGAAGACTAAGTCGGAAGCAGAAAGCCTAAATATTTAATAAAATTCAATGTGTCAAAATTATACACACACATATTAGGGTCTTCTTATTTTCTAAAACTAAACTATATAGTTCCTAAATATGCTTAGCCAGTTAAATATATTTTAGCAAAAAATGTTATACATCATAGCAATACTCTAGAACATTTGTAGACTTTTAGCAACTGTTGATGTGATCTTTTGTTTGACGTGGCTGCCACTAGCTAAATGATGTCCCCGTCTGAGACATGCCATGACACAGGGGGCCCGTCAAACTCTTCCACTGACGTTCCCATTAAATGAATGGGCCTCAGGTCCTTGGCACCCTGCATCTGGTTGCAGCTGGAAGGTGGCTGGTGGACTGCCAGGGTTCTATAGCTAGATTCACCCTTGGGTGCCAGGGCATCCTGCACCCCCTGGACTCAGCAATCCTTCATCTCAGCCCCACTATGCCCAACATTGCCTGCCCTGCAGTTTGGGTCACCCCCACACATGGGCTGCCACTGAGCAGCAGGCAGGCACTTGCACATACTCTTACTGCTGGTGTGGCAGCCGCCTTCCAGGTCTGCTCAGCTGCCCAGGGGTGGGAGTGGAAGACCTGCATCTGTGCCAGAACTGCCCACCTCCCTGTAGTCATTGTTGGGGGAAGTTTTATCAAGATAGACTTTTCTTTAGCAACCATACAGAAGTGTTTCAGTATTTTAACAATTGATACAGCTGCATTCATATGTTCTGGGTGATGAGCACCCAGCTTGGAAGTGGCAGAGGTAGAGAGAACAGGTCATGCACTGGGTAAATTTTGAAGGTAGACAGAACAGATTTTGCTAATAGATGGCATGTGAGGCATGAAAGGTGTCATGTATGACTCCCAGACTTTGGCCTGAGTGATTGGAAGAAGGCTTTGTTACTGAAAAGGAAGCATTTGGTTTTAGACACCGTAAGTTTTAGATGAGTATTATTCAAATGGAGTTTCTAGTACCTGTTTGATGTATAAGTCTGAAGTTCCACAGAGTGGTTAGAAGTATTCAGAAATGAACTCAGTAAACTGATCATTTCCATTCCTTGGGTTATAACACTAGTCTTTTGTGTAAGACAGGATTTGAATATATGTTTGATTCAGTGTCATTTCTCTCCTGTTTCAATGTCCATAAATGAACTAAAAGAAATACAAAATAAAAACCTGTATAAAAAGCAACTCAAGAGCTCAGTTTTCTGATGTTTACTCATGTGGAATACAGGAAATAAGAATAAACCTATAGCTTATTAGCCTAGTACTTTTCTCTGTGCCCCTCCCCCTCCCTGGAAGATGCAGGAGCTAAAGATGATTTAATAGAGGTTTGATAGGAAATCTCACATTAGCAATTGAGGTAAAGCTAAATTTATATAGGCCAAGCCTGATTCAGATCTTTCTGGGAAGTAATGTGTAGTTTTAAGATGGGGAAGTGGGAGACTCAAACAGTTACAGAATTTCTATGACACATCAGGTTCAGATAGAAAGCCTAGAGAACATTTTAAAACTTGGGATGAAATGAAAAAAAAATAAAAGAAAAAGTAGAGTTTTCTTAAGACAACAATCTCTAGGAGATAGAGATAGAGACAGAGACAGAGAGAGAGAGAGAGAGAGAGAGAGAGAGAGAGAGGAGGGACACAGAGAAAAGTACTAGGCTATAAGTGCCCATCAGTAGATGAATGGATTAGAAAACTGTGGTACATCTACACGATGGAATACTATGCTGCTGTAAAAAGGAAGGAACTCTTACCATTTGCAACGGCATGGATGGAACTGGAGAGCATTATGCTAAGTGAAATAAGCCAGTCAATGAAGGAAAAATACCACATGATCTCACTCATTCATGGATAATAGAGAACATTATAAACTTTTGAACAATAATGGATACAGAGGCAGAGCTGCCTCAAACAGATTGTCAAACTGCAGCGGGAAGGCCGGGGAGGGTTGGGGGGCAGGAGGGAGGGGGGTAAGAGATCAACCTAAGGACTTGTATGCAAGCATATAAGCATAACCAATGGACATAAGACACTGGGGGATAGGGGAGGCTAGGGGACTGTCAAGAGCGGGGGGGGGGGGGAAGGACACATATGTAATACCCTTTGTAATACTTTAAGCAATAAAAAAAAATAAAAAAAAAATAAAAAAAGAAAGAAAAGTACTAGGCTAATAAGCTATGGGTTTATTCTTAATTCCTGTATTCCACATGAGTAAACATCAGAAAACTGAGCTCTTGAGTAGCTTTTAATACAGATTTTTTATTTTGTATTTCTTTTAGTTCATTTGTGGACATTGAAACAGGAGAGAGAGGTATCTCAGAGGTGTTATCACTCTATGATATCTCTTTCCCATGCTTCTAAAAATGTATTGTTTTTCCTTGAGATTTAACCAGGGATAATTTTGTGAAAGAGGAATCACAAAACCACAGTGAATACAAAGAAAATATTTTAATAAAATATTCAATACAACATTTCCCTGTGGGGGCCCTTATGGAGAAGTGAGAAGGTGAAGGAAATGACTATCATTGTTGGGAATCCAGTCCTGAAATGAGAGGGGATGTTCTTAGCTTTTCCCCTGAGCTTGTTGCCCAGTTCTGCCAACAGGCAGCCATGAGGAGGACCAGGAAGTCTCCAGAGGTCATTGTGAAGGACCAAGTGGATGAACAGATAGAGCTCAGCAGTTTTTGCCTCGTGCTTTTTAGCAGGTGCAGTGTCATGGGGAAGGCAAAGGCAACATATTGGTTGATATATAAAATATGTTAATACAATTTTAGTTTCCCCTCCCCTTCCTATTCTATTTGTACTTTCAGAGTGAACAATAGAAACAGAGAGACCCGTGGGTTCATCCACTAAGCATTCCAACAGAATCCTTCCTTGGCCTCCTTTTGTATTCAAGGTCCATTACTATTAATGTGATTGTGTTTCAGACAGAGAGGAAGCAAGAGCGTACTATTCTCTACACATAACTTAAGCGTATCACTGCAAATATTGCATGTATGAAACAAGTGTGAGCCACGAATCCTCCCCCTTGTGCATTACTGTTTTATTGATAAAGAAAGTGCTGTTGTTTGAATATGAATATCACTTAGTGCATTAGGATGTACAGTCTGGTAGTACCCTGCATACATCGTCCACACTTGCTACAAAGACATCCTTGGGGCCGTCTTGCTGTCATGATTCTGGTGTGCTTCCTTCTGGAGTCATGAACTGCACCTTTGGCACGATGAGGGACGAGTTGTTCCTCCGGATGGAGTTGTTCCTCCTCATGGAATTATTTCTCCTCATGGAATTGCGCTTCCTCAGAGAATTCTGATGGGACAGTTCGCTCTTCTGGAGAGTCTGGATGAGGATGGAAGGCTTCTCATCCAGCTCTCGGGCACTGCACCTGGGCGCAGCTACTTTCACAGTGTTGCCAAATTTGGAGTAATCCACAGAATACACTCCCTCCTCCTCAGTGACAATAGACACGAAGCGATGGCCCCACTGGATCTCCTCAGCGATGTAGGAGGTTCTTGCTTGCGTGGTAATGCCGGTAGTTTCGACCACTCCTTCTAGAATCACTATGACCTCCAGGTCTTGGTTGGCCAGGTCAGTAGCTGAGATATCATACAAGGGGCTGCGCTTGTCAATCACGTGGCAGATGATTAAAGGGGCCACTAGAAAAATGTTATTACTCTCAATCGGGTTATCCACAGGAATGTCGAGTTGGTGAATAGGCACCACCTCCCCTTCCGGGGTGGTTGTTTTCTTGACCACCTGGATGCGCACCGAGGCACTAATGATCATGCTTTTCCTCAGGTCGCCCACGCGGAACATGAAGCACAGCTTGCCATTTCGGACAGCAATCACGGCATGGCGGCTGAATATCAACGTTTCCGCCCTCCTGTGAGCCTGAGCTGTTTTCATGAAAATGCAGCCCAGCATGACCGCATTGATGATCAAACCCACGATATTTTGCAGAATCAACACTGTGATGGCCAGAGGGCATTCCTCTGTCATCATTCTCCCTCCAAACCCAATTGTCACTTGCACCTCAATGGAGAAGAGAAAAGCAGAGGCAAAGGACCTGTGAGAAATAATATCAGAAAGTAATGCCATCAGATCACGTTTTGACTAATGAAATAACATACCAAGCTCATTTTTCCTTCAATGTCAAAAACATTATTTTTCTAGGATGAAATGTCCAAACTGAATTTGTCATCTTCTTCCGCCAAAGGCTATTACATGCCTTTGGAAAGACGAGCCAACTTAACTTGTCAAATGCCTAATTCTAAACACAAGCACTTGTGTTCTCTCTCTTCTCTGCATACATCTACTTCCAGACTTCTAGGGTACAATACTACAATGTTTTCTAGGTCATGTAATAATCGGCCTACTTGTATGAAAGCTTTAACACAATAGAAATACATGTTCGCAGGAATATTTTACTTTGTGAAATAATGTACTTTCACAAAGGCATAGTTTACTTGGTGAAAATTTCTGCCAGGTAGGTGTTTATTATTTATTGCATGTCTGTGTTTAAGTGACTTGAGTTATAAGGAAGGTACTGAGTAGTGAGTGTACTTATCACTCACTACCTTTGACTCATATTCACTAGCTAACACTTAGTGTGTGTTCCTCATATACAGGAAGCACAGTGCTAAAAAGTGGTGTAAGACACCGGTATTTTAATAACTACTTTTTTTATTAAAAAGAATGTTTCGCCATTTGGAAAGAAAAATGTGTTCTTACTGACTTTCTTATTTTGTTCTGTAAGTGATCTTGAGAACGCTAAAGCTATTAAAGGGAGAATTTGAAGCAGAGATGAGCAAATGACTGTACAAGATCACAAAATTAATAATAACTTGAATCCCCTCAATGCTGGCCTAGTGCTTTGAAAGGGCAAAGGGAAGGGGTCAACAAGTGTCAGGATTTTCTAGGGGAGCTTTCGCAAATTGGGTATTTCTTCTGTCTCTCTATGAATTGCACACTGGTTTGGTAGGTTTAGGGTGGACCTGGGTAAGACTCCAAAAAAGCTCTCAGGTGATGCTGATTTATCCCCCTGGTTAGAAGCACTGCATTTCATTATTCTTGTCATTAATTATTCACTTAACTACATATCCATTACTGCTGTAGGTTCCTATTAGAAATGACGTTAGCCCTGTGTTTCCCTCAACTCCAATCTCAAACTTCTCTAATTTTATAGAAGATAAGCCTCCTGTCAAAGTATTATCTACCTGCTGCTGCCACACACAGAGTGAGCAAAATGTTTAAGCGTTTGAAAGCTGTGTATACACACTGCACTTTGGTGGGGCATCATGAGGTGGGAACAAGTATACACAGATTCTTTCTACTAGCTTTTAGGAGGAACATGCAAATTTATTTCCCTTTTCACCCTTTTTGTTGCTAAAAAGATTCATGGAAAACCACAATAGTTGCCTTTCCCACTAGTTGCACACAAAATATATCGTATGATATAAAAAGATGGCAAAAGCCTGGCTGGCCTGGTTTAGTGGTTGCGGTTTGATTCCAGTCAGGGCACATGCCCAGGTTGCTGGCTCGATACCCAGTGTGGGGCGTGCAGGAGGCAGCCAGTCAGTGATTCTCTCTCATCATTGATGTTTTTATCACTCTCTTCCTCTCCCTTCCTCTCTGAAATCAATAAAAACATATTTTAAATAAATAAATAAATAAATAAATAAATAAATAAATAAATAAAAATATGGCAACAGATAAGAATGGACCCCAGAGGAGGGGCATGGACACAATGTTGATTTCTAATAATATTCACACACTTTGAAGAGCAGCCTAATGTTGACTATCTTTAAATGTTTAGTTATAATGGCTTGAGAGGCTATTCAGGGGCTAATAATGTTTATTACTTATTTTACGAAATAATTTAATTCTAAACATTATATAGTGCAAGACCCAGCCTTTTATGGACACCTGTCATGCTAAACAACCTCAAGAGATGAATGTGTTTAGCTGCTTGTTTATTCTACTACAGAGGATGTTAGGTTGAATAATAGAGGAAATATGTTGATTAATTTTCTGACTCATGTTAGAGAGTTATCCCACATGAAAGGGAAAGTGAGCCATTCTAAAACGGGAATGGTAAAATGTTATTTGGACATACCAGTGAGTATGCATCACAATAAGTTGTTTCCAATTATGATGATATGGTAAGAAAATGGGCTTATGAAAGACAGGAAATGCAAAGAATTATAAATGTTATTACTCATCTTTTAAACCCTCTTTGGGAGAGAATAGAAATTTTTCTGTTTCTATATTTTGGGTAAAAATTTGTTATTATGTATGGTTTGTTATGATTAAACTGTGTGCTGAGATTAAAGTATCAATAGAATCATACCATTAAAATAAAACTTGTAACCTTAAAGATGTCAAAAATCTTTTTAGATAAAAAGGCAACTTAAAAGGTTAAAATTATTATGCTGATAAAATCAACTTTGTCTCACTGTATTTTTGACAACATTTCTCATACTTAACATTCACAGCAGCAGGAATGCATCAGGGGAATAGCCATGCTTCAAAACACATCTTGTTGATAAATGGGAGGTAGGGTAAAAGAGCTTCCAGCAATTAGTGCGCTCTATAAAGTTCTCAAAAAAAAAATAATTGAAAAGCTATCACTTTTGATGATTCCCCCAATTGCTTAATGACTTCTTCTTTTTCTTTCTTTCTTTTTTTTTTTTTGGAGGAAAAGCCAACATATTTATCTCATAAATAAAATATGTCAAGGTTTATCATTTTTATTTTTTATCTTTTTATGAGTGCCTACTGCATATTTATTAAAAATGTATCCTAGTATGAAAATAATTCACCAATATAAATGCCAATAAGTATCTTAAAGAGAAATACAGATAATGATATTTAACTTAAGGTACCTGTTAAACACAGTATTTTCATTATTTCCTTTATATCTGGGGTACTGATGATCTCCTATATTTGTTACCTTTACTTTTTATTTGTGACAAGTTTAATACAAGAAAATATCTACTCAATGGTAAAGGCAATGGATCAATTCCATATAGTTTTCTTTCCTCATAATCCGAGCTGGAATCTGTGGAATGTGATCTCTGCGCACAAATCCCCTTGGCATGCTGGCATTGCGGACACTCCGGAAACGGAAGGATGGCAAGTTCAGGGTCTAGGTCTCTGCTTCTTGCAGTGGTTTGCTAGTTTCCTAAGAAGTCAGGGTCAGTAAAGGACTCATTCTTTATAGTTTCCTGGCAGAATGGTGCTTGCTTAAGTTGCTTTGCTTGTTGCATTATATGAATTAGAAATATCATTCATAAAGTGTCCTGGGAAAGTTTCTAGTGTTACTACTAGTGTTTTGCTTCAGAATGAACATTTTTTGAAAGCAATATAAATTACCTCTTTCCATCTCCCAACAACAGCAAAAAAAATTAAGAGACAAATCATCCCAACTAAATGTTCTTAGGCCATGTGAAAATATGAGAGAAGATTCACTGAAATCAAGTTCAGTGGACTTATCTTTGAGGTACTTATGATATAAGAGAAAGAAGCAAAAGTTAGGCAATCTAAAAAGTGTCTTGTTCTTATCCTATTAAAACTTTTGAAGAAAACCACAATGTGGGGTCACCTCTACATAATCTCTTCCATGAAAAATTTGGACTGATTTCCAGTTAAAATTAATATCTTATAGTCCTGAATCTTAGCATAACTTTTCATTCTGGAATCCAATGCAAGCAATTAGCTATTTAAAATATTCTTGTTAAAGATGGGCTTATATTTATTTAGTTCATTGTATGGATTTCAAATCTAGGGCACCTCTCCACCAGTGTCTTCACATTTTTCTCATTATTTCTGAAAATATCATGGGTAAGAGAAGTCATGGAAATATATTACTAGCATTTGCACAATATTTTTTCCTGATCAAAGATATCTACTTGTGAACACTGGAAATATGGACAGCAGCTTTTTCAGACTGAAAACTAAATATGTGCTGCTGCTTCTTCTTCTTCTTTTTTTTTTTTTTTTTAGTAAGGCACTCTGTAGAATCCTTTGAGCCACAACCATTTTTTAATAACTGGCCTAGGATTTTCAAGGTTAGCCCATGGGATTGGAGCTTCACATTTTCAGAGATGCCTCATCCATAAAGCTACATTTTATAACAAAGATTTTTAATATGTTAGATTAGCTTTGTTGCTTCTGAAGTTACTAAAGCCAATCCTTTATTTCACCGTCCACAAACTGGAGTGATAAGAGAGCCGTTTCATTTATTATTTTCTATATTGTTCTTGACCCCTGCTTCATCCCACCGAATTCTTACCTGACGTTAGTCACACACACAGCGGAGTCCAAGCCACTTTTCTCCATTCCGCTTTTCTCCATGTAAGCATAGATGTCCCCGTGGGCAAAGGCCACCAGCCACCACATGATGGCGAAGAGCAGCCAGCTGCAGAGGAACGACATGGTAAAGATGACCAGCGTGTGGCGCCATTTCAGGTCGACCAAGGTAGTGAAGATGTCCTGAAGGAACCGGCCCTGCTCGCGGATGTTCTTGTGCGCCAGGTTGCAGGCCCCGCTCTTGGCGATGAAGCGGGCTTTGGCGAGGCGGTCTCGGATGCGCGGCTTGCGCAGGTTCTCCGCCGCGATGCGCGCCAGCACATACTCCTCCGGGATGATGCTCTTTCTGGCCAACATGGTCCTGTTACCATCGCCAGCCTAGCCACCTGCCTCTGATCTGCCTCTCTTCCCTGGAGACCTGTCCTCCTGCAAAGGGAGACGATGATTAAAAACCTCCCCTCCCACCCCCTCTTCCTCACCTCTGCAGTCCTTGCATTTAGGGTTCTGTCCATACACTTGGAGGTGACAGGCAAAGCTAAAGGTAGGGTTTTATTAATCTTAACACGGAGTTAGTTTGGGCTTCACTTCTGGGATCCCAGAGAAATTATTTGGTTCGAAGCAGAACTCTTTCAATAGCCCTTATCATTTTGAACATGGATGGGTATAGTCTTACTTAAGCAAAACGTGGAGGCTGTAAGCAGCAGGCTCAGAGATGAATCTCGGCGATTTGCCGCGTCTGTAGATTAACGCAAGCATGCAAGCACGTGGCGGCGTCTAGAACGAAAATTAAGGCCATATGGGCATCATGGTCTATTTACGAAAGTATTTACATGATAGAGCAATAGAAAAGGCTGAGAGGGGAAATTCTTCTTTCGTTCTTTTTAGAAGTAGGCAAAGAAGAGGCCGTGGTCTCTTGCGCAGCATAAATAACGCCCAGTGTCCCTTGACAAAATAACAAGCGACGTGCCATGAACGCGAAAATTACGAACAAGTATTTTAAATGTGAAAGAAGTATGAGTTGCACTTAGAAATACTCCCCATTGAGACTCGTGATATTATACATTGAAAACTTCTTTGCAACGAAGGAAGCAAACATACAAGCTGCAGGGAAAACCCGGAACATAGCCCCGCGGGCTCGCAGAGAGAGTTAAAAGCGTGCCCCGAAAAGTCCATCCAACACTGCAAACCTCTGCTGTGTTTCTGCATTTTAAATCTCTAGCGGGGACGCAGACAGCCGGGGTCCCCGTCCACTCCCCGGGAGGAGCGCGGAAACTTACAGACTCCGCACAGCGGGTGCGGCGGCTGCACCTTCCCGCGGGCGCCGGCGGGCCGTGGGCAGGTCCCTCGCGCTCCCATCCCAGCGCGCCAGAGCCGGGATCGCGAATGCCGGAGGGACAGGTCCCGGGGCGCGCGTCCTGGGAAGAAAAGTTAAAATAATAAAAGGTGCAATTGCATCTGAACGCGGAAAGGACTGGAGGAAGGGGGATGTGTGTAGCTCTTCCCCTCCCCCTGCTCGGCTCTACTCCCTTGGCCTCCGCAGCGGGCGGAGGAGGGGCTGGGGGTGGGGAGTGGGGGGAGAGGAGCTCGGTGATGATGCTCCACAAATCAGCCTCCCAGTTCGGGCTTTGACGCGCGCCAGACCTCTGAGGCCGCCGAGGTTGTGGAGTGGGGGCTGGAGAAGTGGTGGGGCGGTCGGGGGGTGGGAGTGGGGGGCGCATCCGGGGAAGATAGGGAGCCGGCCAGAGGGAGGGGCAAAGGTAGGAGGGCGGGACCTGTACACCAGCTCATTTTCCAGTAGCTCTGACCCCTGCCGCCAGCTTGACACGCTCTTCTTTAAAAGGCTCCCTGCTCAGGGGAGAGAACTTTATGAGTCTAAGTTCACTGACGTAAAGAGAGATTTTTTTTTTCTGTAAAGTTGGTAAATAACTGGACTACTTCAGATGGAATAAAACCAGATATAGAAATAAGAGAAGTAGTCTTTGGAGATTTTCAAGCTGTTGAGCACACACATTTATTGATATTAAATTTCCGTCTAGTAAGGATACAGGTGGAAGATGTTTTGAAAACCATCATAGCAAACTATTTCTTCACTAGCCAGATCATCTAGCTCTCAGGAAATTACACACACACACACACACACACACACACACACACACACACCAAGGAGAAGAAACAATAATAATTTTTTAAAAACCACTCAGAGTGTCTTCCAATGAGAAATTTTACCCCAAACAGGGACCGCTGTCTGCACTTTAAAACTCAGACGGTCCTTCTTCAGTACGTGGCTGCTCTCTGAAATGCTGCAGCTTCCCTATCCTGTCGCGACGGTCTGAATGGCTAAACAGAGCAATTGTGCAGGAGAAAGGTTTTGCATTAAATGTGTTTCTATAGCTTTCTGAAAAGGAGCCAGCAAAGACAAATGGCTTCCTCCACAGGTCAAGCCTCCTGGTTTGGCACTTGTCTTAATGGAAACTTTAATTCTTGGAAATTTCGTGTATTTTCCAAGACCCAGGGCAGAAAGTGTATGGAGCATAAACAGTGTGTTCATTTAGTTATCAAAAGACCTAAAATGAGTCTTTAATGAAGGCAAACAAAGAACATTTTTTCTTCTTATGGACAGATCTGCTTAACCCCTTCAAGCCCGAGGGTCCTCGCCTGACAGCGGTAGCTCTCCTCTCTTCTGTCGCTAATTTTTACAGTAAACGGTGTGGTAGTTTTACTGCAAGAGGATGGGGATCAGTTTGTATCGCTAATGCCCTCATTCTATTTTACAATTGCATTTGGTATTACATATGCCCTATTATTTTAGCTCGGCTAACATTCATTAAACATCTATTTTGTGAAGGTTTTTGTTAGGTTAAATATATCATAGTTTCTGTTCTTAGGGAGGCAGACAGTTTATAGCACAGAGAGATAAGACCTGGCCGGTGTGGCTCAGTGTTACAGCGTTGGCCCTGGCACTGAAGGGTCTCGGGTTCGATTTTCTTGTCAAGGGCACCTACCTGGGTTGCAGGTTCCATTGATCCTTGGCCTCTCTCCTTTTTCCTACTGCCCTCCCATTCCACTATCTCTAAAAAAAAGAAATCAATGGAAAAAACCCTTGGGTGAGAATTAACAACAACAACAACAACAAAAAATGGAGAGAGACAATACCTTGACAATAAACTCTAATACAAACAAGGATGTGATTAGAAATGCCATGAAAATTTAAATGAGAGTTATTGAGACTAAAGAGACTGAGAAAACTTTGTGGATTATTTGGCATCTAATCTAGTCTTTGAAAGGCCAGATATATTTGGGGTACATAGAAAAGCAGAGAAAAGACATTCTAAAGAAAGGAAACATTATGAAAAAAAGTTAGAGCATTGACAAGAGTGGTCCGTGTTTTAGTAACAAATTAATTTAGTCAACATTGATGAAGCCTGGTCAGCAAAATAGCAGTATTTTTTGAGTCCAATCCTCCCTGGGCAGTTTCCATCACCCCCACTCTCAACATATGATGGGTTACTCATGTACTGGTCCCTTCACCGCCACACAAGAAACCCATGAAACTAAGGGCTGCTGAAGAGCAGGACTGTGACTTGCTTATCTTTGTATCACAAGCCAAATCACAGATCAAATTACAGAGGTGCTCAAAGAATCCTTTTGAATCAATGAATGGAAAGATAAGGTTGAAAAGCATGTTGGGACCTTGAAAGAAAATGCAGACAACCTTAAATGCTGAATAAAAGAGCCTGGGCAATCTTTAGTAGGTAGTGGTAAGCCATAGAAAGAGAATTTGATTAAAGAAAACACAGTTAGGGACTGCTTTAGGAGGACTGATCAGGCTCCAGAATACTGTGATTGGCAGACAGAAACTACAGCATTGATTAGAGAAGGAATAAACATATACACAAATATATGTTTATATACATTTCTCTATTGCTCACTGATAATACATTTGTATATTGCTCACCGATATTGTCAGTGAACAATAGACAAATATATACAAAAGGAATGATATACAGAGTCAATATTGGGAGGGAAAAGTCAAAGGTGATGGGATATTAATTGGGGTGACAAATATAATAGGAAAATTGAAATGAGAAGAGATGAACTGCTGAAAAAAATTATGAGATTTGCAACAAGTAAATCTATATCTGAATTCTATGAAAATGCTGTTCTTTAGCTATAATGTATACACAGAACTCAATATTTTCCCCTAATGAGATATATTCTTCCAAGTATGCCATTTTAAGTCGTTTTGACTTGTTTTAAACTGACAAGTGATACCATACTTTTTATTAGTCAGTAATGTAAGTTCATTAATTAAGAATAAGGGCACTAATACATACAAAATAAAGGCCAAATTTTAAGAAATTAAGAAGTAAATTTTGACAATAGAATGCCTAAAAACAAATAGCCATATAGAAAAGATATGAATGTGTATTATAAAAATATTACATGTTTTCTTTTTTCTTTTCTTTTTCCATTCCCTTCCTAACATTTTTTTAAAACCAACTCTTTATGTGTTTTTATTTTAACTAGCGTTTCCGCACTGGGTGGAAGCTGCATGAGCACAAGTTGTTCGTTGTTATCACCACACACCCAGTATCTGGAATTGTTCCTAAGCCTGAGAGGTAGGTCCTCAGTAAATACTTGTCAAATGAAGGAAAGAAGCAACAGTACTCCAAATAGGGTGTTTCTCTCTTTCTTGCATTTTCTCATTTCTCTTCGCCTCATGGTTTTGCAACCATTTCTTACAGTCCACACAAATAACCTGAAGTTTGGAGATCTCTTTGAAGACTTTGGCCTTACCTGTCTGCAAATATGCCCTTCCTCATTACCTCTCTTTATCCCATTGTTTTCCTCCCTTCAGATTATTCACTCCCTCTTTCCTCAGCAAATCCCCTAACCCACTCCAGGTCAGCAATACGTAAACTTGTTTGGCATTTGCTGGCTATGTTTCGCTTTATAACTTGATTTTGAACTTAATGAAAACATATCTGTAACCCCCAAAGGTCCTTCTGGACAAAAAGTAGCTGCTCAAAAATATTAATTATTGATTAATCTCTAGTTTCTCCCCATTTGGCTCTTCCTCTTGTATTATGGTCCAATGGTGAACATTTAAATTTTCCTCTGAAAAATTTGTGGAGGAAATCAATTACTCTCTTAAGAACTCATAGGCTTATTTTAATCATTTATTTATTTAAGTACTATTTTGCTGTCATCTACTAGAATACATGCACTTTCTTAACTGTTCTATAATTTTCCCAATTGTTCTTTTAGGAGTGAAGACTCATTTGTGCACTACTTCTAGGGGAGACCAGTAATACATTTAGAACAGAGCTAAAATTTAAAATCTTACGATTTTCTTGAATATTTAAGAATCCTGGTAGAATCTGTTTATGTTGCATACCAGAGGAAGTTATGCAATTGGAAAGCAATTCAGGAATATCTGTTCACTTGTAAGTAAATATCTGTTAAGTTTCTTTTAGACCCTATGAGCATTTTATTTGTGGATAAAGAAGTTTCTGAAAGCCTCATTCTCCAAAGAAACTTACAATTTGACTTACCTTCAAATAATTGGAGAAAGGTAGATGCTTTTACCCACTTGTCTGCTGCAGTGACTACCAAATACAAACCAGTAAAGTCCTTGAGATAAAGGGTGAAGTCCTCACAGACGGTGACCTTGTCTTTGACTGGACTTGTGAATTTTGAACTCTTGGATTTCCTGAGCTATATGGATGTAAGAATTTGGATAGTCTTCAAAATGATAATGGAAGCGATTCATGTTAACAGCCCAAATAAAGGTTGGTCTATTTGCTTGGTATGCTGCTTTATTAGTGTCCTCATATAAACCACATATTGGAACATATTGCTTTGGAATCAGCTTAATAAAACTGTTACATAAACTAGTAATCAAAACAACATGTTATAAACTCACTTTTTTTTGGCGTTATCATGAAATGAGAATAACAGTATAACTCTTCATACTTATCTTTTCCAATGAGCTCAGAGAACATATCTTTTTGAGATATATAACTATTTATGTGCAAAAAGCCCCACTCTCCCATAAGTTAGGTAGCCCCATTTTTTGAAAGTTATCCATCAGAACCATTCATGAAAAAAGACCTCCATTCAGTTTGCATGCTCAATTCTTCAATATTAGTCCTGCTCTCAGGTGAATCAGAAAGTCGGAAAGGGGACATTAATAACAAAAACACCTAAGTGAACAAAACAAAGTCCCCGCTACAGTGCATTCTTGGAAAGGAAGCCGTTTGTTAGCAACCAACTAGACAACTTATACATTATGTAATTATCAATGGTGTCAAGATTGATAAAGAGAACAAGGCAGGCCAAGGATTGAAAGTAACTGGGGCCAGAGATCAGCAACGTTCCAGAGAGTTGATAAAAGACCTCTTTTAAAAGGTGACATTTGGGTGGTGAAGGCCTTTGGGTAGGGGGTGAGGATGGGGGTGGGCCAGAAGAAGTCAATGGGGGAGGACAGGGGGACATATGTAATACTTTCAACAATAAAGGTAAAAAAAATAAAAATAAAAATAAAAGGTGACATTTGGAAAAAAGAATGAACCAGGTGATGAACTGAGGAAAATGTGCTTTAGGCAGCTCAAGGGCAAGTAAAAACTTTGAGGTAGGAAATAGCTTGGTGTGTTTGAAGAACAATTACAAGTGCAATATGTCCAATGGAGAAGAGGGAAAGCAGGGGATGAGATAGGAAAAGTGGGAAGTGTATTCACTTTTACCCAGTGAATGAAGATGGAGGGTCTGCATATAATAGGCTATGAAGAACATTGACCTAATCCTCAAGACAGCTGTATGTTCAGTTATTTTCTTCATTTTACATACGAGTCAATCAGAGTATAGCTAAATGACTTACTTAAATAAAATCCCATGTAGGTGAAAAGTTCCAACAAAGTCAAAACATCTGCTCCCAAATTCTGTGTTTTTCTTACTGAAAAATATCTCAAAGGAATGATTGTTAATCTATGGTCTAGTCTAGTTACATGAGAAACACCCTGCAGCATTATTTTCTGCCTCTCAGACTTTTATCGAGCAAGGATAGAATACTATATAATAAAAAGATAATATGCAAATTGACCAAGCAATGGAATGACGGATCGCTATGACATGCACTGACCACCAGGGGGCAGATGCTCAATGCAGGAGCTGCCCCTAGTGGTCAGTGCACTCCCACAGGGGGAACACCGCACAGCCAGAGCCCTGAGCCGGGCTCACTGTTGGCAAGTGGAGTGGTGGTGGCAGGAGCCTCTCCCATGGGGAGTGGGCTTAAGCCATCAGTTGGACATCCACCAAGGGTTCTTGGACTGTGAGAGGGCACAGGCCCAGCTGAGGACCTCCCCCCCGCCCCCCCGAGTGCATGAATTCCATGCACTGGACCTCTAGTCTATGTGTGTGTGTGTGTGTGTGTGTGTGTGTGTGTGTGTGTGTGTGTGTATGTGCCTAATATGCAAATTGTCCCCTTGGGAGTTCGACTGGGAGACTGATCGATCGCTGTGATGTGTGCTGACCACCAGGGGGAGGTGAAGAATGAAGGAAGGCCCTTGCTGGCAACCAGCAGCTGGGAAAGGGAGGCCAGGGCCAGCAGCCTGAAGGCCCCAATTGGTCCTGATCATTGGCCAGGCCTAGGGGCCCTACTCATGCATGAATTTCGTGCACCGGGCTTCTAGTAAGATATAAAATCTTTGGCCCAAACATCAAAATATCTTTAAAGAGAAAGTATATACACTTCTAATAAAATGAAGCACATTTAAAAATTCTCTCTGGAGTTTCTCTTGCCCACTCAGGTGTAAGGAGCTCATAGGATTGTTATGAGTACACAATGATTCATTCCATATAAGTGCTTAGGATAGAGACTAGACTGTGCTAAGTACTTTTAAAAATGTAAGTTCTTATCACACATTAGGGCAGGTTTTGGCTTGGTGATGTTCAACAAGATCTCAGAGCTGTGTGTGGAGGTGGGAAGATATAGATTCACAGACTCATTTATAATTTAACTCTCTTTCCTCATCTAAGACTAAGAAAAGAAAATTATCACTTTATAGGTATATTATTTTTGATATCTCACCAACCTTCAGAGTGCTAACCAACACTTGTACTGGCATCTCCTCAACTCTGTAATCGAATCAATACACTGGGACTGAACCAGAGCCAGCCAAGATACGGGTCATAAAAATAAGGACCCAGGAAATCAACAAGTCTGTTTTACTGTAAAAGCGTGAATCCAAGAGAAAAGTGGTTCCTTCAGTCAAGTAGAGAATACCCATCGTAATTATTTTCTGTCCGTAGGGTAAAAATGCTAGTACCAAGTAAAGCTATAGGGTCTTTTCCAAGAGAAAATGAGGAATAGCAGTGGTCATTGTTAATTTTTCCTTGAAATTATGCATTGATATTCTTGTGCCAAAGAAAGGCAAGTTCTCATGAGCCTGGGATCCGTCTTGCTACAGGACCTCTTCACAGGTTTTTCTGAAGCTCTTAGAGCAGTTCCCAACAACGTCTAATCTATTGCTAGGCTTTCACGTCACTATGTTTTGAAAAATCAATGACTCATGCGGGTGCTTGGAAAGAGAAACGAACATTTTCCAGAACTCTCTGTAGGGTAACTCCTTATTGCTACCTTTCAAAAATGCCAGCTGCAGAAGGGATTATAGAGGTTGGAAGTTTTAAAGTGATATTTAGACTCATTGGTCTTGGCCCCGATGATTATTTGCCAGGGATTTTTTTTGGGGGGAGGGGGGGGAGGAGGAGTGGGGGGGGGCTGTTAAATGACTTGGATTTTCCTTTAGGTAAAAATTATCTGTGCCAGAAAAGCTTTCACAAGGTCATTTTTCTAAACAAGTTCATACTAGAATTAAATATTTGATATTTGTTGCTAATTTTAAATGTCAATTTACCTCGTTTATGTTAGAATAAATGGGGTAATAAAATTATCTCCTCTCTGTAAACCTACAGAATTTTATTATGCATTTGAACCTATTTTTTTTTAAATTGAGGTAGCATAAATGATGTATGAGATATATATGACCTTTTGTTCAAGTTCATAGAGTTTTAGAGTCAGAAAGATGTGTGATCAATGACAGGTTCCACCATTTAATTGGTTAGTGGCTTTGAGCAAAATACTTCATCACTCTGAGCCTCAATCTCTAAATCTGTAAAATGGAGACACAACTCTCAGAGTTGTGTAGATTAAATGAGGTGAGTATATAAAAATTTTAGTACAGGCCAATAAAACTTAAAACATAATATCTTCTAAAACAATTATAGCTTTGTCACAAGTTCTTTAACTTGTATTCAATTAATTCATTGTTATTTTTAAAAAATTTAGGATGAATTTATTAGTGTTTTTGGATCAATAGTAAATAATAAGGGTAGAACGAGCATGCTTTTCATCTTAGTGATTTTGAGAAGATGCTTCCAGAAAATGTAGTTTACATAGTTATTATTTTAAGGTAGTGTTCTTGTCCTACTTTTCTATGCTTTGTAAATCAATGATGGATGATGAATTACATAAGGTACCTTTTTAGCATATATCAAAATGATCTTTTTTTTTCTTCTTCCTTAGCCAATTTAATATGGTGAATTAAGTCACTTGATTTTGTTTAACTGTTGAATTTATTGTTACATTTATGAGATGAACTCCATTTGGTCATGGTGAATTATTATTTTCATATAATGCTGGATTTCTTTTGCTCAGATTGCAGATTTTTGCATAAATATTTATAAGTGAGATTGGTTTGTATCATTTTTTCTGTATTATCTTTGCCTGTTTTTGAATAAATGTTATGAGTCTGTGAAAAGAATTGATGCATATTCTTTTTCTATGGATTAGAATACTTTAAATAGACTATGGATTAGCTTACTCCTTGAAAATGCAATAATTTTGAAGTCATCAGAGTCTGACATTTTTTAGGAGTAACTCTTTTTGTTCTTTGAATCTTCTTCATTCTAGTTTGCCCCTCTGGGATCTCTATTTCAGACCTTCTAATACTACCCTCTTTATTTTATTTCTAATACTTTTTCATACTTTCTATCAGCTTGTTCTGCTCTGTACTCTAGGTACATTCTAATCTGTTTCCAATGAAAAGAATTCTCTCATCATCTAAATTTAATTGCTGTTTAATCTGCCCATTGACTTTTTAATTTTAATAACTTTTTACTTTCTAGAAGTTCTTTTGGTGATTTTAAATTAATTTGCTCTTTCCCCCACCTTTAAAAAAAACTGTGTCTATAACTACCACAGAAATCACAGATCAATATATAAACCATGTCTATCACCCTAGAATATTTCCTCCTGGCCCTTTTCAGACTGTAATTGTTCCTTACCAGAGCTAGCTAACTTTATAATGACTTATTTCATCATCAGTTTGTTTGCTTGTCATTGAGCTCTGTATGCATGGAATCATACAGTGGGTACTCTTCAGTGTTTCCTTCTTTGACTTAACATAGCATCCGTGAGATTTGGCCAGGTTGTTTTATATTTCAGGAGTAGTATTTCACTGTGTGAATGAGCCATCATTTATTTATCCATCCTCCCACTGATAGGCATTTTGATTGTGTTGTTTTTTTACTATTACAAATTAAGCTGCTATGAACATTTCTGTACAAGTTTTTATGGACTTAGGCACTCATTTCTCTTGGATACATGCCCAGGAATGTAATTGCTCAGTCCTGGTAGAGGCAGACACACAGTGTTGGTAGAAACTGCCAGTTTTCCTCCCTGGTGGTGCCTTTTACACCCCCTTCAGCAGTGTGTGAGAGTTCCAACTTCACCAACACTTGGTATTGTCAGTTTTTGTAGTTGTAGTGGGTAGTTAGTCTTTTATTTGCATTCCTGATTGAAGAATGATGTAGAGGACACTTTTACATGCTTATTGACAAACACATATTTTAAAATCTCTTCTAGACTGTTTTATTATTTCTAGTTCTTATGCTAATATTTTTATTTGTTGTGTCTCTTAATTCCAATTGTGATGGTTCATTCTCTCATGTGGTTTTAATTTTGAATGCGAGTTAATCTTACTCACTTTCCTCCCCAGGAGAGGTAGGTTGTACCCAAATAGACGGACTGATTTTGCATTTGCTCTTTCCAGAACCCCAGGGATATCAATATCCTGGAAAAAGTTATATATTATCTCAGCTTGAATATATTATTTCACCATTGTAAAGTTGGAATCATACAAAAAATATTTCAAGAGCAAAAAAACTTATTTCTGACTTTAAGAAAATCTCCTATCATGCTATTAATGTGTGGTATATGTAGTGGTTTGACAATACTAATATTTTATATCAGAATGTGATTTTTAAAAAATATATTTTATTAATTTTTTACAGAGAGGAAGGGTGAGGGATAGAGAGTCAGAAACATCCATGAGAGAAAAACATCAATCAGCTGCCTCCTACACACCCCCCACTGGGGATGTGCCCACAACCAAGGCACATGCCCCTGACCGGAATTGAACCTGGGACTCTTCAGTCCACAGGCCGACGCTCCAGCCACTGAGCCAAACCGGTCAGGGCTAATTTTTAAAAATACATATTTTTTGATTTCAGAGAGCAAGGGAGAGGGAAAGAGAAATAGAAACATCAATGATGAGAGAGAATTATTGATTGGCTGCCTCTTACACACCCCCAACTGGGGATTGAGCCCACAGCCCAGGCATGTGGCCTGAGTTGGAATTGAACTGTGACCTCTTGGTTCATAGGTTGACACTCAGTCACTGAGCCACACTGGATTGGCAGAATATTTTTTAAATAATAACATCCTTTCACCATAATTTAATTTGAAATTCACAAAAACTCAATGAGGCCAGTAGGATTATTATTATCATGCCTTTTTCCCCCTTCTTTTGTAAGTGAGAAATGAAATAAATAATAAATCCAAGGCCTTACATACAACATATGATAGAACCAAGACTAGAACTTAAGTTTAATTCCTGGTCAGTTCCTTTTTCAGTATATTTTACATAAACTCACATGTATAGGTGTTACAGCTGTTGATTTGGCTCCAGCTCCTGGCGACCCTATGAATGATTGTGTCCACAATAGCCTGCCTTCAACAGCCCTGCTCAGCTCCTGTAGACTCATGTCTATGGCTTCTTTTACACAGTCAATCCATATCACATTTGTTCTTCCTCTTTTCCTGCTGCCTTCTATTTTCCCCAGCATTATTCCCTTTTCCAAAAACCCTGCCCTCTCATGATATGCCTGAAGTAGGACAGCTTCCACTTCAGTTTTGTCCTTTTATGCTTCCAGAGATGTTTCGGGCTTAATTTACCTTAAGACCCATTGTTCGTCTTTCTGGCAGTCCAGGGTATCTGTAGAGATCTCCTTCAACACTATGTTTCAAATGAATTAATTTTTTCTGTCTTCTGAGACTCATACAATTATTCTTTATTATGTACACATACCATATAAATAATTTATTCACAAGAGAAGTTAATTCACTCACTAACTTATCATTATTCTAATACAGTACATGGCTACAAGTGTAGTTCTTGAAGTCGGATGGCCTCAATTTACATCTCAGTTCCATTAAAACTTGGGCAAGTTACACTCTGAATGTCAATGAAAAAAATGGGGATAATAATGCTTACCTCATAGAATTTTGACAAGATCAAATGGGATTATACTTCTGAGGCTCACATCATATCTGGTCAATATATATTAGCCATCATTATCCTTTCATCAAATTTTTAGTGAGATGGTTTCTGCAATATGCACTCTACTGATGTCTGAATTTATATCACATTGTTCCTTCCTTCTGTTCCCCAGTGATTTTTGTTTCTCTCATGTTGTTTGATATAAGATGGCACTAAACATTAAAGAGATGATCTGATATCTAGATCATAAATTATTATGTCATCTCTAAGCTTTATTGGCACATGTAGGTAAGTTTTATTAAAATATTATTATTATCAGCCAAGAATTTGCCATGAAATATTAGGCTTGCTAAATTTTTCCTACATTTCTGGCCAAAAGTCTTGATATCTATGTTTCCAATATAGTTTTAGTGCATTTAATATATGCTAGAAATTGTCAAGTGGGAACAAAGAAGAGAAACTCCTATTTTCAGGTGAAATCTTGTCACCCCAGATCACTTATTCTTGCTATCTTCTCTTTCCTGTTTGCCAAGGTCACTGACAATCCAGTGTATGGGCTATTTCTTGGCATTTGTAAATTTCTGAGAGTGATAAGGTCACTGGGAGAAATTGGTGCCTCTCTAAAGTATGCTTGTCATTGCTGTATGCATCGGAGGTCCTAAAATGGTTGGGATAGTGCAATTCTCGGTGGGTGTTACTGTTTGTTTTGAATGGGTGTTTGTGAGAAAGTGTCTCACAGGCTGTGTGTTATGCAGTCATTCCCACAGGGAAATAAAACTTGGGCTTAAAAAGTCAATATTTTGGAGATAATCACATATGGCAGGAGATTCTGTTGTGTTTTCTTGTTTTACATCCTTCTTCGGACTTTCCCTCTCTCTGGAGCAAAGGTGGGGTGTGGAAACTTGTGAAGACGGTCCAAGGAGTTTAGTCAACCAGCCCGACTTAGTGCTCATGTGACTGAAGAATGGTCGACCTCCCTCTAATTGTTCCCCCTAAAGGAAAATAACCAGTAGCCAGCCCAGTCTCATCACTCTTTTTCTGGAACTACTAGTTGAGATTTGGGTTTGTATTCTTGCTTTCATGTCACTCTCCAGACTGTGTTAAGTTTTCCTCAGTATAAGACATTGCTTCCAATTGGCACATACTATCTGGCCACAGCTTTTAAGGCCAGAGGTCGATCCCTGACCGAAAGTGAAGTAATGCAAAGTTGTCCCCCTCACGCCTAAGACAAAAAGATGAGCTGGACAGATTAGATTCCTTGCTTGATACTTTGAAATCGACCATCTGAGAATTGGAGACAATTAGCTATAGGCCCAAGCAGAAGATTTCACCTGAGAGGTTCATAAAGGCTTCTTGCAAGATGACAAAGAAGTGGACAGAGGGATTGAATGGCAGAGGACAGAAGGAAGTGGAGAAGCCTGAGACAGAGAGATGGAATTGAGGGAGTGGGCCCAGTCTTGTCCTGAGACCTGATAATTCTTCTTCTTCTAGATTACAGTCCAGATGTACCTTTTCAATATCACTCCCATCCTTCCAGTCCCTTCCCCTGGTGTTTACAGTGGTTATCTCTGGAGCCAGACAGACTTTAAATGAATGATTTGGGGGTAATTCATTTGAATCTTGACTTCAATGTTCCCTTAGTAGGGAAACAGCCACCTTCTGGACAACTATTACTATCCCCTTATTGAACTAAAAACAGCCTACTCACTGTAGCCCAGCAATGAGTTGCGGTTGTTATCCTAAAAACTAATAGGTTGGACCTCATATTACTGGAAATACATTTTATGATCTACTTAGAACTGAAATTTCTTCCTAAGGTGACATTAAGTCTAGAAGACACACTTACAGATTATTGTGATTGCAAGAATCTTTCTCTTTATGCCACCCATTCTAAGGGCATGTGTTTGTCATCTCTATGCATTGCATTAATATGTTATATGAAATTCATAACACAATACTCTTCTTTAAGGCAGCAAGTGAAGATAAATTGTGAATATGTACAGGCATGTATGTGTGTGTGTGTGGGTCACACACATGTACTGAGGGATTAGAGGATAGATTGTAACCTGTGAAAGAGGGTTAGCAGTATCCTTTGATGGATTTAAACAGTTGAGGATTCTGTTTTTGCCTACAAAGAGTTGATGAGCATTTGGATATCTGAAAGAAAGAGATTAAGAATTTTAAAAAATTGATTTTTGCTTAGTTAGTGTTGGAATAAAGCCCCAACTACTCTGAGCCAAAGAGCAAAATATCTAG
Source organism: Myotis daubentonii (assembly GCF_963259705.1). NCBI lineage: Eukaryota > Metazoa > Chordata > Mammalia > Chiroptera > Vespertilionidae > Myotis > Myotis daubentonii. The sequence goes on from NC_081841.1 coordinate 32,256,398, forward strand.
ATATGGAAGAGCTGGTCTGAATCCATCTGGCTCCAATATATTAAAGGTCAACAGCCTTTCACTTAATAATAACTGATCTTCTGTATAAATAGTATATACTGTAGTCCTTTCTAAAAGAAAAAAGGGAATAAATCAACATTAAGCAGTGTTGTACTGTTGCTGTATATAACCAAAGAATCTTTTGATGTAGTGGGAAGATTAAGTGGTAAAAATAATGGTCTGAAAACAAAGCTCTTTGTCATTAATATGTAGCGTATAATTAGAGATGGTCTTCAGTGGTTGGTGGCACTCAAGTCACAGAGGGCATTCTTCTTACAGCCAATTAATGTAGCCAATGATGGATCCCTTGATCGCTGTCAATTTGGAAAGAGGGAATAGGTGTCCATAGTGTTAATAGCTAAGGGAAATTTGCTACTGCCCACATAAAAGGAAATAATTTTAACACTATGTAATAGATATAGATGAATATATTGATGATGACAATGCTTGCAGAAAAAAAAAAGAGAAGGTGGAAGGGGTAAATAATCATCACAGATAATATTTACCTTCTTCCCATATCATGAACCATCAATATGGAACCTACCAAACTGGTCACATTTACATACTATGATCATTTGGAAATATGAATTCAAATTCAGTAGAATAATGTGCAACTGATTCAATAGCTAATTCAAATGTGGAAAAAAGAAAACTTTGCATCTTTGTGAAAACATTTCCCCTAGATCACAGCATTTCTGATTAAACCAGAAAACAAAATAGCATTCAGAGTCCCTGTTTATATCTTCTCAGTTAAGATCCAGTTCATTTAACCATGTGTCCTTTACACTGGAATTAAGACAGTCTATTCAATGACATTGAGAGGCTTGTTTTAGCAATTCAAGATAAGGTGATGTCAGCATAGGAAGCCTGTGAATGTCACCTTCAGTATTTTATGGTTCTGTATTATGCATAATAAAGAGAAACCAAGGTGGTAACTTAGGCAGATCAATGATTCCGAAACTTGGCTAACTATGAAACTCATCTGGAGGCACTTGCTAGAAATAAAGAATCTGCCCTTTCATGGTAGTTTGAGACAGGTGAATCTAATACTTGAGAAAAGCTGTTGTAAATGATGTGTAGTTACTAAAGAAAAAATTAAATCTAAGTGACAGGGTATATCCTCATGCTACTGTGTCTTAGGCTATGAGGCTAAGACTAGAAGATGGCATTTAACTTTGGATAATGGGTCAATAAATGAATTAGCATAGCACTATAGATCACAGAACTCCAAAGAATGTAGTACAATATAAGGGATAAAAGATCAACTGGAAGACAACCATAGAATTGATTGATAAACCTTGGGGGGAAGTCTAGACATCCAGCTATTTAATTAGAGCTGTAATAAAATTTATTGATATAGCTGTTGCACTTAATGAAAATTTCCATGAAGCCTATATATAAAATGATTGATGTGCATGACTGTGGCAAATGTGAAACAAAATTGTCAAAGCAGGGTAGGTAGTGTCTCAGCAATGGCTGCTGACTTATAGCTATTGATCAGTCCTGGTTGATAGCCAATGGCATCATAGGTGAGAGAATAATCATCCTCTTTAATCAAGAAAACAAAAGAGTAATTTATTATATAATATCAAGCCAATATATTTTTCACAGTAGGATAAACACAATATAGAAAGTGAAGAGAATAACCCATAGTTCTAGGTAAATGACTAGTTTGAAAATAATCAATGGATAATTAACTATGTCTATTAGAGTCTTCTGGGGCTAGGTACTTGTGTTACATGCCAAGGACACAAAGACAAATGAGACATGGTCCCAGGTCTCAAGTATGAATTACTTAGAAGGGTCTTCTGGTATCTAATCTAGACCTAAATTAACTTTTAAATTGGTCATAAGTAGTAGCATAAAAATAGAGGACATACAGTCCTTTAAGAGAATCCTTCTCTCTCAATGATATCAGTAGCCTTGTTATTTTCATACAAATTTTTGTGCATTTATTGCTTTTAATAAATATTAAGGAATTAAAAATTATAAAATTTGATTTGGTTAAGGCTGGCCTTTTATAGATATAAACCTGCTTAGTAAAAAGTTATTTCAAGATGAGTAATTTCTATATTCAATCTATCATACATACATATAACATAGTAAATGATTAAACAAATTAAAAAATCATCCCTGAATTTATTCATTCAATTTAGTCTTGTAAATAAATACTTAGCCGATTTAGGTGATTAACACTTATAAAGGGACCTGCTACTACTATGACGAAAGAATGGAAAATATGTTTCTCAGTTTTGTGTAATTAGATATGTGTCTGCTGACGTTACTTGTATGCAGTATAATTTACAAATAGTATGAGGGATTATTTCTATGGCTAAATCCCCATTTCTCAGTGAAAATGAAGTATAACAAGCATAACGTAAATTCAGCCTTGTAAAACATTGCACACCAGAAATACTTTGAAGAGATTGGTGGAAATCTTAGAAAGTATTTTCAAGATCAAATTAATAGTTACTGATTCTGTTCTGCTTACCTTTCTGGAAACAATAAGAGGATTCTTCTCCAAATTAAGTTTTATATATAGCAAAAATGGTGACAATTTAAGCTAAATATCAGAGAACACTTTTGTCCATCTTGTGGAACTTATTTTAGGTAAACATCAAGCCTCTATATTCAGGTAAATGCCCGCTTATTTGGGATAGACAAGTATTACAGATTTTCCAAGAGTGGATACATGGTACAATATACTGAACACAAGAACTAAGGGAAAGGAGCATAAGCTCTCCTTTGCAATCAATCATAATTCTTCAAAATTATACAATGCATGAGATCTTCATATGACAATCAAGGATATACTAGATGGGCACGGAATTGTAGTAGAAAGTTTTGGCTGCTAGCATGATAGTGAAGGTGACTTTTAGTATTTTAGAATTTATTAATTTACATTTAAGAAAACATAAGATCAATATCCCATCAATTTTAATGCACTTTTAACATGCACATTATAATGAGAAAACATTTTTGATATAATTTCTACATGCACATTAAATTAGAGCAGGAGCAAATAGATACATGTGTGACATCACTGGACTGAAGCACATTTATCTCCTGTTCAACTAAGGCCTATGTGTTTTCCTGAATCTTGAATAATGTGAAAGTTTACGGCTCAGGATCATAACCATGTCTAATATGAATTGAACCATAGAAAGCTTTTGCTGGCCTGCCACTGAAGGATTACACCTAATTATTCTGAACTTCAGTCTGAAAAAGGCACACGATGCCTGATATCTTACTAATGCTCTCCTTACTAGACAGAGAAACATGGCAACTTGAGTATAATTTTTTAAATATTCAAACTCCTTTAATGAGCTTCCTAGTGGAGGCTTTGGCTTTACAGAGCTTCTATAAATGTGATAATTTCTTGGTGACAGGAATCCATTTAGATAAAAAACAAAAAAGACTGCTAAAGGAAACACCAGTATTTCTAATGTTAATGAATACAGAAAATATTCTCACATGGTGGACAATGAATTTGAATGTTTCATTTTCTAGCTGTTTAGAAAACTTGTCCTTTTATTCTCTTCCAGTAACATCTGGGGACATCAACAAAAAAGGAAAATATAGTCTTACAAAATGAGTAAAATAATACTGAATACTCATTGTAACTTCTATGCCTAAGAGATATTTTAACACTTAAAACAGCTTACATGTTTTTATACAACTTTAAAGGTAAAGTGGCTTAATCATTAGAAAACATCAGTAATGAACATATTAGGTAGTAAAAACAAAAACTAGGAAAAAGTCACTAGAGGAAATACAATATTCATTGGTAAAGTGACATTGTTACTAGTTACAAAGTTCTATAACATAACAAAGTAAGTTTTATAAAAATGTGTAAAAGTTTATGATAACATTTTGCAAAGGCCAAGCTGATGATCCATCGAGTAGGTTATGACCATGTTATTTTAAATAAGTGTTAGCATTTTATGACATCCCTTCACATGTCTGCACGAACAAAAGAAGCAAATACTCCATCTTCCCGAGCCAAGAGGCTTTCTGGAGTGTCATATTCTAAAATATTTCCTCTCTTCATCACAATGACTAGGTCTGCCGTCAGAATAGTGTGAACCCGATGCTGTGAGTGAAAAGAATACAGGTATTTGTTACAAATTTTTGGGCACAAGTGGCAGCAATGTATATGAATACTTCACCAATTATTCAGGGACATTTATTTACCTTGGGGTGAATTGTTAAAATACTGGCCAGTATGGCTGTGTCTTGTATGGGATGTATTAAATTGATTGCAGCTAATATAGTAGTTTCACCCATTTTCATGGAAGGATAGTTTTTATAAGTAGGCTAATAAATGTTTTGTCAAATAATTAAATAAGAAGAGCCATCATGAACCAATTGAGTTATAGCTTAGACCAAAATTATCTCTTGTGTGGAATCAACTAAATCTGTGGGCTAACACACAATTGGAAGAACTCTGGAAGGTGGTCAATTCTGGGAAGACAATATGGAAAAGTCCATTCTGGCAAGCAGTATTAGAATGGATTATTCAGGATTTCAGACATGCCATCTCTTAGTCTTTTGAGATCACTGCCATCACTTGTTCTGTCTTTCCACATGGCACCCGTTGGCGAGAAGCTTACGTGTTAGTAATTAATAATAATAAAAACTACCACTTATTCAGCATATATTACACATTCAGTGCTCCTCACACATACTTGTTAATCATCAGAACATTCCTCAAGTATGGGTGTTATCGCTCTTTACTTTTTAGGGCAGACCATTGGAGTTCATAGAGATAAAGCAAAATCAGGCGATCACATAGATGTTAGCAGCAGAACCAGCATCAAAACCGGGTTTAATTTCAAAGTGTGAGATATTTCCAACCGGCCACCAAACTGCTTCCTAGGGAGTATCTGGTGGACTGTTCACCTGCCATTGTTAGCCTATGGTTAAGAGCACAGGCTCTGAAGGTAGAGTCGGCTTATATTTTGGTTTCACCACCTGTTAGTTGCACAATCTTGAGAAACAAACTTGATTTTTGTATGTCTCAAGTTTCCTATCTATGAAATGAATAATAGTACCTGACTCAGAGAATGATGGTGAGGACCAAATGGGACAATCCATGAAAAAAAATTCAGCACTGTGTCTGACACATACAAACAAAAAATAAATATCAGCAACTGTTATTTTTTATTTTTAGGATTTACAAGGGAATAATCTCTGCAGTAAGCCTTTCCACTATTCTTGCTTAGTAAGTGCTATCCAATAGAAATATAATGTGGGCTACAAATGTGAGACCCATGTAATTTTAAATTTCTTGGAGCCACATTTTAAAGGCACAGATAAATAGGTAAAATATACTTTAATTATATACTTGAACCCAATATAGTCAAAATATTATTTTAACATGTAACCAATATGAAAATTATTAATGAGGTATCTTACATTCTTCTGTTAGTACTGTTTTTGAAATCCAGTGAATATTTCACACTTATAACAACTCTCAATTTGAAATACTCATATTTCAGATGCTCAATAGCCACATGTGGCTAGGTGCTACCATGTTGGACCTGGATCATGCAGGTCAAAACATCAGCATGCTGATGGGAGGGCTAGACCTAGAAATACCATCTGTTTAGCTGCTACATGGGCTTCCAAAGTGCCTTCTCCTAACAATCCAAAGGCCAACCTAAAGCCGTCTCCAGGGGCAAAGGCCTATCTTCTGCCCTGGACCACTTAGATGGGGGAGTCTCAAGGTTCATACGTTCAGAAAAGCTAGGGGACTCACAGCTAGAGGGGAAAGGAAACACGTATATGGAGTGCGATAAAGATGGCTTAGAACATGCATCACTATTTTCAACATCCATAGACAAACCTATCATTCACTGAATATCGGTAGCTAATGATATAACTTAGGGAATATCACTAATTGGAAGATAATGTTTATTTATCTTTGTGAAAGGAACAGAGACATTTTCATACTCACACATTTAGAAAAAAATACACTTAATACTGTTTAATATATGCTGTCCATTTTCCCTCCAAAAAAATTTAGTTCTTCAATAACCATATTACAGATGTTAAGGAAAGAATTTGGCTGTTTCCTCTTTTTCTTCTTCTTCTTCTACCTTTTTTTTTTAGAGTTTGACTTCTACATCCATAATAGAATATTATAAACATTGCCTTGATATTCTAAAATAATGTTTATTTTTCTAATGAAAACATTAAGAAACTTGGCCAATGAAAATAAATATATCTGGTTTTTATTCTATTAATCCAAATAATTATTTGCTTGACAAAGTGTGGTGTCCATTGCAATAGCATTGAAATTTTCAAAATGCTCCACAGAAATTAATCTAATTAAGAGTGAAGAATGAGTCACTTTCATAAATAATGCCATGCACTCTTTTGGTGCATGAGGGCTTCTTTATAGAAGTCAGAGAAAGTTATCTTAAACTATTCATAATTTTCATTGGCAGATAACAAAATTAACAGAACAATTTTTAGCAGGGGAGGAAAAATGTTACTTGTAATAGAGCTGAGGATCATTCTACAAGGGGTCCCCCACAAGTGGGTCATGCTTTGTCTCCTATGAGTCTGTTAAGAGGAGTTGGTCCCACAGTAATTTGTTCTCCCCATAGTTTTCTGAGTGTCCAGTGGAGAGAACTCTAAGTATCCTGGTAGCCACCTCCACACTAGTGGTCTTGAAATGAAGAATGAATGAAAGATATATAAGCACATAAAAAGAATTCAGTGAATATAGCAGATCAGAAATGAAGTAAGAACATTTTTTTTTTGGTGGAAAATACAAATGATACTCAAGTAATCTTCCGGGTGTAGATTAAAAGGAACCATCTAACAATACCATGCTTCATACCAAATAGAGAAAACTCGCCTTTTGAGTAGGCAAGAGTCTGTTTTTCCCTCTTTATCTGCCCATTTAGAGAGAACAGGAAGTTCTTTCTCCTATCGCTCCACTGAGAAAAATATTGAAAATATTATGGAATCTTTTTTCAAGTTAGCCAATTCTCTCACCATTGAATTGTTCACACTTTAGTGTGAATGAATTAACCAGGCAACTTCTTCTTCAGAGCAGGAGGAACCTTGAATTTACTGGGGAAGTGAGAGAAAATGGTTGTTTTTTTTTAACTGAGGCCTTGTTTGAAGAAGATGGGCCCTGGCAGGGAGTCATTTCCTGCCACCTTGAAAATGCCATGCTTCCAAGGGTGCTCTTTCTCCCATGCAGCATTCACAAAGGGCAGCCTAAGCAGGCACTCCATGCATAGATCAGCAGTTAAACTTAAGTAATTATTTAAATTAATGCATCTTCAGGAACATGCATGGTATTTTTAAGGACACTTACAGAACGTCCCTGAAGCAATAGGGAAACGGGTCCTTAAGACAGAGTAAGTATGGTTCTCGGAGTTTTTGTAGACACTCTCTCTTGCATGTTCACATTTCAATACATATACATGTACCTCATTCAAACTGAACATGACTGAAGGACCTGGCTGGGCTGATTACTGGGACGGTACCCTGTAGTGAGTTCCCTCACCACATTCTCCCCTTGGAATCACTGGGTTAGCCTTGCCTGACTGAGGGGATGCTGCTAGGATAGCTACCAGAGAATGGGATACTTGGCAGTAGCTCGTGATGGTCTACTTGTTGGTCATCACCAAAGTGGAAAAGAGGCCATTCTTGTTGGCAAGCAATTCTGGAACCGTACCACACTCCACTAAAATACCCTCAGAAAAGACTAAGACAAGGCCTGCGTCCAAAATAGAAGATACACGATGCTGGAGAGAAAGAAAAGTGGAAAGAAGAAAGAGAATCAGCAAGAGAGAAAATGTCCAGGTGATTGATTCATTTACAAAATAGTTTGTGTTAAACATGAAGCCTAAATATAAGCAAGGATCCACCCATCTGCAGAGAAGAGAGAAAACCATGGTCTATTGTGAGGAAGTTATAACATGGATTATAAAGAGCTTAGCAATTCTTCAATTTGGTTGGTGCTCAGAGAAAATATTGTCTCAGCTGTGAGGTATCTTATGGCCTTCTTTAAAAAAAACACCAAAAACACAACAGTTAAGAATAGAGACCTAGAAGTAAGGTGTAAATAGTAGCAGAACGGGCAATCTAAGTTAAGAATTTTGCTTCTAAAACTGCTCATCAGACCATCAAATTGCGGAAAAGAGAATTATTCCATATGAACTACCACTGTATCTAGTGAAAAAGCACAGGCCATGACCTGCTGGAACCTAGATTTGGGATGCTCTGGCATTGTAACTTAGGGGTGGTGGGTATATCAGACAAGCTAGAAATAACAATGCAAAGGTTTTCAGAGCATAGCAGGTTGTCTGTTTCCTTTTTTTTTTTTTTGTAAAGATACAGAAACATTAGCAGAGAAATACATAATTCAATATAAGCATATTTTAATTGCTGAAAAATAATGATTATTGAATCCTGGAATGAAAACCAAAGAGGAATAAATCAACTCCATCTCCCATACTTACAGCTATTGTAACAACGGTGCGGTCTGCAAAAGCTGTCATTACCACTTTCTGTAAAATGTTTTCCTGTCAAAAAATAAACAAATTAATTCTGAATTTTTTTTCTGGACTACTTCCTCTCACTTTGATATTTGGTCCCCAAGAACAATGCTTCCACAAAGCCCAAACTCTCTAGGAACTCCCACTCCTAAGTCTGTTGCAGAAGATATAACAGGGAGCAGTCCCCGAGAGCAACTTCATGCCAGTGTCTTCAAAATGCAAATAAAACTCATCTGATCAATGAGACTGACCAATAGGTTTATGACCAAGGAACTGAAAGAGAAAAATGAAAGCAATTGAGCATGGAAATGCTCACTTGAGTTACACCACAAGTAGTATGTGTTCAATCCCTGGCCTAGGTGGTTGGATGTCGTCCTGTGCACAGAAGGGTTGCTAGTTTGATTTTGGGTTAGAGCGCATGCTTGGATTAAGGGCTCAGTCCCTGGAAGGGGGCTTTCAGGAGGCAGTCGATCAATGTTTTTCTCTCACACCGATGTTTTTTTTCTCCCTCTCTCCTGCTCTCTCACTAAAAACCTATTTAAAATGTTTGCTTTTAAAAATAGTTTGTATTCAAAATTAATAAAACCTTAGAAAGGTGTTACCCTTTGGGCCAGAAAAAGGAAAAATAAAACCCATGCTCCAAATTTGAAATTCGTTCCATAAAGGAATATTCCAGGAAGGGAACATTTTTATTTCCAACTCAAACTGCTTTTATCTTTATATATTAAACGATGTTTTGGTTAAAAATTCTACCTGTCACCTAGAGGTAAGCTTGATTACCTAACTTAGTCTTAATGTGAAGAAGTTCTGTCTTACAATCTTTATTGCCAGTTTATTCTCATTCACATTCTCTCTCTGTTTCTCTCATCTCTATTGAGGCAATATTATCCTGTTAATAATCTCAATATTGTAAAACCTAAGTAATTAATACTAATTTTGATGTAATTATGCTTATTTAGTGAAATGGCTTGATTAGAAACTACTTTATTACTTTAAATTATGTTAACTTTGAGAAAATATACTGTAACTTTGTGTAGCTACTTTAATTGATTAATCTTACTTAATATAAAGACATGATGTCAAATTAGTATTTCCATAGATAATTGGCTCCTAATCTTGTTTCACTTTTCAGGGTAGTTTTACCCAATCTAAGCAAGAAATAACATGAGGCTGTGGATGTTTTTTATTTTTGTTCTTTCTGATGCCAAACTTTTAATATTAAGTTAATTTTTATAAAAACATTGATTGCTAGATCATTCAGTTTGTGATTTAATGTGGATTTTTTCCACTTAATCACAGCCTTCTAGAAAGATCTTTTTTGTATATAATTGACATTTTAAAATAACTTCTTTCTAAAGTCACATTGTTTGTATAAACACATTGAGAAGATCATTATCAATTATAGCCCTTATTAATTCTAGTGAATCTTTCTTCAAATTACTTTAAGAAATTAATGATTGGCTTTGGTCATTAATAGATTATATTAACTAGAGATTTGTATATTTCATCTTTGAACTTTCATCATAATACTTGAATATAGTACAGTATGCTCATCTACTGAGACCTAGAATTTTACTACTTTGAGAATTTAACAAAAAGTAACGGCAAATTTATTTTGTGTTTATTGGCACTAGGAACACCCTTAAAATTAGCATCAGTGTCTCTTATTATAATTCTCCATGCGCTTTTATCATTTGGTCAAGCAGATAAATGAAATGACGCTCAAAATAATAGGACTAAGGATTCAGAACCTAATCAGTAGAAAATTGTAATTTTCATGTGCCTTTCTTCAAGTCATCAATTTAAAAAGCTTAGATAGTGCACTCACTGTGGCCATGTCGATGGAAGCTGTCGCTTCATCCATGATGAGAATGCTGCTCTTACGGACAAAGGCTCTAGCAAGGCAAAACAGCTGCCTTTGTCCAACACTAAAATTCTCCCCACCTTCAGTGACAATTGCATCTAAATTAGAGGAACAAGCAAGGATTTAATTGAAGAAATGCTACTATCATATTCCTTGGGTAAGGTAGTGAAACAGGTTATCCTATCTAATAAAAGAGAAAAATGGTAATTGGCGTACGACGATACCCTTTTCATTGGCTAATCAGGGCTATATGCAAATTAACTGCCAACTAAGATTGGCAGTTAACTGCCAACAAGATGGCGGTTAATTTGCATATGTAGGCACAATGCAGGGAGGCGAAAGGGAAAGCAGGAAGAAGCCCCCTGCCACTGACAGTGATTGGAAACCCAGGGGGGAGCTAAGAGCTGGGGGGCAGGGCAAAGGCGGCCCTGGGGCCGCCTTTGCCCTGCCCCCCAGCCATGATCGGAGAATCAGGCGCCTTTGCCGCCCTGGCCAGTGATAGCAGGAAGTAGGGGTGGAGCCAGCGATGGGAGCTGGGCACGGTCGAAGCTGGCAGTCCCAGGAGCTAGGGGTCCCTTGCCTGGGCTTAAAGCGAAGCCCACGATCGTGGGGCCGCTGCAGCTGCGGGTCCCCGCTGCCCGGGCCGGACGCCTAGGCCAGAGGTGTTAGGCCTGGGCAGGGGCGGAGCCTGCAACCGCGGGGAGCTGGGGGTCCCCTGCCCAGGCCTGACACCTCTGCCAGAGGCCTCAGGCCTGGTCAAGGGGCCGATCCGGAGATTGGTGATCGGAGGGTGATGAGGGTCAACTCCTCTGGCCGAGGCATCAGGCCTGGGCAAGGGGCCGATCAGGCGATCAGAGGGTGATGGGGGTCTACGCCTCTGTCAGAGGCGTCAGGCCTGGGCAAGGGGCCGATCCTGCGATTGGAGGGTGATGGGGGTCAACGCCTGAGGGCTCCCAGTATGTGAGAGGGGGCAGGCTGGGCTGAGGGACACTCCCCCCCCACACACACACCCAGTGCACGAATTTCGTGCACCGGGCCCCTAGTATCCTATAATAGCAAGCTGGATTTTACTTTGTACCACTGCAAGGATTTTGTTTGTGAAAAGTGAAGAGAAATTTTACATTGGAAAAACGAATATAACCCTGGGCTACCCTATTTTTGTCAATAGATGATGTTACCTTCACATAGTAGGATATAAAATACCGTTAAACATTGTGAAGAGTGGAAAACCTTGGAAATTATTTAATTATACAATATAATAATCTAAGGAGATTATATATACAAGAGGCTAATATGCAAAGTGTCCCCTCGGGAGTTCGACCAGGAGAACGGGAGTTCTATCACTCGCTATGACATGCACTGACCACTAGGGGGTGGCGCGGAACATGGCGGGCGACCAGTGGTGGCAGGGCACTGAGGGAGTGAGGGAAGGAGGAGGCGAGGAGGCGGGGAGGTGGGGAACCTGATCAGCCCTGATCGCCAGTCAGGCTTAATGACCTTACTTGTGCACAAATTTCATGCACTGGGCCTCTAGTTTAATATAATTATTTAAGGCCCAGAGAGTTGAAGTGGCTTGCCCGAGATCACATAGCTTAATTGTAGTAGAACTTGACAAGAATATTCTCAACTCCATATCCATTTAAGTTCCATTATACCATCCAATTAAATGGTAAGCTTCAAGTGCATAAGGTCTGGGGTTGCTTTTGTTCACCAATATATCCCCAGCAGTTACCCTGGTACCTGACATGGTAGCTGAATAAAACACTATTGCATGAATAGATGAATGTTATAGACTCATTATTTTTACCATCCACATTTCATAAAATGTACTGTTGTGGGTTTATAATAAATTCTTTTTCCAAAGTATCCGTTTTATTGCAATTCAAACATTTTTTAGTAGAGTGAGTTGTGTATGTGTGTGTGTGTGGGGGGGGGGTGTCAATTTCCATTGATATATTCTTGTTGCATCAAATTCTTTTAATTTCTCATGCTTGTAGACTATATATTTACTCTCCAAATTTTAATTTACATAACAAACAAAGAGGAAGCCGGAGATAATGAATGCCCTTCACCAGAGTTGGCCTGAACCTGATATTTATCAAGCATTTGATGTATTCTTTATTAAATCAATGTGCATAAACAACATTCAATTAAATAGTGTAAATAAAATCCCATTGCTTACGCTGTACCATAACCCCCAAACACTCTACAGCTTTCATATTGGTGAAGAAAACTATAAAAAATATGTAATTGCTTGTCTTTCTGACTATAAATGGTGAAGAGGCTGGTCTCTAAATACCAAGGGAGAAGGGTCTCAAGTAGACTTTCTGGGCTCTCCAGAGGAGACATCAAAGATTATTATGGGAAAGTTCATCCAGGCCCGTGGAATTACTACCACTGTCTGGCACTGGCAAGGTCAACAAAATATCCTAAAAGACATGCTGTCTCAATTTTTGTTTGCAGGATACCTTCTCCTTGGGACATAGAATCATAAAAAGGTATTGCTTTTTTACTAGGTCTTCCTTCCCAAATGGACTACCAATAAATATAGTTTTATGTTGTAGGTTGATTTCATTAAAATGCAATGCCAAAACTACACAATCAATTTGGCAACTATATATTATGTATTAAAATTAGAATATCAACCATTATCTTTCCAATTTCTTTCTTAAATGAGTTCAGATTTTAAGAAAGTACAAGTCTGAAACTATAGATGTTTATATTTATGAATTAAATACTATACTGTGAACTCTCCATTGTTCCATTAATCATGTTGTTCTTTCATTATCCACACTGTTGTTTTGTTTTGTCGTCAGTTATCTGCCAGAATTGTACTACCTCTGGGGCCAAATTTACATAAGTGATTGAGTACATGTTTCATCCTTTTCACAAGTGGCTAAAACTGATATTGCAACAATGTAATAGAAAATAGTGTCTTTAAAAAATATGCTATATAAATAAAAGGAATATGCCCTCTTGGCAGCAAAGAAAATGGCAGCCAATGTGGAGAAATTCCTGCTCCTAAATGATACCAAGCACTCTTTCAACCTAACAGTCGCTTCAGTCCTCTTATCCATTTGCTGAGGGTAAGTGATTTGGTAGATCATGTGAACAGAATGACCACCAGGAAATATTCTGGTTGAAGTGGCCTGTGCCCACCAGTGGTGAAAAGGCAATAAATGTATTAATTAGAATACTATGGAGTGTTCACATGGAACAGAATGTTATAAGGTTCTTCCTCTTGTGCCACCATGAAAAAATCATTAGATTTTGAAGTGTTCTAATGACCTTTAAAAGATTATTTTAAATATAAGGAGATTAACACTAGAATTATGTAATTTCTAGCATAAATTGTAGATAGAGGTATGTAGTATTAATTGCATATTTTAAAATATAAATGTATAATTTAGAAAATTTACCTAGACCTCCTGGTAGAGATTTGACCATATTCTTCAACTGTGCAATTTCCAGAGCTTCCCAGAGTCTGTCATCTGTGCATTTGCATTCTGGATCTAAATTAAATCTGTAGGGAGAAAAATCAGTTAATCAGTCAATAAATAAAAATAAACACTTGTATATGTTTGTGTATTGTTGTTGTTACCTTAAATGTAAGTTCTATTTGTTTTGGTTGTAGCTGTATCCCCAGTATATACAACAGTGCTTAGGAAAGAGCAGGCATTCAACTTATATTTAATAAATGAATGAATGACCTTAATGTTATAACAAATGACTTTTGATGATATAATTAGTAAGTTTATATATATAAGTATATATGATATGATAAAACTCATTATTTGAATTCATCCACTTTCATATTATGTTTCATGTAACCTGAACAGTGTCTAGCAAAACAGTCCTACAGAAATTATGCTAAATACACAAATCTATGGGGAGCATATAAAGCTATTAGCTTTCTCAACTCATTGTGATGTACCAAGCACAAGAGTAGTAGTATATTTACTGATAATAAATATATTCAGAGATATAAATTTACTATGGTATTGCTAAATACATCCAGAACTTTAAATTAAACTAATGTTACAGATGAATATTGAGCAATCTTACATACATTTTCTCTTCAAGACAAGGAGTAATTAGCAAAAGGAAGTGGCAAATTACTTCTTTGTAATTAAATAAATGGAGAAGGAAAGCAAGAGAGAACATAGGATAGATGAAATGAGAGACATAATCTTGTGGATGATGCCATGGCAAACTTTGGAGTCAGACAAACTTTGTTTGGAATCACAGTTCTACCACTTACTACTAAGTGCATAAACTTGGTATATACAGCTTCTCAGGTCCAAAATACTCATCTGTGAAATAGGGCTGATCATATACAGGGTGGGGCAAAAGTAGGTTTATAGTTGTTCGTATGGAAAATAATATGATAATTAATAAATGATAATACAAGAACAAACTCTGTGTTTCTTGTACTCATAGTTGTAAACCTACTTTTGCCCCACACTGTCTATATTGGAGCAATATTTTGAGGATTTAATGAGACAACATATTTAAAGTGCTTAGTAGATAGTAGATAGATAGATACATCTCCCCCCATGCCCCTGGGAGGGAAAACACAAACCAGGAATAAAGAAGATTGTAGCAGCTTCTTAAAAGCAATTTTGGCTGAAAAAAAATTGTGAGGGATGAGGGGTCAGGGACGGGAATCAGAGTACTAACCAAACTGAATATCTGCTAAGGTCCAGTCAGACACACAAGAGATAGGGAGGTTATCTGTAGGGTGGAAGACCTAAGACTTGTCTACCAAGAATCACTGCCTCCAAGTCCAGAAGAAAAAGTG
The DNA here is from genome assembly GCF_963259705.1 of Myotis daubentonii. Lineage (NCBI taxonomy): Eukaryota > Metazoa > Chordata > Mammalia > Chiroptera > Vespertilionidae > Myotis > Myotis daubentonii. The sequence continues at coordinate 32,271,624 of NC_081841.1, forward strand.
ACATTTATATAATCAAATAGAAAGAGAACTAGAGACACAAAAGATTGGCTTCTATAGACTAATTTAACAACTCTAGGGTTCTCTAACCCAAATTGTTGGACAGATATTTGATTATAGTATATTGATAATATCATTTCTTACCTACCTGAAAAATAATTCTAAGAAAAACTCTCCTATGAGCCAAAGGGTAAATCCTGAGGCACACAGTTTTCTGTTGAATATGTAACCTACCTAATAGAACCACTAAATAGTATTGGATCTTGCAGAATGATTGAAAGTCTAGAACGTAGTGTATGCAGTGGTAGTTTTGAAATGTCTATCCCATCAATGACAATCTTTCCTGTTAAAGAGAAACAAAAATGACACACATTTATTAAAGCCACAAGGAAAATAATATTTATTAGCTTTAAAAATTGAAAGTACTTTCCTGGTTCAGGGTTGAAATTCCTAAAATTTCTTTATCCTGGTTCCCTGCTTTATTTTCTTTCATAGGACATTCTATATACATTTATTGATTTTTTTTTTTAGTGTCTTCCTCTCCCAACTAGAATATAAGCTCTTTGAAGACAGGGATTTTTGCCTGTCTTTTTTTTTTTTTTTTTTTTTTTTTACTCCTGTATTGACTGGACAGTTCAGTGTATTACAAATAAAAAATTAAAATCTATGACATAGATATCACGTTTTAATGAATATCTCCATAGCGTACATAGTCTTATAGAGACTTGTGCAATTATGCTGTCCTTTCCTCAAACTTGATAGATTTATCTTATCATGTCACTTTGCACAAAAACAAGATGGCCCTATGAGAGGCACGTGCCTCTCATGAAGCATGGCAACTGGAGTCCCTTTTCCAGTTGGCTTTAGATTAAAAAGCAGGAAACGTGGTTAGCTTAAACTTTCCTTCAGAAATATTATCTATTAAAATCCTATAGTCTTATGATATTTAAAAGGGAATACGTCATTGATAGTCCATATAGGCCTGAAATGATGTTTCATAATCTAATACATTCAGTCATAACCATAGTTTTTTAATGAAAAGTGTCAATCATCTTCGGATCATATAATTGACTTACACTGAAAAGCCCAACAGAAAATCTTTAAAGTATCTGTGTATTATTACTAGCCATGGAAAGAGCAAACTGCTAACCCAGTGGCAGATACCTAACTTGTTTCTGAATCTAAACCCCAAATAGATAGCAATTACTACAGCTCAACTTTGTGTTCATAAACTGACTTCTTTATCTCATAGAGCTGTTGTGTAGATTAAATTAACTAATATAAACTGTCAAGTACAATAAAAATGTGAAGTACTATCATCATTATCATAATCATTACAGATAATAATAGTAAGCTCACTCTGGGGGTGATAGTCGAACACATTGCTGGATCCCCTTTTATTCAAGATGGTTTATGTGCTGGCCTATTTATAGGCCACTTGATAGACTAAATAATGTGACATATTTTTTCTAAAGTAAAGATTAAATTATTTCTGTGTATCATATTATAAATAATTTTGTGGGTGAATAAATATTTTTGTATATTGTCAACATGGGCTTGGCACCTTATAGCAAAGATTGACTCCTCACAACATGTTCAACATTATTAAACAAGGTTATGAAGAAGATGATGATAAAAGTCTTGCACCAAAATGAAAAATGCCGGTTACTTTATCTCCTTGTATTTTTTCCTTTGATGGAAATAGATTTATTTTTAGTCTGAGGGAAACAAAAGTCTTTCCCTCTCCCCCTTCCTCTTGAAATGCCACCTCCGTCTATTGCTATTCAAAATGGGTGGGCTTGTGTTCATTTTGTCAGTTTATTAGAATTTTTTTAACAACTATATCTAGAACTGAATTTGGAGCTAATAGTTTTATTTTTCCAATTGTACATTTTTTTCTTCACTTCTGGACTGTTTAGCTGGGATACTTGCCTCAAAACTTGGGCAAAGTCCTTATAAATGTTTGGTTTTTATTTCTGTAGGATTAGGTAAATTGATGTTGCATTTTTTAAGGGAAAGGACTACCTACCCAATAAAAAAATTTAGCAACTCACCATCAAATATATCAACCATTCTGAAGAAAGCCAGGGATAATGATGACTTCCCACTGCCAGTGCGACCACATATGCCCACCTAAAAAAGCAACTGTCACTCAGAGAGAGAGAACTCAAATAATAGAAAATGGGAAAAAGTATTTTTAACTCAGGCAAGATACCACAGTGAAACTGCAATTCTATTGTAGTACTTACATTAATACTATCATTCTCCTTTATGAGTGATCATTATTTAAATAAAAACATGGAGTCCCCAGCAAATCTTCAGTAATTCCATTCCAACTCTTTTTTATTTCTGTGTAATTGTGTTGTTTTTCTTTGTGGCTTAATTTTTGCATTAGTTATATGTTGGTCTAATAAATATTTTTTTTCTTATAAGTGATGATTTTATAACAAAAAGTATAATGAGTCCATTTTTTTTCTGCATACTTGCTCTCTTTAAAACAACTAAAACAAATCATGTGGGACTAGAGCTAGTACAAATTCAAAAGTTCTCAAGGAGATGTCTGATATGGCTATGAGCCAGAGGCAGAAAACATGAAAAACACGCCTATTGTTGACTTTCCCGATCTCATGGAAGACTAATGAATGGCGATATGACTGAGAGAACATATATTTTATCCTGATCCTAACTCTCCTTTTTTTAATGTAGATAATGTGACATGTAAAGTGTAGATAATATTATGCGAGCTGAGTGAGAATATACTTTGCTAGAATGTCTAAAGAGCTTAGGTAGTAACAGAGTGTCCATCAGAGGGTTTGTAAATCAAATGTCAGTGAATGCCATACCTTTTGACCAGGTTTGATGTAAGCCTTGACATGTTTAAGAACAGGTTTCAGATTATTTTCATATCTGACACACAGATCATGAATCTTGATCTCCCCTTCCTGTGGCCAATGCTCTGGGACTTGAGAAGGATCTGGGGGGTACAGGAAGAGAGAGGGTGAGGGAGAGGGAAAGAGAGAGGAAGAGAGACAGAGAGGGAGAGACATATACTTTTATACATATGAAAATATTTTTTTCTAAATTTGAAGTAATACTGAATGGAGGGAGTTAATGGGGGGATATCTATAATACTTTCAACAATAAAGAATACATTTAAAAAATAAAATAAAGTAAACTGAGCCAAATTTTGTGGATTTTCAAAATTAAAATTACATATAGAGTAAAGGCTTCTGGATTAAGAACTTTTAAAACAGTTGTTTTTATGTTTGTTAGTCTTTGGAGCAACTGTGTCTCTTCAGCATTCCATTATTCAATTCTATTCAAGATAATTCATCTGTGAATTGATTCATTTGTTCACTCCACTGTTCATCAAACACTTGAGTGCTTAAAATGTGAGGGTTGTTGTGTAAGGTGTTGGATATATGGAGATGAAAGACATGCCTCCAGGTGCTCACTGTGTCCAAGTAACTCAGCATCTACAGTACTGCATGGAGAGACTCATGAGGGAGGCCAACTCAAGATGTTATGGGAGCACAGAGGATGCCATCCCATCCAGGAGGGTTTCAAGAGGAGATATGATGGGGAAATGTGTTTTAAATATATATATATATATAGAGAGAGAGAGAGAGAGAGAGGAGAACAAATATTAAAAGAAAACATAGCCTGTTGGCATGACCAGAGTAAAAGGTGTATGGATGGATGATGAGAGATGAGTTGAGCTGGGTGAGCAAGGGTTGCCTAATGAAGGGCCTAGTGGTCTATATGGCTAAGTTATCTAGATTTTGACCTTAAAGACCTGGATAGCTATTGGAGGATTGGGGCCAAAAAATGCATTTTAAGCATGAGATTTGCATTCAAGAAAGGTTATTTCCTGACAATTCCAGCAAAGCTAAGAATCTCAGTCAGAATATTAAGATCCAGTTTCTTTACATCTCAGTTAATAAGGTCTTGAAAAAGAAAATAGGATCGTGCATGCTTTGGGTTGGTAATTAATATAAGTCAAAATATTTGTATGATTCTCTTTAAATATTACTGAACAATATCTATTGAACTCTGGCTGTATCCAAGACATTTTGGGCCTAAAAAGTCTTATTATGTCAGGAGTACCTAATCAAGCAAAGTCAAGCTGAGAGGCAATTCTCTGGACACTGAAGTGGGAAACAAAAGCAAAAGTAACAATGTGTCTGATACACAATATTTGAATAGAATACATATTTAAATGAATCAAAATAATATTTCAAACAATACCCATGGTGCCTTCATAGTTCTCAGACTCCATAGTCAAGAAACTGTTCACTTTCTTCACTGCCCCCATCTGGACCTCCAGGTCAGCCAAGTTCCTCACAACCCAATTCAAATAGTTGGTTATCTATGTTAGATGACAAAAAGATTATCATATTTAAAATAAATTATCAATTTTTTCAATCACTGGATGTTTGGAAGTAGAATGACTTGGACAGTTAGTGTTCATCATGTGGCACAATTCATAAGTGCTACAGGATATCAGAGACCAGAGAGGATGCCATGGGATAAACTTGTCAAAGAAGGTGTCTGTTCTTCTTCAAGGGTCCTCAAATGTCTCTGTTTTGTGAAGTCCTGATTTCCATACACAATGGAGAGTGATATGTACCTCTGTTTGTATTTACCTAATTTATGTTCGCATTCACTTTAGTGTCCCTAAATGGGTTTTGAGCCACTCAGGACAGGGATCCCAAGGAGCCTTGGGGATGGGTTTGAGGAGGTTCTAAAAATTGGTTCACAATATCAGAAATAAATCCATGCTGTCCTAAAACTCTGGTTTAGGTCCAAATCTGCTAATATTTTCAAGATGTCATCTTTTTGTGAATTTCAATGTTATCCTCTAATATCCATGAATAAGAGTTGCTAACAGCTATGGAAAGTACCTCCAACACTGCACAAAAAGAGAGATTTTCATCTGTACCTACCGTAAGTGCATACAGAAGACCTAAGCCCACCATACCAGAATTGGAAGACATGCTAATGCATGCAATAGATGCAGTGAGGACAATGCAAGCTCCCAAATAATCCTAAAAAGAAGAAAGATAAAAATGTTAAAATATTTTTCCAAGTTCTTAAACCAAAGGTCTCAATCAATTTAGGTGATCACCAAGAGAATATGTATCACTCTGATGTGTCATGTTAAGAGGAAGGCTACTTAAGTTACAAAAGAATTGCAACTCACAATATTTGGGCTGAAATGGGAATGAGTCAATGTTTTCATTATATGCATGCAGATATGGGTCAGAGAAGTTAAATAGCTTCCCAGAAGTTAAGCTGCTATTTTTACCACTATGATCTCCAGCAATAGTAATAATGCTAAGTACATTATAAAGGTTCAGTAATTCTTTATAGAATAGATGCCCAAAGAAATTCGTCCCTTCATAAATCTTTCACTGAATTTTTATATGAGCCAAATATCTTCTAAATAGACTTCTGAATGTTTAAAGACTCTCATATAAATTATTTAATTCTCCACCAATCCCTTTTCCAGACTTTAGTAGTTGAACATGTAAAAACATTAATATGGTGGGAAGTTAAATACAAAGTGTTATGATATTTCAATCCCCCATTTTGAACTGTAATACGATTGTCTCCTAAAATGCTTTGCTGTGCATAAGTTTTAGGGGTTTTTTGCTTTCTTAAAGTGAAAAGCACTTTTACTTTAAGCCATGAACTACATCATTTAGTTCAAAATTATCCTTAATTTTTTACTCTTTCAATTGTGGAGGAAAAAATCATGAAACTCTGTGTTCCTTGTTATAAAGAATAGATATGAATAGGACTAAAATAGAACAAGGCCACATTTGAGATACTAAACAACAAAATAATTATTGACTCCAGGCCTAATATAAATATAAAGGAGATGAAAAACATTATGCACTCAATCTCTTTCTCTATCCCTGTTAAATTTAGTTTACTATGGAATGTTTATATCCTGGATTTTTCCATTATATAGAACTAAATCATAGATTCACTTAGATAATCATTTTAACTATTTCCCACTGAATTAAAATGGTACTTCTGAAAACAGGTAGGTAGCCTTATCCTGGCAATAGATTCAGCAAGAGAAGTGAAAATAGATGAAGGAAGGAAAAGGAAAAGGCTGATCAATAGATTAGTCAATGGATACTGTCTGGCCTCTTCCACATGGCTAAGGTTTTCAAAACTACTTGTAAAGGTTTCAATATGATAATCAGACATTATTGTTCTAATTATTAGTCCAGTAAATAAAATATGCCCAAATGTACATATAAAGATAATGTGTAGAGATGTTTTTGACACTTTAACAATAGGCATAGCTTTTTGAAATACATGCATTTATAGCAGTTTTTTTCAGAGGAAAGACCAAGATATGAGAGATTAAAAGCTAATAAGTCTGCAGCTTAGTGTCTATAACAAAATTATTTTATTTATCAAAAAATATTCCTTATCTTTTTTTTTCAGAACGTGCTATTCGTGTTGTATTTTAGTTATACCGATTAGATACTTTCCTGCCCATTTCTAGATTATTATCACTGCCCAAACATTTTCATTTATGGAGATTTTTATAGGCACTTGATTAGAATTTTACCTTGATCAGCATAAGAAAGGAAGCTTCTTTGTATACAATATTTACCCAAAAATTTCAGAGCAAAATCACTAAATTTAGATCACCTCTCTTCAAATAGCACAGGAGTATAAAAGTGTGAAATTGATAGACAATGCAAGAACTTATGTTAGCTTTCTATTTTCTACTTCTTTACCATTAAACTTATCAAGTTTAACGAATTACCAAGTGACCCTATCATTATACCTCCTCTTCTCTCTTCAAAAATATGTCAACAGTAAAATGGCTTAAAGGCAATAAATTGGAAAACGGTAAGCAGATGGTCTGAATAACTCACATATAGGAGAGCAAACACTTAGGAATCACTAGCAGCATTTATTCTACTGCTAAGGCCTTACTCATCCTAACCAATCAATTCAACGAAAAACACAGTTGTGGTCAAAACAGTACAATGGAATGAAAAATTCAATTTAGGAAACAGAAGTTACTACCTATGTGAATTACCTACTGTCAATGAGGGCCAAATCACAGAACATTTTATCTGTGTAGTGATAAATCACAACTTCCATTGAGTTTGTGAATTTGACACTCTCCTCCAGAAGGGAAGACTGATTCCCATGTCAAAAGTGAGGCCTCTTGCCCAACTGGCATGGCTCAGTGGTTGAGCATTGACCTATGAATCAGGAGAGGAGGTCCCGTGCTCGGCATGCCTGGGGTGCAGGCTCAATCCCCAGTGGGGGACGTGCAGGAGGTAGCCAGTCAATGATTCTCTCTCATCATTGATGTTTCTATCTCTTTCCCTTTCCCTTCTTCTTTTTGAAATCAATAAAAACACATTTTTTAAAAAGGGAGGCCTCTTGTCAGATTTCTAGTCATTCCATAACATCTACCTACATATAGATTATAGTAAAAATTTTAATTTTCTATAAAACAGACTTGTAAATAATTAATAGCCACATAATAGCTTTCCTTCATGTGGAAGTCTATGATACCATTGAGAGGGAGAATATATTAGGGTCTCCCAATTACAAGATAAGGGCACACCTGTGTATCATGGAGTTAGGAAAACATGAAGAGGCTCTGTGCTGTTTCACACAATATACTCTTGTGCAAGCTCACTCTGAAGACTATTTTCACTTTAGCCTGTTGATTCTGAAGGCTTTTTTTTGGCTTCCTGATATGAATTTTCTTTTATCCTAACGCCACACAGCAAGACAAAGCCTTGGAAAGACAGCCTTTAGATAGAGTTACACAATTTTTGCAAATGGAAACACCGATGCCAAAGAACTGGAACTGTTTAGTGCAGAGGGATGAAGAGAAAACGCTGTGCTGAACCAAAGAACGTAAGCGGCATTCAAAGGTTAGGACGTAGTGACACACTCCACACAACTGCGGCCCACTTCCCTTGGCACCCAGAGGAAAAACACTCCCTTCTGTTGCCAAAGCAACCTGGGTGGTCACAGTCTAGCTACTTTCTCTCCCGCCAAATTATTTTATTCTTTCTGACTCTTGTCCGTTATTGATTTGAGTGTGTTTTGACCTTTTCTTTTCTTTTTCCAATTCAAAAGGAATAAATCTTCAATAGGGAAAACTATTTACTCAGAGAAAGGGAGTAACGTGTGATCATCTTAACTCTTACTTAAGACCAGGAAAGAAGTGAAAGCCATGTGTTAAAAGATGAATAAATAAGTTAGATTGTAATAAAAAATTATATGGGTCTCAGGGGTCTTCCCAAATTCAACAAAAGGTGTTTTTCCTCTGCTTTCCCCCCTTCCTTCTCCTTGAGATGTTCTGTCCATCGAATTCAAGTGGCATCGCTTTGGAAAGTTAGGATTGGGAGTGAAGGGAAGCCAACAAGAAAATTAGCCACAGAAGCTTAACAAGTTTTCTCCATCAAGGTGATGGGTGCATGAATTAGAGTTAGTGCAAGCCCCACAACTATGTCGGGAAATCCTGCTTGCCTCTTCTCATTCATGCCCAATGTCTCAACCGTTTTTGTATCATTTTAGTTGTGTTTCTGCTCTGGAAACTCCCAGAATCTTTGCTGTAAGCAGACATTTTTGTTAATTTACTGAGTAATATGGCAAAAGGGTTGGTGTTAATTCTGTGGAGAAGAGCAATGCAGACTCATTGGGCCATATAAAAGTTTTCATTACTTATTCTTGACAATGACTTACAAGGCAGCATGTGCACAGCTGTGGGGTTCAGAGGGCAGTTCACGCCTTGGTCTCTAAGGTCCTGTACCCCCAAATCCATATTTCTGACACAAGATTCATTTATTTCAAACTGAAATGGTGCCTCCAATTATATGGACATGTCCACAGGAGCACAGCGGTCATGAGGTTACTTATATGTAAACAATTGGGAGGCATGTCATCTCCTAATGGGAGTCATCCACTTAATTTATTCAGCCCTCCTACTGTGGCACATGTTCTTGGATTGTAGCGTTTATATTCAAGCAAACATTTTAATAGTCAGTCTAATATTCCAGCTATTCTAGTTCTAATGAAAACTCTCAATGTACCCAGAAGCACAGGAAAAGAGTGAACCTGACAGGTTTTAAGTTGTAAACCTGGAATTGTCTGGAGGTGTGCGGCACGCACACACACATACCCACACAAACTTATTGGCACATAAATACAATCGATAAAGAAGACAAATGATACACAAGGGACTTTGGACTCTGTCAGCTGATATGCCTGGAACTTTGCAATAAATCAACAACTTTCTTGCCAAAATTTACCTTTACTCATTAGAAATAGAAGCAATTTTTTTGGTATTGGTGTAAAGGAGAGTTCTGGTAATGAGACTAGACAGCAAATCTTGAAAATATTGTAATACACAGAAAAAAAGAAAAGACACAAGAACAAAGGTATCATCAGGCAAAAGAATAAATGGAAGATTGTGCACATCCTATTGAACTATCAGCATTTCCTTCAGGTTTCTACAAGTAGAGCTAGAATTCCTTTATATTCAGGTAGGTCAGACTGCCTTTTCCTGTGGGGGTTAAAATAGTGGGTTGTGATTCAAACTAAACTAACTCATTCGGAATCTGGCTGCTGTTCCTTTCTATTTTCTTCTGACTTCCCTTTCTTGGCAGTCTAAAGGCTCTAATATCTTGTATTCTGGCTATGAGAGCCGAACATATGGTTTGCTTGAAGATTCTTGTTAAACACTTGTCCATTAACCTGACAGTAGGAAGTGCTAAAGAGCAGAAACAGCAGTCAAATCAGACCCTCACCTCAAGTCCAAAGCAAATATACTTGCCCCCTAAAAAAAATATTTGATCAAGTTTAGGAAAACCACATACAAAGGTAACTATCAACATTTTTCCTTATGAATTTGGGGTCTTCTTTCATTAAGCTATTTCATCGTTAATTCTGTTGTTCAGATATGAGTTATGTTCCTTAAGAGAAAACAGATTTAAGTAAACAAATACAGAGGTTTTAAATAAAGATTTAGGATCTGGCCCAGATCTAGAAATAATGTTTTGGTTTTGTTATATATTCTAACCAACATGTTATCTGTCTTGATGAAGACATTTTGCCCTGCCCCCACAGCTACCTGGAAGGAATTTCTTATCACCAACTAATGCTTCTATCTAAAAAGTGTGAAATATAATTGTGTTATGTTCTGAATAGTTTCTATATAATAACTAATATACTGGCAAAGCATTTCTGTAAGTTAGTAAGAAATCATGACAGCCCTAGCCGGTTTGGCTCAGTGGATGGAGCGTTGGCCTGCGGACTGAGGGGTCCCGGGTTCGATTCCGGTCAAGGGCGTGTACCTTGGTTGCGGGCACATCCCCAGTGGGGGGTGTGCAGGAGGCAGCTGATTGATGTTTCTCTCTCATCGATGTTTCTAACTCTCTATCCCTCTCCCTTCCTTTCTGTAAAAAATCAATAAAATATATTTTAAAAAAAAAAGAAATCATGACAGCTACATCTTATGGTGGTAGTGGGTAGAAGAATAGGAGAGGTCCTAGATTCCATATCAATCTATACCCATCCATCAACAACTCAGATTTTAACTTGGGTTCCTTCATTTCAACCTTATCAAATTCCCTTTACCGTCTGCCCTCTCTGGTCTGTTGAGTTTTGAAAGAAAGCGTGCATATTATAGGGATGCTTAATCAGCCGAAGTGAGATTCTTACGATAGCACAGATAAACCTCCTTTTCCTTTTTACAAACTAACATATAATTGTTATTTTTAAAAGACTACAGACAACTCATCATTACCACTAAAGTAGCTCATCTGTACTGCAGATACACAGACTAGTCTGCAAACTAAGGCTGACCCTTGAACATCACAGGGCTTAGGGGCACCAACTCTCCACACGGTAGAAAAACTGCATATAACTTTTGACTGCCCAAAAACTTTACTACTAGTAGCCTACTGTTGACTGGAGGAAGCCTTGCTGATAACATAGTCAAGTAACACATATTTTGTATATGCATTATATACTATCTACACTAATAAAAGAGAAACATGGTAATTAGTGTCACTCCGCTACCCTTTCCATTGGCTAATCCCCCTGTCACTCACAGAGTAGGGCTGATATATGCAAATTAACTGGCAGCCAAGATGGCGGTCGACAGCCAGGCAGCTGATGCGAACAGGGAGGCTTGCTTGCTTCAGTGATGGAGAACTCCAATGTTCCCCGCCTGACTAGCCGGCCTCTCAGCTGCAACTCTCAGCAACTATGTTGCGAATAAAGAAGCTAAAAAAAAACCAGAAACCTGCTTTACTCAGCGGAGTTTCAGCCAGCTGGACCGCAACATTGTATCAAATACAGACAGTAAACAAAGGCCAGAAACCTGTTTTCAGCAGCGGAGGCCTCAGAGCTAAAGCTGGCCCAGAATAGAAAAAAAAAAAAAAAAGAAAAAAAAAAAAAGAAAAAACGGAGCAGTTGAGAGCTTCAGTCCCAGCCTGAAAACAGCCCTCAGCCCCTCAGCCAGACTGGCCAGGCACCCCAGTGGGGACCCCCACCCTGATCCAGGACACCCTTCAGGGCAAACCATCCAGCCCCACCCATGCACCAGGCCTCTATTCTATATAGTAAAAGGGTAATATGCCTCCCAGCACCGGGATCAGCGGAGCCGCGAGGCCTCCCGGCACTGGGATCAGTGTGACAGGGGGCAGCGCCCAAACCCCCTGATCGCCCTGCAGCTCTGTGTGTGACAGGGGGCGGGGCCCCAACCCCCCCACCCCCCACGGGCCCTGCTCTGTGTGTGATGGGGTAGAGTCATAACCTCCCCATCTGCCCTGCCCTGAGTGTGACAGTGGCGGCGCCCCAACCCCCTGATCGGCCCTGCTCTGTGGGTGATAGAGGGCGGCGCCCCAACCCCCTGATCTGCCCTGCTCTGTGTGTGACAGGGGGCGGTGCCCCAACTCCCCTATTGGCCCTACTCTGTGAGTGACAGGGGGGAGCTCCTCAACCCCCTGATTGACCCTGCTCTGTGCATGACAGGGTATGGAGCCCCAACCCCCCTGATGGGCCCTGCTCTGTGCGTGACAGGGGCTGGCGCCGCAACCTCCCCATCGACCCTGCCTTGAGTGTGACGGGGCGGTGCCCCAACTCCCCAATCGGCCCTAGCCTGAGCATGACTGAGGGTGGCATCGCAACCTCCCAATCTGCCCTACTCTGTGCATGACAGGGGAAGGCGCCCCAACTCCCCAATCAGCTCTGCTCTGAGCCCAACCAGGGGCTGCACCTAGGGATTGGGCCTGCCCTCTGCCACCCGGGAGCAGGCCTAAGCCAGCAGGTCGTTATCTCCTGAGGGGTCCCAGACTGCGAGAGGGCACAGGCCGGTCTGAGGGATGCCCCCTTCCCCTGAGTGCACAAATTTTTGTGCACCGGGCCTCTAGTACTCTTATAATAAAGTAACTTAAAGAAAAGAAAATGCAATTAAGAAAATCATACGGAAGAGAAAACACACTTACAGCACTTATTTTTAAAAATTCGCACATAGTGGATCCATGCAGTTCAAGTGCGTGTTGTTCAAGAATCAAATGTACATTCTCTTCCCTTCTTTTTTTGTCATTTCCCCCCTTTATTTCTTAATTCAATCTTTATTGTTGAAAGTATTACATATGTTCCCTTCTCCCCCCATTTGATCCTCTTTTCCCTTCTAAAACTTGTGTCTCTTCTATTTCCTACTCCATAGTCCAGCTGGCTGGCCTATGAATCACGCACCAGAGCAGGTACTGTTTCTGTTCATTTATTCATCCATCCATCCATTCATCTAAAAGACTTTTGTTGACTGCACTTGGTAGTCACTGAACTATGGGTTTTATTGAAATAATCCTAATATCCCCATGAAGAACTTACTCCTATTTTATAGATGAGGAACTGGGACTCAAATAAATGGATTAACTTGCCAGATCAAGTCTGTAAATGCCAGTGTTTGTGCCTGTTCTCCTACTTCATACAACACAAGGAGGCAAGAGAGGATTAATTGCAGTTTTTTACATTTTGTGCTAACATGATCCTCTACAGACTTAAAACATAAAAAGTCGCCATCTCTTCCAGGCCTGTCAAGCTGAATGAAGGAAATGAGTACATTTGTTCACTTGTCAAATTTGCTCTTTTGGAAAAAAATTGTAGTTATACAAACATTTGCCACTCCATTAACTTATGTAATCTAGAGACTAATGAACACAGAATGAGTTTTTGCTTTTGGGGCTATTTGTCTTGCCATTAGCTAAAAAATTATGACACATTTTCTTTGCAACATAAACAAACCTGAGTTATTTTTAAAATCCAGAAAATGTGAAGTTAGTGCTGAATCTCAGTGGCAGACTAATTTTTACAACTGTCTCCCTCTTTGCATCAGGCCTCTTCTCTGTTTGGTTTCCATTTCGAAATCATGAAATGAACGTACCGTTCTGACCTCTAGCCATCTGTTGGCAGCTGAGAGAAATAAGTAGGCAATGTTGTTTGTGTCTGTCAGTTCCAGCATACGTTGCTTAAATCTGGTTTCATGCCTGCAGAAAACAAAAATATTATAATGGTAGCCACACATCAGGAGAAATAATAAAAAACAGAAAAACCAGTCACACTTACTACTACACTATTTACTCAACAGAGTGACAAACCAATGGGATGAAATGACTAGTAAATGACTCCTACTTCAAAATCAAGGCCAGCTGCTACTGCTCTGGGGTATTCTCAGTAGAGATGGTGTGGTCAAGTGTTTCCTTCATTTCTCAGACCTTTGCTATGAAAAGGAATCTTTCTGATTACAAAGTGCTATTAATAATCATTTCATAAATTTCCACATCATTATTGTAGCCAAGGTATAACCAACGTTGCAAGGGTGTTACACAAATTAGAATAAGTTGTACAAAAATGCAAAATACTCTAGCTATTTTTATTGCATTTATTTCATATATATATATATGTAATTTATTTCAGAGAAGGAGAGGGAGAGAGAGATATCTCTATCATTGATCAGCTTCCTCCTGCAAGTCCCCTACTGGGGATCAAGCCCACAATCCAGGCATGTGCCCTGACCCTGTGCCCTGGCCTCCTGGCTCATAGGTTGATGCTCAACCACTAAGCCACACCAGCTGGGCTGTTTTACTATTCCAAATGGCACAGTTAGAATTGGGTGGGAGGTGCTGGATGAGAACCAGACAAGATGGAAATCTATGCACTGGTAGAAGTAGATATATATTACCTTAATTTCTCTTTTTGCCTGGTGTTTCTGGGAACCAAAAAATGAAAGTGGAATGACATGAAAAAGAAATAGGGTCTTTGGATATGGATGATGTTCTTAGAAGAATTATATGATTTAAATAAGATATCTTATGCCTCAAACTTCTAAACTATTTGTAAGGATGGTCATTGTGTGGAAGGAACCCTTACCCTGTGGTGCTTATAGGGTTCTATGACACATACAATTTAGATATTAATCCCTGACCAAATTAAGGTCATTCTTGGTGAACAGCATAATCAGACCAAATTATGTACAACTTGTGTTATTAAGGAAAATAAAAATCTTATCCATTTGAACATATGAGCTACTCTCACAGCAGCTCAGGCTACATGGTAAGAAATCTTTTCTAAATCACAAAAATAGTTTCTTTTCATTTTTAAATTATTTCCCCTGAATAACAGAAACAACGGAAAGCTGGATAATATAATCAAAATAACTGATTTGAAGGCTGGAGAAAATGCCAAAGCAGAATGTGGTTTATTCACTCTCTGGGTCCATGGCTGATCTTACATAGGTCTCCTGTCTACACATTGTGTTTGCAAGGAATGGCCAAATTTTATCTGACAGCCCGGCAGTGATTTCTGATTGATAAAAGACTGCCTGCATCAAGTCCCCCCCCAAACGTTCAGATCAATTTGTAAAACTTTATAATAAACCATCACTCTGTCAAAGAATGAAGAAGTCTGGGTGGGGTGTTCACTTGGCCTGTGAAACCATCCATACAGGCCAATATAAAGCAGATACTTGATATCTGTCCAACTGACCTGATCACTCCAATATGCCAAACCAGATAAATCAGATAATTGAGTCAGACAGTAACATCTGATCTAAAATAATCAAAGGATTCTGCAATCAGAGCCAAATAATTACCTCACTTTAAGTTATGTAGCCTTGACCCAAATGCCAGGCACAGAGGACCTGTGCTGAACAGCAATACACTGGGACAGGACCAAGCTGTACTGGGAACACACCTACCCTCGTGATGACCCTTTTAGAGATGAGTAGAGTGAATACGTAAAAGACAGGATGGTTCATAGGATCATAGAATTTACTGAGATAGTGAATATGAACTGTAAAGAGATCTACCCACAGAAAGGCCATTCTTTCTATACTTGCAATGGTAGGCAGATTTCCACCCATTTATTCAGAAACATTTAGCAAGCACCAACAGATTAGAATATACATATGAACAAGACATGACTTCGGCCCTTGGGGAATCCACTGTTTGTGGAGGAGGTAAGTAAGGCATTCACAAGTAAGGACGGTGCAACGCAGAAGCTAGTGATAAGGGTCCTGCGTACAAAATGCTACATGAACATAAAAGAAGACGATGCTTGACACTGTCCAGAGAATGGGGCACCAGGGAATGGGGTGGCGGGTGGGAGAGAAGAATTAAGCAAGGTTTCACCGAGGACTGCAAGGATGGTTTGAGTGAGGTTTTAAGGGATGAGCTGAATTTTTCAGGTGAACAAGGGAGGAAAAAGCATTGGAAGTAGAGGGGACAACAAGGTCAAAAGCAAAGAAATAAAAAAGCCCTCAGAGTTCTCAGGGGCTCGAGGCAGGGTGCTGTCCGTAGAGCACTGTGGTGACAGAGAGATTAGAAGTGGGACCAGTTGGACCAACGCCAGTGGACTACATTTGCGATGAACATCAAACACTTCATTCTGACAGTGTTTTGTCTGGGGCTCTTCTCTTCCTTTAGTGCGGGGACATTGTTTCAGATACACTCTTAAAGAGTTTGTAAATGGACTTGGCAACAGCCTGAAGCAGCAGTGAGAGGGGAGGGGTGGAAATGCAGTGAACATTCTTTCTGTGTGTTTCTATTTGGCAAGAAACCCTCTGTTTTCCTAATGGAAACTTTGACACACTCAGTCTGTATCTTTTCATCCACATCCAGCTCATCTTCTGAACATTCTTAGACCTTTATTCTGTCAGACAAAAATAATAGGAAAGGTCACTGAAATCTCAGTCTAATTTAACTGTGATACGTTCGTGGTGAAACTTCTTGAGGGAGTTGACTGCTGCATGTGAGTACACCACGAACTCTGAACGCAGGGGAGGCAAAGCAGTCTAATCAGTAAAGGCTAACTTTCCAAAGGAGCTGAAGGCTCTGGGGACTCTGGGGAGCTTGAAAAAAAGGAAGAAATGGATGGACAAGAATGTGTTTGACTCTCCGCCACAAGTACCAAACACCAAGATCCTACAAATGTGTTCATGCTAACAGGACCATCCCCACATTTTTAAAACTCCCTTTGGTTTAACAGTGCTGATATCTGTGGTATTCCGTATTTACTTTTAAAATGAACACCGCACGTTCCGAATCTGGACGAACAGGACGCCAGGTACTTTTACACAGAAGTTAGGTCGTTCTTTGTTTTTGCCAGTCATAACTTCAGCCTTGAAGGTTAACAGGTACTATGTTTTGTTCTTCTAACAGCTACCTGGGATTTTCCTCATGTAGAATTAGGAATAGTCATGCTAAATTCTGCTTGCGTATCTAGTGAAGAAGGTATATGAAAAATCTAAGCCTTGCCTCTTGGTCAAGTTTTTCTTTCATGCTAAACTTTTAAGATGCTTTACCTGATTCTAGTTCTCATCCCTCTCAGACAATAACCCCACCTTGTTCTTCAGGGAGAAAATAGAGGCTGTTATATGTTGAACTCATCAACTTCTTGCTGATCCACCTAGCATCTTGCCTGAATCCAGTCACTGCTTGCGCCCGCCTACCATGTGATCAGACAAATTTTCTTTGTGATATTTATCTGTGGTGGAAATGAAAGGCTACCTCTTTGTAGTCTTTATATCTCCACAGTAAGAGCAGTACCTTGCATGTATTCAATACTCAAAAATAAATGAACTCAAAAGGACTTATTAGGTGAAAAATGTAATCTTTAATATGGTGTACTTATGAGCACCATTGGTCAATGCTGGCTACTATTAGTACATACATTTTGTCTTAATATAGACATTCAACATCAATAAATAGTTTTGCCATCTCCAATAAAAGTCATTGCACACTCTGATGGGAAAAATATACTGAAAAACAACTGCAAAAATATGAATGCTTAATGATGAAACCTATTTACCGTATGTGGAAATTCTGTGGTACATGTTGTGGATGACTGTATGTTTATATTCCACTTTTGGACTAATATATATGTATTTCTTAGGTTAGAAAAATCTCTGATTGAAATCAATACACATTTTCATTTAAGGTCGCAGAAAGATATAATACTTTTAGATGTCAATTTTCTAGATTAAATGATGCCACCACCCTCTTTTACGACTTACTTGAACAGTAAAAACAGGGACAAGTTTTTTTTGAGTGTTAAGTAAACACTCTTGATCAAAAGCTTGGATTATTACTCTGTTTACCAACATTAAAAGAAACTGATTAAGCCCAGCCGATCGATGATTCTCTCTAATCATTAATATTCCTATCTTTCTCTCTCTCTCCCTTCTGCTCTCTAAAATTAATAAAAACATATTTCTAAAAAGAAATTAAGTCCTAAATAACTTTGATATTATATTTCTTTTATTATTACTAACTAATACACTTATTTTAACATTTTTGTTGGGTGCTTCTTTACTAACCACTGGTTAATGCTTTACATGCATTATATCAGTTAGTTTAATGATCCTAAGAAACTAGCCTGGTCTAAATCACACAGCCAGTATCTCTCCAATGTGGTGCTTTATTCTTTCTTTATTCTTGTTAAATTTCAGATGCTTAAACTAACTCTGATCATTTATTGCTTCATTTTCTTCTAGTATAAGACAAGCATCATGCACACAGTGGATATCCAAAAAATGGTAGCAAGCATTAGTTATTTGTAGATAAATATTTGTGATGATGTGGTCTTTTTTTTATCTGTGAGACTTAAAATCAATTAACAAAATGAAAACACTCACCTAAATGCCCGAATGGTGGTGAGTCCTTCAGCTGTTTCTGAGAAGTGGCAAAGCAGAGGAAGCTGGGTACTATCATCAAGTTCCTGGAGGTCCCTAGAACAGAGAGAAGTGCAAACATAAACTTCACATGTCTTCAGGGTCAAAGACCACCATACCGTGTTCATTTTAAATTAAGGTTCTTATCTGTCATTGTAACTATTTTCCTCTAGCACCTAATTAACAAAAATTTCAGCAGCTTACAGTCTAAAGAGGAAGAGAAAGATGGGTATATAATGAATATGGGTCCAAGCTCAATGTAATGTGTTGTACAAAAGTATCAGCTTTGTATAACAGCTAAAGTAAACTCCTATGGGAACACAGAGGAATGAGCAATTAATCTATACATAGGAGATGGGTAATTTTTTTAGAAGGTTGAATTTAGGCCAAACCTCAAGCATAAGGAGGGTTTTTAACCAAACAGACAAGAGAAGAAAAGAGCAAGCACAGAAGACTAAAGAACCTGGCAAGTTCAATCTGGCTGGTGCCCAGAATCCTTTGGGGGTATTGTAGTGGGAAAAGGCTGTATAAAAAAATGGGTGAGACTAGAGTATAGGGGAGCCTGGGAAGGCTGGAAAAATCACTGATGACTAGAAATAAAGTGATCAGAGCTGTACTTAAGCAACAGAAGTTGGGAGACAAGTAAAGGATGAGAGACAATGAGTGAGTTAGGTAGTCTATATAAGAGATGTTTTTAAAGTTCTAAATTAGTGTAATGCTGGTTAGGTTTAAAATAGGGGAGCCCTATAAGTCAATCTACTAGTCTATATACTGAGTGGCCAGATTATTAGGACCACCCCATCAGTACAATGAAGTGAATTAGTTATGCAAATAATAACAATAATAAAATCTTGAGAGTATTTGCTTAGGAAGTTTTCAATATTCAGTATTTTTGGAAGTGTCAATGAAGTACTGATGGGGTAGTCATAATAATCTGGCCACTCAGTATATGTATGTATGTATGTATACACACACACACACACACACACACACACACACACACACTCTAGAGGCCTGGTGCATGAATTCATGCACCAGTGGGGGTCCCTCGGTCTGGCCTGTGGGATGGGACTAGAACCGGCTCTCCGACATCCCCCAAGGGGTCCTGGATTGCGAGAGGGTGCAGGCCTGGCCGAGGGACCCCACCAGTGCACAATCGGGGCCAGGGAGGACAAGGGAGGTAGGCCAGCTGGAGAGGGACCGTGGGAGGGCTCCAGGGCATGTCTGGCCCATCTTGTTCAGTCCCGATTGGCCAGACCCCAGCAGCAAGCTAACTTACCAGTCAGAGCATCTGCCCCTTGGTGGTCAGTGCATGTCATAGCAACTGGTCGACCAGTCAACTGTCCATCCCCTGGTGGTCAGTGCATGTCATAGAGAAAAACCGAGTGACCTTAGCATATCATTAGCATATTATGCTTTGATTGGTTGAATGGCCGACCAGATGACCCAGATGACCGGACACTCAGCAAATTAGGTTTTATATATATATATATATATATATATATATATATATATATATATATGGCATTCAATGAATGCTTGGTGGACAAATGACTGAATTAGACCCTTTTCATAATGATGAACAATCATGACAACTTTTCTTTAAACCACATAAGCTAGCATATCTACAAGATAAGCTGAGTTATACCACATGTTTCAAAACATTCCTGTCTTTTCTTTTCAGTCTTTTTTTTCTGCACTTCTCTAGGTCTTTGGGGTGGAGAGAAGTAGAGTAGAAGCATTGACATTCACCTGCCAGAGTCAACTGAACTGATTACACTATTACACAATCTTTGACAATCAATGCACGCCATTCCGGGGTCTCTGTTTAGTCCCACAAACAAATGCAAAGTCTTTTTTGAGTTTCTAAAATGGATTTGCTCACTTTAGAAAGTGCAGATGAGGGGAAAGGAAGGAAGAGGGGAGGAGAATGAATAAAAAGGAATGTAAATAATCTGCTATTTTTAAACATAAAACTAAGTGGCTATCTGTAATTTTGACACAAGCAACAGGTGGTCACTACATTGAGGTTAGTAGTGAAGTAAAAAATTAGGAAAGAGGAACTTTTGTTTATAGGACTACATTTTATAAATAAAGGTGAGAGTACAGTTTGGTCTTGTCATCTTGTAGGCAGGAAACACAGAGCTAACTATACATTAGGTCTTTGATTTTAGACATTCAAAATGTTGTAGTATTTCCTGTAGTGCATCCCCCATTTGAATTATCCTTGGTGTTTACAAAATAGTCTGTTATGCTGCCTGAGCTATTCAACATGGGTGAGTCCTACAGAACCTCAGCACCTAGGAGGGTCTTCTTTATCTGTGAGACTTAAAAATCATGTGGTCATATTTGCTATCTTTCAGAGGATTTCAAATAAGAGTGGTTTATAATCCATTATCAGTGTTAATTCTTTAAAAGTGATCATCCTTTCTATATTTTAGTCACTACCAATGCTAACAGATTATTACCACTTATAATGAATAGAATTTGCAATTCAAATGAATGGACTAGGACCATTTGCCTAGACTCTATACTCAATTTGTATTGCTAAGGGGAGAAAAATAAGTATGTGACTAAAGTTAAGTTATGACTGTTTAATTTAGTGGTGAGAAAGCAAGGATAGATTTGGAAACAGCTAGCAGAAATGAAGTAACTAAACGTTTTTGCCCCTCCATCAAAGTGGCATGAAAACAATACCAGGGACAAAAGGAAGGGTGAATTTGATGACTAGCCTCTCCCTTTTGGTCTGAATTTGCTATAAGAAAAGGGGATGAGGTTGGAACTGAAAAAAAAAAAAAACGCTCTAGATTTAATACAGATCTCTAACATTTGAAGAACCCTAATTCATACCCTTCAGGGAGAAACTATATAGTTTTTAAATTAAGAAATGTTGTATGATGTTTTCAGAGGTTCCCAACTACAATCTTGCCTTTTCTTATCTTTCCTGATTTCTTCTTATACATCCCTGCCTCAAGTCCTACAAAATATGTTTAGTATACTGAATGAACTTGTTTTCTTTCCTATTTCAGCACTTAATATGTTGTGTCTTCCCCAAAAA
This sequence comes from Myotis daubentonii, assembly GCF_963259705.1. Classification (NCBI taxonomy): domain Eukaryota; kingdom Metazoa; phylum Chordata; class Mammalia; order Chiroptera; family Vespertilionidae; genus Myotis; species Myotis daubentonii. The sequence continues at coordinate 32,292,917 of NC_081841.1, forward strand.
ACTGTTTCATAACAGTTTCTTGTCATGCTGATCTCTTCATCGGCCCCATGGCTCACACAATTATTTGCAACACAGTAAATGCTTAATAAATGTTGAAATAATCTGATTATTGCAATGATATAACATTTACTGAACTATTTATAGCAGGGCTTCAAAGTTAAACTGGACATTTCAAAACAACTGGTGCTATATTTCATTTTGCCATTCAATATCTCAGCAAATGACTAATTGCATATTAACAGAATAATTTAAAATCCTTGGTTATCATTTATTTGGCTGGATATTCAAATGCATCTATATATATAAAAGCCTGATATGCAAATTGTCCCCTCAGGAGTTCGACCAGGAGACCAGGAGTTCAATCACTCACTATGATGTGCGCTGACCACCAGGGGGTGGCACAGAACGAAACAAGGCCCCAGCCAGCAACTGGCAGCCAGGGAAGGGAGGCCCTGGCCGGCAGCCAAAAGAAAGGCTCTGGCCAGCAACCAGAAGGCCCCAACAGCCCTGATCGCTGGCCAGGCCTATGGACTTTACCCATGCATGAATTTTGTGCACTGGGCCTCTAGTGTTAAATAATCTAATCTGAAAATTTCCAATCTCTTAAAGTTACAGCATTCAAGATTATCTACTTGTATAGACATCAATCTGTTTTATCTCTTTAATCTTTTTTTTTATTTGTACTATATTGTTTTACAGAACGTATTTTAAGCATTTTTAAATCTTTTACCTTTTTCACCATTTGGGAATATAATAATATTAACTCACTTATTCTTTGGGACTATGTTGGATTTTGTAAGGTTTTTTGGCAATGTCATGTTCAGTAAAAGGATCATGAAATAAAAAATTTGACAGTCTGTGGACTCAAAATTTAATAGATCAATCCAGATGTTAATATATGTCCAGGGCTATGTAAGACTCAGACAACCCATTACAGAAACAATTATAATATATCTCCAATGTCAGGATAGGCTTCATCATGCTAAAAATAGGTTTCATTTCTAAATTCCATACCTTAGCTTGAAAAACACTACAGTAAATCTGGATCACAATACGTCAAATATATAGGCTTTTGAAGATGAATAGAACATTGGTTAACTTACTTAGAGGCCACTCGGAAGTATTTCTGGATGAAATAAAAGGCAACTCCAAGAGGCACAATAGCAGCCAGGAACACCCGGGTAGCATAAGAAATCATGCCAATGGCAGACAGGCAGAGCAGCGTTGAGCGAGTGAGAGATTCCAAAGTTGGAGGGATGTGCTATTATGAAGGTAGGTTGAAAGAAAAATGTTTTAGCTCAAATAGGCATTAGTTATAGTGCAACATATTCATTTTATATTGTGATGTTATTCAGTTAATTATGAAAGTAGCATATAAACATTTTCATTGTAAGCAATTCTTCACTCCAACTCTACTTACTTCCCATAGTTTAGTATATTTACCCATATATCTACCTACTTGTCATTGGTCAGTTATTATCTACCTACTACTTATCTACCTACCTACTTACATATTTATCTTGTGGACTTTATATAAAAAGCACTATGCTATACATCTTATTTGTCCATGTACTTTTTAGTCAGCTGCATGCATCAAGCATTCTTTCTCTAAATTGAGGGTAATTCAGGTGTTCCTAAGGCCATTCTGGAAAATCTGAAGAGGCAAGGGCTGAATTTGGTGGATTCTTTCTCTACCATCCTAAGGGGTCTGTTCTTGGAGTTACGTAAGCTGAGTTTGAGGTCTTTAATTTCAGGACAAACTTCTAGAGGCCTAAGAACCTAAGACTAAACTGATTATCCTGGAATTTTCCTAAACTACCACACCATCTAAAGCTTCTCTCATTCAAGAGCCCATCTAATAAAAGTAAAGGACATCTAAGACAGCCTGGCATTGTATTCTTTACTTCTGGGAGACACTCCACACTAACTCAACTTTTACAAACTCTACTGTGAATAACAATACGACATTGATCAAAATCGTTCCTTTTTATACTAAAGAGTTTAAATGTTAGTTTATCCTCTGCTATTTCTATTTATTTCATGCTGGTTCTCTAAGTATTCCCTTCTATATGCATAAATTGTTTTCAATTAAGGTTTTCCTTAAAGATTTTATTCTAGAAATCATCTAGGTATATAATATTGATATAAATGCAAATAGATTTTCAATTAAGTGTTATAAATCCTCTATTGTTGAGAGGAACTATGGTTTATCTCAAAATGTTACTTAGCTTACACTAAAAAAATTTATTCTTAAACTTGGAACTAACTCAGGCACTCACCTGATCAATGATATTTGTATCAGCTGAAAAGCGATTGAGAATCAGTCCCAGGGGTGTGGTGTCAAAGAACCTAGGTGATAAACAGATTGAAATGTATGACAATACTAAACTATTTGGAACCTGAGCACTGTGAATAGACAGACATCTTGGAGTCATGAAAATGAAAAGGTCCCTATTCATTTGTTCAAGGACTGAAAAAAACCTTTAAGATTTCACATTTCACTTAAATTAAAAATGCATGTATATTTTTATATGATAGTAAAAAATAATTCCTTTTTACCTTATTGGTCCAAGGATTATCTTATTGAGAAGATTGTGGTGAAGATTTTTGGCAGCTGTGAGGCCCATCCATTCTACAGTAAGAGATGTAACAAGGCAGAGGAAAATACCTGCTCCACAGAGTATGCTAAATCTAGCCACATAGTAGGTCTAAGAAGCAACCAACACACAAAAACATATGAAATTATCAACTGAGTTTTTTTTCTTACTAGAACACCAATATCAAAGTCAGACAGTATTGTCAACTTCATTATCTTTCATCAATTTAGACAGTTGAAGGAGTGCAATTTTTGAGACTTGGGGCAAATCCCCACCATAATCCTAAGGCCGAGTTCCCACTTGCTTCTTTCATTCTTTTTCAAAGTTTGCCTAAGGACAGATGAAGTGTCTGTTTTCAGGTTTGAAATATCCTTGGATTTCTATACTGCAGTGTTCATTCTCTCTATCCCTAATCTCAGAAGGAACAGCTAATTCACTGGTATGGGTGGTTAATATCAAATAACATCAGAAAAACAACAGCACAGTCCCATATGTATGTTACACACACATACATACACACACACACACACACACACACACTATCTATATATATAAAAGCCTAAGTGACCGTTACGACCGAACGACCCGTTGACCAGTTGCTATGACACGCACTGACCACCAGGGGCAGACACTCAACACAGGAGCTGCCCCCTAGTGGTCAGTGCACTCCCACAGCCAACCTCCTGAGGCCAGCCAACCTCCCATGGTCCCTCCCTGTATTCCTCCCCTTGGCCAGCAGGCCCCAATTAGCCTAGCCCCAATCAGGACTGGGCAAGAGGGCCCCTATTGGCCCTGATCACTGACTAGGCCTAGGGACCCCACCTGTGCACGAATTCATGCACCAGGTCTCTAGTGTGTATATAATTCCTTTGAATCTAAATCCAAACATCATCTTTAAATGTTTCTTATTATAACTTTAAAAATAAAAGTGATGATAATAGATCCTACTTTGACAGGTCCTGTTCTAATTAACTTAGGAAATCACTACAACAGTCCTATAACATTTGGGCTATTAGTATCTAACTAGATAAAAAGGTATCACTGTTCATCTCAACCTTTCCTTGATGACTTAAACACAGAACCCACTGTACCTGACCGGCTTTCCCAGTACTGTTGTTTATAGTGTACTCCGATGTCCACATGGCCAGCCAGTAGTCTATAGCTACGATGACTGAATGCTTCAAAAGCTTAGAGAAAATCATCAGAAAGAGCAAGAAGAATCCTCCAGAAGTGAGGTAGCACCAACAGGTTTTCCATGGCATTTTAGTCCTGAGCCTCATTACTGTGGACATGTTGTCATCCTCATCTTCCTCCTCTTCTTCCTCTGCATACAAAACACTTGTTTAAACTTCAGATAGGCAATGGGTAGATAGAATTTGTATTATCCCATAATAAAGCATATAAAAATCTCCCTCAGCCAGTTTGGCTCAGCAGACAGAGCATCAGCCTGCTGACTGACTGAAGGGTCCCGGGTTCGATTCCGTCCAAAGGCACATTCCCCGGGTTGTGGGCTCAATCCCCAGTAGGGGGCATGCAGGAGCCAGCCAATCAATGACTATCTCTCACCATTGATGTTTCAATCTCTCTCTCCCTCTCCCTTCCTTTCTGAAATTAATAAAAAATATATATATTTTTAAAAAAATCTCCCTCAAAGTTATAGAAATACAAGTATTAGGCTGAGAACATTTAAATGTTTTTGGCAGGAAAAACCTTATTTCAGCTCTCTCTCACACAGCACAAATGTACCAAGACTCACTATGGGAAATTCCTCAAGATGCCTGTTGATTGATTACATACAACTTTTCTTCACTCCTACTCTTTTCATTTTCACTATTTTGTATTTGATTTAGCTCTTTCCCCCCTGCAAAGAGGCTTATTCCTCAGTGGCACACTCATGTGTCAATTGCCAAAGTAAAACCCTCCCATCCTATTACCCATATGAATATTTCAAATGTAAGGAAAAAAAAATCTACCTTCATCTTCATCCTCCATCTGGGCTTTGGCCTCTCTCGAATACATGGCTCTTCGGAGAGTTTTTCTCTCTAAGGTTGTTTGGTCAGCTTCCATATCCTACAGGAAACATCAGGCTGTCACTCAAGGAGCTCACAGCCACAGGAAGGTTTTGACTTGCCCATCAGTGACGCACAGTACCAATCGTTAGTTATCTTTACCATGTGGGCTCTGCTCTCTCTAGAGGTCCCTAACTCCTTCCATAGGAGCAGTGTGGGGCAATGCCTGAGGTTTATAGGGGATGCTTCAGAGTTAAAGGCACAGAACAGGAAGCCTGGAAAGGTAGTAACAGCATGATGGAGCTGACCCCAGGGACAGGGACACTTGCTTTATTTTTATATCACTTTCAGATATTCCCTGTAGTTTCGCTAACTGAAGGTTTACCTATGTTAACATATATCCTCCTTAAAAATACATGTTGTTCTAGCCCCACCGGTGTAGCTCAGTGGTTGAGCTTTGACTTATGAACCAGGAGGTCAGAGTTTGATTCCCTATCAGGGCACATGCCCAGGTTGCTGGATCAATCCCCAATAGGGGGCGTGCAGGAGGCAGCCGAACAATGATTCTCTCTCGTCATTGATATTTCTATCTCTCCCTCTCACTTCCTCTCGCTGAAATCAATAACAACATGTTTAAAAAAGTACATGTCATTCTAGACTGGCTAAAACACTACCTGTCCTACACTGTTATTGTGAATTATTAAATCAGAATGAGTTTCTTTAGCATCTCATAAGACAGCTGCACAAAAGATAGAGCGTTCAATAGGAATTAAAGGAACATAGGCAATTTTTAAGGAAATGGGAAATGAGGGTGCTTAGGTGCCTAGCAGTTTAGGAGAAAGACCTAAGAGGGGGATAGATGCAGAAAGATCAAAATCAAACTGTGAATTTTTAAGGGTTGCTTCAGACTAGCCTCAAGAAAGGACGAGCATTTCATTTTCTCCACTCCTCTGCTTCCAACACCCTTGTCCCGCTGGCTTCGGAACTGGAGTAGCATTGTGTTACACTGTGGATTAAATGAGCTTCTGCCCGACATTCTGGGAAACTAACCATGTCCCCAGTTTCTGTGGGGAAATGCATTCTGAGTTCCAAACAACTGACCCACAAACTTTTGCAATCTATGGTAATTTAAGGGTTTCCTGCATATGCTGACACACACACACACACACACACACACACACACACACACACACACAAAAATCAGTTTCCTACATCAATAAACCAACAAACCTTTGAAGTGATCAGTCTCTGGGTAGCGATTTGGGGGTTTATTTATTTATTTAGCCTCATAGGACACCTGTGATTTAGGAGACCTGCTATTCTAGATGGCTCTCTTGCTTCCAGAGTCTTGGTCAAAAAAAAAAAAAAAAGTGAAAGTGTCTCCTGAACAGTTTTTATTTTCCAGAGACAATTTGACATCAGCTTTTTATTTTGTATGATGATATGAAAACCAACACTTGGACATGAGATCAGATAAAAACACAAACTTCAAGAGGACCCAATACTTTGGGAATAGTGTAATGAAAAAAATGAACCTGCACATTGAAAAATAGAAGATTTGGGTCTTGTTCAACCTCCACGCAATGTGAGCAAGAAATTTAACATCTCATAGACATTTAAAAAAAAATCTTCAAGACCATGTTTCTTATTAGAAAATGCTCATATTAAGTTCATTACAGGTTAAAATTTTTTAATAGTGTTGATATTTGGATCAGGTAGTAAATATGAATTTAGATTCATTTATCCAATTAATATCATTGAATGCCTGTTATGGGTCAGCTCAAGATGAGGGCTGGGGGCTAGGGGAGGAAACATCAAATAATGCCAATTTATTTTACTTAATCACATGATGAAGATAATGGTTGATGTCATCCAAGCTAGAATTTTAAATAATATTTAAATCAGCTAAAAAAGGTCTTTTCCTTCTCTTTCGTGTAGTTTTCATTGCTATTTCTTTTAACACTAGTGACCAAGTGCATGGATTCATGAACATTGAAAGGAAATTAATTAGAAGATGGATGGTGGGGCGGAACTGGGCAAGAAGGGCCAGATACGCCCTGGAGCCAACCTCTCATGATTCCTCCCCGGCCGGCCTCACCTGGCTGGAAGGGCATCTACGGAGTGAGTGGGGTCCCACCGGCAGGTGGAGGCCCTCAGCCTGGCTTGTGGGGATTGGGCCAAAACTGGCTCTCCAACATCCCCCAAGGGGTTCCGGAGTGCGAGAGGGCACTCTGCAAAGTTGCTGTCGTACAGGTGTGGAACACAAACACAAGTGTGCAGTAAAAAAGATTCAGGGCCCACATTGCCCTAGCAACAACATAACCCACGGCGGAAGGTAGAATTGCACGACCCTGTGAGGAATCGGGCTCCCTCCTCTCTGGTTTCAGGGTGTGTCACCTGAGAACTGCCACTGCCAAGTCACTGCAGCTCAGCAGCTCCTGCGTTGACCGCTGGCCCCCTGGTGGTCAGTGCACATCATAGCTACTAGTCGGGCTGACACTTAGCATATTAGCCTTTTATATATACAGATATTCTTTTTCTATTTACCCCCTTAACCCTTAAACTGGCAATTCTGCCTAATGTTCTGAGACTGGATGTTTTGGGGGTCCTTTAATTTCACCTTCCTTCTCTGCTTGCTCGATCTGTTCTGGCTATAGGCCAGCCTTTCTCAGCCTTGGCACTATCACCATTGGGGCCCAGTAACTCTTTGTTGTGAGGATTGGCCTATGCGATGTAGATGGTTAGCACTGCCCCTGTCTTCTACCAACTAGATGCCAGTAACACCTGCCCCCCCAGATGTAGCAACAAAAATGTCTCTAGATGTTGCCAAATATCTCCTAAAAGGCAAAATCTGCCCTGGTTGAAAACCAGTGCTCCAGGCACACACCCTGTCCTGCCACGTAACAAATTAAACAAGAAGCTGTTTTACAAACACTTCCCCAAGGTGTTCTCCTGGTCTTGTCCCACAGTGTGACTCTCCCTGGCTGCAGATGAATTCAGGTGTCTGCTCTTCCCCAGGTGGCATACCCTCCCTCCATTTCCAGATGAGGATTCTGAGCAGGTGCATGGTTCATTTTGGCTTCTATTGGCCACCAGTCCACCTCACAGCTGTCCACACCCTAACTTGTTCCATATCTCCCTCCACTGATTTAGAAGCTTGTAATATGTCTTTAATTATAGAGCTATGCTATCTCAAGTGGTCATTTCATTTCTAAATACAACTTAACAGACTTTCTTTCTGGCTTGCTTAACAGTATTACCACAAAATCAAGCCAAGAGCTCTCTCTCTCTCTCTTTCCAGATCTTCTTTCCAAAGTAAACCATAAATGATCCTACTCCTTAAGCTTACATCATATTCTTTTCTTCCTGGCATCTGAAAAATTATCATTTGGAGCTATCCCAAGTAAATTCATAATCAAGCTTCTCACAGTATAATTCCTATGTTGGCACTTGCCAGTTGTACCTTGTAATTTTTTTTTTTTGCGAATGTCTTTCAATTATTCTATGATCTGTCCTATTCCACTTCGGGATATTTATATATATCATTTCTTCCTTTTGATATTTTTGGCAAACCCACAGAAGACACGGCAATCTCAGCATCTGACTTTTTGGTTTCCTTTCTCTATTGAAACATAGGTCCTTTTATTCCTTTATAAAATAATACGTTTTAATTTCTTGATATTCTCAGAAATTTGCTGATATAGATTTCATTTTATAATGTTCATTCCTGGCTAGAGGTACAAAATTCTGGACATTGCTTAGGCCCAACTCAAAAGATAAGAATTCAAAAATTTACTAATTCAATTTATAATTTCGCCTTTCAATCACAATTGTTCTTTTTAAATTATACTCAATCTGATTTTCAATTCTGTTATTACCTCGTTCAATGTTATATTTATGTCATACATAACATTATACTCAAATTATTATATATGGACCTAAGTTAAGTCAAATTAGGACCACTTGTTATACTGTACAACTGTGAGTAAGTTACTTAGCCTCTCTGAGCTTGTTTTCCCATCTGTAAAGGTGAGATGGTATTTTTTCCCCACTAATTTCTCACTCTCTCAATTTTTTTTCTGATTTCTGGAATTTTGTGCTAGTTAAATGAGATCATGTAAAAGGGGCTTTGTGGTCTTTAAAAGCTATACAAATGTAAAATTTTATTGTTATTTCTTTCTGATCACCTTCCTTCACTCCCAACTCAACCCTATCCAATACATGCTTTACAACTTCACCCACAGCTCACAGATCTTCCTTTTTCCAAAGGTATCTTGGATTTTGTTTTGCCCATGACCCTCCACTTATAGGTAGTGAATGAAAATATTCTCACATTACAGGTAAGAAAAATAAGATATACATAACTAACGTAAGGTTATATCATGCTTCAGCAAATAGTTTAAGCTTTAATCACACACATAATTGTAACATGGTTCAAATTCCAATAAAATTTTTCTAAAATCCTGTCAAAAGATATCATTAGAATTTTATAGTTTCAAAGTAGCCCATTTGTTAATACATATAAATATGCAGTTACTTTCAAATGAGGATTTCAAGTGAGGACCATTATCAAATATTAGGCATTAAATGTAAGTACTTCTTTAAAATATTTTTAGTAATTATACAGTACATTTCTCACTCTTCTGAACTGGACTCTGAACACTTCCAAACTATGAACAATTACCTTTTCTAATTCTTGATCTTGCCGGTTCATAAGTGTTTTCCAGTGTTCATAAAGCTCGACATCTTTGGTTTGAATGTCCTTCAAAGTCCCTTCTCTTAGGACACTTCCATCTTTCATGGCTATGATCTAAGGAAAGCACATATTAGCACAAAAAGCCTTAACTGGCCAGAGGAATCACCTTGATCTCAGAAAGCACTTCTTAGGGTCCCTGTTTATTAAAAGAACTATCATATCAAAATTAATGACACTTCCTCTGAACTCTCACCCAGTCAGCATGTGTGAGATACTGCAGTTTGTGAGTCACAAGAACGAGTGTCCTCTTGTCATCTTGGAGAAATTTCAAAATCCCTTCCTGCATTAAGTGATCACTCAAGTGAATGTCCAGGGCAGAGAATGGATCGTCCTACAACCAGTAAAATAGGGAGAAGGTAAAAATTTCTATACCCTTTATTTAACTTAATTCCTCTAGAAAGTAGAAATACAAATAAACAAAAGACAAATTATCCCTCAAATATAATTTTAAAAACAGACCTTATATAACTTTAAATTGTCAGAAAAAATAAATTAAAATGAAGGTTTTATTTTTTTATGTTGGACGTTTAACCTACAGAACTGTAAGATAATACATTTGTATTTTTTAAGCCATTAATTATGGCAATTTGTTATACCAGTGAAAGGAAACTTATACACTGATCAAGAAGAAAAATGCTGCCCTAAAGATAAGCAATCTGTCCTCAGAGAGAGTCATCAAGTGGAACAACAAATCAATGTTTCTCTCTCTCTCTCTTTCTCCTCTCTCTCTCTATCTCTCTCTCTCTCTCCCAAAATCAATAAATAAAATTTAAATAAAGAAGCTATTAGAGATTATGCAAAATAAACCTATAATGAATGGCTAGGAATACACAATAAGTTGACCCTATGACTTGTGTTCCGTGGTTCTACAGCTGAGATAAGTAAGAATCTGTAAATTGAAGGCAGTGAAAGGAACTAGGATAGAATACGATACCAGAAGACCATGGTTTCTCAGATTTCCAAGTTACCTGGTCCTCAGGTGGCTCAGTCATTAACTGATCCCAAAGTTCAAGAAGTCATTTCTAGTTGGGGGTTCATTCATTATGAAAAAGATTTACAATTACACAAATTACTGCCAGAACCTGCTATGGCTTTTAGAGTGTTGGTTGGAGACTGGTATTCTTAGGGAGATTAACCTGAAGTGAATTTATACTATGTCCAAATTCTACTCCCATCCCCAGTAATGGGTCCAACTTAGTGGGAAACTCCAAAACCAACCTATATTTTGAAGAGGCTCTCAAGATGGGTGAAGTGAAAACTTTAAAGGAGGTCTGGAAACCAGATTTATAAATAGTTAATAACTGTGCAGAAGGAAAAGGCAGGGAAGGATGCATTTACATAGTCTTCTGGTCTCTGACATACATTATCTATTTGTAAACTAAGCTACTTTGACTTTCTCCTGCTGGAGGAATCAAACAAGAACAAATTCATAATCAACATAATCACCTAATTTTATTTGTGGATTCACAGGTAGAACCAACTTAATAACTCTGGATATACATGATAAACATTCATGAAGCTTTTTTAAGACAGAGACTCTAGACCTGTCCTTACAGATTATGGTTGAATGGGTTTAGCGGTGGTAATAAGATCTTTATAGTTTTAGGAAGTTTCACAGACAAATTTGAGTTGCCTGAGTTGTACACCACTGGAATGGAGTGCCGTGCTTATATCCACCAGGAATGTATTTTCCAGACCTTCTTTCCTTGTCAGAAAATATAAACAAGACCTATGATTCCATCTAGTTGATCCAGCACCATTCACACTCCCTCATTAATCATCCTCGTGGTTCAGAAACTCATATAAGCAACCATGTGGGCACCTCAGTCTCTTGGACATCAATATAGGGCCCCCAAGTCTCAACCTTACATATTGATCTGATTTGTACTGTGACGATTTGTTTCTCTTACATTTTCTATGATTTCACAAGTTAAATCATCTTTTCTTAAATTATTTGACTTATCCTTTAAAGACTCATTTCAGAGGGAAACAATGAATAGAAATTTAAGTAAAGGCCATATTCTCACCAAGAAGACAATGTTGGTATTCTGATAGAGAGCTCGTGCCACACAGATTCTTTGCCTCTGACCCCCACTCAGGTTGATGCCCTAGAGAAGAAATATCCATAAATATCCACCTTTTCATTAGTAAATGATCTGCTGGCTAAAAATTCCTTAAGTACAAAAAAACTCTTAAAATAATGGTAACTTACTAATTAAATTGTAATTAGTAAAAAATTTCTTTAAAAATCTTAAAATAATGGTAATTTACTAATTAAATTGTGATAACATTGACGAGATAAAATGAAAACTGTCTAGTGGTCAATACCTGAATTATATTAAGGTAATTCCTGACTGATAACATTAAGCCCCCTTTCATTCTGATACAGAGCTCTCCTGTACAAAAGCGTTATTAACCAAAACACTGGTGAGTATTGAAGACCACAGAAAATTCCTTTTTCTTTTTTTCTCATTTTATGAATTGTGCCTGTAGTGTACTGGTAAATTTGATATTATAAGTTTTATTCAACAGAACTATGCAGCAATATGCTTTTCTAGTCAAGTGTTGATTATAACATGTTTAAAACCTAGTACAGTAAGTCCTCACTTAACATAGTCCACAGGTTCTTGGAACCATGGCAAAATGACAGACTAATTGATGTAAACAAGTTAAGTTCCAAAAGCATCTCAATGGCCCAAGCCAGTTTGGCTCCATGGATAGAGCATTGGCCTGCGAACTGAAGGGTCCTGAGATCGATTTCGGTCAAGGGCACATGCCCGGGTTGTGGGCTTAATCCCCAGTAGGGGGCATGCAAGAGGCAGCCGATCCATGATGTTCTCTCATTATTGATGTTTCTATCTCCCTCTCCCTTCCTCTCTGAAATTAATAAAAAATATATTAAAAACAAAAACAAAAGCATCTCAATGTTATAACAAAATTACAATGAATGAAATGATGCTGAACAAAATGACAAAATGACATTATTTGAAGGCCTGCTATATTTATTGAGCCCTTGATATATGTCAGACTTGTGTGAATGGCTTTACATTCCTTATTTCTTTTATTCCTCACAGTAATTCCAATATGTAGTATTGTTCTCATTTTACACACATAAAAACTAAGGCTCTGAGAAGTTAAATTCATGCTCTTAAATACTAAACTATAGTGCAATAAATACTCATTACAAATGCAGACTATAGCTCTTTCCCTGCCACTGCAGAGTTGCATAGAGGCAGAGGACTTGGTGTGTTCAAGATATGGCTCCACCCATAACCCACTGCCATGGCTGAGGAAGGTATTGCTGCCTGAGGAGTAATGGGTGTTAATAGTTAATACTGCTTAAAAAAAAATACTGCTTTACAAGGAGTGCTGAAGACCACCCTTATTCAGGATGGCCTAGCAAACAGAATTCACTGCAAAGCTGGCACAGCCTGAGACAAATGCCACCTTGTGTGCTTGCATCTAACTGTGATGAGCCTAAGAATGTCAGCCGAAACCCGTTTGGCCTAATGGATAGAGCGTCGGCCTGCGGACTCAAGGGTCCCGGGTTCGATTCCGGTCAAGGGCATGTACCTGGGTTGCGGGCACATCCCCAGTGGGAGGTGTGCAGGAGGCAGCTGATCGATGTTTCTCTCTCATCGATGTTTCTAACTCTCTATCTCTCTCCCTTCCTCTCTGTAAAAAAATCAATAAAATATATTTAAAAAAAAAAAAAGAATGTCAAGTTGGTGGAGGCCATTTGTGCCGAACACCAAATCAACCTAGTTAAGATTGACAGCAACAAGCAACTAGGATAATGGATAGACCTCTGCAAAATCCACAAAGAGGGAAGACCCCATAATGTGGTTGATTTCAGTCGTGTGGTGGTTGAGGACTACGGCAAAGAGTCTCAGGCCAAGGATGTCATTGAGCAGTACTTCAAATGCAAGAAATGAACAAATAAACTTGACTTTTTTATTTAAAATATGCAGACTACAGAGTCAGACTAACTCAGCTGCACCACTGACTCTGTGATTGGGCGAGCTCTTTAGCCTCTCTCAGCCTTCGTTTGCTCAGCTTCAATATGCAGGTAACATATAAAATCTTTTGCACAATACTTGACGTCTATAACAATTTTTGCCAACATTGTTATAAAGATTACATAAAGGTATAAATATTGTTCAGTTGGTCAGAATAGTAAAACATCAATGAAAAACATGTTTACAAACACTCAAAAAAAGAACACTTTAACAAGAATAAATCAATGTTGACAAGAGTAGAAGAAGTTGTCGAAAGCAATCTCAGTTTCCAAATCACTTTAAAGTAAACTTCAAGAAAGTAAAAATACATTTGATCAAAGGCAGGAACTGCTCTATTTTCCTTGCGAACTCTCAAAGTGGCCAGCACAATGTTAAGTATATGGTGGTTATACAACAAACACTTAAGAGAGAGTGGCATCAAAGAGCTCCTGTATTCCTGATTCTGGAACTTGTCACTAGGGCAACATACAAATTTTAACCTCTCAGATTTTATTATGCTCCATTAAAGATTATGGGAAACCAAAAGACTTTTCTAGATTTTTTTTTCATCATTTAATTAAACTATACATAGCTCACCCTCTCTCCAATTTCAGTTTGGTCTCCAAATGGTAGTAAGTCAATATCTGGCTGAAGAGAACAGGCATCTGTGACAGCTTTATACCTTTAGGAGAAATGATGTTGAATTTTTAGAACACTATTAATATGCTGCCCATAAACTAAGTCCCAAGTTCAATATCTTGGAAGCTGAAATGGGCCATTTATTGAGCATGTGGGTACATTAGCCTCTCTCTACTATTAGTATGTGGATATAGAGATAAATAGGTGTTGGTTCTTACTCTTACAAAGCTAGTAAGTGGAGAACAAGACTGATACAGAAACATATAATAAAAATGTACCTTGTTAGGTGCTCCTAGAATACATAGAAGGAAATGACTCACCATTATGAGAAGTTAGTGACATCTTTGCAGAGGAAGCAAGGTGTAAATAATATCCAGCAAGATGAGTCATAACTTGTCAAGATATGAGAGAAAGGAAGCTTAAAAAACTGTACAAAGATGAATGAGTTTACGGTGTATATGACAGACAACAGGAGGCTCACGAGGACTAAATCACAGGTTTTGGGTGGGTGTCTGTGCATAGTAATCATACATGCTGAAGGAAGAGCAAACGGAAGATGAAGATTGACAGTATTCAAATTTATCTAAGGCTGGGACTAGAGATAGAATGGATTGGAAGTATAGGGAAGCACAGAGTTTGAAAGTGTTGGAAAAAATATCAGTGGTTTCATTTTCTCAATCATCTAGTCTTAAAATATTCAAGTCATTCTTGATTCTTCCCTCTTCTTCTCCCTGTTCATATCTGACCATTCTTTTTCTAGAATGATTTTCTGTCAACCACCACTTTTCTAGTCACCCCCAGATGCAGGCAACAAATACTACATGCTTGGGTAATTATTCTAACAATCATCTAAATGTTTCATTGCTCTTAATTCAGATTCATCCCACGTATCTGTCATTACACTGCCAGATTAATATCACATTCACCTTATTATTTCCCTTTCTAAAACGTGCTGTGCCTCCTTAGGATGCACACAATTACATCCAATTGTATTTCAGGGCTTACCACTACCTTGTCTCGGCCTTCCTTTACAATCTAGCTCCCCACTGTCATTATTCCCTAATTCCTTTCTGTCTGGTCTGTTCCCAGGCCCCAAACAGACCCCATGCCATTTAGGTTCTTCCTCCCACCTATCTATTTCCTCTCCCCGCCCGTTTCCTCATGCTTCTCCCCTGACCTAATTCTCCTTAACTTTCAAGACCCAGTTTGGGGGTTTTAAGACACCCTTGTGAGAGTGGCTTAAGGAAAAGGTCATAGCTTTGAACACTCCAGTGATATTAAAAGATCCCACAGTCTCCCTCTTCTTTCCAAAGTCAACATTCTTTCTGTTGCTCAGTTGGGTTTTTCCTTTTGCTTACCAATAACCTCACCACCACCACCACCACCCCTCCCCACCGCACATACATACACACTGCATTTTCGGCTGTTTAATTCTGGTGTACAAATTATTCTCAGTAAATGTACATAATGGCCTGAAACTTCCAATGAGACTTCTCTTAAAAGAGTTGAATCAAAAGATCTGGTGAAGCCAAGCCAGTGTGGCTCAGTGGTTGAGGCCACAGTTTGATTCCTGGGTTGCAGGATCAATCTCCAGAGTGGGGAGTGCAGGAGGCAGCCAATCAATGATTCTCTGTCATCATTGATGTTTCTATCTCTCTCTCCCTTCCTCTCTAAAATGAATAAAATAAAAATTAAAAAAATAAAAATAAATAAATAAAAAATACCTGGTGATGCGGTTGGAAGGAGGTCAAGCAGAGAGGAAAGGAACTCCCTGTGTAAAGATTCCAGACACCGTGGACCAAATATAAGGGTTCGAAATAGTTGCTCATTTTAGTTCTAGATTTTATACATTCAAAATTACCTCTGTTTGTTGAAAGGACTTCCAAAGGTAATATTTTCTTCTACTGTTGCATTTAATAACCAAGGCTTTTGAGCTGCATAAGCCACAGAATATCTGCTCCTACTGGAAAATGGAAAAGAAAAACAATACAACAAAATCACGCAAGGCTGCTATGCTGTATGTGTATTTTAGTGTAAGTAAGTGAAATAAAGGCCAATAAAATATCGCAAACACAGAAATGGAAAACTCCTAAAAGAGAACATTTTAATAACCACCAACTTTATTAATGAATAGTTAAAGATTCCACTTGAATTCAAGGGACTAGATTTTTATCAAAACGTCACACAATGTGTGAAATTTGATTTTGTTATGATAAAAAAGTGTTTTAAAGTAGAAATTATTAATTAAAAATTTATTTTCTAAAATGAATATAGTTTTTAAAATAAAGATAAATAACAGTTCACTTTTTCACAGCCACAGATATTTTAATTTGTATTAAAAGCACTTTACATAACTATACATTTTATATGTAGA
This sequence comes from Myotis daubentonii, assembly GCF_963259705.1. NCBI lineage: Eukaryota > Metazoa > Chordata > Mammalia > Chiroptera > Vespertilionidae > Myotis > Myotis daubentonii. The sequence goes on from NC_081841.1 coordinate 32,309,290, forward strand.
CCTTAAAATGTGAATTGATACTATAATTATAGTGTGTGTTTGTGGCTTAATCACATTAACACATTTAAGGCAATAGATAATACATATTTCAAAGCAAAGAATACTATCTTAAGGAGTCCATTTCAATACTGAAATACATATTTCAATACATACTGAAATAGTGTATTTTTTAAAAATGATAACCTTCTCGTCCCCCCCTTTTTTTGGCTTGCAAATTCTACCAGATCTATATCTCAGAATTTAATTTGCAATAATTAGGAAAATGCATGTGAGTTGAAGATAAAGAAGATGATGGGATTGGGGCAGGGAAGGGGTCACTCGTCCACAGTTAGTTCATGATCTGTAAGCACTAATAAAGAAATTAAGGTTAAAAGAGAGTAAGGTTAAGAAAAAGAGTAGTTAGAAATGCTCAGGGATTATCCGGAAACATTATGTCTAGGCGTTTAGAAGACATAATATACATATGCTAAAGGTCTTTTAGATAACCATATATGCAGTAAAACAGTGGTTCCCAACTACTGACATGTCTGCTTCGCCTCCCCTCAAGTCTTCTAAGTGATTTTTTTCTTTTTGAAATACCTGAAGCACTTGGCTATCTCTAGCTTATTCACAGATTTCAACACTGTTTAACTCATAAACAATATACATATTAATTCTTGCATTTTTACTGAATGTAGTGGGTGACATTGGTTAATAAAGTTATATAGGTTTCAGATGTACAATTCTATAATACATCATCTGTATAGTGCATTGTGTGTTCATCGTCTAAAGTCAAGTCTCCTTCCGTGACAATTTATCACTCCCCCTTTACTCTATTCTACTCTCCCCATCCCTCTTTGCCATTTTATGAAATCCCAAACCCAGTTTGCTAAGAACAGAGAGTTTCTGCCAAAGTTGAGACATATGTGACTCATTGAAGGAAAACAGTGGACACAATGGACCATTTTGGCAAATTAATTCTTTCAGCAGCCTGCAAATGTTGGGAACCACTGCTATTGGAAATATTCCAGCACATTTTAATAAATAACTTTATACATCACCAGAATGAACAAAATGAATAGGAGCAAGAGATTATCAAGTAAAGTCCGAGGAAAGAAGTTATTCTTATTAAATGTAGATTAAAATAGAAATAATACCTTCTGGTTGCTTCAAAAGAAGGTTCAGATTCATTTACACTGCAAGTATGGCAAACAATGTTCATTAATTATGAAATATAAATACAGAATGACTGTCTGCACATATCAAGTAAGAGATCAAATAAACATTGGACACATAAAATAGTTACCTTTCCCAAATGGTTTTTTATATTAGTTTCAAAGACAAATAAGATAAATAACATTTTTAATGTCTTAATTGGTTAGAAAATAATTACTTAGTTAGCTTCCAAAAGATGGATACCATTCTTCTTTTCATACAAAATTTGGATTCATACAATGACCTGGGTTCTAGCCCCAATTCTTCTCCAACTAGTTGTATAAATTTAGGTAATTTCTCTAGAATAGTTTCCTAGTCTGCATAAGAATTCAATATCTCCAAGGCTTCCTCATCTTTAAAATTTCAAATTAAATTATTTAAATTCCTAATTAGTTACACTAAGGCCACCAATCTGGGGAAGAGTATTACATACATAGTATGCGCACTTGAGAACTACCTGCAGTTCAGAGTTACTGGAGCACAATGGTGAAGGTGGGTAGAGTGGCAGGATATGAGTTTAAAAAGTAAATTGGGAACCAGGTCATGAAAGATCCTGATGTAGTATGCAAAGGTCTTTAGAATATTACTTTTTTATATAATAAAATAAATTATAACACAGAAATAATCCGAATTGCATCTCAAAAAGGTAAATCTTGCAATGGTGTGAAGAAAGGTGACGGAGTTATATTAGAGTGAGTAGTTCACATAAATGGTAACCACTTAAACTAGGAACATTAAAACACACATAGAAATGTTAAGGACAGACATAAGAAAAGTGATTGGTTGCATTTTGCAGGCAACGGAGAGAGAGAAAAGAATTTAGGTTGAATCTTTGAGTTCTGCCTTGGGCGTCCACCAACTGATTTCAGGGGTGGGGACACCCCCCTACCAAGGTACAGGAGAAGCAGGTTTTGGAGATATGAGATATGTGAGCTTGCTTTGGATGTGTTGAATTTGCAGCTTCTATAAGGCTTTTTATAGCTGCTGTTCAGTCTTCAAAAGAAAGATCTTGGTCAGAAATGATATGTTATTAGTATTTTCAAAGTAGCTGAAGTCAAGAAAATAATTTAAGGGCTAAGAAATGAAGAGGATCCTACAGTAGACTGCAGAAAAACTGAAGAATCAGAATGTTTTTCCCACCTTTCATCTGCATTTCTATTGCAGATCCTGGCTTTTTGACACATTAATCTTGGCTTATCCTTAAAATGTAAGTTCAAGTATCATTCATTTATTCATCTTCCTATTATTTTTTCTCATAAAACCATGCACATATTTTTCTTGGCCTTCATAAAAATCGAACCAAATAATTAATTATGGAAGTATTTTCTTATTTCCTCAGGGCCTTTGCTGGCAAACAGTAAACTTTATGAAAATAGGGACTGGCTTCCTTTGTTCAGTTCTTTACCTCCAACAACTAATACAATGATTTGCATGTTATAGTTGTGCCATACATATTTTTAATAAACGAATAAATGAAAGTGTCATGGAAATCAAGACACCAGTTGGTTTCAAGGAGTGATCAATGGTGAATAGTTTCAAAAGCTTTGGGGAAGTTAGGTAGGACTGAGAACAAAGCACTTAGGCAGGCCTTGGTGAGAACTTCTCAGCCAGACTGCAATGCACTGAGTAAAAGGAAAGTGAGGAGGTTAAGTATGGGCAGATTCCTCTCTTAAAAAGAGAAATGCCCATTATTTGAGAGATCAGCAAGACCTTTTTTTTTTTTTTAAAGAGCATAATGAAATAGCAAGAAATTAAAGACATATAAGAAAGAAGGGTTAATTTATGTAGTAGTATCCTGAATTAGACAAGACAGCATATAGTGGATCTTCATTTCTGAAGACTTCTCCTTGCAGGATTTGCGTATATTTTCCTTTAAGTGTAAAAGTTAAATATCATATACTAGTTTCAGAGGAAGAAAGAAAAGGTAGATATATATCCGTTTGCTGGTAGTCATCTCACAAAAACAAATAAAAATTACCCTGTTCTTTCACTAACATTTTCCAGGAATAATGACATAGTCCTTAACTTCTAGAGATCACCTACTCTAACTCTTTCTCATAGCACATGTTTAATCAAATTCAGTTGTGGGAGATTATTTTTATATCATCCAAAATAAATAGAGTTAGCTATTAATTCCAATATCAGTTCATATTTGATTACATGAAAATCACTGGGTACACATCCAGACTCATCTTCCACCATTCAGTGTGGTAGTTACCATCACTGAAGGCAACAAGAGAAAGCAAAGAGGTCAGATGGAAAATCTTCTTCTGAAAAAATGGCATACGATTTCACTTCTGCACGCAGAATTTGTGTGTATTTTTCTTCAGGAGTATAAGTTAAACCTGGTGTTCTAGCCACTTCCAAGTATCATGGCTGATACCTTATGAAATGGAAATAGTGACTTTTACAAGCCGAAAACAGAAATAGTATTTGGAAGGAGAGCTAGATGTGGACACAACAATGCTATGTTCTCTCTGATCCAGAAAAGCTGACACCATGTTTCATCATTCCCTCATGCCAGGTCAAGTCACATCCAAAGGAGTAACTCCTCAATTCAGGAGTCTTAGAATAATTGATCCATGATGACAAAGCTGATTAATGAAGACATAAGAAGGTGGAACATCAGGACAGATGGGGTCTGATAATAGGCTGGCTGATGGCATGGCGAGTGGAAAGGGAAAAGAAAGGGAAAGCAGAGATAAATGATGGTTCCACTTCACATGATTACCACCACTGTTATACATTCTGGACTCCCTCACGGGAACCATCCATCAGGTAAAGCTTGAGTTCTAGCTCCTACGACACAGGTAGGAAACCATTGTTTATCATGACATTTAGGAAAGCACAACTTCTGGCAGGCAGAACATTTGCTCTGAAACAAGCAAAGAGCACACCTCGATACAGGAGTAAGAACCCAGGCATTCTGACAGTCACTTCTTCCTCTCTTTCACCTTTCTCTTCTGGGCCTACAAGATGTCAGACTAGGTCAAAGGTAGCAATTTCCAAGGAAACATCTACAGATGTCTTTGCTGTGTACCAGGTTCTAGCCACGTAGGCACGTCCTGCATGAGCAGCAGTACCTTCTTTCCTGCCCAAAGTAAATATTTAGCTCTGCAAGCGGGCAGAGTACTTTATTGCTCATTGCTCATGCCGTTCTATGAGGACACATTTAATTCATAGAACCAGAGATACAAGCAATGATGCAACCATGACAGCAATGCACTGGGAGCCTTACCATAGCATTTAGTTTATTGTTTTTCTTTTATTTTTTATTTTTTAAGCTTTAAAAAATATCAAAAATCTAGTCTTCTGTAATAAAGTACTTCTTTTATCATTTGCACATCATCAGCCTATCAGTATTGATAATTTCTAAATCAGCCTTGTTTTCATAACATTTATATGCCTTTCCTTATTGGACAAGTCACAATAGCTTTTTTTCTGAAATGAAGAGTATTACAAATAACTCTTTAAAAAAAAGGTCAGTATTCTCTAAATATTCCTGATTAAAAATACGTTTTATCAGCTATTAAAGATACCGTGGAGGAAAATTAAGTACTTTTTGTAATGAAAGAAAAATGGACTAGTGTTAGCTTATCCAAACTTTTAAAGGTTTAGTTTCCAAGTTGTGTGTGTATCTGAGCCATTAAGAGATGGGATTACTGTCTATTAAGTATTCATAAAAAGATGACTTTTAAATTATGGAAATTATATAATTACTTAGAATTATCTTAAATCCTTTCTTACACCTTCACCATATGGGCTCTTTCTCTAAGATATAACCTTTTATTAGCTTTTTAAGTTAGAATCCATGGGAGAGATTTCTTTCCCCCAAAAATCTTAACCTCTATTGATGTATGTTTCTATTTTTTATTTCCCTCTTTGCCTAGCTTTCATGAAGCTCAAAGTGGAATTTGTGGCCCATATTTTATAATCGACTCTGGTGCATGCATTTCTAACTATTAATTTCTCAGATTTTTATTTAAGCCTTATTTTCCTTTTGATACCTTTATCTCTTTTTTAATATTTATTAGACTATGTAATTTTAAGTATAATAATTCACAACCTTTATGAAATGAGATAGGATATCTTACTTAGGAATGCAAAAAATAAATAATTGGGTTGTGTAAAATACTTTCCTGATTCCCATATCATTTATTTATCCATTAAAAAATTGTAATAATTCTTAAAGATGACATTGGGAGTCAATTTGGCCCAAGTAGAGCTGGAATCTTTTTTAACACTGGAGAAGACTAGATAAGGAGAACATCCCAGAGGTATGAAAATAGAATCTCAAGTTTTTTCTGTCACCATCTCTCATTCTTTCTCTCTGTTTTAATGACAGTGAAAACAAGGTAAAAACAAAACCCAAGTAATTTTATCATGACTGTACACATCACACAGTATAACTAAATCCAGGAAGACCTGCTTTTCATGCAAGATGGAAGGTGATGGTGTCAGGGCAAGCACTGCCTGGTGCCTGACCTTGGGGATCGACAGGAACTTGTCATGAAGCAAACTCCAGGTAACCATTGTTTACCAAGCTCTCTGCTGAATATTCACAAAACTGTTTCATGTACACTATCTGTTAAATGTGCCCAACAGAAATAAAATGTACACTCAACATTTCTCAGCCTTCTTTTGCCAATAATACCAAAAATAGGATTTACGAGTTCTATTGTTTCCAGTTCAAATTTCACATCCAAACATTTCCTTCTCTTAATTGGAGTTTAAAATGGAATCTATTCTTAAAATGTCCATAAATAGTCTTTACTTATTCTTGAGAGATGTCTGTGTATGTGAACAGCTGACTAAGCCACAACAGAATGCAGAATGATGGGTACAAGATGATATTAAAGAACATCTGTAGGTAGAGAGCAAGGTTTCCGGTCTTGGCACACCTGACATTTGGGGCCAAATAATTTCTCTTGGGGGGTGAGAATGGGGGTTGTCCTGTGCGTGATAGGTTGTCTGGCCTCTACTAACTAGATCAGTAGCAGCCTAATTTCCCTTTGTGACAGCCCAAAACATCTCCAGACATTACCTGATGTCCCCAAAGTTACACCTGATTTAGAACTGGTCAACAACCCAATTTCTTAGATAAGCTGTAAGCAAATTGTTCATAACTGCTTATGGGGAGTCTACTAGGTAGATAATACTACGGTTCTGAGGCACTTTATTACTGCCATGTGCTTTGAAGACACCAAGCCAACCATTCAACTATCCAGAAGAAGCACCATGCTATATACTTCCTTTTTTATGCCTTAAAGGGTACCCAACACATTAGTCTGATCTATTTATATCTCTAACTAGGTACTTCTAGTGTCTCATTTAAATTGGGTGTGAAGAGGAGTGACTGATTTCGCAGCCCCTTCTGAAGATTCTGGAAAAGATTACTTCATATTGCTTCTCTGAACATTGAACCATTAAGGCTCTGTTTGCATTTAAGCTTTATACATAATGCAAGTTTTCCATTCCTTCTTTTATTGCATGCTGAATTTTTAAATTATTTCTTTGTTATCCCTTTAATTTTAAAAATCTATCTTTACAATCTCAATCTTACATTTATCTCAGCAACATACTAGTTTATACTATTATAAATACTTATAAAATTGCTTTCTAATTCTTAATTTATGACACTTAAAGTTTCCATAAATTTAAATAAACAAACAAATAAATAAATAGCTGTGCTCTGACTCCTAACATGGGACTTCATTGCTTTAATCGCTTCCCTTACAGTGGTTCTCAACCTTCCTAATGCCGCGACCCTTTAATACAGTTCCTCATGTTGTGGTGACCCCCAACCATAAAATTATTTTCATTGCTACTTCATAACTGTAATTTTGCTACTGTTATGAATCGTAATGTAAATATCTGATATGCAGAATGTATTTTCATTGTTCGCGACCCACAGGTTGAGAACCACTGCCTTAGGAGATCATCAGATGTGTGACAGAGCAATAGACACTAATTTAAAATGCACATACTTGCTCCAGTGAACTTTTCCTTCCAGTGCCTGCATCTCGCCTAGGATGGCAAGGAGAAGAGAGGACTTCCCACATCCCACTTGGCCCACAATCATGGTTAACTGACCTAGAGAAACGAACAAAGGATAATAACAGAATGAGGTGGAATTCTCTTTGTAAAATCAGACCAAAATACATTTAAAAAGGTCAACATTTCACAATCAATGGCTAGTTTTGGTCTCCGGCAATAAGGTATTCTAACAGCTCCTTTCTCTAATAAGTTTTTTGAAAAAGGAAAGAAAAATTAAAAGATATAGGTCTTGAGTTATTATTTTTCAAGCTATAAATAAGAATAGGTAACATTGATGAACAGAGAGCATTGAAATCGTTGCCTAAATAATTTAGATTAGTTTTAACTTTATATTTCAATTCATCCAGGAAAAAAAGGCAGTTCTGACTAAAATTGATCACTGGGATGAGTGATTTGGGTTGTTAATAAGATGTCTTCTCCAATTTCTTACATTGATTTGCATGTATAATTGAAAAATCCCAAGCTACTGACCATCAGATGAGGTAAAAAAATATTTCTATTCAACTATTCAGACATTTTAAAGACAAATTATTGTATATTTCAGCCTTGAATGTCTTGAAAACTTTATCAGTCCTCCTTAGGGGTAAAAAAATAATAATTTTCTTATCAACTCTTTCTTTAAATCCTTTCTCAAATGAAATGAGAAATCAACAACCCCATTATTTAGATGGGTCAAATCAACAAATGAACTGACCACAGTTAATTTGTACAGTAAATAACTTGTCCAAAGATCTACACTCAGTAGTACAAGGCAAGTCTTATCATTTCCAGTTATTCCCACAGTGATACAGTGACTCATGAGCTCCATGGTGAAAATAATGTTTATGAATTTTTAAAATCTTTTTGTTAAGCTCAATTATCTTGGAAACCCATGGTTGTGATAATTAACAATCACAAAAATTAGTAACAAATGATGCCTACCTGTTGGAATTCGAATATTTATATTGGATAATGTAGCTAAGCCACTGCCCCATGAAAAGTACCCATTTGTGACCTAGAAAATAAGAATACAAAAATTAAATTATAAAATTATGTAAATATGTAGTGTTAAAAAATAATTCCAATTAAAATAAATTTTCTTTACAAAGCACTGGCAGACTTTCAATACAAAATAGAACACGCAGTGGTGAAATTCTAACGCAGAGTTATTAATATTTAAGAGTTATAAGTGAAAAACAAACAAGAATGGACATTAAAGGAGGCTCTCTGAATTAATGACATTATGAAGAATGCTGAAAATTTGGGATTACTAGGCCATTTTCATGTGAGCAGTCTTAAAAAGCAATCCTCCCAGATATTTTCCAAGTAACACCCTTCATTTTTTTCTCACTACTAGGCAATTCCTAGAATCTTGGTGATGCAAATTAAAGAACAGAAATAACTACAGCTCCAGCTGGTTTGGGTCAGTGGATAGAGCTTCAGCCTGCAGACTGAAGGGTGCCTGGTTCAATTCCAGTCAAGGGCACATGCCCAGTTGTGAGCCTGATCCCAAGTAGGGGCTATGCAGGAGGCAGCTGATCAGTGATTCTCTGTCATCATTGATGTTTCTCTCTCTCTCTCTCTCCCTCTCCCTTCCACTCTCAAATAATTTGGTTGGAATAATTTGTAGTTCTTTTTTTTAAATGTTACCTGAGGAGAAAGGTTTTCTAATAAATGAGTTTCTTGAACTATATGGATTCATTGTTATTCATTGAAATGAACAAAAATAGGTACAGATACAGAGAAGCATTGAACATACTCAAACTTCAGTGGAAAGACAGGGGGCGGGGGGGGGGAGGGTATGTGTGGAAGAAATCAATCAAAGGACATGTATGCATGCATATAAGCATAGCCAATGGACACAGACACTAAGGGGTAAGGGCATGTGCTGGGGGGAGAGGGCGCCGGGGGTGGTCAATGGGGGGAAAAGGAGACATATGTGATACTATACTTAATATTTTAAACAATAATAATAATAACAAGTAAAGAGGATAGAGGAATAAAGCACAGAAATAAGGCAACATTGCTTGGGGGTTTATGTACAAACCTCAACAACCAGCAAAGATCACAAGACCTTAGAATTATCCAAAGCAATCTATTTCTTTTATTTTTGTTATTATTTTATTTTGGCAATCTACTTCTTTTAGCAGGCTTCAAGTGGACTTTGTAGTTTTAATAGTTACAATAATGGGTAACAAAAGAGGTATGACAGAATCCCAAGATTGAGAAGGTGAATAGAGAGTTGAAGGTAGGGGAAATGTCCAAAAAATTAGGGAAAATTAAAGTATGATATACCTTGCTCATAAATTAATATTTTGCTTCAAAACCACATATTATGAAATTTCTAAACACATTATTTTTTATAATTTTGCAAAATAGATTGATAATGTCTAAATTGTTACAAAGTATATACCTAAAAACATCTTCACAAAACAACTTGAAGAGTGAAAAAGTTGTTTAAAAAGGGTAGATTGTTTTCTTCCAAATAGGTTTTCTCTAGCTTGCAAATGTGTGGCATTTATGTATGAAATATCCATCGCATAGATATGCATAAAATTAGTCCTGGAAAGCGGGTGGCAGGGAAGGGCTAAGTTATTGATTACTTTACAAATATTTGCTGAGCATGCACTCTGTCTGAGGCGCTGTGTTGGAACTGATGTAGGCTACAAAGAAGGTATAATGCAGCCTCCCTACCCCTATGGATCCTATTATCAGGAGAGTATAAAAACAACGGGTAGCCCTGGCTGGGTGGCTCAGCTGGTTGGAGCACTGTCCTGTACACCAAAAGGTTGTGGGTTTGATCCCAGGCAGGGAGCATATTGGAGGCAACTGATCAATGTTTCTCTCACATAGATGTTTCTCTCTCACCTCTCTCTCTTTCCCTGCCTCTAAGTAAGTAAGTAAATAAATAAAAAATAACATATCCTCAGGTGACAATTTTAAAAAATCATGGACATAAGTGTAATATAAGACACTGGGCTAAGTAATAAGCAGATGGGACAGACAGTAAATGCAATAGCAGTTCAGAAAGAAAATCATTTATGTCTGAAATGGGTAAAAAAAAAAAAAAAAAAAAACACCTGCAGAAGGGGAAGCCTTTTAACCAGTTTTAGAAAAGATATTTAATTTTAATGAAGGCCTTTCTGGGTAAAGAACTACAATAAGAATAGGTGCAGAATCAAAAACTATGAGACATATTGTGAGAATAATAAAGGTGACTGCGACAGGGGTTTCAGATACTTTGCCTAAATGACAATCAATGTTCAAAGAAATTATACAAACTCGGAAGCTGAGGACTCTTTCTCTAAGAGTATAAGCAAGGAGGCTAAAGGAGGTGCAGACAGAGATGGTTTGGAAGAGGGTTAGCATGGAACCGAGAGGCATCCAGTGGGTTGGGAGTGAAGGTTATCTGCAGAAAGAGGGTGCAAACGGAAAGATAGGAGAGGGGGAGAGAGTGGTGACTGTCTAAGAGCTACTGTAGATTATGGAAAATAATGCTGGTGAGAGGCATGCAAAAGAATTACCACGGACTACTGAGCATCAGTTGAGGTTGGAGATAATAAATCTGTGGTTAGGCCAACTTGGACCATTTTCTCCATAGTACTCAGCAGCCTGCTTAAAGCAGTGTAGGACATGAGGTTGGGATTGCTTACAGAAAGGTGCTGAAGGACTGGGAGAAAACAAAGGAGCTCAAGTTACTGGAGGTTGAAATGAGGTTTAAAAACAGTAACAGTGAAGGTGAAGGCCTAAGAGAGCTGGAGGGTAGGGATCTGATGTGAGTGACTGACTGGTACTAAAAGGTTTAAGACTTCAGAGGAGCAACAGCCTCAGGATGTGGCCAAATGTGAGCACAGGTGCAGCTGTGGAAGTAGATTTAAGGGATTTCTGGACTGGGATACGAGATAGGCTGCGTATTTGGAAGTTAAATCTCATCCATGCGTGCACCAACTAAGGTAAAGAGATGAACTAGAAAACAGATCCCTGAATCTCCAAGGAAGGAGGGAGTGCAGCTAACACATAAACCTTTGCAAAGGTTCATGAAAGAATAGGTGCAAAAATGATCATCATAGAAAGATTTATGACAGAGGGAAGATGAAGGCAAAGCCAGTGTTCATCACTCGGGGATAAGCAAAACACAGTGATGCATGCCACAGGGTACAATAGTGCAGGTAGGAGGAGCACACCATCATAAACCATTTCAGGAAACTGAAAGCACAAGATACTCAGGACAACACTACCTATTTTACAGGATATGAGTGTGTTTAAGTGCATACATCGAGCACATAACAGCCGGTGCCACAATGATGAGGGGAAGGAGGAGAGAGATGAGAGAGCACAGCAATGTGTGTGTTGGGGACCTTCAGAGGGACTGCCATGCTTTAGTTGGTGGTGGCTGCATAGCTGTTTACTTTTTCATTTAATGGTACCTATATGTTTTATGTACTTTTTTTGTTATATTTCACAATAAAAATATTTCAAGAAGATGAATGAGTTATTACCAATTTGGGAATTATTGCCATAAGTAAACAATTAATTTGGGCTGGAAGGTGGGCTTGAAACTGTAGTGGCCATTCAGAGGCATAGCAGACTCTAGCCCATTTATAAAGGGGGTTTCTGAGATTTTTTTTTTTGTAGATTTTTTTGGTTTGTTTTTTATTATTTATTTACTGGTGCAGGAAGTGTCAACTTTAGGGGGGGGGGGAAATAATGGCCTCCTGTTTTTACACTCAAAATAAGAACAAATTTATAAGGCACATACAAAAGACGTATTTTTAGATTCCTACTATTTTGAACAGAAAATGTCAATTAAAAAAACGAACCCTGTTTCCTTATTCACTAATGCACTTATCTTAGCACAGTTGAAAATTAGCAGCATAGAGGATCCTTTCTAGTCTCTCATTACTTATTTTTTCATAACCTAGTACTTCACACCCTACTTACACATTATAATTGCCTATAAAACTACTAGAATTATTTTTAAACGGTATACATGTGTTTTATATATATCTAAAGCTCTCTAGGATATTCTAACATATAGCCAAGGTTAAGAGTCACTACAGTTCTTTCTAATTCACAGGTGACATATTTTATCCTCAAAACAACCTTACTGAACAGGGATCTCCACCTCAAGATGGACAAACCATGGCTCAGAGAGGCAAAGTAATTTTCCCCAAAGTCACACGTCAAATTAACGGCAGAGGTGGGGCTCTCATGGGCTTATTCCATCCACTAACACATTTGCTCAAGTTTTGTAAGTGCTTATTGTAGGACGGGTACTGTGCCAGGCAATAAGGAATGAGAGAAGAATTAAATAGCTTTTTATACACTCCACTGAGCCTCCCTCGCTCTCTGATTGGCTGGGCAGTGCGGGGAGTTGGATAGTCTGGAGCAGCCGAAGCAGCTAGTTTTCTAGAAGGGCTAGTTTCCTGGACTCTGGTGGCTCCGAAGTCCAGAGGCTTTCATTGCTGCAAGCATCTGTTCCAGTCTCTACCCAGCACTGGCCCCTCCCCAGGGCTTATCCAAACTAACAGTCCTCAGCCTGTATTACTCTGGTAGCCTGTCCTGGCGAAGCACATGTGGCTGGGAGAGTACCCACAGCTGAGTTTAAAATTAGGTCAGTATTGGGAACCTGGGGAATGCATGCAGCTCTGGTCTAAACTTTTCCTGGTTGAAGATACTTACTATCTCATTTATTTCCTTAAAAACTGGATTTATAATACTGGTGTTCTCTGTAAATCAATGTACTTGGTACATAAACATAAGCATATGAAGGGAATGATGTTGGATACTAACTTCTAATGCTAATTCAGAAGAAAGGCTCGTTCTCACGCTATGAGAACATACCGCTGAGGCAAAACTGTGGTTGGGAGGTCAGGAAGAACTGAGAATTCTAAACTCATCAGAATATTTTTAAAAATGTTATAAGATTAGTGATCATTGTAAAGAGGCTTTAAAAACACGTTTGAGGACACATGTGCCGAACTTCACCATAACATTAATGTTTCTATTCGTGTAAGAATCCAGGAAGTAGAATAACCTTTATTGCAATGTCCTCTGATTCTGCAGGACGTAGACGTCGTGTTGATTGCTCATGGCTGTCCAGGTGATATCTTCCAGGCTGTTTCCTGTTTATAGTCTTTGGCTGTTGCATTCCAAATGGAAAAGAACACAAATTGAAGCTTTATGAAAAAATTGAGGTTTGACTGAACTCACATTGCTGCTCCTCCATTTGAATTTCAAGAAAAAGAAACAAGTAAATGTCATACTTAAATTATTTCACTGGTTTCTCCCTCCCCCTTCCCCCCAAAAAGGGCAAATTATTATGAAAAAGTGTTAAGCTATAATTTTAAGTTTAATTCACATCTTTTAAGAAAAATGAAAAAACACAAAAATATGTGACTTGCAAAACGATGGAAGTTAAAGTGTCAAACCCCAAGCTAGGTTTTGGAGATCTTTTCTCCAGCTATTGGATGAATACACCCAGGCAATAAAGAACTGTGCGTCATGTCAAAAGGCACACAGACTAATTCAGGTTAAACCCGAATCTACTTGTTAGGCTACCAGGCTTGTAAACGTTCCAGCAGTACATTTGTTATTGCATTCTGAATCATGAGGATTTTGAATCTCAAACACTCACTTAAATCAGATCGGGCTAACATCACCTGAGGATCCATTGTGGACTGAGAAAAGGTATAAAGAACTAGGATGTTTTCCCCCAAACATGCATATTATTTCATAAGGAAAACCCACAAGCATTGTAAAGTGATCTGGTCTTTATCAAATACTAGAGGCCCAGCACACGAAATTCATGCATGGGTATGGTCCCTAGGCCTGGCCTGCGATCAGGACCATCTTCCCCAGCTGCTGGCAGCCGCCCACCCCCCCACCGCCACCCACCCCCCGGTTCCCCATTTGCCATCTTGCACCCGAGGTGGGCCTGGCCCAGGATATACTTCGAGCCCCTGTAGGAGGTTGTGATCCCCCCTGGGGGAGGCCTGTTCGTGGTAGGTGCTTTTGTGTGAAGTTTTTTTCAGGTAAGGGATGGGGCATGGGCCCAATGCCTGAGAGAGTTCCAGGGGGCCAGTGGCACTATGAGGGTCTTCTGGTCCTGCCCAAATGTTCACTGCATGCATTCACTGGAGGATTCTACTTGTAGGGTCCTGGGGCGTGACAACCCATCCCACAAAATGGTCCCATTCGATTTCACGTCGCATCACCACTGAGGAGGGGAAGATCAGGTGCTTTAAGCAGAGAAGATGGAATTCTGAACAGGGTTAGGATTCAGCAGCATCAGGAGACAGGTTTCTCAACTCACCTCACCGACACCTGCTACCTTGCTGATGGCTTCCCCCCCCCCCCCTCAGGGAGCAGGTGGGGAGGAGTGAGGAGCAACTGTCTGCAGCTATGGGCAGGCCTGTATCTCGGCTGGGCTGTCAGGAAAGAACGCCAGCCAACTGGCCCGCCCCCCGCCGCCACCCACCCCTGGTTCCCCATCGGGCAATCAGAGCCTGCTGGGGGGAAGGGAACTGAGAGGTTGGCCTCTCCCTGCACCTTGCTCACCAGCACCCCCCCATCCCCCACCAGTCACCCTCTGTGTGAAGGCAACCGGTGGGGCAGGGACATTGGCCTGGCCTCGCCCACCCCCAGTTCCCTGTTCCCCATCGGGGGAAGGGACCTAGAGGTCGGCCTGCGGACTGGGGCAGCTCCTGCATTGAGAGTCTTCCCCCTGGTGGTCAGTGAGCATCATAGCAACCAGTTGGTCCGCCATTCCGTCAATTTGCATATTACCCTTTTATTATAAAGGATTACAGCATTGTTCTTAGTCAAATGACTAAAGCATCTATAACAGGGGTGGGCAAACTTTTTGACTTGAGGGCCACAATGGTTTCTTAAACTGGACCGGAGGGCCGGAACAAAAGCATGGATGGAGTGTTTGTGTGAACTAATATAAATTCAAAGTAAACATCATTACATGAAAGGGTACGGTCTTTTTTTTTTTTTTTTTAGTTTTATTCATTTCAAACGGGCCGCATCCGGCCCGCAGGCCGTAGTTTGCCCATGGCTGATCTATAATAATAAAAGCATAATATGCTAATTAGACTGGACATCCTTCCAGACGTCCTTCCAGATGAAGCCGGGGCTGCGAGGAAAGCCTGGGTCCTAGGTGCCTTCTGGTGGCTGGAGGGAAGCCGGTGCCGGCAGTCGGGGGGAAGGAAGGCCTACTCTTGCACAAATTTCGTGCTTCGGGCTTCTAGTCCATAATAAAGATGCCAGCTGTCATTGAATAGTCTTCAGGTACTTAAGATGAACCTAAACTGTCATAACTAAAAATTTGTTATTCTCTAATTTTGAGTTTAATTTCAAGGGATAAAGACAATTGACGAAAGAGAAGGTAGAAAATTCTGATCTGTAAGCCTCTAATATAGAAAAGTTTATAAGCTCAATATTTAAATACCTTATACAGATTGTGAAGGCTAAATAGTAATATACTTTAAAACTGATAAACTACATATAAAAGCAAAGAACTGTTAAATTTGGAAGGGGGTCTGGAATTATAGGTTTAGCTTTTTGAAAAATTCAATGAGCGTTACTATCAGAATTAGGAATGTACTCAAATAATCAATAACTTAACCCAAATAAGATACTGTTCTTCCAACTTCCATCATTGATATATATCAACTGCATCTCACATCATCAAATAGGCTACATGCAAATAAATTCACAGATTAAAAAGTCGCTAAGAAGTATCAATGTTTTTGGCACACAGAAAACACTCAATGCATTTTAACTTAAAAAATAAAAAAGAGTGCTTATGAAATTTTATCTTAGTTTTGTTTTTCTTCTCACAGTCCTCACAGATGGCCCTAGAAGAACACTGTAGGAGATGCTGTAGAAAGTCACTATCATTTAAGCTAAATATATTTTCCACACAAGACAGGTCTACACCTATACATACATTTAATGTTTTCTAGAATAATTCTATAGTAGTCTTGCCCCCAGAGGTCCAAAAGGAATGACTTCATGTTCTTCACAAAACTAAGGAGAGGGTGGGAGGAGGAGATGTGTTGACAGAGATTTGAGTCGGAGCTCCACAGATGTAATTTGAAGAGACTTTGGCTCTAGAATGTCACTAATTCTCCATGGAGATTCTACAGCCAAAACCACTTAACTCTAAGCTTTTACAGAATACATAGCATCTTAAGCGCTCTCAAGAGGAGTTTCCATTAGTGTTATTTTCAAACACACAGCTTTTTCAACTCCATTTTTAAAAGTTTGTCGTTTGTGGTTTGGCCCATCAGCCGTGATGAATGACCCTGAAAGACATCAGAAGTCCAGTCTGGTTTCAATAACCCTGAAGATATTAGATGCATTTGAAGGGGATTTTTTTTTAGATTCCAAAAATCTTTTCTCTGTTCAATTTTTCTTCTATCCCTCATCTCATACAAAAGATTCTTCAGATTTCCCTAACTCCACAAACTTGACCTCCCACATCCCCTTTCTTGAGGTCATCTCACCCTGCTCTTCCTCTACAGCTCTGCAATGAGTTCTTTGGTAACCTCCTATCATCCCAAGTGTGACAAGGCTCTTCTAATCAAATGCTTCACTTTCCTGCTGCCTCAAAATGTAGACGCTTCATAATGTGTTCTTGCCTTTGTGTTCATATCCACACAATAGCAAACAAGCATTTTGAGGCATGTCCACAAACATGGACGGTGATTCCTTCTCAGACAAAAGTCACACCTGCTCAACAAAACAACTTAACAGAGAGTAAAAAAATAACTCTGAAACGCAGAAAAATAACAACAAACCTAAATACAGCCAACTGCTCATCTTAACTGTTTTCAGTATTTTTAAACATGATGTAAAGAAAAATTTAAGATTGATTGATTTCTGATAAAGGCTTTCCAAACCTCAATCAATTCCAGCCAGGAGACTGCATGTGCATTTTGGTTTGGTTACATATATGGTAAATCCATTCATATTTTTTCCCTAAGAGTAACATGAGTAACTAATATTAACTTATACCATAACTCATTTTAGAATAACACCTTTCTGTTTTACTGTTATGAAAATACATATTAATTTTAAAGTCTTTAGAATTTTTCAGACATGCCTTTCAAAAGTCTAGTTCCATTGATTTAAATATTATCTGATTGCTAATGACTCATATCTTTACACCTTCAATTGCTGATTTCTCTTCTTGGATGTAAATATATATCTCAAGATCATCATGTGCAAAAATATACCTCTTGATTTCACCTCAACACAAACTTACTCATTTCTCAACCTCTGGATATCAGTTAATGGTCCACCATCTACCCAGCAGTCAAACCAATAACCTGACTCATCCTTGAGTCCTCTTCCTCCTTCATTCCCTCCATGCAATCTATTAGCAAGTCTTTGTAAGCCCAGCCTAAAGAAATAAATTTGGTCACTTCCTCTCCAGGTCCACTGAAACGCAATAAAAACTAATTTCAACGATTAATTTTTGTCTTATTTTATAAAGACCTCTTTAGTGATCTATCTGTTCTACTCTTGTCTCCATTGACTACTTTCTACCAAGTAGCCAAAGTGACCTTTTAGAAATATAAACAAATTAATATCATTCCCTACTTTGAAACTGTCTAGTGGTTTCCTATTCCATGCTAATAAAATCCAAATCTTTCCATATCTATAAGACCCTTAATCCTTGTTCTTACTTTGTCCTTTCTCTTCCTCCTTTACTAGGCTTTGCCGTAGTGCTCCTCTGCTCCTTGAAGACACCACATTAATTACTACCTTGAGGTCTTTGCATGGGCTAGTTCTCTGCCTGAAATGCTCTTTCCCAGAGTTTTGCAGAACAGGTGCCTACTCTTCATTCAGGTATCATCTCAAATGCCAGCTATCAAAGGGACCTTCTGGGAAATTACCACCCTGCTTCAAGTATCCCAGTCACTCTCTAATCATTTTATTTTCTTTCCACAGCAAAAATTATCTCATTTTTTTTTACTTGTCTAACATCTTCTTCTGCCTTAAGAAAGCAAACTCTGTGACAAGAACAATCTTCTCTGCCTTGTTCATTGCTGCATGTATAGGTCTTGGCATGAAGCACAGGGTAGTCAGTAAGTGGAAGCACAGGCAAATACATGCCATATTACATGTATTACATGGCAAAATAATATTGACTGTATTTCCAACCGTTATGTAGATACTGAGTAAGTATTTGTGTAATAGATAAGTAAACTGGTTCAAGACTTAAAATACTCAAGTTTTAATTCTGGCTCTTCCACTTACTAATTTTCTGACTTTATTCAAGCCATATCACATGCAAACTTAATATATTAACCTGAAAAAGAAAAATAGGTGATGTAATGTAGTGTTAAGTGAGTCAAAAGACATAATGCATCAGAAAGCACTTTTTAAACTAAAACGTGTATTACAGCTAAAAAGTATTATAAGAATATGGTACAGTTGTAAACTGATTTTGTATTATTTTTATATAAAGCTTGGGGTACAACCTCTCAATTTCCATTCGAATTGAACATGTGCTGTCTTGGGGATATCAAGTACAGCATAAAAAACATAGTCAATAATATTATAATAACTATGTACAGTGCCAGGTAAATACTAGATTTATTGGGGGGAACACTTTGTAAGTTATATAAATGTCTAACTCCCATGCTGTACACCTGAAATTAATATAATATTGAATGTCAACTATAATTGAAATATAAAAAATAGATTATTTAAATAAAATAAAAACATGTGCCGAGTCTCTTGGGAAAATGCTTTGATGACTTATAAAGATAGGCCTCACACATTTATTGACTGATTTTAGATGTGTGAGATTTGTTGTAGAAGCAGGTGTCAATCATTTTTCATATAGATTAAAGTGAAGCTTACAATTTCTTCTCAATGCACCCATTTTAAAGCATTCACTCACTATTCACAAGTTTCAGTAACAAGAAAAAACACTTACAACTCCAGTGTGCTTCTTACAGGACTCAAAAGGAAGAGAACTTTCACCAGTTCGCCAGCTGTCATCACCAATCTCATCACTAAGGAGAAACTCATTCAACTTTTGAACACTGCAACAAATAAACAAACACAAAGGGTCAAAAATAAGGCCACCAATAGTGAAGTTCTACTTAAACAAACTCTTCCTCTCACTAGCCTGTTGAGCAAGCAACTTAAAATCATGTCTCCAGACCAACTGGAAATTCAACTCAGACAAACGAGCATCCTAAATTGCTCAGGAATGATGGATTCCCGGGACATAGCACTTTTAGTTCTAAAAATGGAAAATTTTCAGAAAAAAACAGAATCAATCAGTCACCTTAAATTGGTCAAATTACCTTTGCACATTTTTGTTTGTTTGGTTTGGTTTCATTTTTGGTGGGTGTTTTTTTTTTTTGCATTTGTATTCCTTGTCAAAGATAATAGAGTTGGAGAGGAGCTTGAAACAGGGTGGTTAAAAATAATACGTGAGGAAAGTACTCATTATTCTAACTTTACAAATGAGGGGAAATAAGTACAGAGAAGTTAAGTAACCTGCCTAAAAGCATTTAGTGTTAACACACAGATCTGGCGTCCATGGCCGCTATGCTATCTGGTTTACATGTTATATATTACACCTATTTTCTGAACCTGGTAAGGAGAGGGCCCTTTAGAGAGCTGGTACTCAAAATGTTGGCCAAGGACCAGCAGCATCAGCAACACCTGAAAGCTTACTAGAGACAGAGGACATCAGGCCCCACTCCAGACCTGCTTAATCAAAACATATCATCATCATAATAAAAGGCCAAGAGGCATCACGACCAAAACGACACCATGAGGTGCATGGAGCACCTCTCGGACCCTCCCCCATGGCACACAGGCTCCAATGGCAGCAAGGCTGGCAGTGGGCAGGTGGGCGGGGCATGCACGGGTGGGTGGGGCCGCGAGATTTCACGTGCTGGGCTTCTAGTGTTGTAATATGGCCCCGAGATGCTTTATACAACATTACAGTTTGAGAAACCCTACTCTAGAAGAGTAGTTTGCAAACTTTCTTCAGTATGGTCTGCTTAGGCTGGGCACAAAACTCATTGGTGCTCCCATCCCTCCTGCTCTAACTTTTCAG
Source organism: Myotis daubentonii (assembly GCF_963259705.1). Lineage (NCBI taxonomy): Eukaryota > Metazoa > Chordata > Mammalia > Chiroptera > Vespertilionidae > Myotis > Myotis daubentonii. The sequence goes on from NC_081841.1 coordinate 32,329,619, forward strand.
ACCAATGTCACAGGATTAGAAGCAAAAGGAAAAAATCAAAGAAAACAATAACAAGATTGGAAAAATCCTCCTATAAATAAAACAGTACACTAAAAAAATTCTGTGAAGCTGCAAAAGAAGTGTTCCTTTTAGCATTCTAGAATGGGACAAACTGGCTTGGCACAGGCAGCATCAACCACAGGGAAAATATTGCCTTTAATAGGAGACTAGAAATTATGTATTTGAAACAATGGTTTCTTTTAAATTTTTTTTTTCATTTGAGCTTGTAGTCAAGTTAATTGCCTCCAGATAGGACGAGCTAGTTTGATTTTCTGACAGACTAATAAAATGAAGAAAAGTAAATTTAATTCAGTCTGTTGCCCATGACCTTTAAACCCTTTATGTTTACATGCCATAGAAACTATTTCCTCTCATGTTTTCAACATAAAGGTAGATAAAAATTCATTGGGGCAATCTATTAGCTTCCAAATTGTATTTGCAGGGAACTAAAAGAGATAATTGGTTAAGAAGAGCTCCAGCTGAATAATATTCCATTGTATGTAAATGCCACATTTTGTTTGTTTATTCATCCATTCATGGTCACCTGGGTTGCTTCCACTTTTTGGCTATTATAAATAGTGCTGTTATGAACACGGGTGTACAAATATCTATTCAAGCTCCTACTTTCAATTCTTTTGGGTATATACCCAGAAGTGGAATTGCCGCACTATATGATAATCCTATGTTTAATTTTTTTTTTTTTTGAGGAACTGCCATACTGTTTTCCATGGTGGCTGCACCATGGTTCTGGAATTCTTGACTCACTTAAACATAGTGATATGACAATATGGATGAACCTTGAAGACACTATGCTAAGGTAAATAAGCCACACACACACACACACACACACACACACACACACACACACGTGCATACACACAAGTGTATAATTCCATTTATATGAGATACTTAGAATAGTCAAGCTCATAGAGACAGAAATCAATGGTGGTTACCAGGGACTGGGAGGAGAGGTAAATGGAAAGTTATTATTTAATGGGTATAGAGTTTTGATTTGAGAAGGTAAAAAATTTCTGGAGACGGATTGAGGTGATGGTTGCACAACAGTATAAATGTACTTATTGTCACAACAGTACACTTAAAATGGTTTAAATGGAAAATATACATATGTATTTCACTACAATTAAAAAAAATTTCAGAGCCCAAAAAGAAAAAGAGCTTTGATTTGTGTACTCTTTTTGAGTCATTGCAGCAAAGCCTGGCCATACAGACTTTTTAAAAAAGTATTAGAAATGCCTTATGCAATGGCATTTTATTCACTCTAATGGCAGTTGTTACTTCTTTACTTTTTTTCATCAAGGAATAATAGACTATAATATTGCATTAGTTTCAGATGTATAACATGATTATTTGATATTTGTATATATTTCAAAATAACTATACATCTAGTTACATCTATCAACATACACACATACAAATTTTTTTCTTGAGATGAGAACTTTTAAGAACTATCTTAAAAGTAGTAGTAAAAGACCTTCTTTCCTCTTATAGATTTTGTCATTCTATTCTTAAGTTTTGAAGAGACTGGATTTTAAGGATTAGTCTTTCATCAATCAAAAGACTACCTCAAACAATCTCACCCTCTGTCTTCTCACACAAAGGAAAGTACAGGGCCAGCCCAGTTTATTTGCCTTGGTAACTCTAAGTCCAGCAGCTCCTTGCACATACTACTAGATGAATGTTTGTTGAATAAATCAAAGAAGGAGTAAATCCATAGTTCAGACATTTAAGTAAAGTTGGTTGATTCAATTCTCCATTTCACTTCTCCAGTACCCATATAAATCTTACTGAAGCTTTTATGGAATTAATGAGCCTCATTCTTGCTGAACATCAAGAAACAATGGTCTCTGAGCATAACTGGGGCAGGGGAGAACTTCATAACACCCAACTTCGCAACTCCAATTACAATGAACAATTGTCTATCTCTCCAATGTCAAAGGTATAACATAGTAATTCCTCAAGAAATGTCTGGTGAATGAATAAATGGGTAATACAACAAGCATTTCCTGTTCATATGAGGCCTTTCAGAAATCAGAGGCAAAACAATGATGAAAAATGCATGAATCCTGACCAAGGGTGAAGTAATTTCCACCATGCTGCCAGGATTATATTTTAAAAATCCAAATCTGTTCAGACAATTCTCTCTTTAAAATAACAAATGACACCCCTAGCTTTTCAGCATCCTTAGGATCATCTACAAGCTAATCAGGATTTTATTCTCCAGCTTCATCCCCTAACTCCATATCAGATCCTTTCTCCAACTACAGTCAACTACTTTCATCCCCTGAATGGACTGAGATCTCACCTACGTATTCACCCTTTCCCCTTGCATACATTGCTCCCTCACATAGAACATGTTTTCCCCTTTCCTTCAAATAACTGAGTCCTACTAATACTTTAAGATCCTATGAAGGATTCAACGCCTCCTTTAAACCTTTACTGGACAGACTATCTGCCTTGTCTCTTGATGAGCTTCAATGATCCCAGATATAGGCCAATTGGAATTCTGTATAGAGCCCTATAATAGCATAAGGTATTGTACTGTCATTGGGTTCCTCTCCTGTTCTCTCCAATTAGACTGTGGACTTCCTATGGATTTATCACTACCTTTCCTCTTTGCAATCCCCAGTGCAATGTCCTTAAAGTGCTAACAAGTGCATGTAGACCTACAGTGATATCTCTCTGAGGTATGGAATGGAGATTAGTAAAATGGTGGTAAATTAGTAAAATGGGGATTTTTTAAATGCTTAAAATATTTAGGCAATGTGCTGGGTACTTTGCATGCATTATTTCATTCTCTCAATTGCCAGAAACAGGACCTATTAGTGTGCCCATTTGATAACTGAGGAAGCTGAGACATAGAGATACTAACTAATGTGTTTGAGGTTAAACAATGAGTACTCCATGGCAGTGCTAAGATTTAAAAAGAAGGCATATTTGAGGCCAACCAATTTGCTATCCTGCCTCCATTATCCTTATAGGTCAGTATTTTATTAACTTCCCATATATTTAGATAATTTATAAACATACTTAAGGTTTTAATTACACTGCTATCTTCTCACTTTTCAAGTTTCACTTTGAGTATTTAGATACAACCTGAGTATTGTATACAGGTATCACATTAATTGGGAATAACGTTTTTGTTGCTGGCAGTTATTTTTCTTGTAGGAACTATGACATTTTTGTAAACAGAGACCAGGTCAAAGTGTACGCCTGCTCTATGACAAATATCAGTAACAATTTACTTGATTGAAGATAATTGCAATAGATGAGCCAAGCACACATTCCTTTGGGAGGTACAGGAGAGAAAGGACACGAAGTTATTTTCCAACAAAGCAGAGGATTTGTTTTGCACATTTTCCCCTTGGCAAATAACATCTTTGGACATAGATGTTGCATTATACATCAAATAACAGCAACCTAAATTCAAATTATTTATGAAGGGTATGACATATCAACTTACATTTTCCTCCAGAAAAGCAAAACACATAAATTACTTCCTTATAAATAAACCAAAGTGGAGAACTGAGGCGAGCATCCTGAAAAATCACTCTTATTCCAGTATCTTATTTTAGATAATAGTGACTTTTCTTACTTTTCTTCATATCTCACTCGGTTTTGCAAACTTAGACTTGGACACATCATTCTAAAATGTCCAGAAAACTCAAACGGGAAGGAGAAATCCTGAAACATAACTTCCTCTTTCTTCCATTTTATTATATGAGTACATGGGGTCCCACCCAATAAACAACTTGAAGAAATTTTGTCTAAAAGCTAGACATTTTTAGAAGAAAGCATAGAACTTTCCCATAGCAAACAAATTTAGCTGGCATGGAAATTTCCTACGGTAGAGACTTTATAAGCCTCTTACATGTACATATAACACAAATTAGGAATAGGCTGCACCCCATTCTAACCCAAAGAACTTCTGAACGCATTTAAAAATGCAGCGAAGAACTTAGGATTTCCACAGTCCTAAAGAAGAGGTTTCAAAATCAGCTGACCAAAGTCCCCGATTATAAACAGGCTGTTCAACTCGCTGTGGGCCAACTGGCATCCAAGACCGGTCACGGGTTCCCAGGCACAGAAGATATGCTGAGCCTAGTCAACAATGGGAAAACACTCAGTTGGGTTCCCAGAACCAGCACACAATGGGAAAAAGCACTGGCCTCCTCTGTGGACCGCTCATCTCTGTAGGACCCACAAATCAACCACGGAAACTCATTCTAGAGAAGCAAGTTTTGTAAGCTGATTCCATTTGGCCTATGGCTTGGAAAAGCTGGAGCTGAGCCCTGAAAACACACTGGTCTTTACCAAACTGGCAAATGCCTTTTCCCTGGGACATGGGGATGAGAGAGTGCTATGCAGAAATGCACAGGGAATATTATCCACCCTCAAAATTACCAGGATTTACTAACGGCAGGATTGTATACTATGAACTCAAGGACACCCACAGATTTTTGTTTGTTTTTTGTTTTCCATATCAATTCTTAACATCCTTTTGGTGTAGCCTCCTGATTTCAGAGGAGTTATTTGGTATAGCTTATCAACTATTTTCTATCTTCACCTGCAGCAGCACAAAATCAAATTTCAATTTAAAATGCAACCATGAGAGGGACAGCTATTAAATGGAGAAAATGAAAATAAGGACCAAAATAGCAGACTCTGGCCATTTATCAATTTTATTGTTTGAACTAGCTTCCCTTCCAGAGCACGGCCTAATTTGGAAGCGGTGCTACAAAAATCAGTCAGTGATCTGTACAAGTGTTTAAGAAGGCAGAACAATAAGGAAAAATAATGAGGGCAGATGAGGCCTGAGAGCTGGAACTCTAAACCCAGCTCCAGAATTGGTTACTAATGTCATATCTTACAGGATGGGATTGAAATCATGTTCGGATACTGTTGTAACCAATCAGAACTTGTTTTAGAATAAATAAGTTATTTTAAAGTTATTTGGTATTGATGTTGTTAAGCCAACATAAACTATTGCCTAAAAGTCAAGATTGTGATATTTTAAATATTAAATATTTGTTTTCTTAGTAATACACAGACTTTGGGAAAATTTGCTCATTTTAAAAGACTTTACAAAAGATGTTCTACATTGCTATCAATGGAAATACCATGCCTTGTCTATTTAAGACCTCAATTTCCAATATTCCTTAATTTTGCAATATCTTGGCATTTTTTTCAAAGGCCTAATATAAATAAAATAACTTTTTATGAAACATGCTGATGTTTTATAAAGTTTATAGGACCTTATAGCAAAAAGAAAACAATGATTTGAAGACTGCCTTGTGTACAATGAGGATTCATATATGATAGACTATGGCACATACAGTGTCATATAACATATATGGTTTGGTAACATATTTATTATATAATACAAGTAAAAATGGTGGGGAAATAATCATTATCATATTGCACCTATTTTTATAGTTTTGCATTGTGAGAAATTGTGAGTCTGAGACAAAGTTACACTGGTTAGAAATACTACAAAAGCATATCTCTTATATAAAAGGCCCGTGGCCATAACGCCGTCACATCGTCATGACCAAATGCACAGCAGCTCTCGGGGCAGGCAGGGTGGGGTGCGAGCTACTAGCAGCCGAGACCTAAGAGTGGTGGAGGGCGGGGCAGTGAGCTACTAACAGCAATGGGCCGGGTGGCCAGCTGAGGCGAGCGGAAGCTAGCAACTTGAGCACGATTTCGTGCGCGCTGGGCCTCTAGTTTAAAATGAACATAATACTGAGTAGTTTTATCAAGCCTTTCCATTTGCAGAGACTGTGAGCCTAGGATTTATTTTTTTTGAGATTATGAGGTGATGTGTTAATGTTGGTGAAAACATAAGCTGATCCAGCTTCACTGGAAAACATGACGATACTCATAAAAAAAATCTTAAAATATGTACACCTTTGACCTACTACTCTTTCAATGGAAAACAACATAGCTGCATTCATCAAGGACCTTAAAAGTGTACATGCTATTAGAACTAGTATTCCGAATTATAGAAATCTAACTTAAGAAAATAATCAGACAAAAGTTTAAAGGTAAATAAAGTATTTACTTCAATGTTATAAATATTATTTATATTAGGGAGAGAACAAAATATTCTAAATGTCCAATAAAAAGGTAGTCATGAAATAAATTATAACACTTCCAAACAATGGAATAACACATAATCAGTAAACATCATGTGTTATGACCTAAATGAGGGAGAAAATAATAAAAACAGTAAGTAAAACAGGAGTCAAAAGCTACACTTTTTTAAGAGTGGTGAGAGTGGACATCCTTGCCTTGTTCCTGATTTTGGAGAAAAAGCTTTCAGCTTATCATCATTGAGTATGATGTTAGTTAAGGGTTTATTATCATAGATGGCCTTTTATATGTTGAGGTATTGTCCTTTTATTCCAATCTTATTGAGTGGTTTAATCATAAATGAATGTTGTATCTTATCAAATGTTTTTTCCTGCATCTATTGATAAGCCCATATGATGTTTATCTTTTCTTTTGTTAATGTGGTATATTACATTGATTGATTTCCATATGTTGAACCATCCTTGTGCCCTGGAATGAACCCCCTTGATTATGAGGTATTATTTTTTGGATATACTGTTTTATTCAATTTGCTATTATTTTGTTTAGAATTTTTGCATCTGTATTTATCAGAGATATTGGTCTGTAGCTTTCTTTCTTTGTGTTATCTCTGCCAGGTTTTGGTATCAGGGTTATATTGGCCTTATAGAATGTGTTAGGAAGTATTGCCTCTTCATCAATTTTTTGGAAGAGTGTGAGAAGGGTAGGTTTTAAATCTTCTTTGAATGTTTGGTAGAATTCACTGGTGAAACCTTCTGGTCCTGGACTTTTGTTTTTTGGGAGGTTTGGGAAGTTTGTTTCAATTTTCTCACTGCTGATTGGTCTGTTTAGATTTTCCAATTCTTCATTATTTTGTCTAGGAAGGTTATATTTCTAGGAACTTATCCATGTCTTCTAGGTGATTGAATTCGGTGACATAAAGTTTTTCATACTATTCTAATATGAACCTTTGTATATCTATGATGTCTGTGGTGACTTCTCCTCTCTCATTTCTGATTTTGTTTACAAAATCGGGGGTATTCAGCCATCTGAAAGGATGAAATAGTGCCATTTGCAACAACACAGATGGACCACGAGAACATTATGCTAAATAAGTCAGTCAGAAAAAAACTAAGAGCCATATGATTTCACTCAGATGTGGGATATAAAACTGAAACTTGTGAACACAAACAGCAGTGTGGTGGTTGCCAGAGGGAATGGGTGGGGGGAGAAAGGAGTCCTAATATAAGGGGAGAGGAGATTTGACTTTGGGTGGTGGGCACATAGTGCAATATACAGATTTTCTAACATAGAAACCCACACCTGAAGCCTATATGTTCATGTTGACCAGTGTCACCTAATTAATCTAATAAATAAATATTTTAAAAATAAAAAAAGATTTTTACATTGATGTTTAGACAGAGAGGAAGGGAGACGGGGAGAGAGAAAGAAACACATCAAAGTGAGAGCGAAATATCAATTGGCTGCCTCCTGCATGCCCCCTATTGGGGATCGAGCTTGACATGTGCCTTAACAGGGACTCAAACCAGCAACCTTCTGGTGCACGGGACGATGCCCAACCACCTGAGCCACACTGGCCGGGGTTGGAATAATTATATTTATATTAAGTACTGGAAGGTAGCATATCAAAATTTTGACAATAGCTATCTCTGGACAGTGATTTTACTGTTGTATTTATACTATCTCGAATTTACTACCATGAGTGTATATTTTTTTTATAACCAAGCAAAGAATTCCAGACATTGCAATGCATACCTTATGATGGCTTTCACTGCAAATCTGACCACTGTGGAGAGCAGGAACAGCGGAGTGACCAGGATATGAAAGAGAGACAGCGAAGCAAAGGCCTCTGCAGGTTGTAGAAGTTTCTTGCTGGTGTATGCGTGGGTCACAAATGTCTGTGAAAGAAGGGATTTCTTCAGAGAAAGCTGGAGAAGATTCCACAAATGCTTCCATTCAGTTTCACAAACCTAACCTATTCTTCTATGCCAGTATGTCTATTGCAACTATGAAAACAATTACTTCATCCAAATTACTCCTTAAGAAAAATAATAGTTGTTATTGGTAGAACACTAATGGCCTCATTCATTCTAACAGCAACCCTGCGAGAAGGGTAAAACAGATTCTGTTTACAGATTGGATAACTGACTTCTGTTAAATTACTGAGTTGGGAGAAGAACAGGGAGGAGAAACCAGGGCTCTTAAGAACCATCCAGGATCTTTGCAACCAACACTAGATTTTCTAGGAGAAGAAGAGAACATCCCAGGGTTTTCCGGTCCTTATTGTGGACTTTTACTAAAACTGCCAGCATTAGTGTCCAATGTAGGCACACGTACATTTCTAAATAGGACCCGAGCTCCCGGGTTTGTAATTTAAGTTTGAAATATAATGTAACTATTTGGCATTTTCTGGTTGTTGAAATAACACCATCCTGTTATAAGAATGTCCAGAAACCAGCTCAGGGAGATCAGAACAGTTAGTTCTCATACTGATAAAATTGCTCCCAGAGCTCATTTGGCAATGTCCCGGGATATTTTTGATTGTCAGGGCTTGGGTGTAGAGGATCCTAATGGCAATTAGATAGAAGCCACGAATGCTGCTAAACATCCTTAAATGGGCCCTTACAACAAAGAATGATGTGAGTCGAAATGTCATTAGTGCTACAGTTGAGAAACCTTGGATTAGAACTATTGCAATGGAGACGGCAAAGAAAATAACTGGTATAGGTGAGGTAATATTAACTCCCACCCACACATTCTTGTTTATAAATCATTTCTAAACACTGACTTTGCTCCATGTTTAAAAGGAAGGAAAAGTGTCTTACAGCAAGAACAGCTGCTATAGGAATTGCTGCATTCATGAAGACTGTGGAAAGAAATAAAATACATTAGATTCATTGAACTGTGAACATTTTCAGTAAGCTTAATTAATAATCTATTTATCACTTTAACTTTCCTTGAAGACAAAAAGGAAAAATTCATTAAATAACATCTTGTCTGGAGTCCACAAACATTTTCCAATTGGTATTTCCTTGTTTGCAGTTGTATGAGTTCCTACACATTACTCTTAACCAGAAAATGTTTTCTTTTTTTATTGAAAATTTATTTTTTGTGAAATGTTACAAACAGAAAAATTCATAAAAATAATCCTTTAATGATGCAAATTATTAGAATTTAATAAATGTAATATTTACAAACAATATTTTGTTTGTTCTCCAAAACTAACATAAATATGTGAAAATTGGGTTATTATACAGATTAAAAACAAGAATTTGACATCACTCCAAGTTCTCCAGCAGTGATATTAATTTTCACTCATAGACCTTTTGCTTAAATTAACTTCATATCCTAGACTCCCTGCTTGTTTAAATATCTCTTCAGGAATATATTGTACTATCATTTGATAACCATGATATACATAACTAAAACTAGGGAAATTCATATCTTAGGTTTAAATACTAGCATTTGGAAGTAGTAATAAAAATAAAAAGCCAAGTTAATGATTTATAATTATATTTTCTATAAACTATAGCACTTTAAGGACTGAGGACCAAAAGATTAAATCAATTGTTGTTAGAAACAGGCAATGGCAGAGCGCGAACTAGAACCTAGTATTCTTGGCACTCAGGAGAGTGTCCACCCAAAAATTATCATTGGCTTTCCTGACCTGATCTCATGAACCATCCTTACCACTGTACACAGAATCAGCTTGTGCTTTTGCAGGTCCACACATGACTTAGTTCAAGCTCTTAACCACCCAGAACATAGTACTTAACCAAATCATAAAACTTGGAAGTGGTCTAACTGGAACTTTCCACCACTGACTCATGAATTCCTACTCCCTATCATGAATGCATCATCATACATTTTTACCTACATGACTTCTTATTTTTCTCTTCTATTATGATCTCTTCTGTCCCCTCTCTTTTTATATCTGACTTTCAAAAACCAACTCAAATCTCATGCCTGGAGACAAATTGGGTTAACAACCCACCTCTGCTTTATAGTAGCTAGATGATTTGGAGAAAGTTCAAGTTACCTAAGCTCTATTCAACTCAACCTTTAAACTTCTAAAGTGGAGTTAATAGTGGAATCTAAATCTTTGGCTGTTGTGATGATTAAATGAGATGATATATGCAAAGCCATGTATGGAAATAATTGGTTGAGTGTCTGAATATATTTTTGTTGTTGCTATTATTACTAATAGTAGTGGTGATGGTGGTAGTGGTGGTGGTGGTGGTAATAGTTTCATCATCATCCTGATTATTATTTCTGGCTGCATCCATGCTCCTATGAGAATTTCAGTCCACTGCAGAGAGGAACATATTGTGGGGGCTACCAGTTTAGTGTACTATTATACACTAGAGGCCCAATGCATGAAATTCATGCATGGAGGGGGGCCCTCAGTCCAGCCTGCACCCTCTTCAATCCAGGACCCCTCGGGGGATGTCTGACTGCCGGTTTAGGGTCTAAACCGGCAGTCAGACATCTCTCTCACAGTCCTGGACTGCTGGCTCCTAATCGCTCACCTGCCTGCCTGCCTCATCGCCCCTAACTGCCCCCCTGCCAGCCTAATCGCTCCCAACTGCCCCCCTGCCAGCCTGGTTGCCCCTCATGGCCCCCCCGCCAGCCTGGTCACCCCACTCAGCCTGCTTGTCCAGTCGTTTGGTCATCCCTCACTAACCCCCCTGCCAGCCTAGTTGCCCCCACGCAGCCTGCTGCTCAGTCATTTGGTCATCTCTCACTAACACCCCTGCCGACCTGGTTGCCCCACACAGCCTGCTTGTTCAGTCATTTGGTGGTCCCTCACTAGCCCTCCTGCCGGTCTGGTCATACGCAGTCATCTTGTGAGGGGGTGAGGGTTAATTTGCATATTACCTCTTTATTATATAGTATGTAAATGGATAATCAATCATTCTACCTTCTAGAATTTTGATATCATATTAGTAGCAGTACACAACTGGAAGACAAATCTCATTCCCATTTCCTTTTTAAAGCATTTGGGCTAGAATAAATGAGCTACATATACCAAATATTTCCTCTAAATCCATTTCACAAAAGAAGTATTTATAATCTTTAAAAAATAGTTTAGAATTCAAGAGGAAACCATATATAAAACTCCCAAACTTTAAGATGTTAAAATTCTTGGGAACAATAGAGATGAGCAAAGCTGACACACAAACCAAATCAAATATTAGTGGGAGTATTTTGGTTAAGTTCATAAGAATTGTACTAACATAAACTCATTATTCTTGAGAGTACTCAGTGTCACTCCTTCACAAAAACAACAATATTTTGTAACAATTATTTTTTAAAAATTAGAGTTGAGAATGAAAGTATTTTATATTTAAATATAAAAATATTTTATATTTGAAAATGTATTGAAAAAGATATATTGTTGATATAGTTTGGCTTCTTTCACTTGAAAATGTTGACTTTTTTCCTCCTCAATTTTCAAAAATGGCATTTCAAATATAATCTTTAAGAAAATATAGTACCATAAGCTCCAAAGAGACAGGCAAGACAATCATAGGTAATTTTTAAAAGATCTTTGTGAATAAGAAAACAATAATAAATACAGTCAAATGAATTCATATACATAAATTTTTACTGAAAATACAATCTATCCCAATGTAACTGATAAGAGGGTTTCAATGACTTTTACTACTACCAACACCATCCTCATTTTACAGATGGAGGATTTCAGGTGTAAAGTAACAAGGCAAAGGCCCATAACTTGTAAAGAATCGAATTCAGCCCTAGCTGGTTTGGCTCAGTGGCTAGAGCATCAGCCTGCGGACTGGGGTGTCCCAGGTTCGATTCCAGTCAGGGGCATGTACCTTGGTTGCAGGCACATCCCAGTGGGGAGTGTGCAGGAGGCAGCTGATCAATGTTTCTCTCTCATCCGATGTTTCTAACTCTCTATCCCTCTCCCTTCCTTTCTGTAAAAAATCAATAAAATATATTTTAAAAAAAAAAGAATCGAATTCAGGTCTACTTGACTATAAGCCTGTGCTCTCCCTACTCTTTAATTTATGTGGTCAGTGGCTATTGGACAGTACATATGTAGAAAATAAATGGGCTTCCTCTGATGACTAGAATGTCTCAATGATCACAACCTAAATAAAATCGACCATGTGTAGAAGAGCAACTTACTAGAGAGTGATGTATAAAGGGCAAAGGTTTTGAGACTGGATAGTTCTTTCATTCTTGTTTCTTCTACACTTTTGCAAAAGATGTGCTCCCAGGCGTACAATTTAAGAAGTTTGATGCCTTTCAATATTTCATTTGTTTTCTTCAGTCTCTCCGTGGAATAATCCTATAAAACAAAAGAACACCACAAACAAACAAAAAACAAAAATGCAAGCTACACTCAAGTGAATCAGAGAAGCCATCCATGCCATGGGCAGGGATTACAGAGATTTTGATTGTTGCTTCGATCTCCCACTACTTATGGCTGTGAAATACCTGGGAGAAGTAAACTCTCTGTGCTTCAGACTCCAACTTTAAAATGAAGAGTGGAATGAGATGACCTCAAATTTCTTTCCACCTAAAAGCTTTTATATACCTTTTGGTTTGGTTTAAATAGAAGCAGCTTCTTAACTTTGACATGATTTTCTTGAATGTCTACTGATAATATATACATAAATTTATGAAAGTGATAAAGAGGCTTCCAATGGCTTCCTTTTAATATCTAAGTCATTTCATTATCCTCTCAGCACCCTGGCTCACACTTAAGAGAAACAATGAATGTAAGAAAAGTTAGTTTGCTTCTCATTCGAGAATGTGAGGGTACAGTATTGTGTGTGTTCACATTGTGTCTTCATAATACAATTATTGAAACCAAGCATATTATCTTTAACTTCAAGAGATTTCTACATATTTCTTCATAAGCTCCTGTTGAAGGCCTAAATTAGACTTACTGGTTACTAACAACTTGGACTAACGGTAGAGAAATTTGCAGCAGATACAAACACCTCAAAGGAGGTTTCAACCTCCTCTACCATCAAATATTGGCTTACAATGACTTAGTAAGGCACAATGATCTGTGAACTATCAAAGGGTTTGTAAAGTGGCAAAAGGTAGCTAGAAGGAAGCAAAAGCAGCAAATAGGCTGGTTTTTATTCACCTTTTTGTCTCTTTGGGGGTTTTACATGCCTATCCAATGACTGTGAGTGAGTGCATGAACAGAGTATGAAAGGCTAAGTGAGAGATGTTTGAGGATGGTCATGTCTCCTCTTTGTGCCCTCTTCCACGTCTTTCTGTATTCATGTCCTGAAGTAAAGAGGGCGGACCGCTCAGACAAAAATAATGCGTAACCTCATCAGGAGCAGCAGAAAAACAAGTGATAAAAATCACTTGTGTGACATGCAACTTGCTAGTCACTGTAGAAACACAACTTGGGAAACAATTCCATCAGTGGCATCATCCCTACATTTTATGCCTGATTTACAGATAGACAGTCTTGCTCATATTTAATCAAACTTTATTTCTGAACATGCTGTCAACAATTTTATTATTTGCAAATATTTCTTTAAAAGAAGCCAATTCTTACTGAAATAAAATGATTTCATGGCAAATGGAAGCCAGAAAGAGTCAATACTTTGGCTTTCTCTTGCTTGCTAAGTGGACCACGAACATATTCAGCCAGAGCAGCTGCCACTGAAACATGTCAGTGTAACTCCATAGAGCATCACATGGTTTGATTCAACCCTATGGAAACTGAATTTCAGAAGCACTAGACCAACCGTTTACTTGTTTCTTGCTCCATTTCTCCCACATCAATGATTGACCTCCAATGGCCTCAAAATACACTTAAGTGTATTCTCTAGGCAACTGATCTAGAAGAAGAGCTAAAGCCTCATCACCTCGTGGCACTTAAAAACATCAGCAACTGTGATTCTGGTATTTTAAGTCTAAAACCATCAGGTCTTAAACTTCAATCCACTTTTAAAGATTATTTTGTAATACAGAAAATACGTAAAGAATTGAAATGAAATATAATGATTTCCAAAAAATCCTGAGTGGTATGCATTCATTTCCTGAATTTTAAAAATAACACAGTGTTAGATTTTCCTAATGAAGTTTCCAAAAGAGGTTACTTACAAGAGTGCTCTTTTGAGCCTCCGCCAACTTTGTAGCAATGAAGTACTGAATTGGCGCAAGGAGCACAATGACAGCTGCACCAACCAATGCGCTTAATCCAAGTAAATTATAGAGCAGAATCACTCCCATTATGATCTAGGAAAGAAACACAACGAAAAGGGGAAATGAATGGGGGCGTGGGGACCACTGCATGAAAGGAAATCTTTTTAAGTGAAAATATAATATTTCTTAATTATTATATTTAGTTTATTTGGAAGTCAACTCGACTGTGACAATGGGTTTTACTATGATTTATTTGGGGAAAGCTAAGTAGTAGGGCTTTATTTTTAGTATGGTGATCTGTACAACCGGTGTCAAACCAATTTATTGCATGCAGTTGCATAGCGGTCCCATGATGCTTCTGGCCTTCTAAAGCAGTCTTCAATTTTTTAAAAGAACATTGAAACTTTTCTCAAAAGTGTTGTCGCTCACCATAAATTTGATATTCCAGAGTCTCTTGGGAATGCACTAGCTTTCCAAGGTGGGGAGGGAGGAAAGTAGGGGGTAGCATCATAAAATGTGAGTACATTTAATGAAAAGAAGCCAGGCCTAACTAAAACTGAAGATGCTAAAGTTGGTGCCCCATCTTATCTCATGGCCCTTTTAAAGTTTATTTCCCAAAAGCCAGAGCAGACCCACTTAGCCTATTCTCTCTGGTGTGTCACTTTCCTCTTCTTCCTTATTTTTTCTTGAAAATATTTTTTTCCCAGTACTTCAGTTTATCACAGGTCAAAATGTCCAACTAATGGACTGTATCCACGCAGTTAAAGCATTTAACCCATCCTGTATGCCAATGATAACAGCTTATTGTGGCCTTCTAGAAGCAATGGAACATGCTCACTGCCTGACCAATTAGGCTCTTTGGGAATTCCAATCAAAACAAAAATTTCAGAGGCAGCCTGGAATTTTTAGTGCACTGAATTATGCCACGTAGGCAGTTGACCTATGTATAAATACATCTTGATGAGATGAGACAAAGCATATTTTAAATCTTACTTTGTGCCAAGCACTGTGCATATATGATGTACACTTTTATTTTACTTGGATTCCCATTAAAAATAAAAAATCAAACAATGAATATAAAAACTACCGTATCTTCTTTATAATTTTATGCACTTTAATAAAATGGAGGTACACAGGGACATAGATGACAGACTGCATTGAGTAAGATTTATAGTTTAAGCTCTGTCTACAGGATACAAACTTGAGATAATTAAAAATATTCAGTATCACATAGAAGAAAAAAACGGAATACATTTCTTTTGCCGTTTTTACCCCCAAAGCACCCCTGTATCTTTACTAAAATGCTTTGTGCCAAACACTGTTTTCCATCGGAAATAGCTAAATAGCCCTATGCTTGTTGGTATTCTGACTGCCTTTTACATTTTGACATATTATAGCACACCAGCTATTGAAACTACACAATGAACTTAAGCAATTGTTCTAGTTTAGAAAAGCTGTAAGAGAGTTTGTCAAAATGAAAGGGATCAAGCCCTGGCTCTGTGATTTGCATAAACTTATGCAGTAAGAACTGTTACTGAGGGCCCATAAAATGTTAGGCACTGTGCTAAATGCTTTACACATTTTAACTTAGTCTTGACAATTCCAACAACTGTACAAGGCAGATGCTATTATCATTCACATTTTACAGTTAAGAAAACTAGTATTTTGAGGTGTTAAACACTTGTGCAAAAATGGGGCTTTGGCAGATATTTGAACTCAAGCAATATAATTCCAAACCCCTTTTTCTTAACCTATGGCATAGCATTTCTGAGTCTCGGCTTCCTTCCTAGAAGAAAGGTATAACATTAGCACATTCAAAAAGTTTATCCTCTGCTGAGATTAGTATCTTACACTCGTTTTGTTTTACTTTCTCTGCAAATGAGAATCTTACTTATATTGATCTACCTGAACAGGCATAGCCCATAGATTGGGACACAGGAACAAGAACCACATGAGTTGATTGGTTTCAATGGCAACCAAGTTATTGATCTGTCCCAGGGTCATCTCACCCATGGATAAATTAGATGTAGAGAGCCTAAGGATTTTATTGTATATCATGGCCTGAAGAAAAAAAAAAGAAAGAAAATGTACATGAAGCTCTACATTTAGTACTCAACATTATGCTTTTTTTTTTTCATTTAAACATAACATTTAAAAAAATTTTAAGGGAAAATAAAACCCTATAATGCCATCTTAAATCAACTATTATTTTCATTTTATTATAGTTACTTTTAGTCCTCAACTAAAGACAAACTTCAACTAAAGACAAACTTATTTTTTCTAGTGATATAATCAAAACATATATTCAAATTTAAACATAAGGACTAGAACAGGTAGAAGCATAGATCAGTAAATGTAAAATTTCAAAATATCTTTTTTATATATTATTATAAAAGTTATTTTTAACTCAATGGGTTTATTAATTAGCTCTAGTTTCTTTTATTAAGTAGGTCCTAGAAGTGTTGATATTACAACATCAAAGTGAAAATGACATGCAAAAACAAAACTGAAACCACTACCCTTCCTGTCACTGGATGGCATGGCATGTGGCATTTTAAAGAACCAAAGATCATTCGGAGCTTGTACGTACCAGCAGAGCTCCACGGAGGTTAATGCCAGTCTCTATGGTAACATAGTAGGAAGCCTGCAGAAATGTCCTTTGCAGAATAAGGGCCAAGAAAAGAAGGACTGCTAGAACATAAGCATTTTCAAGAAATTCCTTTGATGAGACGGGTTTTAAATACTTGTCCTAAAAGAAAAAAGACATAAATTAAAATGAGTCTTTTCATATACCAGTTCTACAGTTTGCATTTATTAAATGACTAGGGGCCCGGTGCACGAAATTCGTGCACTGGGTGTGTGTGTGTGGGGGGGAGTGTCCCTCAGCCCAGCCTGCCCCCTCTCACATACTGGGAGCCCTCAGGCGTTGACCCCCATCACCCTCCAATTGCAGGATCGGCCCCTTGCCCAGGCCTGACGCCTCTGGCCTAGGCGTCCGGCCCGGGCAGCGGGGACCTGCAGTGGCAGCGGGGGGCGCCGCGATCGCGCGGGCTCCGCCCCTGCCCCTGCAGGATGCCTCTGGCTGAGGCGTCCAGCCCGGGCAGCGGGGACCCACAGCTGCCGCGGCCCCGCGATCGTGGGCTTCGCTTTAGGCCCAGGCAAGGGGCCCCTAGCTCCCGGGACTGCCAGCTTCTACCGTGCCCAGCTCCCATCGCTGGCTACACCCCTACTTCCTGCTATCACTGGCCAGGGCGGCAAAGGCGCCTGATTCTCTGATCATGGCTGGGGGGCAGGGCAAAGGCGGCCCCAGGGCCACCTTTGCCCTGCCCCCCAGCTCTTAGCTCCCCCCTGGGTTTCCGATCACTGTCAGTGGCAGGGGGCTTCTTCCTGCTTTCCCTTTCGCCTCCCTGCATTGTGCCTACATATGCAAATTAACCGCCATCTTGTTGACAGTTAACTGCCAATCTTAGTTGGCAGTTAATTTGCATATAGCCCTGATTAGCCAATGAAAAGGGTATCATCGTACGCCAATTACCATTTTTCTCTTTTATTAGTGTTGATTTTTTTTAATATCAAAAATTCAAAATCCTTATAATACATTAGTGAAATGAGTCTCAAAAGACAATTTGGGGTTTTCTTCACCACATCCACAAAAACAAATATAAATCAGCTCAATGCATAAGATCTCAAATGGATCACTATGATAAAAAGATACATTTTTATTTTTTAAAAAATTTGAAGACATTTTCTGAAAAGATATATTGTACCGTGGTAAAATGGGAAGTAACGAATGAAGATGGATGTTAACTGAGACTGTAACTTAGAGGTAAAAACACAAAACTGATGGTCAGCAAGACCAATGGAACAAAAATACAATTTCTGCATCCTTATCCTATAAAGCAGGGGTCTTCAAACTACGGCCCACAGGCCACTTGCGGCCCGCCGAAAACATTTATCCGGCCCGCCGGGTGTTTTTGCCGCCGCTGCCTGTCCTGCTTAGCAGCCGACTCGTTCCAGGCCTGCAGGGCGCATATGTGGAATGTCTGAGGGACAGTGAACTGGCCCCCTGTTTAAAAAGTTTGAGGACCTCTGCTATATAATAAAGAGGTAATATGTAAATTGACCATCACTCCCTCACACAAGATGGCTGCCCCCATGTGGTCAAAGATGGCTGCCACAAGATGGCCTGCAGGGGAGGGCAGTTGTGGGCAATCAGGCCAGCAAGGGAGGGCAGCTAGGGGCAACTGGGCCAGCAGGGGAGGGCAGTTAGGGGGGACCAGGCCAGCAGGGGAGGACAGTTGGGGATGGTTGGGCCAGCAGGGGAGCAGTTAGGCGTCAATCAGGCTGCAGGGGAGTGGTTAGGTGGTGATCAGGTTGGCAGGCAGAAGCAGTTAGGGGCAATCAGGCAGGCAGGCAGGTGAGCAGTTGGGAACCAGCAGTCCTGGATTGTGAGAGGGATGTCCGACTGCTGGTTTAGGCCTGATCCCTGTTGGTTGGTTGGACATCCCCTGAGGGGTCCCAGATTGGAGAGGGTGCAGGCTGGGCTGAGGGACACCCCTTCCATTGCATGAATTTTGTGCACTGGGCCTCTAGTCCTATATAATAAAAGGCTAATATGCAAATTATCTCTTCAACCAGTAGTTTGACCAGGGGACAGGGCTGGCCAGCCAACCCCCGCAGCCTCTCATTGAGCTGATCCCACCCATTCACGTATTTGTGCACCAGGCCTCTAGTCCTACATAATAGAGAGATAATATGAAGATGGTCATCACACCCTCACGCCATCACGCCGTAACGGCTTAGACTCTCAACACTGAGGAGAGATTAATGGGGACCAGCCAACAACAAATGAGCTAGCAAGAGAGGAATGGGGACCAGCCAGGCTGTGGCCTGGGAGAGGGACAAGCTGCCCGCCCTGTGGTCATGGGCGCCAATGGCTGGGCTGTGGCCTGGGAGAGGGACAAGCCGCCCACCCCGTGGTACCAAGTGCCAGCGGCTGCGCCTGCACCTGTGGCCTGGGAAAGAGACAAGCCACACACCTTGTGATCCTGGGCACCAGCAGCTGTGCCTATAGCCCGGGAGAGGGACAAGCTGCCCGTCCGGCAGTCCTGGGCACCAGCGCCTGTGTCTGCGGCCTGGGAGAGGGACAAGCTGCCTGCCCCGCAGTCCCAAGTGCCTGCGGCCCAGGTGAAGCCACCTGCCCACAGTCCCCTGTGGCTGCAGCCAGCCCGGGCAAAGCCGGCCCGGGTCTTAGGTGCCCTTGGCTGGCCAGAGGGAGGGAAGCCTGGGTCTCAGGTGCCTGCAACTGAGAAGGGGGAATCCTGGGTCCCGAGTGCGGAGTGAGGCAGAGGCAGTTAGGGTTGATCAGGCCAGCGGGGGAGCAGTTAGGGGTGATCAGGCAGGCAGTCAGAGGTGGTTAAGGGTGATCAGGCAGGCAGAGGTATTTAGGGGCAATCAGGCAGGCAGGCAGAGTGGTTAGGGGTGATCAGGTAGGTAGGCAGGCAAGCAGTTAGGAGCCAGCAGTCCTGGATTGTGAGAGGCAGTCGGACAGCCCCCGAAGGATCCCAGATTGTAGAGGATGCAGGCCAGGCTGAGGGGCCCCCACCCACATGCATGAATTTCGTGCACCGGGCCTCTAGTTTCAAAATAATTCTACAGAATTGACTTTTTCTGATTTTCATTTACCTTAACTTATATTAATGAAATAAATAAGAAAATATAAAATATATAGCTTGGCTACTGATTTCACCCCATATGACACCTCCAGTGACAAAACACAACTTTTGAAAATAATTATTTTAGTAGGAATATGACTTAATAATCATACAAAACTGATTGTTTTTTGTTTGTAACAATAGCATTTGATAATTTGTATGTTAGAACTAAGCCCTGGCAGGTGTGGCTTAGTTTGTTGGAGCATTGTCCTGTATACTGAAAGGTCGTGGGTTCTATTCCTAGTCAGGGCACATACCCCAGGTTTGCGGGTTCAATCCACAGTTGGGGTACGTACGGGAGGCAACCTATCTATGCGTTGTTTTCCCTCTCTCTCTCTCTCTCTCTCAAATCAATAAAAACATGTCCTCAGATGAGGATTATAAGAGAAAAAAAAAGAAGTGAGGGAAAGGTAATACTCGAATAAGTACATCATGTCAGTGTGAGCACTCCTCATTTTTTATGTTTTAAGTCCACTAAAATTCTACTTTTGAGCCCTTCCATTTTTCATGGGGCTACATAAAATGTGTAAGTTCTGTTTCTTTTCAGAAAAACATGTGGCTAATATATGAAAGGCAGAGGGATGATAGAATTCTATGTGAAATTCTATGCATGTAATTAGGCTAGCAGGGACAAAATATCACAAAAGTGCAAATATCTACTTCAATAATGATTGAGGATTAATACATGCAAGGAACTGGACTAAGCATTGTGGACACAAGTATGAACTGTTCACAATCATTCTGTTTAAAAAGCTGACGTGCCCTAGCCGGTTTTACTTAATGGATAGAGCATCTGCTCATGGACTAAAGCGTTGCAGGATCAATTCTGGTCAAGGGCACATACCTTGGTTGCAGGCTTAATCCCCACCCAGTCAGGGAACATGTGGAAGGCAACCAATCGATGTGTTTCTCTCACATAGATGTTTCTTTCTCTGCCTCTCCCCCTCCCTTCCACTTCTCTAAAAATCAATGGAAAAATATCCCCAGGTGAGGATTAACAAAAGAAAATAACAGCTTAAAACCTAGGAAGATAAGGGTATCCATAAATGATATGCCTTATTATAAATAGCACTACGTCAAGAGCCAGTGTGAAGTAGACATTGTGTTAGGGGAGTAACAAGCAGAGTCAAATTCCAACTAAGATAATCAGAAAAGGCTTCCCTGAGAAGGCAGCACTTACTGCAGGATTTGAAAATGCATAAAATTTTAAAATGTAAAGAAAAAATGACAGGAAATTAGACTGAGGGACTAGAAAAGGAAAATCAATGCATCTGGACTAGCATTTCCATCTGTGTATCTAGGGAAATTAACTCTGCCCTTAGAAAGAAACTAGGAAATTCATGATGCAGAGTTTATTAAGAACAGAAAATATAAGATTATAAATTTATAACAGCAAATATCTAATACTATATAGCCTCCAAAATAATAATATAATATCTAATAAAAATATCATAATGTGACGTGCCCTTATTATTGTGGCTTTAATATATTAGAAAAAGAAAATGTACATACTGAAAATCACATTACTAATGTTATTGGTCATAGGCCTCTAGAAAAGTGACTCAGCCACCACCTCGCATGCACCCATGCATGAAAATTCTTTAAAGGATTGTTATAAAGATCAACTAAAATAACTAATGTGAAATTTCCAAGCATAGTTTCTGGCTCACAGTATATGCTTATTAAAATTTTATAGGCTCTGAATCTGAGAAAAGATTTTGTTGACCATATCCATTTAATTAATACATAAATGCACAATATGCTCCGCAAGAAAAATTAGTGATTTCTTTTTTAAAAAAGCATTGAGTTCTTTATAAATAGCCCTGTTTGAACTACTTTTTATAAGTTTTATACTGCATTAGTATAAAGTAACAATGACAATGAAACCCGCCAATAATGTTTCCTTTCAAAAGTACCATGAACTTACTCCTGTTGTCTCATCCTGGGTTTCATTCACACGCTGCACTATTCCAGAAATACAGAGTGGTCCAGCAAAACCCAGTAAGTCAGCAAGATAACGGAATGTGCTACTAAGTAGAATTGGACGTCCAAAAGCTCTGTACATTGCTAGCCATATAGATGGAGTCCGATTTGGATGATCTGCTACTTTTTTCTGGAAAAAAACAACAAACAAAAAAATAGATGAACTTAGATAAAATAACTAGCGCATCAATTAATCTTTGCCACTATGGTAATTTCTTCCCATTTTTTTGTGTTTATAAATAACTGTTAATGTGTACCTTTCAGTATAATATGCATGATTCTGTATTCTTGCATTCTATGCTACTGAATGCATTTTAATGTGATAGAGAAAATGAAGAGTAACCAGGACAGTTTTTAAATGACATTGTATTATTTTTAGTTGTCAAAGGATGACCCAAAATTCTTAAGGCCAAATCTATTTTAATTCCCTTTGATTTGATTTGGAAAATGTAGCTCTGTCATGAATATACCAAATAACATTGTATGAAAAGAAGATAGTAATGTATAAAGGCAATGTTACTGACAGGCGAATCAAGGCTTCTGGAGTTACTAGATCATAAAAGATTCTCTTATCAAATTATTATAAGCTAAACAAAACAGAAGATCCCAACTTCAAATTGTTTCTCCTCCCATCTCTGTGAATGGTAGATACTTTTAAAGTTATGTTAGACTTGTGTTTTCTAGTTCTTCCTTTAAAAAAATGCAAAATAAAAAATGGCATATATGCTTAAGCCAACTCATAGTTTCATAGATCTATAGTTGTGTGTTGAAAATATTTTAAGAGCTGAACAATCATAATTATCTCTTGGAGTAAAGGTGAATAAAGTTTTTTCACTGTGGCAAAGAAGCTAACTCAACACAATAGAGTCCAATTGTATTTCATATTCAATTTCCTGTTAGATAAATAAAATTTTATTTTTTTTTAAGTTTTTTTTATAAAAAGAATTAATTAACACACCAAATTCAAGTTAATCTGTGTTATAAGAGTACTAAGAACTGTAAGTTGTGCTTAGGCTATATTGTTAATCTTTACTTTAGCACAGTAGTTTAAAAATATTATGCAATACTTTTCCCAGAGGTGAAATCAAAGAGATGACTCGGGTTTATTTGTAGTAACCATTTCCTGAAATATTAATTTCATAATACACATGTTTGACACAAAACTGAGGTCATTTTCATCATTTACCATAATCCTTTGTTTATCTTAATTTTAAACAGCCAAAAACTCTATAACTGATTCCCCACATCCTATTCCCTTCCAATGTTGGTTGTGTATGCTCATATTTTTAATTACAATAAAATTTGTACATGATTGCAATATAAAATACATTTACCACTGTGGAGAGTATGCAGGTTGAAAACAAACTGAAAAACACCCAAGATTCCTACATTTATATTTTTAAAGCAATTATAAATATGCAAAGAAAGTACCTGAAGAAACCAATTTTGGCTGATATATAGCTTGGTACATGGAATAAGTAGAAGTGCCCCTTTATTTGATTTATTTTCCTAAGTTTGAAATTCAGCATCCAAATTTTAGTTAATAAAAAATTTTAGTTTCCTAAAGTTAGTTATTAATGGATATAATCTATTTTCTCTTTAAATAACAAATATTGACAAGATACTTGATAAAAGACAACAAAAAGTCCATGAATTATTGATTATATGGTAACAATGATTAGACATACATTATTATTGAACTTAATTCTTACCTTCCACTTGGTCCCAGAGAAAAAGAGTGCTCTCTCTATCCCTGCTCATATATTGACTGGGCAGCTGACACAACATACAAGTGGGGCAAAAGTAGGTTTGTAGTTGTTTGTATGAAAAATAATACAATTAAGAAATAATAATATAAGAATAAACTCTGTGTTTTGCAAACTTAACAACTGTAAACCTACTTTTGCCCCACCCTGTATTTCTGGTTGATCCTCAGCAGCCCAATTAACATGACTCAAAACTACTGGTGAAGACAGAGAGAGCAAATCTATTCTTCCTTAACCATAGGTATTATTTATGCTTAGAGCCTTTATGTTTAATAGGTCTATTCCCCACAATTATCATGAAAAACAGATACTGTTACCTTTTGTTCTTCATATGCATCCTTCAGGCAAACATAATTTGTTACCGCCCTCATTGCTATTGGTAGTTTTCCAATTGCCTTCAGATCAATAGGCTTTTTATGAGCAGATATGATAAGTGTGTTCATCCACCAGTATGTTGCTTTGGACAGTAAATTTACGAACGGTTGAAGAAATCTCACACCAAGATCCTGGAGGTCTTCAGGAGGTTTTACTTTCTGAGGAGTCATGAAGAATACATATCTCTGTAGCAAGAAACATTCCACAAAATAACAACCCAATTCGTTTTCCATTTGTTAAAAATAAAATTTAAACCTTTCCCACATTTTCATTTCAAGAGGCCAAAATTTGTATTTGCATACTTTTGTCCATCCATTTCTGAAATATTCTTTAAAATATTTCCCTTTGGTTGTGACTCAATTAACTAATTGAATTCCAGAGTTTTATATTTAATCCACTTGGAGCCACTTCTAAAAAATCAATTATCCCTATAAAAGATAGTTATTACAGTGCTAAAATTTAATCATTCATGTTATCCTGAGAGAAAGTCAGCTAAATGACATACATTGTTTAGATTTTTTTAAATGGGTTATCAACACCATTGTTGTCATTCTGTTAATTTGTGGCCTGACTAACATTATTGCAACATGTATCTTGCCATTCAGTGCAAATTCAAAGTGCACTGGTAGAAAATAAATATTAAAAAAAATCAGTCACTAGTATGTCACAATATAACTGGAAGCATTAGGTTCTGGAAAGTACCATAGATTTGTAATCATAGACCAGATATGAGCCTTGACCACGTTACTTGGATATATAGCAAGAGTTAATTCTATAGTAAAGTTTTTGCATCAGTGAAATGAACAAGCTGGATTAGATCTTTTCAGTTTGAAATTTCTGATAATACAGTAGTTTCATTAACACAGGCTTGCTTTGAATCAATCATGGATGATGAAGCTTTTGAAACTTCTAATGAAAACCATTTCATCTATAATATGAACTAATCATAGTGTTTAGCACATAACAGGCATCCAATCAATATTTTTGAATTAATAAATAGGTCCCAGGGTCAAATTGAGTTTTCTGAAACATTAATGGTCTAAAACTTAATGATTAGTTCAACTTTATATTTATACACATAGATGACATACATTTCTTCATCCTCTTAAACACAAATGATTTCTAGCTGACTTCGATCTTTAATATTAGGGTCCTGAATTCTAGAAACTAAACAAAAAACCATTAGATACCTACTCTGACCCGAATGACATTGATCTCCACAGCCATCAGGAGTCCATTCAAGATGACCATTATGCCTGTGATGCAGAAACGCAGATCTGATAGTCCCCAACCAGACTGCCAATGCTTGACCAATTTTATGGTTTTTGTAATAAAGGCCATTACCCAATACAGGAATAGGGCTGAGAAAAGGAAAAAGAAACAGATTCAACCTTTCACTGATATTTTTCAAAACCTCACTGAAATTTCAATATACATATAATGCTTTTTAATAACAAAGACAATTTTAAATATTCTATTTCCAGATCATTTTATTTGTTGAAAAAACATGTATGCTTTAGTGAGGTATGGTAATGATTTTAAAATGTTAGTGCTTCCTCTTTTGATTATATGTGACAGATGTACAAACATAAGGAGACATATAGGTAAGGATAGCCTACACACTTCAGAACTTGTGTAATTCTGTAGACTTAAAAATTTACTTTATCTTTTGGTCTTGTTTTTTAAGAAGCCTGGCTTATACGATGAATTCACAAGTTATTTGTGTAACCTAACCAATAGATAAGTGCCTTGCAACTCCCAGGGATATGTCTAATAGTGCTACCTTGGAATTATTATGGAATCCATAAGCTATGTCATAGGTTTACTGCTTTACAAATCAGCTTTCAAGTAGTGACCCTTCTCACTCAAAATGGTTTAAAACACCACACACAGCCAGAGCGCAGAGAATAATAACAGTCCTACAGAGCAAACCCAGGCTGCAAGTAGTCATGTCAGAAGGATAGGGATCTACACCATCACAACCACAGCCAGAATTTTGGAGCAAATATGAGATGGAAGCAGAGATGTTCCTAGAAATCTGTTGTCAAAGGAGAATATGAGGGAAACATGCTGAGAAGGCAAAGATTTATTAAGACACAGGAAACAATAATTATACATGAAAAATGATGAATTATAGTACATCAAAATTAAAATTTTATTGGAGGTGGAAGAGGGCGTAGATAGGATAAAGGTGATGGAAAAAATAAAATAAAATATTTAAAAACTTAAAATTTCCTGATCACTATACTTATTAAGTAAATGAGTGTTCATGCCACAGACCAGAAGGAAAATACTCTCAAAACATGTATCTGATGATATACTAGTATCTAGTATATACAAAGTACTCCTACAACTCAACCATAAAAATACAACCAAATAAAAATTCAACAAAAGATATGAATAGCCACTTCACAAAAATAACAAATGGCCAGTAGACTCATCAAAAAGTGCTGAACATCACTAGTTCTCAGGGAAATGCAAATTAAACTCACAATGTGTTATTAGTACATACCCACCAGCATGGCTAAATTACAAAATTAAGATCATCAAATGATGGAGAGCATGTGAACAACTGGGATTCCCACACACTGTTAGTGCGACTGTAAAATAAGCCACTTTGGGAAAAGATCTTGTGGCTTCTTACAAATATAAACATTTTCCTACCTACCCTATGACCCAGCAATTTTACTCTTAGGTATATATCCAAGAGAAATAAAACAAAGAGAAATAAATCCACAACAAGGCTTGCACATGAATGTTTATAGCTGCCTTTTCCCCCCATGATAGCCAAAACCGGAAATGGTCCAGCTATACATCAACAAGAATATGAAAAACTGAGGTATATTTATACAGTGGAATACCCACAGTTACAAGAACAAAATACTGATTGATACTACAATATGAATGAGCCTCAAAAAATCATGCTGAGAGAAAGAAGCCTTACACAAGAGTTTAAACTATATGATTCAATTTATATGAAATTCTAGAGCAGTCAAATCTAATCTATGGCGGGGGGGGGGGGGGGGGGGGGATCTGATTAGGTGTTGCTTTCATGGAAATGAAAATGAGGACTGAATGGAAAGATTACCAGAAAGCTTTCACGGATGTTGGCAATGTTCTATATAATTATAGGCTTACACAGGCATCTTTGCATTTAGCAAATAAAGATTTCTGTACTTCAGTGTGTAAATTTTATCTCCCCAAAAGAACTTTAAACAAGTGTTTAAACTCTAGTTAATGATATGCACGCTGAAATCATCAGGGGATGATACATATTAATGTCTGCAACTTTATTTATTTTTTTGCAACTTACTTTAAATACACCAAAAATAAGATGTGCTGATCAATGAAGAGAGACAGAAAGATGTAGATATTTGATAAAATATAAAAATATATATATAAATTGAAGAATCTAAGTAGTAGATATATGAGTATTTGCATAATTCTTTCTTTCAACTATGTTTGGTATGGTCATAATACAATGTTCGGTTAAAATGACTAGTTTTGTGATCTTAAAATAAGTGTGATATTTCTAGGTCCAAATATTTCTTTCCTAAACTAAGGAGAAAGTTAGACTATTTTTTACCTCTTCCAGAAATATGATCAAATTATGCCTAGTACCTACATCAAAATTACAGTCAGATTCTGATCACATTTCCTTCAAAATATTATTAAAATGCACTTTTCCTTTCTAATTATATCTTATAACTCTTTTATCATCAGTTTTTCAGAAACTTAATGTCTAGTGTATCGAATTCCCAATGCTATGTATATTTTTGCTGTTGCCATCAGAAATTTCACTTTTGGGGGGGCGTCTTCATAAAAAAATTACTGTAATAATATCTCTGTCATTTTGTACTAAAGAGCATTCTAGTAATTCAGACATTGACAAGCCTTCTAAATTAATATTTATCCTGTCTACTTATTTTTATTAGATTACCTTTGCCCAATCAAATAATGCAATATACCATAAAATTAAATAATCAATATATTCTTATCCATTTTAAATTTTAATGTAAATCTTATTTACATTAAAATTTAAAATGTGTGAAAAAATGTGTGGTTTAATTATTACTTTTCTTAATTTCTTTATCAGTCAATGTTATGTTCCTCATATACAATCAAATGAAATTTATGAACCTTATAAAACTGTAAGCATTCATTCACACCCAAACACATACAACTTATCTATCATTTTAGGAGATTCACAAGTCCCAGAAGCCCGTCCATGATCCATACTCTATCCTTTCCTCTTAGCTCTGTTTATGAAAGTGTACACCAGCGAATGCTAAGATGGGTCAGAAGATTGAATATAACTAATTGGGATGAGTTATGTTATTTCAACCTAAGGAAAAAGTAAGGGACATTTTAGACAGCCTCTGATTTCTACAGGACAGGGAGGCAAGAGAAGCTGAAAAGATGTTAGGCATGATGAGGGGCTGTGCTTCCTCCTGCACGTCCCACCGTGGGGATGGAGCCCGCAACCCACCCCACAGTGGGCATTGCCCTGACCCATTGCCCTGACCAGGAATCGAAATATGACCTCCTGGTTCATAGGTCAAGGCTCAACCATTGAGCCATGCTGGCAAGGCAGGACAACATCGTTTTCCGCACGCTATGAAGGATACCCTGCCCCACGGTGCCCCTGATGCCTTGGCAGAAATTCTAGGAAGAGCGTGACACTCCCGCAATATCAATGAAAGGCTTGAACCTTCTGAAAATGCCTCAGGACTCCAAGCCTAAGGCAGAAACATGTGGAACTAGATGAGATGACTGCTTCATGGGACCATACAGTGCAATAGCTCCTTGCAAGTGCTCTGATTCTCAAGAGCACAGCTTCTGCAAGCCAGAAGGCCAGCACATCCCCTCCACTTTCCTCCTGCCACACACGAACATTTCATGAGGGGTATTTAGTGGAGAACAGAGGTCCTGGGGATATGATGTTTTCACAGCCTAAAGCAATTCAATTTATCTTCCCCTCCACCTTTATTGGGAGACTACAGAAGAATGAAACGTTGTCGTTTTTCCCACGTTTAATTCTTCCCAATCCCAACCCACGCTGATAGCAGTTTCTATAAGAAAAAGGGAAAACAAATAGCAATTTTGGGGGTAGGCGGACACTTGATCATACTTACCTAAAAGTAATTTAGGAAAATTTGATGTCTCAATGTTATGATAATATACTATTGATGTTGTAGTGGCAACAAATCCCATCACGGCCGGCATGAAGAGATGGAGATGCCGCGACGCCCGCCGTCTATGGAGAGCGGTACAGTGTCAGTGTCTACAGCTGATGGCTCCAGATAGTCTCTCATTTTGTTTCCAATTTCCTCCTTAAAACTCTCTTTTAGCAATCAGAGATTTAAAATACAAAATACAGGAGTAGTTGCCAAGAGAACATATAAGGAAGACTATATTGGGGGACAAAATTCTATTGAAAAGATCTACCTTAACATGGAGGGCTGAATAAACACAGCTAAACAAGACCTTAAAATGTGAACAAAAGCAAATATATAACTGCTCCAAAGCTAAAGGGAAGACCTGCTGAAATATTTTTAACACCTACAGCAAGTAAAAACAATCCACTGGAAATAAACTCTAATGTGTGTGAAAAGTATGTTTACTTTTTGATAGCTTTCCTAACCTTTGCAGTGATTTCCCCGTTTTCCTTAATTCATTGAATACATACGTGTTAGCTGGTCCAGACACTGTATTAGATTCTGGGATGCAACAGGACACAAGACAAGATATGGTGTCTGTGGTCTGTGATACCAAATTTTGGAGTTTATGGAGGATAGTAATAGTATAGAGAAAATTACAACCCAGGTGAAGGACTGTGAGCACATACAGAGCTAGAGTCTGTGACAGAGGAAGCTTTGTAAAAAAATTGGACTTCTGAATGGAAACTTTAAGAATGAGAAATTATTGCCCGGAGGAAGAGAGAGGAGGACAGTTCCAGGGAGAGGGTCTAGATAAGTTCAAGGGTACTACAAACAATGCAGTGTGATTGCAAGGGGAGGAGGCTTTGTTCTGAAGACAACAGACAGCTTTCGGTGGATCAGAAATATGACAGGACAGATTTGCATGGTAGACAGCCCTCAACTCCTTTTGCAATAACAATGCCACACAATGAAACATTTATATTTTCTCAAATACTTAAATATTTTAGTATACAAGCAGTATAGAAAAGGAAGTAACTTGTTTGAGAGTGAGGGAAAGAGAAACATTTGGGAAAGTCACTTCAGAAGAGGTATGGTTGGCAATGGAAACAAATATAAAAAGGAATCCAGGGAAGTGGTGGAACAGCACTTTAAGTGAAGGAACAGAATGTGCAAATACATAGAAGCATGAAACAGTATAACATGTTCAAAATTCCAAGTAGTGTAATGAGATAGGATAAAGGGCTTTGTATGCTATGTAAGGAGCTAGAATCTAATTTTGCAAAAAATTGAAATATTTTAATAGGTAAGTGGTACAGTCAGATTTAAGTTTTAGACAGTTCAATCTGTTAGTAATGGGAATAATGGAGCTGATAGGAAGTGTGCAGGTTTGAGGTGAGGGGAAAGACTTGGAAGGAAAGAAAGCAGTTAGCAAAGTATTGGTATAGGCCAGGTGAGGGATGATGAAACCCTGAATTAAGATCTGCCAGCAGAAACATGGAGGAAATAATACATTTGAAAAAATATTAATTGTTAAAATGGACAGGACTTTAATAGAGTTTCACAATGAGGGTGATGGTGATGGAGATGTAGAGAAAATTCCCACAGTGCCTAAGTGGATGGTGGTGTGAACAAGTAAGATTTTAAGAAGATGAACAAACTGGAGAGAGGAAGCCAATAAGTTTCAGCAGGAATGTATGGACCAATAAACATGCAAAGCAAGTTGCCTAATAGGCAAGTGTATGTAGAGATTTGTAACATGAGCAGAGATGAATTTGGAATCATTAATATAGACATATTAATGAAAGTGTGATAGCATAAAAACTGGCTTAAGAACGACCCACCACTTTTGAAGTAGTTCAAAGTGTTCAAAGAGAAAAAGTAGAAAATAAATATTTCATCAATACAGAAATTAGGAAGTACTTCTAATACTCTTTAATTATTGAACAGAAGAAAGAGTTTTAAAAATCACTTAATATTTAAGATATTTTAAAATGATCATACTACTTATGAAAGCATATAAAATGTTGTAAAAGCTATACTCAAAAACATATTCAGGAATAAATAATTATAATAAAGCAAAGAGTGAATGAAAGAAGTTAGAAAAAGAATGATAAAACATAATTAAGGGAAGCAATAATAAAGGATGAATAAAGATACCAGTAGCTACTATAAGGTTTTACATGTACTGTGGCATTTATTTGTGTCTTTTAACCATTCAAGTTTTTTATTAGGATTACTGTCATATTGTTAGTGCTCTGCTCACAAAGTTGTCTGGGTTGCAAGTGGTTTTCCCAACCCTAATCTTTTCCTTAAGCTCTATTATTTTTAGAGTGTGATTCACTGATCTCAGTGTTCTGTGGTAGCATATGCATCTCATTATAGCGGAAAATCTTTAGTCAGGAAGTTAGGAAGAAAATTTAAAAAGTGTACATCATGGGGGACAAAAGAATAATTTCAAAAAGGAGAAAATGATTTTAAAAATCCCAAATGAAAACATAATAACAGTGAAGATTTTAATACACATTTTTAGAATGTAATAGATTAAATAATATAAAAATAATAAAGATACAAGACTTCAGTAATCCAATCAGTAAACTCAATAAAATTTCATCTCCTACAAAGAATATATCAAGTATTTTACTATTATGAAAATATTAATAAATCCCAAAAAGTATTCATTTAACAAATTATATGTTCTTATAATAAACCTATCAAGTTAGACTAAATAGCAAACTAAAAATGATTCCTAGACCTAGGAAAGTATCTACACGGGAATCATAAATTATTTACATAGAAATAAAAAAAGATAACACATTACAAATACCAATGCAACAGATAAGGATATTTCAAAAGAAAAATTAATAGCTTTAATATCTGTATTACTATAAAAATTAATTACTCAATTAGGAAGGTCTTTGCATTGTTTTGCTAATTATAATGAGCACTAGGGGCCCGGTGCACGAAATTCGTGCACTGGGTGTGTGTGTGGGGGGGGGGAGTGTCCCTCAGCCCAGCCTGCCCCCTCTC
This sequence comes from Myotis daubentonii, assembly GCF_963259705.1. Lineage (NCBI taxonomy): Eukaryota > Metazoa > Chordata > Mammalia > Chiroptera > Vespertilionidae > Myotis > Myotis daubentonii. Next base: position 32,361,944 of record NC_081841.1, read on the forward strand.
ACATACTGGGAACCCTCAGGCGTTGACCCCCATCACCCTCCAATCGCAGGATCGGCCCCTTGCCCAGGCCTGACGCCTCCGCCAGAGGTGTCAGGCTTGGACAGGGGACCCCCATCTCCCCCTGATCACTGGCTCTGGCCCCCGCCCAGGCCTGAGGCCTCTGGCCCAGGAATCATGCCTGGGCAGGGGACCCCCATCTCCCTCTGATCGCTTGCTCCACCCCCCGCCCAAGCCTGACGCCTCTGACCCAGGCTTCAGGCCTGGGCAAGGGGACCATCATATCCCCCCAATCCCCGGCTCCGCCCCCCACCCAGGCCTGATGCCTCGGCCAGAGGAGTTGACCCTCATCACCCTCCGATCACCAATCACCGGATCGGCCCCTTGACCAGGCCTGAGGCCTCTGGCAGAGGCATCAGGCCTGGGCAGGGGACCCCCAACTCCCCGCGGTTGCAGGCTCCGCCCCTGCCCAGGCCTAACGCCTCTGGCTGAGGCATCTGGCTCGGGCAGTGGGGACCCGCAGCTGCAGCGGCCCCGCGATTGTGGACTCCGCTTTAGGCCCAGGCAAGGGGCCCCTAGCTCCCGGGACTGCCAGCTTCGACCATGCCCAGCTCCCATCGCTGGCTCCACCCCTACTTCCTGCTATCACTGGCCAGGGCGGCAAAGGCACCTGATTCTCCGATCATGGCTGGGGGGCTTCTTCCTGCTTTCCCTTTCGCCTCCCTGCATTGTGCCTACATATGCAAATTAGCCGCCATCTTGTTGGCAGTTAACTGCCAATCATAGTTGGCAGTTAACTGCCAATCATAGTTGGCAGTTAATTTGCATATAGCCCTGATTAGCCAATGAAAAGGGTATCGTCGTACGCCAATTACCATTTTTCTCTTTTATTAGATAGGATAAGTGATATTTTAAGTAAAATATAGTTCATAAATATTTTGTTTTAAAAAATAAAGAAGGAAGGAATGATTAGCTGCATCAAATATAATAACTATGTTAAGGAGGAAAGAGTATACATTAAGATATTATTAATGTTCTTTGGGTTTCTTGTAGAAGCCGTTTCCAGAATAGGACAAGGCAGGAGAAAGCAAACTAAATCTATGGATTCAAAAGTAACTGGCAGATAGATGGCTTTGGAGAGGCTTGGATATAAAGGGTAAGGGGAAGATGGCTATAGCTGAAGAATGGGAGGAATAGGACAAGATCAAAGGTTTACCTCTGTTTTTAGCATGGATCTCTTGTATCACTACCACTTTAAAACAAGGTCCTGCCATTAGCATATGCCTTCATCATTATTAGTTCAGTCTCTCTTCTAAGTCTCTGACATCAACTATGAGGCTGGAAAGTAGTCATCCTTGCCTATGTGATGTCAGGGTTTTAGGAAATATTGGACTAACCAATCTTCCCCTTTATACATACACAGAGAAACATGTCAAGTCAGTCTATACATATATTAAGGGAATAAAAAATGAACACTAGAATTGGCTATGCTAATACAATATAATACAAATATGCCAGGGTGTTTTAAACAATTATCATTAAGATAACAACAGCCAATTAAGCTTCTAAATGCTTGGAGTCGGCATATCTAAGAGCCTCTGATTTTTCTTATCAGAAATCACGATGTGCACATATATGTAAAGAACTCTCAGACGACATTACAAAATAGTTGGCTCTGTGTCAGAAGTTTAGAAGTTTCATTCCTTGTTAATTACAAGAGCAAAACATAAACAGATGTCAAGGGAAGTTTTACTAGATAAGAGGAAAATGAATGCTTTTTTTGGAGCTTTCTTTTTAAAATCTGTAAAGGCCCTTTCATATAAATTCTTCATGAAAGGTGTACTATTTAGCATAATTTCATAATCAAAACTTTTCTATTATCTAAGTTTATTTCCTGTTACTATGTGATAAAAATATTTTCCCTACATTATGTTCAAGTTTATAAATAGAATTCATTATATTCTAACTGCCTGATATAAACTTCTTTTACAAGAATGACAAAATTCCTTCAAAAGTCAGGGTTTTATGACAAACCCTGATTTAAAAATAATTTTGTGCTGTGCCTCGATTTGTAGCTATATCCTAATAGGTTCTTGGACTCCTTTAATGCCTGCCTCACCTATATTTGCTTCTTTACAAGATAAATGGAAACATCTGAGAACTGGTTATACATTTATTTGTAAATAGATAGTTATTAGAGCTATCTGTCAATATTGACAATCTTGCTATTTATACCTAGTTTGGAAGACAAGGTAAACATCAAAGTGTTTTAAAGAATAGAACTTTCTGTCAGGGCTATATAGATGAAGGAGCAAAGAGACAGAAAGTATGTCGATGCATACAAGCCACAGAGATCTGTACTTGTATTATCAAAGAAATTATGTAGCAATACAAAAATATGGCCAACATGCATGCTCATCATAGATACTGGGTGGCAGCTGTTGTTCCTAAGTTATGACCAAAAAGTTAGGCTTGAGATGCCATGCTCTTAGCTACTACCCTTATCAATACACTCTCTTGTATGCATAGTGTAATCCCATTAACTAAGTCAAGTCACTTACGAATCTGTAACTATGCCCTCTGCTATTTCACAAACATGCACAAATAGGAGAGCAAACGTCAGAATCCATCTCAGGTTATGTCCAGGAAAGTGAAGCCATGTGTTGTGATGAATTTGTACTTTTGAGCTTTGACTGCCCCATCCTGAAAAAAGAAAAAAAATAAAGAGATAAGTAAAAGGATCCATTATAATCATGGGAATAATTAACATTGTGATATGCTTTGGGGAGTTCATTAAAAATAGCACTTTCTAGAGCAGTGATGGCAAACCTATGATACCTCTGACACTCGAACTCATTTTTTTTGGTTGATTTTTCTTTATTAAATGGCATTTAAATATATAAAATAAATATCAAAAATATAAGTCTTTGTTTTACTATGGTTGCAAATATCAAAAAATTTCTATATGTGTCACAGCACCAGAGTTAATTTAGGGTTTTTCAAAATGCTGACACACCAAGCTCAAAAGGTTCGCCATCACTGTTCTAGAGAAACAGGGGAAATCTTGATCTATTTTCATTATATTAAAAAAAATAATTTCAAAATTATTTTTACAAGACTGCCTAGGTCAGCGGTCGGCAAATTGCGGCTCGCGAGCCACATGCAGCTCTTTGGCTCCTTGAGTGTGGCCATGAAGTTTCAATTGCACTGTACGTGTGCACCCACACGTGGTATTTTATGGAAGAGCTACACTCAAGGGGCTGCAGTTTGCCGACCACTGGCCTAGGTTAACAAGTTAACAATTATGGCATTGTTCAGGAATACCACCAACTCTGAGTGACAGCATGATTATTTCTTATTGATAGGTTTCTGATTCATTCAAAAGGGAAAAAATTAATGATATTATTAATAAAATAAGTTTGGTGTCTAAAGCCTCTCAAAACACAGGATCTATGAGAAACTAACAAAAAAAGGTCATATGTGATGATGAAATATAGAACTCATTAGTTGAGTCAACTCTTAATCATATGCATATAATGTGAGAAAAATGAAAACCTATGACTGGGCCAGCACTATTCAACAGTGATAGAGTATTTTCTCTAATAAAGCTAAAGTCTTGCTCATTGTTGAGCTTTAAGCAGAATCAAGGTCCTGTCTGGCATGGCTCATCAGTTGAGGCTGGATTCCGAGTTAAGTGCATGCAGGAGTCACCTATTCCATGATTCTCTCTCATCATTGATGTTTCTATCTCCCTCTCTCTCTCCTTTCCTCTATGAAATCAATAAAAATATTTTTTTAGAAAGAACAATATAGGGAAAAATCAAGATGGCGGCATAGGTAAACATTAGAAATTGCTACCTTGCACAACCACTTCAAAAATACAACTAAAAGACAAAACATACATCATCCAGAACCACAGGAAGGCTGGCTGAGTGGAAACAACTAGAAGGAAAGAGAAAAGCACACTGAGACTCAGAGGAGGTGCGGAAGTAGAGTGCAGAGGTACAGAGGTGCACACAGAAAGGGCTGGCAACTGAGGACACTGTTGTCTTTTTCAATCAGGAGGGAGTCTCAAGCTCCCGATTGCTCTGAACTCCAGTTCCGGGCGAGTCTCTGGGGACCCAGACTCATACGGGGGAAAAACTGGACTGTCTGGCATTGGTCGGAACTCGAGGGCAGCTTTCTCTCAGAAGTGCTTGCAGCGATTACTGTGGGACACTGAGACCCAGGGCCTCTTAGGGTAGGATTGAGGAGCACCCATAGCTGCTTGCTCCGCCCTGTTGATCCCCTGAAACCCCGCCCCACTCAAGCTGTGCACAGAGGCTTTTGCATATGAAAGGCCTGGCCCTTTGCAATCTGAAAATTACCTAACAAACTGCAGCTGGGTCAGAGAGACCCAGAACTTCCAAAAGAAAGCCCAAGGCCCCACAGCAGCTTGCATTGCTTCACAGCTAGGCCTCATCTGGGCACCTCCAAACCCCAAACAAGGAAGAGAAATCTGCAGATCTCTCCTTAGCTCCTGCTGGGTAGCTTCAGGCAGAGGCTAAATTAGCACCTCCTTAGAGATCCAAGAGCAGTGTACCCAGTGGTCAGAGTGGGACCATCCAGATTACAACTCCTCATATCCAAAAGGGACACACTCAGGGGGCAGACTCAGTGAGCACCAAAGCCCCACTGAAGCAAGTCTTGCCCCAGAAGGGTGTCTCCAGCACAGAAGTTCTCCCACTGCAGACACAGCTGATTCTCACAGCCAATTGGCCTGGAGGTCGATTCCTGCCAGTGATACCTACAACAATCAAGGCTTAAGTACAACAAGACTGTGCACAAAGACCACAAAGGGATACACCAAGAGTGTCTACCTCAGGTAACTGGGGAGGCTGATCCACAGGGCCCTACAGGCACCTAGCAAAGAAAGCCACTCTATCAACACAGGAAAGCATAAAAAAATGCAGAGAGAAAGAAACAGGTCACAAATGACAGAAATGGAGAAAAGAAAACTACAGGATATAGAGTTCAAAACCACACTTATAAGGTTTTTCAAGAGTTTTCTAGAAACTGCCGATAAATTTAGTGAGACCCTCGAGGTTATGAAAAAGGACCAACTAGAAATTAAGCATACACTGACTGAAATAAAGAAAATTATACAGAGATCCAACAGCAGACTAGAGGATTGCAAGAATCAAGTCAAATATTTGAAATACAAGAAAGCAAAAAACACCCAACTGGAAAAACAAAGAGAAAAAAGAATCCAAAAATATGAAGATAGTGTAAGGAGCCTCTGGAACAACTTCAAGCGTACCAACATCCGAATATGGGGGTGCTAGAAGAAGAAAGAGAGCAAGATATTGAAAACCTATTTGAAGAAATAATGACAGAAAACTTCCCCTACCTGGTGAAAGAAATAGACTTACAAGTCCAGGAAGCACAGAGAACCCCAAACAAAAGGAATCCAAAGAGGACCACACCAAGACACATCATAATTAAAATGCCAAGAGCAAAAGACAAAGAGAGAATCTTAAAAGCAGCAAGAGAAAGACAGTCAGTTACCTACAAGGGAGTACCCATATGACTGTCAGCTGATTTCTAAACAGAAACTATGCAGGCCAGAAGGGAGTGGCAAGAAATATTCAAAGTGATAAATAGCAAGAACCTGCAACCAAGATTACTTTATCCAGCAAAGCTATCATGCAGTGTTGAAGGTCAGATAAAGAGCTTCACAGATAAGAAAAAGCTAGAGGACTTCATTACCACCAAACCAGCATTATATAAAATGCTGAAAGGTATCCTTTAAGAACAGGAAGAAGAAGAAAAAGGTAAAGATACAAATTATGAACAACAAATACACATCTATCAACAAGTGAATCTAAAAATCAAGTGAATAAATAAACTGATGAACAGAATAAACTGGTGAATATAATAGAATCAGGGGCATAGAAAGGGAGTGGACTGACAATTCTCGGGGGCAAGGGGTGCCGGGGTGCGGAAAGAGACTGGACAAAAATCATACACCTATGGATGAGGACAGTGTGGGGAGGGTAAGAGCAGAGGGTGGGGTGGGAACCAGGTGGAGGGGAGCTATGGGGGTGGGGAAAAAGAGGAACAACTGTAATAATCTGAACAATAAAGATTTAATTTTAAAAAGAAAGAACAATATAGGTTCACCATTAGCTCACCATTGAAGAAAAATTTCATTACATTTTAGTGAAATTTTGATGGTTTCCCTCAAACAACTAGAGTAATGCCAACTCATATGTGGTATACTAGGAAAAAACTCCACATTGTCTCATTTTGTCACCTTTTGTTCTAATTTTTGAATGCAGAGAAGTCCTACATGTGTCAAGAATGAATGTATTGGTCCGTGAATAATGCTGCAATGAATACAGGAGTGCATATGTCTTTGCAAATAAATGTTTTCAAGTTGGAAACAACTGAAGTGTCTATTGATAGATGATTGGATAAAAATATATGGTACATATAAACAATGTAATACTATTCAGCTGTAAGAAAATATGAAATACTGCCATTTGTGACAATATGGATGGACCTTTAGAATATCATGCTAAGCAAAATAAATTAATAACCATAAATTTCTCTCATATATGGGATATAAAACTGAAAGCAACAAATGAACAAACAAGAAAAACAAACATCTCATAGACTCAGACAACAGTGGTTACTAGAGGGAAGGAGGTTAAAAGAGGGTCAAATATATGATGATAGAGAATGACTTGACTTTGGGTGATGGGCACAGAATACAATATACAGATCATTTATCATAGAAATGTACATTTGAAACCTATATAATCTTATTCATCAATATCACACCAACAAATTTAATTAATTAAATAAATAAATTTAAAAATGAGTTTTGTGCCTGAAATATTGCAGGAAGAAATTTCTTTATGAACAAACTAGAGGCCCAATGCATGAAATTCATGCACTCAGGGGAGAGGGAATTGGACTTACAATGTGGTATATAGCAGTCCTCCCTTATCCTTGAGAGATACATTCCAAGACTCCCAGTGGATGCATGAAACCAAGGATAGTACCAAACTATATATATTGCTTTTTTCCTATACATACCTATGATAAAGTTTAATTTATAAATTTGGAAAAACACCAGGTTAATAAAAATGACTAATAATAAAATCAGACAATTTTAACAGTACATTGTAATAAAAGTTAAGTGAATGTGTTCTTTTTTTCTCTCTTAAAATATTTAATTGCTCTGTATTCACCTTACCATTTAAAATAAGCCTTTTATGACTTCTCTTTGACATAGGTGAGCTTTCTTACTACTCTTGCACTTTGGGGTCATTATTAAATAATTACTTGAACACAAGCACTGTGATAGTGTGATAGTCACCGAGGTGGCTAAGTAACCAATGGCTGTGTAGCATGTACATCATGGACACACTGGACAAAAGGATGAACTACATTCCTGGTGGGGCAGAATGGGAAGGCACAAGATTTCATCATGCTACTTAGAACAACATCAATTTAAAACTTATGAATAATTTATTTCTGGAATTTCCCAGTTAGTATTTTCTGAGTGTAGTTGACTGCAGGTAAGTAAAATCGCAGAAAATGAAACCATAAATAAAGGGGGACTATTGTAATCATTTATCTTAATTTTGACACATCTGTTTCACTGGCTTACTCCAGTCAATATTCTAGGCAAGTACTGTGCTTTAGTCATTTTCCATTCTCTTTACCTAACATAAAGTAAGACTCAGCAAATGCTTTTGATTTATCTTGTATAATTATCTTTTTCCTCTTTAAAAAAAAAACCTGCTGCTACTTGATGTCCATTTCTAAGATGGCATGTAAATTCTATTTTACCTACAGAATGTTAGGTAAAAAATAAATAAATAACTGGAATACATAATACTTGCTTGTGTGTATGTTGTTGTTCTTTTCTTACAGAGTTATGTATCACTTTTCATCTTGGAGAAATTAGTCAACATTATACCAAATCTCAGCCATTAATAAGACTTTTTCATAAACATTAGGTGATGTAATATAGAACAGATTACTTACCAATAAACAATATTGGAAAAGTGATAAACAACAGGAAGACATGAGGAACTAGGTTGAGGGCATCCACAAAGCAGGTATTTTCCAAAACACCACCGTAGATATTATATGAAGAAATGTTGTTGCCACAGAATGAAAGGCTCATTTCTTATGATATGGTTTACTCTAAAATGAATATAAAAAAGGAGAGCCTCTTATTATTAAATTTTCCATTCTAAAATTATAGCCTTAAAAGGTGTTATCTTAAGCCCTAAGAAATCCATGCAATGTTAGTAGAGTTATTCACAATTCACAGAGGAGGATACTGAGGTTCAGAGTGGTTGAGTAACTTGCCAACCAATAGAGTAGCTGGCATCCACACCCAGGTGTCTGACTATAAACTATGTTTGTCCAGTTGTATCACACAGCCTCCAATCTATTTTTTTTTTAAGAAAATAACTTACCTATTCTTATTAAAATAAGTAGCAGCTTAAGACTTTAGCCTCACTGGACTTTATTTCTTTTCCACATTTATGTAAGCCTGGATTCTGAGCTAGATTATTAAAGGCTGGCAATGACTTGAATAACTAAAATAGTACTATTTTTCTCTCCTCTTTCTTTGATTTTTTTTTAAATCAATGGTCACAAATAATATTTTTCTCTCAAAAAAAAATAGTGTTACATAGGAAAGATTGGCTATAGTAGGTAAATTATTGGAGAAACCAGATTTCAAACAAAAGTTTTATACAACATTATATAAATAGAACAACTAGTTAGAAAGCCTATGTATTTACAGTCTAGTAAAGCTTATATGGAGTTCCTCTCACATATTGTTTTGGTAAACCTTTTTTGTTTTTATTATTCATTGATATGCTCTCTAGTTGAGACTTTTCTATCTTAAAAAAAAGTCATACTTAAAAAAAACTCAAGATAAGGTTATATACTTGGCAAATCTTTATCAACTGTAAGATTCCAAGCTGGATAAAAGAATTAAAAATAACTTAAGATCTTTAAAATAACAGGAAAACAGAAATTATGATTTATAATTATGTTAGATTATTTCTGATAAAGATGAAAAAACAGAAAAAAGTAATAGTAGCTAGTAATGAAATTTTTAATACACATCATAAAAGAAAACTTTAAGTACATTCTAAATTGAAAGACATGTATAAACTGTTTTATTTACTTTAGCTGGTTTTATAATTTTATTCAAAATGATAATATTCCAATTGGCCACATTTATAAACCTTGACATTTAATCATTATTACTGAGTCAGATGCTAAAAATGTATCTGAATTTGCAAAACTTCATTAGCTCTAAGGATAACCTGCTTAGTATTTAATCAGTCCTAATACCAACCAATTAAGTAACTTTTGGATACATGTGTGTGACTGTGGAAAGAAATTATCAGAGAAGTACAAACAACCTGTAAAAGTCAAAGAACATTTTCAGTCCTGTACCTGCTATCTGGGATACTAGACCATTAATTAATTAACTGTAAAAATACTCACAGAAGCTGATCCTGTGCTAGACAGTAGGGATCCAATAGTGGACATGACAGAAACAGTCCCTATGGTCTTAGACTGACAGGCTACATCAATCCCAACAGTTCTTGGTATTATGTAAAGGTTATGGTGTAAAAGTCAGAGAAATATACAGTAACATTATCACACGAAGGTGCATACTTCAGATTAATAAAGCAAAAGCTTTAGAATGGTTTCTTCCTTCTATCATAATCTCTAACCTCAGACTCCTCCTGGCTCCCAACCTGTTCCCTGTCTCTCACCACATCTCTCCTTTTGCCTTTTCACCTGCCTCCTCTTCCATCCTCTCCCTTTGAATGTGGCACATTCTAACTGCCAGACCAGCCATGGGCAAACTACAGCCCGTGGGCCGGATCCGGCCCATTTGAAATGAATAAAACTAAAAAATAAAGACCGTACCCTTTTATGTAATGATGTTTACTTTGAATTTATATTAGTTCACACAAACACTCCATCCATGCTTTTGTTCCGGCCCTCTGGTCCAGTTTAAGAACCCATTGTGGCCCTCGAGTCAAAAAGTTTGCCCACCCCTGTGCCAGACCATACTACAACACAACAGGGACAAAAAGAAGGAAGGAATGAACTTATGGTAGATACATTGAAAATCATTGTGTTTAGCTTACAAGTTTTTATTCAAGCAGGATTTTTAACTAATTCTTAGATCTCCAAATATCATTCAAGGTTTCCCAGCAGAACCCAGGTTAAGTTAAAAAGGCTTTGGGAAGGGTACAAATTGCTGCTCTTGCTGGCTAAACTCTGATCCCTGGCATCTTTCAGCCCCGCCCCTTCTGGATCTGTCTAGTTCAGCTGAGCACTGACAGAGGCCCGGCATCAAGGAGGAGGGAGAGGGAAGAGAGACCAGACAGGAAGACAGGACATTTTTTCTCCTCACCAGCATAAAACCATGGGAAGATGTTCAAGTATTTGTTTAGGACAGCTGATAGAGTCAGGGAACGTGACTAAATGAACTTTAAAGACAGACATCTGAAGTGAAATTTTGTGATAGGGGTGGTCTGCAGAGCAAAAACACAAAAAGAAACTACTCCTAGATGACCAAACATGATTTCATGTCAAGAATTCTACTCTCGGGATTCTTATTCTTTGAAGTGCATTGTATGAGAACTACCCTCAGGAGTTAAAAAATTTGGATTTAGCTGACACGCGTAAAGTAAGGGGAAACTAGTACTCTTTCTTGTTCATCCAGCAGAGAGGGTCAGTTCTAATGTAGTAGCAGTCCCTGAGAATTTAACATGCTGGAAACATCTAAAGAAAACACACCAAAAGCAATATTAAAGCTTTCATTCTTATTTACACAATAACTCACTCTTCAGTTATTCAGAGATTAACTAAATTATGAGAAAGGAACGTTACATATTAAATAATTTACTTAGGACTTTATCCTTATCTAAGGCATTTTCAGGATCAGGTCAACTAGTTATGAAAACAAATATAAATACCGTCTTGAAGTTATTCAGCCGATGGGTCATAAAACATGAGCTCAAATATGTCTGTCTGTTTATCTATCTGCCTACCTACCTATCTGTCTATACACGACAGATCCGAGTGGGAAAATCACTACCAAAAAAATGACCACTGACTTCGGATTCAGTGCCTGAACTGAACGCACCCGTTGAAGTTCTATCCCAAACCAAAGGAAATGTTGGCACTGCTCCGCAGATAAGATTCCTTACACAGACACGCCAATGGTGTTTTGTGTGTTGTTTTTTTTAAATCCCAAACTAAACAAATAAAGCAACAAATAAATACCTTTGCTATTGGCTTGATGCTGCTTCAAACCCCTACTGGCGCACTGGCGCTACCTTCAAAACACCGGCTTCCTACACTGTCTTAAGGGTAAATTTCAAACCGGGAAGCAGATCTCCTAAAAAACAAAACAAAGAATAACAAAAATTAAGCAGATAGAAAGCTACTTCGTGAAAAACACAGTTAATGTCTAAGAGGGGGGGGGGGGGAATGAAATTAACTCCTTACACGATCTCCAGCGGGTTAAGAAGGAGCCGGCAGTTTTGCAAGAAACGCTGGAAACCTGATCCCCACGCCCTCTGGTCTCGGGCTGGGGCCCGCTCCCTGATCCTAGAAATAGCCACCGGGAAGGCAGAGCCCCGCAGAGTGCGCGGGCGCCTTCTGGTTGGCGAAATGTTAGATCCAAACCGACGGCTTAAAAGGTTAAGTGATATTAATGTAAAAGACGTGGGCTCACTTACTCCGAAGGCAGAGCTTTCCTCCCCTATCCGAAGCCCGCAGGGCGCGCAGTGGATTATTTTTAGGGTGGTGGGAGATCAGCTGCTGCCTCCTATCGAGTTTCTAAATTGCACAAACTGTTCTGGGCTGGGGCGGACGCGGCGACTCGGAGGCAGGAAACTGGGCAGCAGCCCCGAGCGCAGCGCAGCGCAGCGCCGGCGACTGGAGACCCTCCCCACCCCCGCTCGGCTCGGGAGCCGCAGACTTGGGGCGCGCGGTGCCGAGATTTTTACAAACACAAGTACTGTGCGTCCCCCAAGCTTCACCAGACACCGAAACTTGCACTCTGTGATGCAATGATTCACCGGAGTCTGGTTTTTAAACGTCAAAATACGCGAAGCATTCGCTTGCATTTTTCTCCCCCGGGCTCTGTTTGCGCCCTTTGATGGATCACACAGGAGGCAGTTTTGGGGGTTTCACCATTTCCCCCCTGAGCGGACCAGGCTAATGAAGGGCTCATTCCAGGCAGGAGAACCGGCCGCCGGGGATGTATTATTGGTGCGTGCGAACGTTTTACCGGAGCAGGGCAGGCTCCAGGCGAATGGTTGCCCCAGGCGCCTGGGAACCTCGGTTCCTCCTGCGGACCATTGGCCGCTACCGCAGGGCCACCCTTCTCCTGCGCCCCAAAGTGGGACTTCGGCTCCCATGGCTGCACACACAGTGCTCCCTACTCGTGCTCCCCTCCCGAGTTAGAGAGATCACTTATTCTTCAGAAGATTACGTGTTTAAATCACACCCGCTCCACAATAACCCCGACCCCCAGGACGCCAGCCATCAATTTCCTCCTAGACCACCTTCATCAAGTAACACGCAGCTTTCTCAGAGACCAGTGCTCAGTCGGTTTGAAGGAGCACTGTTTTCGGCAACTGTCCTAGATCTGGTAACTGATGGTCAGGCAGGCGGGCGGCTGCCTCCCTGGCTCCCCGCGCGACCCCTCGCCCAAGAGGCGCCGCTCCAAGGCCACGGCACCCGGAGCTGGATCCCGGGCCTGAACCCTAAACCCCGGCGGCCTCCTGGCCTCTCCGACTGTGGGCAGAGACTGATTCCAGCCCTGCCAGCCCCTGGGGATCTCCTCAGGGGCGCCTCACTCTGGAAGGATGCCTCGTTCCCAGATGGGTGCCTGGCTTTGGTCAGCGACTGAAACTGGAACCCGTGGCCGCTAGGGGTCTGCAGGGCCTCGTGGGGCCGCACCAGGGAGGGTCCTCGGGGCTCAGGCCCTGCGGCCTTTAAAAGATTGGCAACTAACTGCACCCCAGAGCTGTTTGGGGCGACGCAGGCGCACAGGGAGAAAAGACAGTGCTTCAAGATTGGGGATCCAGGTACTGGAACAAGGGAGCTGCAAATAATCCCCAGATACAGGCTCTGAGTGTGACTACACAAAATCAAGTTTATTTGGTGATTTAAAAAAAACCATTATTAAGATTATTTATAATGACAAATGCTCAATGTAGAAACTTTGGAAGATATAGAAAAGTATAAGGGAGGCCAATGAGCCCCCAAACTTATAAAACCACTGAAAACATTGTTATATTTTAACAAAACAAGCCATATAGTGCAGTGCTTAAAAGAGTTGGATGCAAAAGCTGGTCTGCTATCAAATCCTGCTATCCCACTTGTTACCTCAGAGACTTTGGACAAGTTGCTTCATCCCTCTGTATATCAGTTTCCTCAACTGTTCAGCGGTATAAATTTTTTAAAAAATGCTTTATAGGTTTGAGGTGAGGGTAACTAATACAATTCCTTTAAAGTGCTGAGAAAGTATCTGCCGTTCAGTAAAAGCTAATATTTATGCTATGGTTATTTTTTTTCTATGTATGTTTTATATTGTTGGCAATTACAAAACAATTTACCTCCCCACAGTATCTTTTAAAACAATTATATCCCGCCCAGCCAGCGTGGCTCAGTAGTTTGGCATTGACCTATGAACCAGGAGGTTACGGTTCAATTCCTGGTCAGGGCACATGCCTAACTGGATCCATCCCCGGTGGAGGGCGTGCAGGAGGGAGCTGATCAATGATTCCCTCTCATCATTGATGTTTCTATCTCTCTCTCCCTCTCCCTTCCTTTCTGAAATCAATAAAAATATATTTAAAAATTTTTAAGTACTCTTCCTTTAAAAAATAAAATAAAATAAAAACAATTATTTCCCAATGGTATTTTAAAACTTTATAGAAATCATTTAAATGGCTGCATAGTATTCCATCGTGTGGCTCTCCCAACATTTTAAACCCATCTTCCTAATGTTAGGCAAAGAATTGCCAAATTTTCACTACCATATATAATTACATGATAAATTATTTTTATAACTTTTTTGTGTCAGATAATTTCTTTAAGATACCTTCTCTGAAAAGCAATTACAGAGTCAAAAGTAGTACTTATTTTTAAGGCTGAGGATACAGAATGCAAAATTACTTTCCTAAAAAGTTTGTACTAATTTCCCCAAACTGTATGAGATGACCTATGGTAACAGAGTGAAATGCGTGGCCTCTCTGACTCCATCTTGTTCAAGCTTGCTTTGTTCCCAAGGCCTTTAGGTTAATAGCTTCTTGCATATGGACAAAACAATCATTAGAGGAATTCTGATTGTGGCATGAGTTTTACAAAAACAGCCCCTTATCAGAAAGAGTGTCTCCCAAGGTGATAAGGGAACTATGCATTGTTTACCAAAGATTTTCAGGAACCTCCAAACCACTCACATCAACTAGGGCAGTGGTCAGAAAACCGCAGCTCTCGAGCCACATGTGGCTCTTTGGCCCATTGAGTGTGACTCTTCCACAAAATACCATGTGCAGTATTTTAAATATGAGGGAAGCTTTTCTCAACAGGTTTCAGGAATTCAGAAACAGCAAAGTGACGTTAGCCTTTATTAAAAAAACCTCTCAATGCTACTGTAACAGAATTAAATTTTTCTCCCTTTAATATTGACATTGGCAACTTTGAAATGCAATGGCTGGATTTAAGAAACAAAGAACTATGGAGCTCAAAATTTGAACGTCTTTGTGCTGATATAGAAATATTGGAGAAAGACAAATGTGAACTTAGTTCACAGCACAAGTGGTCTGCTTTTAAAAACCTGGAGAAGGAAGATATGTTGATTTTTAACACCTGGAATAGTATTCCTGAATCATATAATCAACTGAAAAAACTAGCGTTTGTTTTTCTTTCCTTATTCAGGTCTACATATTTATGCAAACAATCATTGTCAAGCATGAACCTTATCAAGAGTAAATTGAGAAGTCATCTTGTTGATGAGAACCTGGAATCATGACTAAAATTAAAAACAACATACAAACCTGACTTACCCAAACTTTCCAAGGAGATGCAAGGCCATTGTTCACATTAGTGTTTGTCAGTCATTGTCATGATTTCCTTTTATGGGTATTGTAAGGTAAATTGTAAGGAATTTAATTTTATCAATAAATAATATCATTATTAAGTATGATATCAAGTTTTATTCAACGTACCTATAGTTTAACTAAGACTTAAAACTTTAAGTAAAGTTTATTAAGTTAATTTTAGGAAACGTTGTGGAGTGAAAGAAGATGTAGTGCAAGGATTGAGAAAGGTATGTTGAGATGGTTTGGACATATAGAGAGGATGAACAAAAGGAGATAGATGAAACAAGTATACAAGACGAGTGCGGATGGGAGACTTGGAAGGGGTCGACCTCAGTGAACGTACCTCAATCAGATTGAGGACGTTTTTAGCAAAGGCCAGCTTAGGAGTACCCTAATTAAGTTAATAACAATGTACCTACCTTTATAGTTTAAGTTTAAAAAATTTTGCTCTCAAAAAAAATTTCAATCGTTGTACTGTTGATACTTGGCTCTGTTGACTAATGAGTTTGCCGACCACTGAACTAGGGTCAACAGACTAAGTACAATCTTCCTCCGACCCCTCCTGGCACTCAGGTGTCTGTGGTCCTTAATTACCTCTTGCCCCTCCCATTCCCCCTTTCCCTTGAACTCTGTACTTACTTAAAATGAATTTGAGGAACCATTAGGTCTTCCATCTTCTCTACTGGTGCCTTCTAAATCAATAAACCTTTCCTAACTCCAAACTCTGACATTTTGAGTTTTGGCCTTTTGAAGCATCAGGCACACAAACATTGGACTGGTAATACTATTACACTTACACCTTAACTAGCATGGGATATTATTTTAATCTTATAATTTGACATTTAACATACAATTCTTTGTTATATGTCAAAATCAATGTGTGTTTTTTTAAATATTCATTCATCTTTGTGTTTCCTCTATTCTGAACAGCTTGGCCACGTACTTGTACACTGAACGAAATTTCTTATCATTTACACGAACTTTTAATAAGAGAAGGATTTTAATCCTGTTTTATATATATGACAAATATGCTCTCCCAGTTTGTTACTTTAAAAATTGATAGTAGTTCTGCCTTTACAAAAATCAAAACAAAACAAAAAACCACAATAGTTTTCATACATTTTGCAAATGTATAAAGATTTATTAGAGCATACCCATTTGCTAGATCTCCTGCTGGACACATAGGTCAGTGATGAGTTAGACCTGTAGGGTCTCTGCTTTCATGGTGTTTCCTTGCAAGGCAGCAATTCTCAACCTTTTTCATCTCATGGCACACATAACTGATTGCTAAAATTCTTCGTCACACCACAAAATATATTTCTTGCTGATCTGACAAAAAAAGAAGTACAATTTTGATTCATTCACACTGGATGGATATTGTTGTGTTGGTTGTTGCTTTTTTTTATTTTATTTGACAAATCTAAGGGAAAAGAGGTTAGTGCATGTTTTAAAAATTCTTGCAGCCCCGGCTTGTTTGGCTCACTGGATAGAGTGTCAGCCTGGGGACTGAAGAGTCCCAGGTTCAATTCCAGTCAAGGGCATGTACCTTGGTTGCGGGCGCGTCCCCATTAGGAGATGTGCAGGAGGCAGCTGATTGATGCTTCTCTCTCATCGATGTTTCTAACTCTCTATCCCTCTCCCTTCCTCTCTGTAAAAAAATCAATAAAATATATTAAAAAAAAAATTCTTGCAGCACACCAGCTGAAAATATCTGCTCTAAGGCAAATTTGGTTCTTTTTGCCATTGCATTGTATTCCAATACTTTATTTAACAAATATTAACCTTTATTTATATTTGTTTAAAGGTTTCTAATTTGATTCTAAATTTATTTTGGCATATGCCATTGGATGAGAACCTAAGTTAATATTGTATTTGTTACACCAACACCACTTACTTAATACTCCTTTTCTTCTGCCCTGATGTGTAATACTACTTTTGTCATATAGTATAACAAGTCCTATCTAATAAAATAGTAATATGCAAATTAACCTTCACTCTGTGACAAAGATGGCGGCACCCATAGCAGCTGGGGCAGGATGCTGGCAGCATCACCCCAGCAACATGAGCCCAGCAGGCATTGCTGTGGTGACCTGGAACAGGCAAGCGCCCAGCAGGGCCTGCTGGCGCATCTCTGTGGGGACCCCTGAGCAGGCAAGCGTGGCCCGCAGGCAGCGCCTAGCAGGGCCTGCTTGCTTGTCACCATGGTGGAGCAGTCAGGCCCCGCAGAGAGCAAAGAACCACAGGGAGTGGGCCTAAGCCGTCAGTAGGACATCCCCTGAGGGCTCATGGATTGGAGAGGGTGCAGGTTAGGCTGAGGGCACCCCTCTCCTCTCCCCCTCCCCATGCACGAATTTCATGCACCAGGCCTCTAGTCTATATATATAAAAGGCTAATATGCTAAGTGTCCGACCATCTGACTGGTCACTGTGACATGCACTGACCACCAAGGGGCAGACACTCAACACAGGAGCTGCTGAGCTGCAGTGACTTGGCAGTGGCGTTTCTCAGGTGACATATTCTGAAACCAGAGAGGAGGGAACCCAATTCCACCTTTGGCCATGGGTTATGTTGTTGCTGGGGCACTGTCAGCCCTGAATCTGATTTACTGCACACTTGCATTTGTGTTCCACACCCTGTACAAAAACAACTTTGTAGAGTGCCCTTTAACACTCCAGGATCCCACAGGGGATGTCAGAGAGCTAGTTTCAAATCGATCCCCATAGGCCAGGCTGAGGGACCCCACCTGCTGGAGAGATCCCTGCTCACTACGCAGATGCTGGGGAGGGACCAAGGGAGGCTGGCTCTAGGGTGTGTCTGATCCATTTCTCCTAGTCCTGCCCTGTTGGCCACCTTTTTATTAATTTCCTTTCAGTGTGCACAAACCCATGTGCCAGGTCACTAGTTTATAATAAGATTTGTTTCTGGACTACATATTCTGTTCAATTGATGTTTTTCCATTTTTCTATGAACTTACTATGATCAGATGTATTTCATTATTATAACTTTAAAGTATATTTTAACTCTGGGAGTATCAGTTCCCTTTTTACTCTTTAGAAAATTATCTTAGATCTTCTCTTTTGTGAAGACACAGAAAGAAGGCAGATATTGGCAAATCAGGACCCTCACCAATAACTGAATTTGCCAATGCCTTGATCTTGGACTTCCCAGACTCCAGAACAGTGAGATATAACTGTTGTTTAAGCCACCCAGTCTTTGGTAATTTGGAAAGCAGCCAAACAAAGACAACTTGCTTCTCCTTTTCAAATATTTACAGCTTATTTTTCTTTTCTCCTGAAGTTTATGAACTCTAAATTCCAAAATGGGTGGAGAAACCAAGATGGCGGCATAGGTAAACACCGGAGTTTGCTGCCTCACACAACCACTTCAAAAATACAACTAAAAGACGAAACAGACATCATCCAGAACCACAGGAAGGCTGGCTGAGTGGAAATTCTACAACTAGAAGGAAAGAGAAAAGCATACTGAGACTCAGAGGCGGTGCAGTGCGGAAGTAAAATACTAAGACTCCCAACAGCAGACTAGAGGATCGCAAGAATCAAGTCAACGATTTGAAATGCAAAGAAGCAAAAAACGCCCAACTGGAAAAGCAAAATGAAAAAAGAATCCAAAAATATGAAGATAGTGTAAGGAGCCTCTGGGACAGCTTCAAGAGTACCAACATCCGAATTATAGGGGGGCCAGAAGAAGAGAGACAGCAAGATATGGAAAACCTATTTGAAGAAATAATGACTGAAAACTTCCCCTACCTGGTGAAAGAAATAGACTTACAAGTCCAGGAAGCGCAGAGAACCCCAAACAAAAGGAATCCAAAGAGGACCACACCAAGACACATCATCATTAAAATGCCAAGAGCAAAAGACAAAGAGAGAATCTTAAAAGCAGCAAGAGAAAGAAACTCAGTTACCTACAAGGGAGTACCCATACGACTGTCAGCTGATTTCTCAACAGAAACTTTGCAGGCCAGAAGGGAGTGGCAAGAAATATTCAAAGTGATGAATGCCAAGAACCTACAACCAAGATTACTTTATCCAGCAAAGCTATCATTCAGAACTGAAGGTCAAATAAAGAGCTTCACAGATAAGAAAAAGCTAAAGGAGTTCATCACCACCAAACCAGTATTATATGAAATGCTGAAAGGTATCCTTTAAGAAGAGGAAGAAGGAGAAAAAGGTAAAGATACAAATTATGAACAACAAATACACACCTATCAACAAGAGAATCTGAAAATCAAGTGAATAATCTGATGAACAGAATGAACTGGTGATTATCATAGAATCAGGGACATAGAAAGGGAGTGGACTGACTATTCTTTGGGGGGAAAGGGGTGTGGGGGATGTGGGAAGAGACTGAACAAAAATTGTGCACCTATGGATGAGGACAGTGGGTGGGGAGTGAGGGTGGAGGGTGGGGTGGGAATTGGGTGGAGGGGAGTTATGGGGGGAAAAAGAGGAACAAATGTAATAATCTGAACAATAAAGATTTAATTAAAAAAATAAATAAATAAATTCCAAAATGGTGCTAAACAATAAAAGAAGACAAAACATCCTTACTTTTATTAGAAATATATACAATATATTTTAAAATCAACTTTGGTTTTTATAAAATAAAAACCTTCTATTATACATGTAAAATCCAAAATGTTTGACATAATCGTGATCCCAAAAATATAAAAAATATTTCTTTTTTTAAAATATATTTTTATTGATTTCAGATAGGAAGGGAGTGGTAGAGAGAGCTAGAAACATCAATAATGAGAGAGAATCATTGATTAGCTGCCTCCTGAATGCCCCTCCCCAACCCATGGGGATCAAGCCTGCAATCCAGGCATGTGCCCTGATGAGGAATAGAACCATGACCTCCTGGTTCATAGGTCAATGCTTAACCACTGAGCCACTGGCTGGGCAAGATATAGAATATTTCTATTTCCTCAATAAATTTTCCTGTGCCTCTGACTAGTCACTCACATCTTCACTCACCTAGGGTAACCACTGATCTGAGATCTTGCACTAGAGATTAGTTTTGATTTTTAAGAAATGCCATGTAAATGTAGTTATATAGTATATATTCTTTTGTGGTCTGGCTTCTTTGATTAAGCATGATATTTTTTAGATTCATCCATGTTATTACATGTATCAGTAATTTATTCACTTTTATCACTGAAAACTTCATTATATGAATATACCACAATTTGTTTACTCATACTTCTGTAGATATATATTTGAATTATTTCAAGTCTTTGACAATGATAAATACAGCTGCTGGAGCTGACCAGCAGACCCTGAGTGATGGATGAATTATTACTCTGACATAGGATTGCTGTGAAAGAGAGGACTAAGGGACTGCCTGGCTAAAGAACCAGACAGCTTTGATTGCCTGTCTCATCACGCTTTTATTGTAACAGCAGTTTGAGATAAAATTTATCTTTTAGATACAATCAGTAGGGTAAGTAATCTTGGGGAGTACACATGTACCTGCAGTGTCCTTTAAGCAAGGACACCTAAAGATTAATCATAAGGATTCCAGTGAACACCTGAGGGTCTGCACATGCACAGACTTGTTTGGAAAGGTCAAGGAAAAATTAGGAATGACCACCTTCAGCCAAACTCCCCTAAGTCAGAATTCTGATAAACAGGGCAGGCCACCTTCAGCTCACTTCCCTTTTCGGAATGTCCTCCTTACAAACCTTCCAACCAAGTCTCCTGTGCTTCCCTATATACAGCTTCAATGAAAGTTTTGTAAATGTAGTTTTAATTTCTCTTGGGTAAATGCCAAGCAGTGGATTTGATGGGCTATATGGCAACTATACATAAACTTCACAGAAATTGCCAAAATGTTCTCCATAGAGACTGAACCGTTTTACATTCCTTCCAGAAAAATATGAGAGCTCCAGTTGCTCCAGAGTCTTGCTAATATTTAATATTGGCAGTTTTTTAAATTTTTATTTTAATCCTTCTATTGGGTGATTGTGGTTTTAATTTACATTTCTCTTATGACTAAGGATTTTGAGCATAGATTTTCATGGGTTTATTGGTCGTTCATATATCTTTTTGTGGTAGGCATAATTCGAAGATGACTCTCATGACCTTTCCTCCCAGTGTTATTCCCATGATTACATTATGTTACATAGCAAAAAAGTTTTTCCCAATGTAAGTAGGGTTACAAATCAGTTGACTTTTAAATAGGCAGACTATCCATGCAGCTTAATTTAATCACATAAGCCCTTTTAAAGCAGAGCATTTTCTTTTTCATATGTAATTTTTTTATTGATTGAATGATTTTATTGTATTTTTTGATTGGATGATTTTAGAGAGTGACATCAATTTGTTGTTTCACTTATTTATGCACTCATTTGTTGATTCTTGTATGAGCCTGACTGGGGATTGAACCCACAGTCTTGGTGAATCCAGATGATGCTCTCACCAACAGAGATACCAGGCCAGGGCAGCAGAGCATTTTCTGAGACTGGTAGTAGAAGAGAAAGTCAGATATATCTGAAAAATAAGATGGATTTGATATGAGGAAGGGTCTCTATTGCTCATATGAAGAGGGCCACAGGATAAAGATTTGAGAATGGCTTCAAGAAGCTGAGCACAGTCCCCAGTCAACGGCCAACAAAAAATGGGCACTTCATTCTTACAACCATGTGGAATTGAATTCTGACAAAAAACTGAATGAGCTTGGAAGTGGATTTTTCCCCAGAGACTCCAAATAAGAACCCAGTCAAAACAGCCTCTTGAAAGACACTAACCAAAGTACCCAGTTGAGCCCACCTGGACTTCTGACCTTCAGAAATGTGATATAATAAATGGGTGTTTTTATAAGCCATTTAGTGATATGTTATGGCACAAAAGAAAATGAATGCACTTCTTTCATGAAGTGTCTGTTCCAACTTTTACCATTTTGTTTTGAGTTTTTTGTTATTTAAATATATATATACTAGGGGCCCGGTGCACGAAATTCGTGCACTGGGTGTGTGTGGGGGGGAGTGTCCCTCAGCCCAGCCTGCCCCCTCTCACATACTGGGAGCCTTCAGGTGTTGACCCCCATCACCCTCCAATCGCAGGATCGGCCCCTTGCCCAGGCCTGACGCCTCTGGCCTAGGCATCCGGCCCGGGCAGCGGGGACCCACAGCTGCAGCGGCCCCGCGATCGTGGGCTTCGCTTTAGGCCCAGGCAAGGGACCCCTAGCTCCTGGGACTGCCAGCTTCGACCGTGCCCAGCTCCCATCGCTGGCTCCACCCCTACTTCCTGCTATCACTGGCCAGGGTGGAAAAGGCACCTGATTCTCCGATCATGGCGGGGGGCAGGGCAAAGGCGGCCCCAGGGCCGCCTTTGCCCTGCCCCCCAGCTCTTAGCTCCCCCCTGGGTTTCCTATCACTGTCAGTGGCATGGGGCTTCTTCCTGCTTTCCTTTTCGCCTCCCTGCATTGTGCCTACATATGCAAATTAACCGCCATCTTGTTGGCAGTTAACTGCCAATCTTAGTTGGCAGTTAATTTGCATATAGCCCTGATTAGCCAATGAAAAGGGTATCGTTGTACGCCAATTACCATTTTTCTCTTTTATTAGTATAGATACAATATTTCAATACAGAGTTATAAATTTTTAAAACATATTTTAAATATGTCATTTGTCAGCTATATATACTGAGACTATTTTCTGCCAGCTAATGGCTTGTTTTTTCATTTCTTAATGGTGTTTTTTAAAAATGCTTTAATTTTTATCAAGTCCAATTATCAATTTTTGTTTGTTTGTTTAATAGTTAAAGTTTGCCTTTTTGCCCTAAGACGTCTTTGTCTATTTTGGCTGCTGTAACAAAATACAATAGACTGGGTATCTTACAAACAATAGCAATTTCTCACAGTTCTAGAAGCTCGAAGTTCAAGATCATGGTGCCATCATGGTCAAGCAAGGGCTCTCTCCTGGGTCACAGACTTCTTTTTTTGTGTCCTCACATAGCAGAGGGGTTAGGGGGTCTCCCTGGAGTCTCTTTTCATAGGGAATTAATCCCATTCATAAAGACTCGACCTTCATGACCTAATCACTTCCTGAAGGCCCCACCTACTAGTACCATCACCTTTGGAGGTTAGGATTTCAACATATGAATTTTGCAGGGGGGGGGGGGGGGGCGCAAAGGGGACACAAACATTTAGATAATAGCACAACCTTTGAAGCATGGTAGCAACTATCTCGGGTAAAAATTGCTGTTTAATATTTTAACCATGCTGTTCTGGCTTCTGTAATTATTTGCTTGCTAAAATAATAGAAAAGTTATTTTGATTTTCTGAACTTATATAAGTTATCCCATTCGACTGAATACTCCATTGATTGTGGTTTGAATACCCCATTGGTTGTGGTCTTATTTGTCTTTCAAAACGCATTTCTCTGCACCTGGAGGCCCAGACAGCACAATTACTTTAAATTGCCTCAGTGGCTCCAGATAATGTGTTTCTGTTGACTCAGTGGTCCCAAGACCTGACCAGGACAGCACAATTACTTTAAATTGCCTCAGTGGCCCCAGATAATGTGTTTCCGTTGACTCAGTGGTCCCAAGACCTGAAACTATAATTAATCTTTGTAGATAACTAACTTGTTCAATCTAAGCTTCTGTAACAAACTGCTTTTGCAAACCAGGTTCCTCATTCCAAACCTCAAGATGTAATCAATACCTTTGTGACATTTGAGTCTGATGCTTCGGCCAAGGGGGCACTGAGAGATTTGGAGCCACTTCTCCCTTGCAGTCACCGGATTTATTGATTAAATAACTCATTGATTTGATCTTGCATCCTGTGTGTCACTCGTGGGGACATTACAATACCTTAAGGCCATTTTCTCCTACATCTTCTAGAAATATGAAATATAGGCACAGTTTTTATGCTTGGGTGTAGGTCTACTTTGGATTTAATTTCCTGTGTGGTGTGAGAGATTGAAGTTTGGCAGGGGGCAGGGGGAGAGGAGGGGACTTTGGGAAGATTTTTTGTTTGTTTTGGCAATGTATTCATTCAGTTTTGATATCAGGATTTTGTTGGGCTCATAAAATGAATTTGGAACTATTTCCCTCCTCTGTTTTTTGAGGGGAAAATTGATAAGATTATTATTTTTTCCAAAATATTTTATAGAACTCAAATGTAAAGCCATGTGTATTTGGAATTTTCCTTATAAATGGCTTTTATTTAAGAACGTAATTTCTTTACAAGATATAGTGGTACACAAATTTTCTCTTTTCTCTTTCTTCTTGTGTTAGTGTAGATAATCTGTTCTTTGGAAGGAATAATCTAGGTTTTAAATGTCTTGGCACAGAGCTGTTCAAACTATTTCCTTAGAACCCTTTTGATGTCTATAGGATTTTTATTGCTACCCCCTCTTTCATTCTTAATATTGATAGTTTGCATTGTCTCCTGTGTTTTATTGATCAGTATAGCTTGAGATTCGTCCATTTTATTTAGCTTAAAAATGATTTTTATTGACTTTATATTTTCTAATTTTCTCTAAAATTCCCTCTTTGATTCACTGTTTATTTAAAATTTTTTTAGTTGCCAAATAGTTGGAGATTATCCAGGTATCTTTTTTAAGAGGGTTTATTTAGATAAATTTTACATACAGCAAAACCTAACTTTTAAAGTTTACAGTTGTATGAGTTTTAACACACATATACTGCCATGTGACTAGCACCACAGCCAAGATATAGAATTTTTCATCATCAGCTGAAGTTGAGGAAGAATGAGGCTCAAAAAGTCTCCCAAACACTAAGAACAGCATGTGCAGAAGAAACTCCAAAGCTGATAAGGCTTCTCATGCTTGAAAAATTCTAAGTAGCTTAATGTGGAATAAATAAACAAAGATGCAGTGAGTTGGAAGGATTGCTAGAGACTGGTTTGTGATTGAAAGGGCGAGGACTACGCCCTCCATCTTTTCCTAGATCCTCCATTTTGGGGCAGCCATGTGCTAGGCAAGACTTCTTCCCGGAAGACCAAGCCTCTGCTAGCCACACCCAGGATTTCTTTAAACTAACCAATGACAATCAAGGGAAGTGCGCGCCATAGATATGACCACATCCTGTGTAACAAGACACCGACTTGTGCCTGGCCAATCGGCGGGGCCCACAGTCCCCTCTCCTCCCCTTACTCCACCCCCCTATAAAACTCCTCTTCCCACTGGGCTAGCTCTCTCTCTGCCACTTGCTTCTGTGCCAGTAAGGAGGGTAGGGGAGCCAAGCCCGAGTTTGAATAAAAGACTCTTTGCTGATTGAGAAACTAAGATGGCAGCATAGATAAACACCGGGAAATTGCAGCCTCCCACAACAATTGAAAATTACATCAAAAACACAAAATGGACATCATCCAGAACTTCAGGAAGGCTGGCTGAGTGTAAATTCTACAACTAGAAGGAAAGAAAAGCACACTGAGAGCCAGAGGAGCTGCGGAGGTGGAGTGCAGAGGTACAGGGGTCCGCACGCGTGGAAAGGGTCTGGCACCTGAGGACTCGGCTGTCTCTTTGAATCCCGAGGGAGACACAAGCTCCCGACGGCTCTGAAATCCGGTTCCGGGAAGTCTCTGGGGACCCAGAACTCATACGCGGAGAAACTGGTCTGTCTGGCAGCGGGCGATCTTGAGGGCGGCTTTCCCTCAGAGGTGCTTGCAGCCATTGCCGGAACACTGGGACTCGACTCTTTAGGGCGGGGCTGAGGCTCCGCCATAGCTGCTTGCTCCGCCCTTTGATTCCTTGAGACCCCGCCCCGCCCCGGCTGCGGCAGAGGCTTTTGCATATGAATGCCCCGGCCATTTGCAACCTGTAATTACCTAACTGCAGCCAGGCCAGATAGACCCAGAGCTTCCAAGAGAAGGCCCAAGGCCCCACAGCGGCTTGCATTGCTACACAGCTGAGCAGCATCAGGGCACTTCCAAACTCCAAAAAAAAGGAAGGGGAATCCACAGTTCTCTTCGTAGTTCCTGCTGTGTAACCTCAGGCAGAGGCTAAATTAGCACCTCCTTAGATCCAAGAGCCACTGTACCCAGTGGTCAGAGGGGGACCATCCAGATCACAACTCCTCATATCCATAAGGGACACACTCAGGGTGCAGTCTCAGTGAGCACCAAAGCCCCACTGAAGCAAGCCTTGCTCCAGAAGGGTGTCTCCAGCACAGAAGTTCTCCCACTGCAGACACAACTGATTCTCACTGCCAATTGGCCTGGAGGTCAATTCCTCCCAGTGATCCTACAACAACCAAGGCATAGCTACAACAAGACTGTGCACAAAGCCCATAAGGGGGTGCACCAAGAGTGTCCACCTCAGGTAACTGGAGAGGCTGAGCCACTGGGCCCTACAGGACACCTAGCACACAAAGCCACTCTATCAACACAGGGAAGCAGCCAAAATGCAGAGACAAAGAAACAGGTCACAAATGGCAGAAACGGAGGAAAGCAAATGACTGGATATAGAGTTCAAGGCCACGTTTATAAGGTTTTTCAAGAATTTTATGGAAACTGCCGATAAATTTAATGAGTCCCTCAATAAGTATAGTGAGACCATGGAGGACATGAAAAAGGACCAACTAGAAATTAAGCATACACTGACTGAAATAAAGAATAATTTACAGAGATCCAACAGCAGACAAGAGGATCCCAAGAATCAAGTCAAAGATTTGAAATACAAAGAAACAAAAAATACCCAACCAAAAAAGAAAAGAGATTCCAAAAATATGAAGATAGTGTAAGGAGCCTCTGGGACAACTTCAAGCATACCAACATCAGAATTATAGGGGTGCCAGAAGAAGAGAGACAGCAAGTTATGGAAAACCTATTTGAAGAAATAATGACTGAAAACTTCCCCTACCTGGTGAAAGAAATAGACTTACAAGTCCAGGAAGCGCAGAGAACCCCAAACAAAAGGAATCCAAAGAGGACCACACCAAGACACATCATCATTAAAATGCCAAGAGCAAAAGACAAAGAGAGAATCTTAAAAGCAGCAAGAGAAAAACAGTCTGTTACCTACAAAGGAGTACCCATATGACTGTCAGCTGATTTCTCAACAGAAACTTTGAAGGGAGTAGCAAGAAATATTCAAAGTGATGAATGCCAAGAACCTACAACCAAGATTACTTTATCCAGCAAAGCTATCATTCAGAATAGAAGGTCAGATAAAGAGCCTCACGGATAAGAAAAAGCTAAAGGAGTTCATCACCACCAAACCAGCATTATATGAAATGCTAAAAGGGATTCTTTAAGAAGAGGAAGAAGAAAAAGGAACTCTTCCCATTTGCCACAGCATGGATGGAACTGGAGAGTGGATAAATACCACATGATCTCACTCATTTGTGGAATATAATGAACAACATAAACTGACGAACAAGGACTGATCCAGAGACGGAGAGGCATTGATTGGACTGTCGGGCTTTGGAGGGAGGGGAGGGGAGGGTGGGGGTAAGGGGGAAAGATCAACCAAAGGACTTACATGCAGGCATATAGGCCTAACCAATGGACACGGACAACGGGGGGGCGGGGGGGTGAGGGCATGAGCGGGGGGGGGGATAGAGGGTAACGTGGGGACAAGGACACATATGTAATATCTTAATCAATAAAAAATATATTAATAAAAAAAAAAGACTCTTTGCTTTTGCATCGGACATGGCTGGCTCCCTGGTGGTCTTTTGGGGATCCTGAAATCTAGGCATAACAGTGATAAGGATGTATTTCAAGCAGAACAAGGTGAAGCTTCTTCCCAAGTTTCCTAAGCAAGCATGAGATTCTATGACCAGATCCCTACTCTAAAAAGATCTCTCTGTAGGCAATGTGGACGACAGATTGGTGGGGGTGAGATGGAAACAGGGATGCAAAACAAGTGAGAGATGGTGAGGGCCTAAATCGCCACTGTCACAGTGGGACAGAGAACAGAACACCCTTTTGGAAGAATAATGCACCAGACAGTTCCTTAATTGCCAAATGTTGCAGCCTCTTTTAGTTTTAATCCTGCCTGGCTTCTCTCTACCACTTTGACACTCTTAATTATCTTCCTTTTTGGAAGTTTACTTCCTTTGTTGTAACACATCAAACTCTTCCTTCTAGTAGCTTACTTTTCCTCAGTCCCCCACAGAGACTCGTTCACTACTTACTCCCTACATTTAGTTGTTACTTTAGGTTCTCTTTCTTCATCACCTCCTATACTCTTTAGAAGAGAACTTACCCTCATGGCTCTGAAACAGGAATTTTTCCTAAAACAGGTTTTAGGAAAATGTAGAAATCAAGGGGACCATGGAAAGAAGCACAGGGCTGCAGAACTGCAGAAGTATATTTCCATAGAATAGGGAAACTGAAAAGCTGCAACAGGTACATTTCCATAGAATGAGGGAGCTGGGAACAGCAAAAGGTCTATATTTACAAAATAAAGGGAAGGAAGCACTTCGTGCAGAAGGAGAAGAAGAAAGCCCAAAGGGAATAGGAAAACAACAAGGAAGGTGGGGGCGACCTCACATGTCGCATGTGAGGTTGACCTTTGAGCTCAGGAGTTACTATAGTAACTAGTCTAAGGGAATAGTGACCAACCAGAGGGGATATCAAGGCACAAGGATCTGTAGCCTCATAGGAAAAAGGAATTCTGTGGGACCCTTTCCTCCTCCCCATGTGGGAGTCCATTCTTGGGACTCTTTCCCTCTCCCCACGTGGGAGTCTGTACTTGTTATTCAATAAATCTCCACCTTTGCTATACTATCCTCTGTCCGTGGATTCATTCATCGACTCCAGCGGACAAAGAATCTGAGTTCCAGTCCAGCCCCAAAATTCCGTTTCAATATAATTGCTTTCCCTTTGTGGATTCTAATTTATTAAATTCTTAATAAATTAGTAGGCAGGATTCTAGAATTAATTTCTCATTAATGCTATATAGTATGTGAGATTTGTTCATATCCTAGAGAGCATATTTAAATATGTCTCACTAACATTTTTCTGGATTCACCTAGGCAGTTCTGCGCAACTTAACAAAGGAGATATGCTCTGGAAAAATGCTTCCTTAGGTGGTTCTGTGGTTGTTCCAATGTCATAGAGTGCACTTCCACAAACCTGGATGGTAAGGTAGAGCCTACTATTGTAATTGTACCAGCTATACTTTTTTAGGTCTGAAAGCACAGTGGGTTTGTTGGCAACAGCATCGCCACAAAAACATGAATAATTGCGTGCAAGCCCTGATATTTGGCTTCTCTCTTTGTAATGCAAATGTATGACTTAAGCTTTGAATTATGAGGGATTAAAAGGGACATCCAGAGGCTATCTCTGTCTCTAATAAACGCATTGCCAATCACTGGACTAGACAGAGAGCCAGGCTACCTCCCCCTACTGAAGCTCCTTTGTTTAACATCTTGATTTATTTCTTTAACTGACCACTTGAACTGGTTGCTTTTTTCTCTCCTGGCACTTCAGATTCCCACTCTTATGTTTTAAATTCAGCAATAAGGAGTAAGCCCTTGCCTGGCCAATGTGGCTCAGTGTTTGAGCATTGACCCATGAACCAAGCGATCACCAGTTTGATTCCCTGTCA
The DNA here is from genome assembly GCF_963259705.1 of Myotis daubentonii. Classification (NCBI taxonomy): domain Eukaryota; kingdom Metazoa; phylum Chordata; class Mammalia; order Chiroptera; family Vespertilionidae; genus Myotis; species Myotis daubentonii. The sequence continues at coordinate 32,391,650 of NC_081841.1, forward strand.
GGGCACATGCCCGGGTTGCAGGCTCAATCCCCAGTAGGGGACCTGCAGGAGGCAGAGGATGGATGTTTCTAATCTCTCTATACCTCTCCCTTCCTCTTTCTCTAAAATCAATGAAATGTATTTTTCTATCTCTAATTTCTTTATTGGTTAAGGTATTACAAATGTGTCCTCATCCCCTTATTAACCGCCCCCCCCCCCCGCCGCCCCGCCCCAGCCCCCCTGCCACTCATGCTCTCATCCCCCTGTTGTCCATGTCCATTGGTTTGGCTTATATGCATGCATACAAGTCCTTTGGTTGATCTCTTCCCCTTACCCCCACCCTCCCCTACTTCCCCTCTGATGATTGATAGTCTGATCGCTGTTTCTCTGTCTTAGGATCTGTCCCTGTTAATCAGTCTATGTTGTTCTCTACATTCCACAAATGAATGAGATCATGTGGTATTTATCTTTCTCTGACTGGCTTATTTCACTTAGCATAATGCTCTCCAGTTCCATCCATGCTGTTGCAAATGGCAAGAATTTCTTCTTTTTTACTGCAGCGTAGTATTCCATTGTGTAGATGTACCACAGTTTTTTAATCCACTCATCTGCTGATGGGCACTTAAGCTGTTTCCAAATCTTAGCTATGGTGAATTGTGCTGCTATGAACATAGGGATGCATATATCTTTTCTGGTTGGTGTTTCTGGCTTCTTGGGATATATTCCTAGAAGTGGGATCACTGGGTCAAATGGGAGTTCCATTTTTAGTTTTTTGAGGAAACTCCATACTGTCCTCCACAGTGGCTGCACCAGTCTGCATTCCCACCAGCAGTGCAGAAGGGGTCCTTTTTCTCCACATCCTCTCCAACACTTGTTGATTGTTGATTTGTTGATGATAGCCATTCTGACAGGTGTGAGATGATACCACATTGTCGTTTTGATTTGCATCTCTCCTATAATTAGTGACTTTGAGCATGTTTTCATGTCATTCGGCCTTCTGTATGTCCTCTTTCGAAAAGTGTCTATTTAGGTCCATTGCCCATGTTTTGATTGGATTGTTTATCTTCATTTTGTTAAGTTGAATGAGTTCCCTGTAAATGTTGGAGATTAAACCCTTATCGGTGATATCATTTGCAAATATGTTCTCCCATGCAGTGGGCTTTCTTGTTGTTTTGTTGGTGGTTTCCTTTTCTGTGCAAAAGCTTTTTATTTTGAAGGCATCCAAACTGGAAAAGAAGAAGTAAAACTGTCCTTATTTGCAGATGACATGATACTGTACATAGAAAACCCTAAAGACTCCATCAAAAAATTATTAGACTTAATAAATGAATTCGGCAATGTAGCAGCATACAAAATTAATGCCAAGAAATCTATGGCATTTCTTTACACCAATAGTGAACTTACAGAAAGTGAGACTAAAAAAGCAATCCCATTTACCATCGCACCAAAAAAATTAAGATACCTAGGAATAAACCTAACTAAGGAGGTAAAAGACATATGCGAAAAACTACAGGATACTGAAAAAAGAGATAGAGGAAAACATAAACAGATGGAAGAACATACCGTGTTTATGGATTGGTAGAATCAACATCATCAAAATGTCCATACTAGCTCATAGCCACTTGGCCTGGAGGTCAAACCCTCCCTGGGATTAGCTACAACAATCAAGGTTTAACTATAAGATTGCGAACAAAGACCACTAGGGGGTGCACCAAGGAAGCATAACAAAATGCGGAGACAAAGAAACAGGACAAAATTGTCAAAGGAAGATATAGAGTTCAGAACCACACTTTTAAGGTCTCTCAAGAACTGTTTAGAAGCCGCCGATAAACTTAATGAGATCTACAAGAAAACTAATGAGACCCTCGATGCTATATTGGGGAACCAACTAGAAATTAAGCACACACGGACTGAAATAATGAATATTATACAGACTCCCGACAGCAGACCAGAGGAGCGCAAGAATCAAGTCAAAGATTTGAAATGCGAGGAAGCAAAAAACACCCAACGGGAAAAGCAAAATGAAAAAAGAATCCAAAAATGCGAGGATAGTGTAAGGAGCCTCTGGGACAACTTCAAGCGTAACAACATCAGAATTATAGGGGTGCCAGAAGATGAGAGAGACCAAGATATTGAAAACCTATTTGAAGAAATAATGACAGAAAACTTCCCCCACCTGGTGAAAGAAATGGACTTACAAGTCCAAGAAGCCCGGAGAATCCCAAACAAAAGGAATCCAAAGAGGACCACACCAAGACACATCATAATTAAAATGCTAAGAGCAAAAGACAAAGAGAGAATCTTAAAAGCAGCAAGAGAAAGAAACCGAGTTACCTACAAGGGAATACCCATACGACTGTCAGCTGATTTCTCAACAGAAACTTTGCGGGCCAGAAGGGAATGGCAAGAAATATTCAAAGTGATGAATACCAAGAACCTACAACCAAGATTACTTTATCCAGCAAAGCTATCATTCAGAATTGAAGGTCAGATAAAGAGCTTCACAGATAAGGAAAAGCTAAAGGAGTTCATCACCACCAAACCAGGATTATATGAAATGCTGAAAGGTATCCTTTAAGAAGAGGAAGAGGAAGAAAAAGGTAAAGATACAAATTATGAACAACAAATATGCATCTATCAACAAGTGAATCTAAGAATCAAGTGAATAAATAATCCGATGAACAGAATGAACTGGTGATTATAATAGAATCAGGGACATAGAAAGGGAATGGACTGACTATTCTTGGGGGGGAAAGGGGTGTGGGAGATTCGGGAAGAGACTGGACAAAAATCGTGCACCTATGGTTGAGGACAGTGGGTGGGGAGTGAGGGTGGAGGGTGGGGCAGGAACTGGGAGGAGGGGAGTTATGGGGGGGGAAAAAAGAGGAACAAATGTAATAATCTGAACAATAAAGATTTAATTAAAACAAACAAACAAACAAAAAAAAACAAAACAAAATGTCCATACTATCCAAAGCAATCTATAGATTCAATGCAATCCCCATTAAATTACCAATGGCATATTTCACAGATCTAGAACGAATGTTCCAAAAATTCATCTGGAATAAAAAAAGACCTCAAACTGCTGCAGCAATCCTGAGAAAGAAGAACAAAGTAGGTGGGATCTCAATACCAGATATCAAGCTGTATTACAAAGCCACTATTCTTAAAACAGCTTGGTACTGGCACAAGAACAGACATATAGATCAATGGAATAGAATAGAGGACCCAGAAATTGAACCAAACCACTATGCCCAATTAATATTCGACAAAGGAGGCAAGAGCATACGATGGAGTCAAGACAGTCTCTTCAATAAATGGTGTTGGGAAAATTGGACAGATACATGCAAAAAGATGAAACTAGACCACCAACTTACACCATACACAAAAATAAACTCAAAATGGATAAAGGACTTAAACGTACGACGGGAAACCATAAAAATACTAGAGGAATCCATAGGCAGCGAAATCGCAAACATATGCCAAAGGAATTTCTTCTCTGATACTGCTCCTAGGGCAATGGAAACTAAAGAGAAAATAAACAAATGGGACTACATCGAAATGTATTTTTTAAAAAGAGTGAGTCCTTAGAACCCCAGGCCCCCATTCTCAACCACAGTGAAAGCAGAAGCTTGGGCCTATTCGTCCTTTCCTCATTGCTGTGTGCTTCCTAGGGCCCATATGCTCCTGGGCCTGTAAGTAATACCAGTAGACTCGTTTTCTGTATATAAATATATTTTATTGATTTTTTTTTTTTTTTTTTTACAGAGAGGAAGGGAGAGGGATAGAGAGTTAGAAACATCAATGAGAGAGAAACATAGATCAGCTGCCTCCTGCACACCCCCCACTGGGGATGTGCCCGCAACCAAGGTAGATGCCCTTGACCAGAATCGAACCTGGGACCCTTCAGTCCGCTGGCTGATGCTCTATCCACTGTGCCAAACTGGTTAGAGCTAAACTCTTTTTTTTTTTTTCTTCAATGTTTCCTGGTGGTTAGTTAGGTTGGTCCAGTTGTTTGTAACATTAGTTCAGAAGGGGGAGCTGTGAATGGGCCCAAGTGAATGCCCTCAGTTATTTGTAGAAAACAACATAACATGATTATGTGCAAACTGAAACCTGCTCAAAACAGTAATGCTTTGGACTATGATTGCCTCCACATCATTAGGCAACAGGACTTTTTCAGCTCTATCTTCATGAACCTAGCAGTTTGATCCAAAAAAGTTCATATAGATCAAAATTTCTTGTTGTCTGTTGTTTCAACTTAAAAATACATACAAATTTTGTACTCTACACTGTAACATCACCACCACCATTAATAAACCATATCCATTTTCTGAATCAGTATGTTCCAGCATCTGACATTCTGTCTGAATTCAATAAATATTTGTTGAATGATTATATAATATATCTAAGTTGACGTTAATGGGGAAAAATAGATCTTCCCAGATCTTCAAGTAAAATCAATGCACTAGGAATATGCCCCATTGTTATTGGAAGTGGAGTTCTTGGGGTGCCTCAAGGAAAATAATTTCCTGAGGACCCCATGGAAGAATAGGATTTCATGGAAAGCTTTATTGATCATGTAAAATTAAGGGGGTTCGGCTCCACAGTCCCAAATCTGTCCGTCTAGCCATGAAAAAGTCCAATCTTGTCTTGAACAGGGCCAGAATTAAGGCCACTGCCCGGAATTTTTGCTCCATATTAAAGTCCAGTCTAGTCTAGCTTAGCTTGTGTTCCCAACTAAAGTCCATTGTGTGTGGGGCCGATGGCCATGTGGTTGCTTAAAGCCACATGACTGTGGAGAGAGAACAAGTGAGTACAGATCATAGAGCTAGAGTAAATTGAGTAATTACTATGTGTCAGGCACGAGGCTATCATTCTGTCCACTAAGTATTTAACAAATCCTTCAATGTTGATAAACTAATGATAAGAGAGTAATTACATTTCTCGCCACTCCCACCATCAACCCAGTGGTGCTGGGAATATAACCAGAATTTTCCCCCTTGCCCTTGAGAATACTACAGAGTGGATTGCTTCATAATTGCAAAAGAATTAGACATAATTTTGGAGGGCAGTAGGGAAATCCTAGAATATTAATATTTATCATGAAAAAATTCTCCATATTTTTAGGACTTCAACAAAATCTAAATCTATATGTACATATATATTTATATGTGTGTGTGTGTGTGTGTGTGCTATTAGAGTGCCCTGTCAGCATAATAAAAATTTAAACTATCTATAGTATATTCATTCTCCCTCTCTCTCTTTCCCCACTCCTAAACTAGGCCCAGTTCCTAATTCTCTGTTTAATTTCTGGTAACTCAGACTTGAAGAATTGAAGGGATCTTGAACTCATTGCTCAGTTTCACTTATTCTTCCCCCACATAGAGTTATTAATTAATTTATGTTATGTTTAGCAATGACTTCCATCTGCCTTTTTCTTTTCTCTCTGTCTCCCTTCTCTCTTAGAGTCTCATTAGTTGTTGTATCATCCTCTTAATTGGTCTCTTTCTGCCTATATCATTCAACATGTACTTATTATATTCATCTTCCTAAAATGCATCTTCAATCACCACAGTCACACAACTTTCATGACTCACGATGTCATTTAAAGTCCTCACAAGGCTTGCCTCATTCTCACTCGCCCTTTGTATTCCAACCAAATTCTGCTGCTTTCAACTCCAGTGCACACCCCTGCGCTTATCACCTTATTGCCTTGCTTTGTTCATCCAGCTGCCCAAATAATCTTTTTTTTCCTTTCTGAATCCTGTCTGTCCTCTTTCCCAACACCCCATTTTCTGCATCACCCAACTGTAGATCTAACTGCCACATAATAAATATTAAATTGATTGCTATAGCCCTTTCTTTCTGTAATTGTAGTTGTAACAATTCCTTTAATGTGGCTTTTGCAGTGTTTCCCCAGCATAGCATAGGCTCCAGGTCTAGTCAGCATACTCCAATCCAAATCAAGTCCCAACCAACTCATTCCTCCTCAAATCAAGAGAACTTAGAAGGCAGCAGTCTTAGTAGCTGCTACTCCTTTTCTTCTCTCTGCAAGTGCAAAGCATAGCTTTCCTAAAGAACAAATGAAAAAAGGCCAGTGGAGTCTCATCAAACAAGTAGTCTTCTATGATCTCTTAAATTATGTCCTTACTCTCACTAACCCATAGCAACCTTCATAGAGAATTTTATATTCTCCTGCCCTAAGTCTTTTTAAAACGAGAACAGAGATACAAGTAAAGAGAAACACAGAAGTTAAGAGCAATGAGCTGTGTTCTTTGAGAGATATCATGAGGACACTTGTAGATGCGAGCCAATAGGATTTTGGGTCAGGTATATTGTTTTTCAAGCAGTGAACTTTGTTCTGGATGATACCATAGTTAATATGAGCCAAGCAATAGAAGCCAGAGAGCAGTTTCTCCAGAGATGGTTTATAGGAATTAAGAATATTCAAAATGTTCATACAAAACAAAAAGCATAGATAAGATTTATATTTATATTACTAAGAATTTTCTAAATCTGGAAATAAACTCACGCATGTGCATTTAATACTGAATATTCAAAAGCTCCTATTGTGGGTGTGAATACAGATTAACTTCCTTAAGAAACACTATAAAAGGACATAAGGTCAGAGTCAATTTAAAAAAAAAAAAAAAAGAACATGATGTTTCTGGAACAGCAGATCACAGAGGCTAATCTGGGAAACAAATCCTGAGGTCATTTAATAAATTTAGATAAGCTCTAAAGATTCTATTGGGTCAGTCACATGCAACAATTTTTTATTATTTTGCAAATGTGAACCATTTAAAGAATACATTTCCTTTTTTTCTATGATTCTTATGGGGAAAAAGGTATCTCTCTTAAGCCAAAGAAAGTACAATTCATTAGCTCTTGATGAAAATGAAGTCTTAAATATTAACAGGTTGGTTCCTCACAAAGCATTTGATTCTTTAACAAAGAGTATTAATATTTGAATTGATTTATTCATTCAACAAATATTTACTGACTGTCTACTATGCATCTCACATGTGGCAAGAGAAAATAGCATTGAGCAAGGTAGACATACCTTCTGTCTTTCTAGAACTTTAAATCTAACAAGAAAGAAAACCATTAAATAAAAACAAGACACATTTTAAAATAAAATTGTGACAAATATTAAAAAGGGAAAGTAGGTCTGCCAGACCAGACCTAGTCAGAAGTTTTCCTATGAAAATGACAGTTAAGCTGTAGCTAAGGTAATAGGTTAGAGAAAATCATCATGTTCTAAGTCAAGAGGACATATGCAAAGGCCCTGCAGTAGAAAGGGATGCATGTCTTTGAGGCACCAACAGAAGGCCAGTGGTTAAAAGTATAGTAACTACTGAGAAGAGCAGCATCAGGTGAAGCAGAGTAGGCAAGGCCTTAGGAGGTCACAATAAAGATCTTAAATTTTATTCTAATATCAGTAATAAACCAATCAGCAGGTGAAAATTTAGGTTATTTCCTCTTTTTAAAAAATATATAAGCTTATGTAGAACTCTTTAGTGCTCACCTGCTTTCTTGCATTGAATTGTTATTTTTTAAAATATATTTACATTGGAGAACCAAGATGGCAGCATAGGCAAACACCTGTACTTGCTGCCTCCCACAATCACATCAAAATTACAACTAAAATACATAACAACTATCACCCAGAACTACAGGAAAGCTGGCTGAGTGGAAGTACTACAACTGGAGAGGTAAAGCAGAAAGCACATTGAGACTGATAGGAGGTGCAGAGGTGCGGAACGGGCTGGCACCGGGGCATGCCGCTTTTTTAATCTGGAGGGAGATACAAGTTCCTGCTTGCTCTGAGCTCTAGTGCTGGGTGAGACTCTGGGGGACCCAGAAAGATATGGGGAGAAACTGGACTGTCTTGCATTGGGCAGGAATGTGAGGGCGGCTTTCTTCCAGGCAGAAGTGCTTGCAGTGGTCATTGTTCCTATGCTTGGACTTCTCTGGTGCAGGGTTGACTGGCAGCCATTGCTGTTGCTCTGCCCTGGAGATTCCCTGAGACCCCAACCCACCCAATTTAAAACCCCACCCAAGCTGTGTGCAGTGGCTTTTGCATATGAATGGCCTGTCCTTTTTTAGCCTAAAACATGTCAAACAAGCTCAGCTGGGTCAGGGAGCCCCAAAGCTATAAAAAGGAGGCCCAAGGCCAGCACCAGCAGCAGCCTGCCTTGCTACACAGCTGGGCCTTGTCTGGGCACTTCCAAACCTGATACAAAGAAGAGGAATCTGCAGATCTCTCTGTAGCTACTGCTGGATGGCCCCAGACAGTGGCTGGCTTTGCTCCTCCTTGGAGATCCAAGAGCCAGTGTACCCAGTGGTCAGTGAGAGACCATACCAGATTACAACTCTTCACATCCATAAGGGACACACTCAAGGGGCAGACTCAGTGAGCACCAAAGCCCCACTAAAGCAAGTCCTGCCCCAGAAGGGTGTCTCCTGCACAGCAGCTCTTCCATTGTAGACACAGCTGGTCCACACAGGCAATTGGCCTAGAGGTCAGTTCCTCCCAGTTATACCAACAGCAGTCAAGGTTCAACTACAACAAGACTGTGCACAAAGCCCACAAAGGGGTGCACCAAGAGTGTCCACCTCAGGTGATTGGGGAGGTTGAGCCACTGAGCCCTATAGGACCCCTACTACACAAGGCCACTCTATCAACTCAAGGAGACTTAACAGCTACCCAATACATAGAAACAAACACAGGGAAGCAGCCAAAATGTGGAGACAAAGAAACAAGTCACAAATGAAAGAAATGGAAGAAAGAAAACTACTGGATATACAGTTCAAAACCACAGTTTTAAGGTTACTCAAGAATCTTCTAGAAACCTCTGAGGAACTTAGTGAGACCTTCAAGGATCTTAGTGAGAATGCCCAAAACAATGGAAAAGGACCAGTCAGAAATTAAGCATACACTGACTGAAATAAAGAATAATATACAGAAATTCAACAGTAGACTAGAGGATCCCAAGAATCAAGTCAAAGATTTGAAATATAAGAAAGCAAAAAACACCCAACCAAAATAGCAAAATGAAAAAAAGAATCCAAAAATATGAAGATAGTGTAAGGAGCCTCTGGGACAACTTCAAGCATACCAACATCTGAGTTATGAGGGTGCCAGAAGAAGAGAGAGAGCAAGATATTGAAAACCTATTTGAAGAAATAATGACAGAAAACTTCCCCCACCTGGTGAAAGAAATAGACTTACAGGTCCAGGAAGCGCAGAGAACCCCAAACAAAAGGAATCCAAAGGGGACCACACCAAGACACATCATCATTAAAATGCCAAGAGCAAAAGACAAGGAGAGAATCTTAAAAGCAGCAAGAGAAAAACTATCAGTTACCTACAAGGGAGTACCCATATGACTGTCAGCTGATTTCTCAACAGAAACTTTGCAGGCCAGATGGGAGTTGCAAGAACTATTCAAAGTGATGAAGAGTCTACAACCAAGATTACTTTACGCAGCAAAGTTATCATTTAGAATTGAAGGTCAGATAAAGAGCTCCACATACAAGAAAAAGCTGAAGGAGTTCATTATAACCAAACCAATATTATATGAAATGCTGAAGGATATTCTTTAAGAAGAGGAAGAAGAAGAAAAAGGTAAAGGTAAAAAATTGTGAACAACGAAGTGACAACAAATACATTATCTATCAACAAGTGAATCTAAAAATTAAATGAATAAGAAAATCTGATGAACAGAATAAACTTGTGAATGTAATAGAATCAGGGGCATGGAAATGGAATGGACTGACAATTCTCAGAGAGAAGGGGGTGTGGGGGGTATGGGAAGAGATTAAACAAAGATCTTATATGCATGTATGCAGTACCTATGGATGCAGACAGTGGGGTGGTGAGGGCCTGGGGTGGTGTGGGAACTGGTTGGAGGGGAGCTATGGGGGGGAAAAAGAGGGACATCTGTAATAATCTAAACAATATATATATTGTTTCTCCAGAGAGAAAGGGAGAGGGAGAGATAGAAAGATCAATGATGAGAGAGAATCATTGATTGGCTGCCTCCTGCACACCCCCTACTGGGGATCATGCCCAAGTTGGGGATCATGCCCTTGACTGGAATCAAACCCAGGACCCTTCAGTCTGCAAGCCAAAGCTCTATCCACTAAGCAAAACCGGCTAGGGCTGAATCATTTTTTAATACATTATTAACAATAGACTGACTGATTTATGTGGTAGAAATATCTTTTATTTCTTTACTATGCAAATTACTATCACTGTAACCTTCAGCATTATTATTTTTGTCTTATACATTTTGCTAATTTTTTAAATATAGTAACTAAAGTAATGCTAGCTACTTAGTCAGAGATCCCAAAAGCTTATGCTATAATTGTGCTTATTCAACTGTGTTTTGTGACTATTCTCAAGTCTTTCACCTCCCCAGAAAGAGTGTGTCTAGAATCTTTGGGCTCTGTTGCCTTAAGGTCTCAAGCAAGACTTTCACTTTAACATCCTATTACATTTTTTTTCCAGTCTTCTTAGTTTATATATAAAAAAGACTGAAGAGTACAAAAGGAACAGTTCAGCCTTTTGGGTATTTTTACACAAGATTAAAATAAGATAAAGTGAAAACTCTTGTCAAACCATAAGATTGTAAAATTAGTATTATTTGGTGTCTATTATAGATTTTATTACACAGAAAAGAATATATATATATATATATATATATATATATATATATATATATATATATCATGACAGGTTTAATTTGTTTGGGTCCTTTCTGTATTTAGTATCAAGTCAAGACTTCATGGGTTTAAACTTGGCAAGGAAAATAAAAATCACTAAAAAAGCTAACTTCACTTGAAACATTTCCCATAACCCTTCTTTTCTTTCTGTCCCTCTCCCAATTTTTTTGTTTCTATGGAAAAACACCAGGGAAAATATTTCAAGTAGTTATTTTAAAAGACAAAGAGGAAGTTAAATGGAGTGGAACCTCTCTTTTGAAATAGAGTAAATAACACAAGGGATGCAATTCACATCCCCAAACTGACCTATTAATTATAAAGACCAAAAGCTAATATCTCCCCTCATTGGAAAGCAAAAATAATAACAGCAATAAAAGTTAGTCAAAGACTAAGATATGTACAAAACTTTATGCAGTCCTGCTTTGGTACTTTCTTCTTTCACTTTTATCAGAAGTCATTTCCATTCTGTGCTATTTTCTGCCAGTAAGATGGTTGCATCTGTATATCTTAAGTTACTGGTATTTCTTCCACCAATTTTCACTCTTTCTTCCTCTGAGTCTAGCCCAGTTTTTTGGTTTGATTCCCAGTCAGGGCATATGCCCGGGTTGCAGACTCGATCCCCAGTGTGGGGTTTGCAGGAGACAGCCTATCAATGATTCTCATCATTGATGTTTCTATCTCTCTCTCCCTCTCCCTTCCTCTCTCTAATCAATAAAAATATGTTTAAAAATAATAATAAATTAATAAAACATAGACTAACCTTCTGAAGTTCTTTGGAGAACTCTAGAATTCAATGGATGTTTGCAATAAGATATAGAATGCCTCTTCCTTCTCTAAATCTAACTTGAACATCCAGCATTTCTTGTTCCATATTAAGAAGTTAGAAGCCTTGATTGCATCACCTTGAGTATCACTTTAATTGCATGGAAAATTAGTATAATTACTATACTCCTGGGCATCTTCTTTCTTGAAGATTTTGATGTATATGGAACATTTCCAGTCTGTAGATCATTGTTTTGCTTTCCATATTTGTTGACATATTATTTTTAGAATTAGATTCAGTTTCTGTGGCTTGAAATAATTCTATTAGTATCTCATCTATTCCTGGCAATTAATTTCTTTCCAATACTTTCAGGGAAGTTTTCACTTCACTTTCTATAATTACCATTCTTCCTCATAGGAATCTCTTTTAAAGGTACTGGCCATCCTTTTGTTGCTTTGGTATAGATTTTCAGTTTACTGTTTATACCTCCCCTTTATTTTCTCCTGTTCAGGTAATGTGCTTCCTGTTGGTTGTTCAGCATTCCTAGTGTAGGTTTGAATTTCCCTTTTACTTTTTAATCTTCTGGTAAAGATCTCTTGTTTTTCCTTTTTTATTATTTTCTTCTATCTCCTTGCATTGACTATTATAATAGTTCTATTTTCTCTACATGATAGTCATCAAAAAACTGTGTTCAGGAGTCTAACCCCTACTTTTGCCTTTCACCTGTCTTAAGCAATTTTCAGTGTTTCTGCTGTCTTCCATCTCAATTTTCCTTTCCTTTTTATGTCCATCATGGTTGTTTTTTCATTCTTCCCAAATATTTGAAGTCTCAGTCCACAGATCTGCTGGTTCTTGGTCAATTAAGTTTAACAGTGCAAATCTGTGTTTTATGTGGACTTTAAATCCATCAGGAAATGTCATTACGTTATATTTTGGCACTACGATTCTTTTAGTGTTCTTCAGTTTTACTCTAATGTTTGATATTAGCAATCCGTGGTCAGTACCACAATCTGCTCCTGGTCTTATTTTGGCACAGAGAATATAGTTTCTCCATCTCCTGCTTCCAATTATATAGTCTATTTGATTTCTATATTGGCCATCTGGTTATGTCCATGTATACAATCATCTGTTCAGTTGTTTGAAGTATGCGTTTGTGATGGACAAGTTGTTGGCTTACCCCTCAAAAAATATAACCCCCAGTGCTTACTTCAGCAGCACACATACTAAAATTGGAACAATACAGAGAAGATGATCATGGCCCCGCACAAGGATGACAAACAAATTCATGAAGCATTCCACATATTTTTTAAAAATATAATACACAGATATAATACCCAGCTCTTCCCAAATAAATTTAAGAAAATCCAGTGTCTCCCACAGTTCTAATAGCATTCTGTTGACTACCATGGGGGAGCCTATAGTTTTTCTTATCTCCTGATCCAGATCACTGAGAAAATGTGTCTATATGCACCTAAGTTCAGAGTGGTAGCTATGCCATTGTTACCCACTGGCAATACAACTGTCTAGACCAGGGGTGGGCAAACTTTTTGACTCGAGGGCCACAATGGGTTCTTAAACTGGACCGGAGGGCCGGAACAAAAGCATGGATGGAGTGTTTGTGTGAACTAATATAAATTCAAAGTAAACATCATTACATAAAAGGGTACGGTCTTTTTTTTTTTTTTTTTTAGTTTTATTCATTTCAAACGGGCCGGATCCGGCCCGCGGGCCATAGTTTGCCCACGGCTGGTCTAGACACTTCCTTATAGGCAGGACCACTGGTGATGCCAAGTAGTTCAAGACTGAGGATTCTCATCTCTAGTCAGAGGTTCTGGTGTTTTATATCTGGAAAATAGAAGGCACTGAAGCAAGTACTTTATCATTACCCGATACCACCAATGCAGCTGTGGTCAACATGGCTAAGGTTCTGTCCCTGTGTCACCAATGCCACCACTTCCAGGAGGACTCAGTGTCTCTTGAGATCTTGCTTCTTTTTCTTTTTCTTTTTTTATATGTTTTTATTGAAGGGAGAAGGAGAGAGGGAAACATTGATGAAAGAGAAACACTTACTGGCTGCCTCCTGCACATCCACTACTAGAGATAGAGCCCTCAACCCGGGCATGTGCCCTGACTGGGAATCAAACCAGCAACTTCTCTGTGCATGGAATGACACTCACCCTACTGAACCACACCAGCCAGGGCACTGCTTATTTTTCATTGCAGGCCCTTTGCTTTCAGGCTAAGGATAGCCAGGCTGACTTATAATCTAAGTGGCAAATGCAAACATACTTCCTTCTAACAATAACATATTGGGCTTGACCCAACTTCTGTACTTCTGTCTTCTCCTCCCTTAGGAGAAATTGTTTCTTCATAGCAAAACAGACCCTGCTGAGCGGCCCACTCTCAGACTTATGCAGATATTCTTCTAGCCTAGCTTGCTACATTCTTCTATCCTAGTTTTCTCCAATTCCTAGGGAATGGGCAACTAATACGAGAAAGAAACTGACTAGTTGATCATTTTTATAGCACAGTCTCTGTAAGAACCTGAATATGACCATTATTATTATAAGCCTACTGGCCAAACTGGGCAGAGTTGGCATACAACAATCCTCATAAACAGACTTGAATTTTCTATTTATTTTTCTTCATATTACACTAACATCAAACTATGTTTTCAGTACATACACTTGCATTTGATAAAGATAAAAGAATGCTTCATACTTGGGAACTGTAGCTTGAAGGGTCAGTTGCCGGGGTCCAACCCCAGCAAGTCCAGGGGTTCCCAAAGGCGTAGACGGAGTCGGCGAAGAAGGAATGACACGGAGACAGCGTTCAGTTGATCAGCAGCCTAGCCAGGATCTCCAGCCAAATTCTGGTCTGGATCTCCAGAGAGGTTCTGCTTCGGATCTCCAGCGAGGTTCTGTAGCCATGTTCCCTCGCTAGGTTCTCCAGCCAGGTTCTGTCCAGGCTCTCCAGTCAGGTTCAGTGTCCAGGTTCCAGTCAGGTTCTCCTGCCAATCTCTGTAGTCAGGTTCAGTCCAGGATCCCTTGCCATGTTCTCCCGCTAGGCTCTGTCTCTAGGCTCTGAGGCCAGTCCCTCTCCAGGATCCTCCGGCATGCTCTCTCCAGCGAAGTTCTTCTGTCTCTAGGCTCCGTGTAGGTTCTGTCTTCTTGATTCTGTTCTAAGTTCTGAGTCTTTCTGTCTTGTTACAACTGTATTTATACCAGTTGATTTAATCCTATCAATCTCTATTACAAAGGTTAGGGCGTTTCTTATCTCCATTCCAGGGAGAAAAGATTATGTAGTTTAAGCATGATTGTTCGTAGTTAAAGGGATTAATTACCCGCCTGGCACTTAGTTAAGGGGTTTTATTCCCTCCCTAACTTCAGGGGAAAATCCCTACCTGGGGATTCAACCTTTCTCGGAGAGGTGACCTTGGTTAAAACACAGCGCCAAGAAGGTGAGCAAACATATTAAGAACCGTATGCCATATATGCCAGGTCCCTTGAAACAGCAAGGATGGACCGGCTCCCGGCAGTCAGTATCAGTGCTACAGTTTGCATTTGAATCATTTGTTGAAAGCTTTCTTTGCTGGAAGCTTAAATCCTTCCTATCCAGCTTTGTTTGGGCTGTTACCTTATCAGACATGTTGGGAGGGGCGGTACTGTGTCGGTAGTTTTCAGAGAGCACTATAGAAATAAATCAGAACTCCAGACTTTACTCTTAGCTCCTGTCATACATTGGGCATTTTCAGTTTAGGGGGTAGAAGGGAAACTGAGAAAAGTTGCATTTCAGTTGTTTCTCCAGCTGTCTCAGAAAACTCATACTATTTTCTAAGAAAATAGTTTAAAAGAGTCCTCCCAGGTTTGTCTCAGTGGATAGAGCACCGGTTTGCAGACTAAAAGGTCCCCAGTTTGATTCAGGTCATGCCCGGGTTGGAAGCTCAATCCCCAGCCGGCGGTGTGCAGGAGGCAGCCGATCAATAATTCTCTCTCGTCATTGATGTTTCCATCTCTCTCCCTCTCCCTTCCTCTCTGCAATCAATAAAAAAAATATATATATTTTTTTTAAAAAAGAAAAGAAAATAGTTTAAAAGAGACAATTTCCTACCAATTCTTTAAATGCTACAGGAATAAGATACATTTGTAGGACATAGAGCACAGAAGTATGCTCACCTCCTCTTCCTGTTAGCATGGTGACACGTCCTTCCTGTTTATCGCTCTTGAGGATATCAACTTTTCCACACTTCAGTTCCTGGAACGCCTTGATGTCACAGCTTTCTCTGTTTTCCCTCTCCAACTTTTCTCCACCACTGGGGTCCAAACTGAGACTGGAAAGACAAGGGTCTCACTTTCAGTTCAAATATGAAGTTCTTCCGACACAAAACTCATCCAAAAGACAGAAGAGACAGAAGATCCAAAACGGAAGGATTACATAAGCAGAAAACCAAAATAGGAGTGAGGAGAGCTCTTTCGCAGACACAGCCCCAAATCTTTAAACAGACTTAGGTGCAAACGTGTGCAACTATAGAAGGTGCTATGGGAGTAATAAGGAGAGATAATTTGATCAGGTAATACCTGGATTGGATTTTAATCCTTGCACAGGGCAGGAGATTAGGGCTTGGAATTGAAATCTTTTTTTTTTAAATATATTTTATTGATTTTTTACAGAGAGAAAGGGAGAGGGATAGAGAGTTAGAAACATCGATGAGAAAGAAACACCGATCAGCTGCCTCCTACACACCTCCTACTGGGGATGTGCCCGCAACCAAGGTACATGCCCTTGACCCGAATCGAACCTGGGACCTTTCAGTCCATAGGCTGACACTCTATCCACTGAGCCAAACCAGTTAGGGCTGGAATTGAAATCTTGCTTAAAGGCCTTTTGTGGAAGAGTTGTTCCCAACATGTAAAGAGGAACAAAGAAGGGGGGGGGAAAAATAGCTCAAGAGCCCAGGGAGCCGACATGCAAGCTCATCCTGGCTTCTACTTTGGGTGAAAACAATTGTTAAAAGAGAAACCAACTCCTTTGGCCTGCAACTTTTCAGAATAGAAAGCCACATGGTATCAGAGAATCCCTAAACTGAGTACCAAACATAAATGTTGGTGTTCAGCCAGTTACACACTTAAGTACCTGGCAGAGTTGAATGCAAAATTGTCCTGCAGAGACTGTAGTGGATAATGTCAGTGTCAGTGCTTCACCCAGATTCCTGGATCTATTTTTACTGTTTCTTGGGAGGGGAGTCCTCTCTTTTGCTGCTCTCCTATCCAGCACCTACTGGGTCTCCTTTTTCAGGAACCTGCTCTCCAAACACATCCCCCTGCTCACCCACTTTTCATAGCTCCCTAGCCTCAGTTACAACTCTGTGGTATAACTTTAACTCCAGAGTCCCCTGCAGGATCAGCCTGAGATCATTTTCTGTGGGACTTTGCCTGAGATCATACCGTGTTTGGATTTCTCCTCTCCTCTGTCCTATTTCCCCCAACCCTTTGCCAATTTCCCTGGAACACTTCCTTAATAAGCACTACTATTGAATCCTCATCTCCAGTGTCTGTTCTAAGGAACATGACCCAACACATTCCCATGGGATCCTCCTGTAAAATAAACAAGTACCTCTAAAGACGAACTCGCTAGAAAAAAATTACAGAACATACAAGAGAGCATGGCTGGCATGGCTCAGTGGTTGAGCATCAACCTATGAACCAGGAGGTCATGGTTTGATTCCCAGTCAGGGTACATGCAAGGGTTGCAGGCTGGATCCCCAGTAGGGGGCACGCAGGAGGCAGCTGATCAATGGTTCTCTCTCATCTTTGATGTTTCTATGTCTCTCTCCCTCTCCTTGATGGTGAATATAAGACATTGTTGGGGGAGCTAGCAATCTGAATCTGTGCCAGTAACCTGACTTCTAATGCACATTCTTGTTAGCCGATAATTAACTCCATTGATGCCTGTCCTGCCTTGCAGAATCTGTTTCCCAGAATACTCCCTTTTTGCAGAGGCCATAAACCATGAACCATACACAAACCCCAGAGGGGGTTATCAGGCTGGCGCCAAGACAGGCCTTTGGGTGTGGTCTCATGTCCCCCATCCCAACCCAAATGGCTTTTTGCAAAGCCTGCGAAAGGTCCAGAAGCCTGATCCATATTTGGGGGACAAAGAAACCAAAGGGTATAAAGGAAAATCTTCCTCCATATTCACTCACTCAGGATTTGGAGAACTGACCCCCCGAGTCACTGTATTAGTACATCTGAAAATAAATGGGTTTATCCTAGATCTCTGAGTACTCCCTGTGTATTTCTCGGTTGCCTGGTAAATTCTATAACATCCTTTCCTCTCTTAAATTAATAAAAATATATTTTAAAAAACATACAAGAGAATAAAAGCCATCTGAGACAGAGTCTGCAGACACAGTAACAGAAATTATTGCTACTAAGGACTCAGGGTAATATAAAAAACAACTTGACAGAATATGTAAATTGCCCAGGATATACATGGAGAGAAGCAAAAATGGAAAGTATAACTGTAAGATATGAAAACAGCCCAAGTGCCCATCAGTAGATGATTGGATAAAAAAGCTAGGATTCATTTACACAATGGAATACTACTTGGCAGTAAAAAAAGAAAAAGAAAAGAAAAGAAAGACAAAAAGAGAAAATCTTACCTTTTGTGACAACATGGATGGACCTGAAGATTATTATGCTAAGTGAGATAAGCCAGTCAGAGAGAGACAAATACAAAATGCTCTCATGTATATGTGGAATCTAGTGAACAAAATAAACTGATACACAAAATAGAAACAGAGGCGTGGATGCGTAGAATAGACTGACAACTGTCAGAGGGGAGGGGGGTTGTGAGGCTGAATGAGAGAAGGTAAAGGGATTAAGATATATATTAATATATCCTGGCGTGGCTCAGCAGTTAAGTGTCAACCTATTATCCAGGAGTTCATGGTTCAATTCTCCTGACTGAGTTGCCAGCTCAATCTCCAGTGTGGGGTGTACAGGAGGCAGCCAATCAATGATTCTCTCTCATCATTGATGTTTTCATCTCTCTCTCCCTCTCCTCTCCTCTATGAAATCAATAAAAATATATTTTTTTAAAAAACACATAGACATGAATTTTCACACCAATGTCACCCTACTAAATTCAATAATTAAAAAAAGAGATGTAGATAAACAATGAGCAGTTTCTTCATAGGCCTAAGAGATGCTCCTGAGAAGAGAATAAAAAATAGTGAAGAGGCAGTATCTGAAGCAATAATGTCTGATTAATGTATAGAGGTCGTGAAGGAGAGGAAACAACACAATTCCTATATGAGGTAAATAAAAAAATAAGTGCATCTGAAAGAGACATTGTACCGCACAAAAGCAAAGAGAATACCTTAGAAGTGACCAGAAAGGAAAGACAGATTAGATGTAAAGAAACAATAATCAGACTACCATGTGTAATTGATAGCAGCAACTGAGGCGAGAAGACAGCAATACAATATCTTCAAAGTGAAAAATGACTGTAAACATCAACCAAATTCAACTAAAATACAAGTAGCCCCTGTCTTTTGAAAGTTCGCTTCACGACACTTTGTTTTTACAAAAGACCTACATTAGTACCTGTTCCCACTAAACAAAAGAAATCCAAAGAGGATTTTCGCTTTTATGGAAGAAGGTAAAAAGCAAAAATAGTGTGATGTGTCCTAAGGTAATTGCTTCTTTGCATAATGCTATTTCAGCTTCTAAGAGCTCCCAGAGGCTCACTCTACTTTCAGGTAGCAGGGGAAAGAGAAAATAAAGACAGTTTTACACAGCAACGTGAGATTTTATAATATCTGCCTTCGGTGGCTTCTTCTTGTACTATAGACCAAAATCTACGAAGTCCTATCTCCCTGTCTGACCCCACTTCCTTCTGCTCTTCCTCTGGCTCCCTGACCTTCTTTGTGTTCCTCCAACATGCCAAGCTCCTTCCTCTTTGTAAGACCTTTGCACTTGCACTTTCCTCTGCCTGGAATACTCTGCCCTTACATTCCAAAAGCATCCACTGCATTCATGTTTGCATTTTCAAAGATGTTTTTTGCAGGTCAGTTATGTCCCTGTCACTGCCTTAGGCACTGGGGATACAGCACTGAACAGAACAGACAAAAGTCTCTGCTACTGTGGAGTCTAGGTCCTGGCAGCTGACAGCTTTATCAGTCAGGTCTTTCCTGATCACCGATCTAAATGTGAACATTATTCATAGTTTGTCTTTCTACTTATTCTGTCTCTTCCTACTAGTGCGTGACTTCTTTGATAGGTGGGACCTTGTCTACCTTGTTTATCACTGTACTCCAAGAGCATGCAATGACGCCCGAAACGATTGTGTGTTCAAGAAACACTTGTTGAAGGAATTAAAGTTAAAATGAATGTTGAAAATCAACTTTAAAAATGAATGTTGAAAGAATGAGTTCATGGAAGGTGTCCCAGAGGAGGAAAGGGTTACAATTCTACTTAAGGAAAACATAAATTGCATTCAGAAAAGGGGTGTGTGTGTGTGTGTGTGTGTGTGTGTGTGTGTGTGTGTCTACAAGCAGAAGAAAAGGCCCCATATAAAGGCTAGAGAATGGATATCATGACAGAAGAATAAGGGGTTAGTCAGGCAGGACCTAGATCTAAGGCTGTGTGTCATCCAAAGGAGTTAACATTTTGTCTTATAAAACGAAAGTAGTGTGTATGCTGACCATTTGTTTTAACATAAGATGGTAACTTTAAAGCTATGTTTTGTGATTTAATTTAAAAAGTAAAGAATGTTTCTACTTTGTTGGAATAAAAAGACCTGTTTAGTTATAATTATTTATTTTTATAAACTCAATTTTAATTAACATAATATTTTATGATCTCATAGTCCATCTGATTGGTAAAAAAAAGTCATTTTATTAATAATCAACTTCATATGATGCTTTCTATAAACAGAAATATTAAAATAGGTGTATATCAAGCATTGGAACCCAGTTATGTACAAACTTAAAATGTATTTTTCCCTAACCGGTATCAAGTTTATGAGCCCACTTGAGTCTGGGTGGTGAATTTTTCAACATCATCATTATATTTGTCATGTAATAAAACATAACATGTTTCGTATGTTCAAGGCACTATTCTAACCCATTTAATTTTCTCCAAAAACACCTTGGTGCAGGGACAATTGCTCTAGGTCATTTAGCTAGTGAATGGAGTAACCAGGATTCAAATGCAGTAGTTTGGTGTGTAGCCTGTGAACCACAACTCCATGCTGATTTAATCCTTCCTGCGAAATGTCATTTTTCCCACTGAGTTTTCTCCCCTAATCTTTTATGCAAACATGTACCGTCCAGCTTTAAGTCATCATCTCCATGTCCCTGATTTTCCTCTGTCCTCCTCCAATTCTGTTTCTCCTCACAGGCTTCAGAATTGGAGCTTCTGGCCAAAGACAAAGTCCTAGTCAGGTGCTTTCAGAGGATGGGAGGGGGTCCCTGTCCTCAATCAGACCCAGTCTGATGTCAGTTTTGTCTCTACTGACGTAAGGGGCCTCCCTGTAGGTGGCATATGAGGTTTGCTTAGCCAGTGTGCCTCTCCCACGGACTCTCCCCAGTGGAGCCCACATCCTTCTGGCTGTACTTCTGCTGAACAACAATCTAAGTCTCTCTTGTCCTTCTGCTCAATGTTCTCTCTCTTAAGCGGAATCATGAGCACCAGCTTCCGTGCCCTCTAGGAACAGGGATATGGTGGCCCACTCAGCCCCTTGTCATAGGCACACTGTGCTACTCCCATGTCCTGCTGGCCTCCTGCTTTAATGAATCTCCTACTTTCAGAAATGTCCAGGTGGAAAATCAATGACATTCCCACCACTTTGTAAAGCCAATGGTAAGGTGTGCCATAATTTAGAAATAGAAACTTTCTTTGTGCCTAAAATGTGAACCCATCATGTCTTTTGTCCTCAGCTGTGAGTTTAGCAAGTCCTCCACACCAGTCAGTAATGCCTGGGAGTTACTGGAAAGGATCTGAGTTGGTACATCATTTCCTCATGTCCACATCAACACATTCATGTTATGAAACCACGATAGGAAGTGACATCAATATCACTTGCATCAGCATAAAGAATTACAGGAACTTTATAGGGTATTAGTGACTACTGGTAATAAACACATCCTATTTATACACTCAGCTCTAATAATTTCACATTAAAACCATCACTTTTCAAAGTTAAGAGCACTAAGAACCAAGCTCTCTCTTTGGGTAATAAGTTTACTATTTAAAAATATGTTTTTATTGATTTTTAGAGAGAGAAAGAGGTAGAGGAAGAAGGGAGAGAGATATAAACAAAAGGCTGCCTTCTGCATGCAACCTGGGCATGTGCCCCGACTGGGAATTAAACCAGCAACCTCTTGGTGTATGGGTCAACACTTAACCACTGAGCCACACTGACCAGACTGTAGCTTACTAATTTTTCTATAAAATTTCAAATGCCAAAAACTACAAAACTTTATTAGCTAATATACACTTCTAGTATTTGTATTAAATTTTTAAACAAAATTAATTTTGTTTGTGTCACTTCTGACCATCTCTATTATATAAATACTAGAGGCCTGGTGCACGAAATTTGTGCACTGGGGGGGGGGTGTCCCTCAGCCCAGCCTGCACCCTCTCCAATCTGGGATCCCTCAGGGGATGTCCAACTGCTGGTCGGACATCCCTCTCACAATCCAGGACTGCTGGCTCCTAACCGCCTGCCTGCCTGCTTGATTGTCCCTAACCACTTCTGCCTGCCAGCCTTATCACCCCCTAACCACTCCCCTGCCAGCTTGATTGACACCTAACTGCTCCTCTGCCAGACCGATTGCCCCCAACTGCCCTCCCCTGCAGGCCTGGTCACCCCCAACTGCGCTCTCCTGCTGGCCATCTTGTGACAACATGGGGGTGGCCATCTTGTGATGCAAGGGTGTGAGGGTCAATTTGCATATTACATCATTATTATATAGGATATTATAGTGTGATGATAAAAGAATGAAGCACTAGTATACTACTTGGCTCATGTTGAGCCTATTTTCTAATTTGAAAAATATGATTGACCCTACCTACCTCATTAGGGTCCTTGTTTTCAGGGTTCTACTTATTAAGAGCAGGTCATAATTATATTGTTCTTAGCCAAAACTCTTCTACCTACTTATTCATGCCTTACCCCTGCTTATTAGCAAAACTTGGCAGCAAAGCCCTTAAAATCCTTGAGAATAATATTTCTCAGCTTCCTGGATACTGTTTAGTGTGTAGACTTAAAAAATCACAGTCTTTAAAAAATATTCTTATTGATTTCAGAGAGGAGGGGTAGGGGAGAGAGGTATAAACATCAATGATGAGAGAGAATCACTGATCAGCTGCCTCCTGCATGGCCCTCATGGCGATCAAGCCCACAACCCAGACATGTGCCCTGACTGAGAATTAAACTGTGACCTGGTTCCTATGTCAACACTCAACCACTGAGCCATGCAGGCCAAGCGAAAAGTCACAATCTTGAAAACAATCCCCTTAAAAAGAGTTTAGCTATCCAAAGCAGCATCCCCAACTCCCACCATCCAACTCACTTAGAAAGTGCTTTCCTGCCTGGTTATAGAAGTTGCCACTATCACAGACTGTTAGACTTCCTACCACTCAGCCATTCATTTCTGAAATTTTGCAATTTTTAATATTCCTAGAATGAATGTGAAGCTCAAATTTTCACAGCTTTTGTTCTGCACTGTTGCTCCCCCTAGTGTTGACTGAGTGCATAGGTTTATGATTGAGGTCTGGTTCCTACTTCCAAGAGCAAAGTGCTTCATTGAAATGACGTTAGGAATTTTAAAAATCTGACAGTCGGTGCACATTTTCTTTCTTTTTTCCCCCTTTTCCATTTTTTTCTTGGCTTTTCCACCCATTTACTCTTCCATATGCATTTTAAAGTCATTTTATTTTTGAGTTAAAAAATTAAGATTCAAAATTGCACTTTAATTTTTGAAACAGAATGATAAATCTTGGCTCGGGCACATTCATCGTTTGCTCGTGAATCTACTTCAAGTTATTTAGTTAGAGGGTAATTTTTAATAACGAAATAAGCACTTGTAAATCTATCACCCAAAACAAAAACTAGAACCTTGATAATAATCTGTCCCATCCTCAGGATTCCCCTACCCAAGGCCACACCATCATTGCAATTCTAACTATAATCAAAGATATTTTTCAACTTCGTTTTAATTTAATTTATTCAAATTTTATTTTATATGCCCAAGAAAAGATCCTCAATAATTCTAAATATTATGCAGTTTTAAACATATTGTGGCAGAGATCGCTAGCTGCCAATACTAATATCCATTCTCTCTTTTACCTATTTAATAGAACAATATTGGTTTGATTCAAGGTGACAAAATTTTCAGTTAAAAAACTACATTTCCCAGTCCCCCTTGCAGCTAGGTATGGCCTATGGATAATTTCTGGTCAATGGGACATAAGTGAAAGTTGTTAGATGACACTCCTAGAAAGGTTTATTAAAGTGGGAGTATACATCTAGGGTACATGCATCATTCAACATTCATCTTCTTCCCTTCAGACTGTGGATATGAAATCTGGAGTTCAAGCAGCCATTATAAACACAGGAGGAAACTGGAGGATAGAAAACCATTCTCTAAGGATAACAAAGCAGAAAGAGATAAGAAGCCTGATAATTGCACAACCATATCACCACCACTGCCTATCTCTAGACTTCTTTTTAGTGAAAGATAAAGATATCTATCTTGTCTATGCAGCTTTTATTTTCAGTCTCTGTCACTAGCAGCAATATCCATTTCATAACTGATACAGTACTGTAAAGGGAAGATTCATTTCATAGTTTGGGGTTTTTTATGTAGGAAAGTTATTTATTATTTTAAAAACTAGACATCTTACCAAACTGTTATTAACAACAAAATGCAATATATCAGCGATACACTGACACGAATAGAACATCTTAAAGTTATATTTTGTAACTTCTGATTTTTTAATTTGGGAAATTAATGGTTTTGTTTTTATTTGTATTGTAACTAGAGAACCTACTGAGCTCTTTTGTTATTTTAGTAGTTTTGAAACCTTTGACTTTTAAAGTTAGTCATCTTATTATCTGGAAATAAAAATAATGTTTTTTCTCTCCTAATTATTGTGCTTGCATTTATTCTCAGGGTTTTAAAAATTCTTTTTATTGGCTCAATGTTCTAAAAGTCAATTCTGCTTTTTGTTAGTTTTTGGTACTATTTTTATTGGGGGGGGCACTATTTTTTATTCTGTTTTGGCTACTTGATCTATATGATGAACTCTCGATTTTTGTGGCTGACAGAAAAAATAAAATTTCCAATTTAAAGTAATGCCATCATTTCTGATTTTAAAGTGATCAATTCAGTATTTAAATTCAGTTGCTCAAGATTTTCTCTCTTACTACTCCAATCCTTCTCCTTCTTCTTCGTCTTCTCATTCTTCTTCTTCTTCTTAATCCCTGTCCTTAGAGTAATCTTAAATTTCCAAAGAACATATTACCTACATATTAATTACAGAAGTATTACTTACAGAATATTACTATCGTCTCTAGCCTCTGCTATACTGTCACTTATCACATCTAGGCTTTTTATTGCCATCATGAAGCCAGTGATTACTGCTGAAATCCACATACGATAAATCCTATTCATTCCAACCTCAAGTCTTTTTAGGTCCTCCAGTCACCTGTCATTTGGAAGCTTAAGAAAAATGTGTTTGTCTTACCACATAGCTTATGACAATAAAGACCCACTAATGACAATAAGGACTAAGTATGAAAGGCTCTTTACATCTTGGGAAAGTCCCCAGAAGGGGCAAAAAGACAAAAGAGTTAGTTGAGGCTCATGTGAAAATAACTGAAATTCTGCTAATGGTGGATTCTGCTCTGCAGCTTTTAGCAAAGAAGAACGTACTGTGAGTAGTGACTCCTTCTCACTTTCCTCCCACAGAATAAGGTTTATATTAATTGATCAAGTTTCCCCCCAATCCCAAGTTTTTAAAGTTGTTTTCCTCAATTCACATGTTTCCATTATATTCTCCATATGGAAAACTCATCATAGTTTTGCTACCGTGAGAATGTCATGTTGCTTAAAACAGATGTTAATGACAATTTGATTAAAAGGAAACCTCAGAAAAGTCAAAATGACTGTGGGAAAGAGTGTTAATACTTTTGGGGTTAGAAAAATATAACTATGTTGTATTGACACACTTGGAGGACTTATGTAAAAAGTATTCCTTTGGCTATTTGCTCATGTGAAAAAGACTTGTAAACCAATCCCAAAGGTTTCTATACTCAAGAGACATTTTCTTAAATGATTGGTTTTGAAAACTTTCTGGGGAGAGATAACATAAATATCCTTCCCTATTATCCTAGACTATTTTCTCTTGTCCCCTTATAGTCTACATTTGAAGTACCAGATAGTTTATACATTGGTTATAGTCTATGGTTGTAGAGAAAGAAAGGGGGAGAACCCAAATGGGACTGAACAAAATACTTGCTAAGTCCTAGATTCTGCTTTTTTAAAGATCCCCTTCATTTAGTTCAGAGAATCTTCTGTGCTGTGACTAATTTCCTCCATCTCAGCTCAGTGCCACTGAGCCTCTACTAAGGTCTTCTGATGCAGGAATTTCTACTATTGAGAGATTTTACTGGACCTATTCATGGATTCTTTCCTCGCACTGTTTTCTCAACCCCATAGACAGCTTCTCTCCAGTTGAAAGATACAGTATAAGTAATAGTTCTCAGGATCTTGTCAGTTTCCTTTGTGTTTTTCAATGAGGTGCTGGGAAAGAAGGCTCGTGACCTCAGGTTCTTTGACTTCCGACCTCAGGTTCTTTGACTTCCATTATCAAAAAATAAAATTTTTGCCCAGCCGGTGTGTCTCAGTGGTTGAACATTGACCTATGAACCAGGAGGTCATGGTTCCATTCCCAGTCAGGGTACATGCCCAGGTTGCCAGCTCAATCCCCCGTGGTGGGTGTGCAGGAGGCAGCTATCGATGATTCTCTCTCATTGATATTTCTATATCTCTCTCCCTCTCCCTTCCTCTCTGAAACCAAAATAAAAATATATTTTAAAAAAGTAAAATAAATTTTTTGAAATGTATACCCTAATCTTGTTCTGTGATTGGTTTCTTCTGGTGAATCCTTGGCTTGGCTTTATCGTTATTGTTTTTGCCTACTTTCCCTTGGGTATGGAGGCATAAGGTTCTAGGCCACTACATCACTATGCTATCATGAATTGCAAATATTCCCACTTTATTCTTTCCATGCAGTAAACCTCAATGAAGAATTCAGGCTTCAGGGGAGAGTTTAAGTAGAGGATACAAATGAGAACCCATGAGCCAGTAATAATTTGCCTGGATCATAAGATGATAAATTGAAGTATCTAATTGTCTTATTCATCATTGCTTTTTCCATAGAATAGGAAGAGTAAAAAAGCAAGTTCATGTGTTAGAATGTTTAAAACTCTCCCCATCAGCAACATATTTCGGTACACTTGGATTAAATCTACATTATATAAACAAAGGAAAATAAAGTTATGGTCAATTATCAGTTGAGTTTAGGCAATGAATAAGCTAGCGGCTAATTATCTGTCTTAGCTATTTCCTTTGACTAAATCCATTGGATAATTGCCCAGCACACTTGTAACTTAGCTTGCCATGAATTTCCAAAGAATTAGAATCTAATTTATAATTTAAAAGTCTAATGTATGAGCACACACACGCAAATGCACACACAGGGAAAGAAAGAGACTGAAGCTGGGAAGACAAGTGAACCTTTATACAATACCTTTAATTATATAAAGATAAATTTTATCCTAACTCCTTGCTTAATGACACATAAAACATAATTTATAAATAACTCAACCTGTAAAACTATTGAATTGGGAAATTATCAGCATACTAGAAGCCTTCTTCTCTTAATTTAAATATCACAGCTAAATCTACTGTAAAGGTAAAATACCTAATTATATTAAAAGTCAAGGTTACCATTATCATTTATATAACAGCACACATACACTTTCCCTGTACCTTGGAATCACACAGATGTTCATAGCTCTAGGACCTCAAAGGGAGTCGCTTTATATCTCCACATGTTACAGAAGCTGTAAAATGAGATAATGTACTAGTAGCCAGGTGCAAATAAATAGACCTCCAGCACCAGCGTCCAAAGACTCAGCTTGTTTCACACTATTCTCTTTCTAATCTTAGGGATTTAAGACAAAAGATAGTGCTCGCTTCCGCAGCACATATACTAAAATTGGAATGATACAGAGAAGATTAGCATGGCCCCTGCACAAGGATGACATGCAAATTCGTGAAGCGTTCCATATCTAAAAAAAAAAAAAAGACAAAAGATAGTGATGATTCAGGACAAGCACAAAGCTGATTGGTTTATGCTCTCTGTCTTTCAAAGGATTGTTTATTCAGTGGTTCTCAACCTTCCTAATGCCGTGACCCTTTAATACAGTTCCTCATGTTGTGGTGACCCCCAATTTCATTGTTACAAATTGAACATAATTAAAGCATAGTGATTAATCACAAAACCAATATGTAATTATCTATGTGTTTTTCAATGGTCTTAGGTGACCCCTGTGAAAGGGTCGTTCGATCCCCAAAGGGATCGTGACCCACAGGTTGAGAACCACTGGTTTATATATACACTAGAGGCCCGGTGCACAAAATTTGTGCAGGGGGTGTGTGCCCCTCAGCCTAGCCTTCACCTTCTCCAATCTGGGCCCCCTCGAGGGATGTTGACTGCCCGTTTAGGCCCAATCCTGGTAGGCAGTTGGACATCCCTCTCACAATCCAGGACTGCAGGCTCCCAACCACTCGCCTGTCTGTCTGCTTGATTGCCCCTAACTGCTTCTGCCTGCCTTCCTGATCAATGCCTAACTGCTCCTCTGCTGGCTTGATTGCCCCTAACTGCCCTACCCTGCCAGGCAGGTTGCCCACAACTGCCCTCCCCTGCCAGCCTGATTGCCCCCAACTGCCCTCCCTTGCTGGCCATCTTGTGGTGGCCATCTTGTGTACACTTGGGGCGGCCATATTTGACCACATGGGGCGGCTATCTTGTGTGTTAGAGTGATGGTCAATTTGCATATTACTCTTTTATTAGATAGGATGTGTGTCTTTTATAAATGTGCTCTGTAGGGTTTTATTAAATTAATTCTTACCCACACTGGGAAAAGAATAAAGAAAAGAGGCTTTCTTTAAGGCATGGCAAAAGGAAAAGCAAATTTTACAAGCTTTAAGGCTAATTGGATCATTAATCAAACTCTATGTTGAAGCCTGGTTTTCCGTTTCCCATTCAAACAACACTGCAAAAGTACCCCTTTTCCCTGTCTGTTCTATAGAGCATATATATCCTAGATATATGGTACTTTTAAGAGTCTTGAAAGAAATTATGTCAACAAAAAAGCATAATTGATTTTCTGGAAAAGAAAGAATTAAACACACACACACACAGAGATTTCTCTTAAAATCATGTTTGTTTAAGAGAAGTGTTTGACTTTAATTAGTATATTGATAAAGTTCTCCTTTCAAGTGGAATTAAGGCTTTGGGAAATTCAAAGCTACTCTAGAAAATACAAAGATATTCTCAAGTAGCAATTACAGATAAAGCAAAAAATTCTTTTTAATAACAGATTACATTTGTGATCAAATTTTAAACATTTGAGCACTTTTTTTATATCATCATATTTGGTTACTATTTACAACATCTTGACTCTGAATCCCAGGGCCACCATTTAGTTGATGAGTGACCATGGCAAGTTAGTTAATTTCTAAATTGTTTCCCCCTGAATATCAGAAACAATATTGGCTTCTTTAAAGAGTTGCTATAAAGAGTAGATAAGGGATGTGAGGGCGATCTGGCTGCGACATCTGTCACCCCATTGATCGCCAGGGTTGATTCGGCTGATCTGGCTGGCTAGGCGGGTGTCCCCCTCCTCCCTCACCGATCCATGTGTGTCCCTCCCGAAGCTATGCGCTGGGTCGAAGAGGACGACCTTCCCCCCCCCCCCCCAGGAGAGGACCGGTCTTCGGTCAAGGGTATATGAGTAGCTGCGCTCCCCTGCTAGAACCTCCAAACAAGCTCTCAAAGAGTAGATAAGATGATATATGGACAAGCACTTTACATAGACCTGTCATGAAGTAACAGTCAATAAGTTTCTCAATAGGCTTTGCTATAGGGTGAAGTCTGTAGCTCAAAAGATAGCTATTAAAATTTTATGTAAAGTGAGTCCTGATAGCATAAAAGGATCAGATTTTTCTCATTCTTAGAAATACGCTGGTTGTGGGACCCTACAGGGCTCTGATAATATAATGATTAAAATATGTATCAAAATGTCAGAATACCTCCTTGAGTCTTTCTATTTTCATCCATACTCCAAATACGTTTCTGTTTAGAAGGGAGCATACCTTCAATTTCATAGGAGTATAATAAAGTTACATAACAACAACAGTTATCTCTTAGAGCAGTGATGGCGAACCTTTTGAGCTCGGTGTGTCAGCATTTTGAAAAACCCTAACTTAGCTCTGGTGCCATGTCACATATAGCACATATATAAATTTTTTGATATTTGCAACAATAGTAAAACAAAGATTTATATATTTTTTAAAATATATTTTACTGATTTTTTTACAGGGAGGAAGAGATAGGGATAGAGAGCCAGAAACATCGATGAGAGAGAAACATTGATCAGCTGCTTCCTGCACACCCCCTACTCGGGATGTGCCCGCAACCAAGGTACATGCCCTTGACCAGAATCGAACCTGGGACCCTTTAGTCCGCAGGCCGACGCTCTATCCACTGAGCCAAACCAGTTAGGGCAAGATTTATATTTTTGATATTTATTTTATATATTTAAATGCCATTTAACAAAGAAAAATCAACCAAAAAAATATGAGTTTGCGTGTCACCTCTGACACGCGTGTCATAGGTTCGCCATCCCTGTCCTAGAGCTAGGTAAACTGCTTCTATATTTCAATTTGCTTTGGATAGTTCATTGATCCAGCTAGTTCATCAGCTGAAATTGCTAATTCATTTCATCCCTGTGATTCACAGTGGTCCAAAAGGGTAGTATCACTGTGTTAAAGGGATTGAAAAGTAATTCATCACATCTACCTACTCTAAGTTTGATTCTTGCTTTTGGTTTGTGAGGTACAGTCTTTAAATTCTAGCACATTATTTCTGCTTAGATCGTAAAGCACATGTCAGGGACTGAGTATAACGCACCTTTGGATCTCCTACAGTAGCTTAGTTCCTAGAATGTGAATCTTAATATGTGGTTGTTGGTCTGACTGCAATAGCATATCTCAGTCCTCCTCGCCTTTTCTCTTGTCCCCAGGACTTCGTGTTGTCTTGTACAGCATAAAGACAATGCTAAACTAAACACCATACAGGGCAATCTTTAACAACTCATAGAGATGTGGGATTTATTCTTCTTTTCCTTCCCTTCTTTCAAATAATGGCATGTAAGGATTTCTGTGGTTAAATTATAGCCTTAAGTTAGCCCTTCAGCCACCAGAGAATTGAACTAAATATCTTATAAGCAAGGAAGCTATTCACGTGGGAAGTGTCTTTCCCCGGGGATCTTTTGTACCACTGTTCAAATTTAAACAATATATCTAGGGGAGGGAAAGAATGTGGGAAAAATATAATGAGTTTTCTTGTGTGTTTGTATAATTTCTATTTTTTGGCCACAAGAAGTAATATGTAATCAATGGCTTCACCTTTTCTGGCACTTGGTCCCAAGCCAAGTTGAAAAATAGCTCCTCTCCCACTGAGGGTCACCCCAAGGCTCCAGTGTCTCCTTTGTGTTGTGAGAACCACATCCCAGGATGTTTCCCTTGTTCTGCTCTGAGGAAAGTGGACGTGCAGACCTGCGCACTGTGGCCTGCTCATTAACACTCCCCAGCTGTCTCCAGACATGGGATCTCAAAATAAAAGTGACGTGAAACATCCCCAGACCTAAAAAGTCACTCTGCTAACAGGGGGGCATGAGAGAGGAAAGAACTTTCTGTGACTCCAAGCTATAGCTTAAGCGTCAGGGGAAGAGCACTTCCTGATGTTTATTTCTACAAAACGGGTGAGGGGAGCACTTGGGCTCCATCTGATCATCAGCGGTCTCCAGAGGTCCAGGTGTGGGAGCAGCTGTGGGAGCATGTGACCTTTGCCCCGGTTTTGCCCTGTGCGTCATTATCAGCCAGGGTCTGGGACCGGAAGAACACTCTACTTCAGATAGAAGCATTTTGTTCTAGTATTATTTTCCCATCCGAATTTAGGTCAAGAGATAGGTTAAATTTTTATGGGAATCAAAATAAAATTAAGAGTGATTGTTCCAGTGGTCAAAGTAGCCAAATTGACTGATCCTTATCAGGATAATTTTAGTGTATAGATTAAACGGATTTGTCCTTTATAAAAGAACTAAAGAGTTCCGTGTGTGACATGACTTGAAATATTCAACCTCAACTCATCCAGGTTTAGGGTATGTATAAAGGGACCTAACACTAGTGTTCCTTTTTAATTTATTTTTACCTAAATTGAAATAAAATAAAATTAAGTTCATCGTGGATCAGACTGAAATTAGAGGTGAGTCCAAAAACTGAGTCACCTCTGGCCTATACATGTTCAAGAATCACTGCACTATCTGATTTTTAATATATCTGGTTTTGGTACAATACATACATATACATACATACATACATACATACATACGTATCTATGTACATTTCCCCTTAAATTTTTAAATTTTTTTTAAAGTATATTTTAATTGATTTCAGAGAGAAAAGGAGAGAGTAGAAACATCAACGATGATAGAGAACCATTGATCGACTGCCTCCTGCACACCCACACTGGAGATCAAGCCACAACCTGGACACGTGCGCTGACTGGGAATTGAACCTTGACCTCCTGGTTCATAGGTCTGGTTTATAGGTCGACACTCAACCACTGACCCACGCCAGCCAGGTCTCCCCTTAAACTTTTTAAAAGGGGAGGTAGGGTAGTGAGTGTCATGAAAAGATCATGAATTAGGAGTCAAAACTAAGTTTGAATCCAGCTGTACTACCAGCTAATTGTACTATTGGTCAAGAAATTTTATCTTGCCCAGCTAGCATGGCTCAGTGGTTGAGTGTTGACCTAGGAATCAGGTCATGGCTTGATTCCTGGTCCAGGAACATGTCCAGGTTTCAGGCTTGATCCCCAGTGGGGGCATGCAGGAGGCAGCCCATCAATGATTCTCTCTCATCATTGATATTTCTATCTCTCTCTCCCTCTCCCTTCCTCTCTGAAATCAATAAAAAAAAGATATTTTGGGGGGGAAATCTTAAAAAAAAAAAAAGAAATTTTACCTTCCTTAGCCAACACCTCCAAGTCAGCAATATTGGGGCAATACCTACCTCACTGAGTTGCAGAGAATAAATGCTAATGAATATGTGAATGGCATAGAGTGACTATATATATGGTAGCAGCCCAATTAAAGTCATTTTCTTTCCTTACTAGGCAATTCAAGATAGTAAACATTTCCCAAACATTAGGCACCTATTTATTAGACCTTAAATTGTGTGAGGTGTTATTTTGAACTAGGCCAGCTGTTGCATATTTTGGAATATAATTCTAGTGAGTCCACCATTGACTCATCTGATTTAAAAAGATAAAAACCTATTATAACAGCAAGCCATGCTTCAAAATGAGTGGCAGTTTCTAAGTGAAAATTAAGTGATATTTAGAGAGCTTAAATACTGAAAAGATTATGGTGTACAATCCCCCTTACAATTCATTCATTTATTCAGGCATCATTTAACAAATATTTATTGATTACCTACAATACGCCAGGCACTGTTCTAAGAATTATAGAGAAGTTATCCAAAAAGACAATAATCTCTACTGATCTAAAGTTTACATTTTAGTACAGGAAATAAATAACAATAAATGTTGCATCAAAGGTGATATGTGCTTTGGAAAAAAATAGAGTTGAGTAAGATAGACGGGCTGCTGGGGCCAAGGATAAAGTTTGAAATTATAAATAGGATCCTCAATATGCTCTTCAGTGTGAGAAGTGAAGAAAGCAAGGAGATAAGAGAGAAAGCCATGCAAATATTAAAGAGAGAAACTTTCAGGCAAAGGGAAGGGCCAGTGCAAATCCCCCGAGATAGGCAAGCATTTGCTATGTTTGAGGTAAAGAGGCCAGTATGGTTAGAATGGAGTGACAGAGAGGTAGAGTACTGAGGGATGGCCAAAAAGATGAAATGAGGGCAGATCTTATTGACCTTGTAGTTTATTGTAAGGACTTTGCTTTATTCGCAGTGATATGTGGAGTCACTGCAGCATTTGGGGCAGAAGAGTAACAAACTGACTCACATGTTAAGAGGACCACTGTGGCTGCTCTGCTGGAAATAGACTGTGAGGCAGTCAGAGTGGAGGTTAGAAAGCTATTGTAATAATTCAAGTGAGAAACAATGATTGCACCAGGGTGGTAAGAGTGGAAGTGGTAAGCAATGGTCAGATTCTTGGTATATGTTGAAGTTAGAGAAGCCAACACTTAATGACAGGTTGGAAATAGGAGGAGTCAAAAAGTCCATCAACTGAGATAAATAAGACTATGGCAGAGGGGGTTTGGAGGAGGGAAGAACATTAGGGCATATTTGAGATTTTTATTACATATTAAAGGAATCCAAAGAAGACCACACCAAGACACATCATAATTAAAATGCCAAGAGCAAAAGACAAAGAGAGAATCTTAAAAGCAGCAAGAGAAAGAAACTCAGTTACCTACAAGGGAGTACCCATATGACTGTCAGCTGATTTCTCAACAGAAACTATGCAGGCCAGAAGGGAGTAGCAAGAAATATTCAAAGTGATGAATAGCAAGAACCTACAACCAAGATTACTTTACCCAGCAAAGCTATCATTCAGAATTGAAGGTCAGATAAAGAGCTTCACAGATAAGAAAAAGCTAAAGGAGTTCATCACCACCAAACCAGTATTATATGAAATGTTGAAAGGTATCCTTTAAGAAGAGGAAGAAGAAGAAAAAGGTAAAGATACAAATTATGAACAACAAATACACATTTATCAACAAGTAAATCTAAAAATCAAGTGAATAAATAAACTGATGAACAGAATAAACTGGTGAATATAATAGAATCAGAAGCATAGAAAGGGAGTGGACTGACTATTCTGGGGGGGGGGGGAAGGGGTGTGGGGGATGCGGGAAGAGACTGGACAAAAATCATACATCTATGGATGAGGACAGTAGGGAGGGGGTTAAGGGCAGAGGGTGGGGTGGGAACCAGGTGGAGAGGAGCTATGGCAGGGAAAAAAGAGGAACAACTGTAATAATCTGAACAATAAAGATTTAATTTAAAAAAAAGAAAACAAAGTCCCTTAGAAGTTACAACTAATAGAATTTCAAATAAATTTTGAATAGAAATTCTGAATATATCAGAAATATATCTCTAGACCTCAGGCAAAAACCTGTTCTTTTTCAACAACATTAGATACCACAATTTCAAATATTAAATAATATAAGTTACATGTCGGAGTTTATTAGAAATTAATTTTTCATCTAATGAGTACATACTTAGAGTGCCATCTACTGTTTGGTAGTAAAATCACAGCATACCGGCAAATTAGATTAAGAAAGTAAATACAGTTATCTTTTTTGTTATCAGTAACCCCCTTCTGCAAATCAGACATTCTCTGTGTCAACACTAATACATGATTCAAACCATCATCCTGGACCACCAAGTCTTGATTGGTGTTGCCCATGTCCTTCCAGGAAGGAATTTTGTAGCTGAAAGGAAGCTGTGCGTGTGTGTGTGTGTGTGTGTGTGTGTGTGTGTGTGTGTGTGTGTTACACACTCATGCCATCTTTTTATTTAGGTTGGAGGTATGGGGACATTATGGGTATTAGGGAAGAGGGCAGAGAGGGTTTCATTATCTTTGAAGTGAGAACTTCCTTTGACTTTCTTCTATTGCCTCTGAGAGCTTTGTACCTGGAGGCTTGATCACCAAGCCATGGCCTGCCAAAGCATAACACCTGGAGATGGTGGACGACCCCCAAGCCACGTCCTTTTTGTCTCTGGGGAACTGCCTTCTTCAGAAAGAAGAAGGTGGGGAGATGTGAGTTGGCTGTTAGTTTCTGAGTTTTACCAAATAAAGTAGAATTGAAGGAGAAATTAAAAATTATTAAAATATAGTATTATACATCCTATATAATAAAGAGCTAGTATGCTAATCAGACCGAACAGCAGAAGGACCGTCCAGATGACCTCCCAGATGAAGCAGGGCCTGTGAGGGCTAAGGCAGCAGCAAGGGGAGCGGGGACTGCAAAGGCCAAGGCAGCTGGGGCTGCAAGGG
The DNA here is from genome assembly GCF_963259705.1 of Myotis daubentonii. Lineage (NCBI taxonomy): Eukaryota > Metazoa > Chordata > Mammalia > Chiroptera > Vespertilionidae > Myotis > Myotis daubentonii. Next base: position 32,427,527 of record NC_081841.1, read on the forward strand.
CCTACCCCTGCACGAATTTCAGGCATTTGGCCTCTAGTGAAATATATAATCATATATGATATATATAGATGCACTAGGATGAACCACAAATATCTATTAAGATAACTTATTTAAATTTTTTTTATATATTTTATTGATTTTTTACAGAGAGGAAGGGAGAGGGATAGAGAGTTAGAAACATCGATGAGAGAGAAACATCGATCAGCTGCCTCCTGCACACTCCCTACTGGGTATGTGCCCGCAACCAAGGTACATGCCCTTGACCGGAATCGAACCTGGGACCCTTGAGTCTGCAAGCCGATGCTCTATCCACTGAGCCAAACCAAACCAGTTAGGGCAACGTATTTAAATTTAAATCAAGGAATGGCACCCACTATGCAGGGACCTATGTTATGCGATGCGGATAATACAAGCTGAAAAAGACCTGGGTCCTGTGGCCAGGAACTCATAGAGTAATGGGGAAGGCAAACGCCTGCGAGACATACAATAATGTGTGTGACAAACACGTGGGAACAAAAAACAATGAACGAGTGCAGGGAAAGGAGTGATTAAATGCAAATAGATACTTTGAAAGTGCCTCATAAGCAGAACCTCGAAAGTCATCCAAGACATCAGCAAATGAAGATGAAAAAATAGACCTACCAGGTAAAGAACAAAAGATAAGCAAAGTTATGGTAATAAAGGAATGAAGAGTATTTTTATAAAACAACAAATAATTTTATGTTGGTCGGGAGTTCAGATGTCAATCTATGGAAGGTTAAAGAGATAATTTTGTTTTTGCTGGTGAACCATGGAGGATTTTGAGGAAAGAAATAGCATAATCAGATGTACTTAAATAAGTTAATTCTGGCTCAGTAGGTTGCTGAACTGGCTTTGGATAAGACAACCAAGAATAAAAGTCTGCAGTATTCATCCAGTCCAGGCTAGAGTGATATCAGTGGAAATAAAATGGGGAAGCTGAGGCAGGAGATATCTTGAATATCGAATGGACAAAAAGAGGCACAAATATGATTCTAGGATTTTTAGCTAGACACATGAAAGAGTCGTGGTGCCATTGACCAATATCAGGAATATAAAAAGTATAGAGAAGGACAATAATATTGGAAGCTTCTTAGTAATATCCATGTGAAGCTGACAGTAGGCAGAGGGAAAATAATCAAAGAGAAGAACAAGGGATAATGATGAAAACTTAACAGTAATTTATTCAGAAGAAATTGTGAGCACAGATAAATTACAAAGAAGAATATAAAGTGAGGAGGGGCGAGGAAAAAGAAAACAAGGATAAGAGATGTCTGAATTTAAGACAGAAATATCTTGTTTCAAAATAATGGCATAGAGTTGGCATTTCTGCCTTCTCTCCCTGGAAGTCATCCAAAAGCAATGAAGCAAAAGGGACTCAGAAACACTAAAGTTTTGTGTTTTTGGTGGTGGGGGGGGGGGGGAATGAGAAGAGAGTTAAATGCCAAACCACAAAATAGGTGAAAGGGCTTTCAAAAGCAATGGGGATCAAGTAGGCAAATGCTCACCAAAAAAAGCTGGATAGCTCTAAAGATCCAGAATAAAAGTACATTTCCTGAAACAGAGGTACATACCCTAAGGTACAAATCCTATATCCCTGATCTGCAACAGTAGGAAAAAGGAACATGCCTTATCAGCAAGAATTCAGTTTGGTTCCAAATATTGGTGTAGGCAAAGCCAGGAGATGACTCACACACAGGGTGGTTTATGATGAAGCTGCCTGTATCTGAAGCAGTGGAAGAGAGAGGTAACCTTGTTAAGCACACAAACAAACAAATTGCTTATCCAGCTATTCTGCCACAAAGCCTGGGTCCTCTCTTGCTTCCCAAATTGCAGCAAATAGCCAGAGGAAATGACCTGTCTCATCGATGAGAAGAAAATCTGTTCAGGATCCATGCAAAGATACGAGCAGGAGAAAAAGAGGAAGGAGAAGAGAAGAAGAAAAAAAGAACAGGAAACTCAACTGACAAGTTAGGGACGCTGAGTAGAATGTCACCAAGGAGAAAATAAAAATTATCTCCTAATACTTAATGTAGATGAAAATATTAAATACGTAATTGCCTCTAAGAAACAAGAATAAGGAACAGAGATCTAGAAGCTTAACAAATATTTTATGAGAAATCAAAAAAGAGAAACAGAAAATCATCACAGAACAAAAGTGATTTGGAAGAAGCACAGAGAAATACAGATACTGCTGAAAACACAATGAAGGACATAGAAGATAACAAAATAAGGTGAGCTCACAAAATGAAATGAAAATGAAGAGTTAAGCCCTAACTGGTTTGGCTCAGTGGATAGAGCATCGGCCTGCAGACCGAAGGGTCCCAGGTTCGATTCCGGTCAAGGGCATGTACCTTGGTTGCGGGCGCATCCCCAGTGGGGAGTGTGCAGGAGGCAGCTGAATCGATCTCTCTCTCTCATTGATGTTTCTGACTCTCTATCCCTCTCCCCTCCTCTCTCTAAAAAAAATCAATAAAATATATTTTTTTAAAAAAATGAAGAGTTAAAATGATGAGCCCGGCCGGCATGGCTCAGTGGTTGAGGGTCGACCTATGAACCAGGAGGTCAATGTTTGATCCCAGCCAGGGCACATGCCTGGCTTCTGGGCTCAATCCCCAGTAGGGGCATACAGGAGGCAACCAACCACTGATTCTCTCTCATCAGTGATGTTTCTATCTCTTTCTCCCTCCTCCTTCCTCTCTGAAATCAATAAAAATATATATTTTTTAAAAAGAGTTAAAATGATGAGAAAAAATAATAGAAATGGATTGATAGTCAGATCAGGCAACATATACATCCTTGAAATTTCTATCTAAAATAAAACCAATAAAATAACAATATATATTCGAAGCTATATTCAAGAAAAGTTTCCTGAAATATTAGAAGATAAATACTTTCAGGGAAATTTGTTCCAGAACAGTCAACATCATGAAATAACCTGATAAAGTATCTGGTTTGAAATAATCTTTAGGAATGCAGACATAAATATATGAGTAGAGGGGGTGTGTGGGGGTTATTTAGTGGCTGCTAAAGTTTAAGCAAAAATCATCACTGATAATAATGAAATTAACAATGAACAGTAGACTGTTATCTCAAATATCAGCACCTGAACTTAGGAAAAAAAATCTTTTGCCAAACCCATGGTAAGGACAATCAAGTAATAGGGAGAATATATCAGTATTTTTCAAACATTACCAGTATTTTCAAAATAGTATCGCACTACAATAGCCTTTTATTTATTTATTTCCACTTATTTGGGTACTATAAAATTCTCCATTTCCTCTGTTTTCTGAACTTTCTAATGTATTTCAGATCAATTTTATAGATATTTGTCATTTCTCTTTATGTTTAAAGATATGGATGGTGAGTTTGAAATGGCTGTGTTTCAAGATTTAATTTTGTGTCAGTTGTTAGAACTCAAGCACATTTTTCTAGTATAATGCTATTATTCCTTTCACTAAGATAGTGAAAGGAAGTGTCAACGTATCACATGTAAAAATAAATTCATAAAAAGACTGAATGCATAAAGATTGAAGAAAGTTTACATTGCACATTTTATTCCCCACATGTCATAGTCACTAATTTAAATATCTGTTCTTCCCCATTAAATGTTAAGGTTCTTTCCAATTGGAGCTGTGTGGGTTTTATGGGGGGTTTTTTGTTTTTGTTTTGTTTTGTTTTTTAATTTATATCACCCACCACAATGCTTAGGAAATTTATTCTGCTCAGAATAGGCCTTCAATAAATGTTTCTTGGATGACAAGGTAAATAGCTATATGAATACAGGGTATCCTCAAAAAATGTATACACATTTTAACAGCTGATAGCTCAATTTTGAAAATGAAATGTATTTTAATAAACACTGCCTTTAGCAGGGGTCCGCAAACTTTTTAAACAGGGGGCCAGTTCACTGTCCCTCAGACCATTGGAGGGCTGGACTATAGTTTAAAAAAAAACTATGAACAAATTCCTATGCACACTGCACATATCTTATTTTGAAGTAAAAAAACAAAACTGTATTTGCATGTGGCCTGCGGGCCATAGTTTGAGGACCCCTGATTCAAAGTATGCACATACATTTTTTGACCCTATATATTGTGGCCAGTAATGTATAATGTGGAAAACAGAGTTAAGTTCTTGCATATTCTGTCTGTCATCCCCTCATTAGCAAAAGGAAAAAGAAATTAGATCTTTGAAAAAGGAGAATTTCAATGCCATTCTCCTTTTCTCCTCCACATCTCAAGCCTAGTAGGGAACACAGAACCATTTGACTGCATAGATAAGAAGACCCTGTTCATGGTGCAGGTGACCAAACACTTGTACATAAACAGGAGTGGGGGAAAAAAGCTCCTGTATTAATATAAATTTATAAACCAAATTTTTTTTAAAAAAAATTATACCCAGAGCACACAAGTACTGAGGTTACGGAACTAAAAACAAACAAACATTTTGATGTGTTTCAATCCCTTTGGTGTCATTAAACAAATTCTCCAGCCCATAGAAATGGGGCCATCTAGTGATCAGAATATACAGAGTACAAATATAAATTTTTACTCTCAATACATTTCACCTTTAAAAGACCTCTGTATTGCCTTGCATCCATCCCTAGAAGCAGTGTAATTAAATCCTAGAAAGAAGTTTGACTATATGGATCAAGATTCTTAAAACTGCTGTTACCCAAGTTTCTCCAGGCCTTACACATGAAGGAACAGAAACGGTAATAATTCAAATGATCTGGCTTTCCCTGAACATGTAACAACTTATCCCTCCATCACTGTCCCTCAAACCTTTCCATTTCTGGATATGTAATATTTCTACAAACAAGTCCTATCCCACCAGTGACACTACTGGTTCTCCTGGCCCTGTCTCCTCCAAGCCCTAACCCCATCATAGACCCTGAAGCTTCCCTCTGCTCTGCCCAGAATGGCTACTAACAAATCCAGCAGCAACCTCTTAGCCTAAGAGCAGCGCTAGCTCTCCTGTTTCCTGCTGTGTGTCATACTGTCTCATCCAGAGCCCTAAGCATTGCTGCCTCTGCCCTCATCCCTCAAACTCTTCTTCCCCAGCCATCTACCCTCTTCTTTTCACAGGACTAGATGCCAACCCATACTGCCTGGTAGAGAACAGACACCACACTGTCATTCTGCCCAAATACTCAAAACTCACCCTATGTGTTAGTTTCCATTACTGCTGAAACAAATTACTTCACATATGGTGGCTTGAAACAGCTCGAATTATCTTAAAGTTCTTGAGGTCAGAAGTCCAAAATTAGTTTCACTGGGATAAATCATGGCTTCTGCAGGCCTTGTTTCTTCTGGAGGATCTAGGGGAGAATTGTTTCCTTGCCTTTTCCAGGTTCTGGAGGCTGCCTGCTTACCTTGGCCTGTGGTCGCTTCCTCTGTCTTCAAAGACAGCAGTTCAGCATCTTCTCTCTTCTGACCTCTGCTTCTATTCTTACAGCTTCTCTTTCTAATTCTGACACAACTGCCTTCCTCTGATAAGGACTATTATTGGTTATATTGGTGCCACCTGAATAATCCAGGCAATCTCATCTCAAGACACTTAACTTAATTGCAGCTGCAAAGCTCCTTTTACCATGTAACATACTCACCGGTTCTAGCGATTAGGATTTGAGCTGCTATTCAGCCTGCTCTGTATCCTCCATCAGCAAAACACAAATGCCAGGAAGATTTCAAGATGGTGACATAGGTAAACGCCTTTACTTGCTACCTCCCACAACCACATCAAAATTACAACTAAAATACAGAACAACTATCATCCAGAACCACTGGAAAGCTGGCTGAATGGAAGTCCTACAATTGCAGAAGTAAAGAAGAAAGCACACTGAGATTGGTAGGAGGTGCGGAGGCAAGGAACGAGTTGGTCTGGCACCACATGTGCTACTTTTTTAATCAGAAGGGAGATTGTCTCAGCAGAGGCCACCTGGAGGAGCAAGGGGCCCAGCCCCACACCAGGCTGGAAAAAGAAGTCCCTTCTGGCAGTAAGAACTACGGGCTGTAAAAAAACAGTGGGGTTGGGGGTCAGTGATGCAGAGGCTGCTGGAGACCCAGCTGTTTCTCTTAAAAGGCCGGCACCACAAACTGCACTTACAAGGAAGGTACTGCTTCCTCTGAGCTCCAGCACCAGGGTGAGGCTCTGGAGAAGTGATCGTCTAGCATCGGGGCAAAAACTCAGGGGCAGCTTTCTCCCAGGTGGAGATGCTCACAGGGATCATTGTTCATATGCAGGGACGTCCCCAATCACAGGGCTGACTGGCAGCCATTTCTGTTTGCTCCACCCTGGTGATTCCCTAAGACCCCGCCTCATCCAATTTATAACCCCACCCAAACTTGTAAATATTTCTCTCTTTTCCGAGTCCAGTGTGGCTAGAGAGTGGTCCGGTTCCTGAGTAGGGGCTGCTGGGGATTGAGAAAATGAAAGAAAGAGACAAACACAGAAATGGAAGGAAAAAGCTAGGGTCAGGTGGGACCATTGTCCTCTGATGGAGAGACAGGGACCCAGAGCCAACATAATTTGTTTATTTTATACAGCAAAAACCAGGAAGTTTTACTAAAGGTCAAGACAAAGGAGATTATGTGCATTCTTGGGTGGGCCCAAGTTGTATTCATTCCTGGTGCTTGGCTGGATTTAGATAACGAAACCCACCCTCTGGCGCCTGGACTGAAGGTCAAGCTGACAACACTCCTGCCTCTGGCAAGGTGTGTTCCCAGGATGTGGCTCTGCCGACACCACTGGATTCAGCTGACAATAATTAAAGAAAGAAATGCTCACGTGCCTTCCCAGGTGCTCTCTACACAAACTGAGTGCAGCAGCTTTCGCATATAAATGGCCTGTCCTGTCTCAGGCTAAAATCTCTCAAACAGGCTACAGCGGGGTCGTGGAACCCCAAACCTATCAATAAAAGGCCCAAGACCTGGCATCAGCACCAGCCTGCCTTGCTTCATAACTGGGACTCATCTGGGCACTTCCAAACCCGATAGAAAGAGGAGGAATATGAAGATCTCTCTGTAGCTCCTGCTGGGTGGCCCCAGGCAGTGGCTGACTTTGCACCTCCCTGGAGATCCAAGAGCCAGTGTACCCAGTGTTCAGTGTCAGACTATACCAGATTACAACTCTACACATCCATAAGCAACACACTCAAGGGGCAGACTTAGTGAGCACCAAAGCCTCACTGAAGCAAGACCTGCTCCATAGGGGTGTCAGCAGCTCTCCCACTGTAGTTGCAGCTGATCCTCACAGCCAATTGGCCTCTAGGTCAATTCCTTCCAGTGACACCAACAGCAATCAAATCTCAACTATAACAACACTGTGCTCACAGCCCACAAAGGGGTGCACCTAGAGCTCCCAGCTCAGGTGACTGGGGAGACTGAACCACTGGGCTCTATAGAACCCCTACTACACAAGGCTACTCTACCAACTCAAGGAGACATAGCATCTCTACCCAACACATAGAAATAAACCCAGGAAAGCAGCCAAAATGTGGAGACAAAGAAACATGTCACAAATGAAAGAAATGGAAGAAACCAAACTACTGGATATAGAGTTCAAAACCACAGTTATAAGGTTACTCATGAATCTTCTAGAAAACTCCAAAAAAATGAAAAAGGACCAGTCAGAAATTAAGTATACACTGATTGAAATAAAGAATGATATACAGGGATTCAACAGTAGAGTCGAGAACTCTGAGAATCAAATCAACGATTTGAAATATGAGGAAGCAAAAAACACCCAACCAGAAGAGCAAGAAGAAAAAAAGAATCCAAAAATATGTAGATAGTGTAAGGAGCCTCTGGGACAACTTCAACTGTACCAACATTCACATTATGGGGGTGCCAGAAGAAGAGAGAGAGCAAGATATTGTGTGTCCATGCAGACCTAGGGGGGACTCTGTGCTCAGGCAGATCTGACCTGCCGCTGTGGTGTGGGCCTCAGGGACACCCCCCCGCCCCCCCCCCCCCGTATGCCCACAACACTGCATACAGGTCCCCAGGCCAAGCTGGGAGTTGGTTGCTGGGCCTGGTCCCAGTCCCAGTGTGCAGGTCCAACCCTTCTTGCTCAGGCTGGGGGGCCATGTTTGGGGTGGAAGGGAGCCCCCAGACCTCTCTGGCTGCCAGGGTCAGGTGTAATTTATTTATTTCTTGGTCTGTGTCATGTGGGAGTTGGCAGTCAAGTCAACCCCACACCAGCTGGAACAGAGCTTGCATGGCCCCCAACCACTGGGTCTCGGAGTGAATGCGGGAGACACAGGGCATGTCTGAAAGTGGAGGATGGACAGTGACGGGGAGATGGAAGGGGCAAATCTCAGCAGTGGGAGGAGTAGACTGTGGCCCATGGATGCTTAGCTGCTGCAGGAACAGGTCTGGGGACAGGCGGCCAGTCTGCCCTCCCTGCTGTCCTTAGGTGACCCCAAGTCCTCTCAGCCTCCCCACACACACACATACCCTTCCTCCCAGTCACCTGGCCTGCATGTGTCTGGAATGTGGATACTATATCAAGTCAGAGTGTAGTCTGGATAGTTCATAGAGCTGCTTCTGTGAAAACCTATTTGAAGAAATAATGACAGAAAACTTCCCCTACCTGGTGAAAGAAACAGTCCTAGGAAGCACAGAGTCCCAAACAAGAGGAACCCCCAAAGAGGGCCACACCAAGACATATCATAATTTAAATGCTAAGGGCTAAAAGCAGCAAGAGAAAAACAGTTACCTACAAGGGAATATCCATATGACTGACAGCTTATTTCTCAACAGAAACTATGCAGGCCAAAAGGGAGTAGCAAAAAATATTCAAAGTGATGAATAGAAAGAACCTACAACCAAGATTAATCTACCCAGTGAAGCCATCATTTAGAATTGAAGGTCAGATAAAGAGCTTCACAGACAAGAAAAAGCTAAAGAAATTCATCACCACCAAACCAGTATTATATGAAACTAGAGGTCCGGTGCATGAAATTCATGCACAGGGGCAGCGGTCCCTCAGCCCAACCTGCACCCTCTCCAATTCGGGACCCCTCAGGGGATGTCTGACTGCTTCTTGCAATCCAGGATTGCTGGCTCCTAACTGCTCACCTGCCTGCCTGCCTGATCACCTCTAACCCCTGTGCCTGCCTGCCTGGTCACCCCTAACCACCTCTGTTTGCCTGCCTGATTGCCCTTAACTGCTCCCCTGCTGGGGTCCATCCCCAGCAGGTCCAGGGGTTCCCAAAGGTGTGGATGGAGTTGGCAAAGAAGTAATGATAGGGAGACAGCGTTCAGATGATCATCATAGCGAGGTTCTCTTCTAGCCAGGTTCCATGTTTATTGTCTTGTTATATCTGTATTTATACCAGTTGATTTTAATCCTATCAATTCTATTCCAAAGGTTAGGGCATTTCTTATCTCCATTCCAAGGTTATTCTATTGTTCTAACACATTGTATGCGGGAAATGTATTTATATGTTTTACGTTGACTGGTAGTAGAGCGGCGAGGGACACGTATTAATATGTTTTTTATAGACTAGCGGTAGAATGCTGGTAACGTATAAATACGTAAACTAAAGTTATCCTAATTTTACTGAACATTGCTATTTGCGCAAAAAATTAGCAAAAATGGCCGGCGCCACCTGTTAGCGCGTGATAAAAACTACCCGCAAACAATGTGTTAAGCTACAAGGAAGTAACTGAAGGAGATTATCCTAAGTAAAGATTATGTAGTTTAAGCATGATTGTTCATAGTTAAAGTGATTAACTACCCGCCTGGCACTTAGTTAAGGGGTTTTATTCCCTCCCTAACTCCAGGGAAAAATCCCCACCTGGGGAAACAACCTTTCTCGGAGAGGTGACCTTGGTTAAAACACATAACGCTAAGAAGGGGAGCAAACATATTAAGAACAGTATGCCATATATGCCAGGTCCCTTGAAACATATGCTGTGCAGATGTTTCTTCCCTGCAGGACTGTGTCAAGCGGCAAGGATGGACAGGCTTCTGGCACTCCCCTACCGGCTTAATTGTCCCTAACTGCTCCATGCTGGCCTGGTCGCCCTTAACTGCCTCTGCCTCACCCTGCACACAGGACCCAGGATTCCGTCCTCTGGCTGGTCACAGGCACCCGGGACCCGGGCTTTCCTCCCTCTGGCCAGCTGCATGCACTCAGAACCCAGGCCTGCCTCACCCAGGCTGGCCATAGCCACAGGGGACTGTGGGTAGGTGGCTTCACCTGGGTGGGCAGCTTGTTCCTCTCCCAGGTCACAGCCCCAGCCGCTGACGCCTAGGACCACAGGGAGGGTGGTTTGTCCCTCTCCCGAGCTGCAGGTGCAGACACAGCCACTGGTGCCCAGAACCACGGGGCAGGCGGCTTGTCCCTCTCCTGGGCCACAGATGCAGGCACAGCTGCTGGTGCCCGGGACCACAGGGCGTGCAGCTTGTCCCTCTCCCAGGCCGCAGGCGCAGGTGCAGCTGCTGGCGCCAGAGACTGCAGGGTGGGCGGCTTGTCCCTCTCCTGGGCTGCAGCCTGGCTGGTCCCCATTCCTCTCTCCCCAGTGTTGAGTGTCTGTGCTGTTATGGTGTGATGGCATGATGGTATGATGACCATTTGCATATTAGCTCTTTATTATATAGGATGTTGAAGAGCATTTTTTTAAGAAGAGGAAGAAGAAAAATAAGATAAAAATATGAGCAACAAAATGGCAACAAATACATATCTATCAACAATTGAATCTAAAAATCAAAATAAATGAATAAGAAATCTATTGAACAGAATGAACTGGTGAATGAAATGGAATCAGAGGCATGGAAATGGAACTGACTGATGATTCTGAGAGGGAAGGGGGGGTGGGAGTGCGGGAAGAGATTAAACAAAGACCTTATATGCATATATGCATTACCTATGGACACAGACAATAGGGTAGCAAAGACCTGGGTAGAGGGGGGCAGTGGGGAGGAAAAGAAGGCACATCTCAATTATAAAGATTTTTTTAAAAAATGCCTTTATGAAAACAAAGATGAAACTGAGTACTTCAAGACCCATCATCATTTTTTACTAGCAAGTCAACGTGATTAAGTTTGGAATCCAACTGAGAATAATTGTAACACAGGTACCACTTGTTTATAGGTCCTCAAAGTGCCCAGCCGGTGTAGCTCAGTGGTTTAGCATCAGCCTATGAACCAGGAGGCCACAGTTTGATTCCAGGTCAGGGCACATGCCCAGGTTGCGGGCTTGATCCCCAGTAGGGGGCGTGCCGGAGCCAGCCCGTCAGTGATCTTCATCATTGATGATTCTAGCTCTCTCTCCCTCTCCCTTCCTCTCTGAAATCAATAAAAATACATATATTTTTAAAATAAGTCCTCAAAGTCCTTGAACCTTCTTCGGTATCTTGTACTTCACGATTTGAAGAATATTTGCTCAAACTCCCTTACTACATCTAGCTGTGATGTAGTTACTCTGAAGACTTTTGGTAGGCTCCCATTTCTCCTGCTCATTCCTACTTCTGATTTCTTGCTTTGGCAGCATTCCCAATCCCACACTGCATCTCAGATCTTGTGCATCCTATCTCGCTCTACCCCTCTTTCCCACAGGATAGACAGGCCCTGAAGCCGGCACGTCCCTAACCCATACCCGGAGGCTTACCAGAGGCTGTGAGGGTAGCTGACTCTGAAGACAGAAAGACACAGAAGGTGTTTACAGCTCAGCAAAGCACAGCAAATATCTTAGAAATGCTCTAACTCCAGTTCATCCAGGCTATGCTCTTCACCTTTTCTACCCAAAATTTCAACTTTTCTACCCAGAGCCTCTCAGGGCATTGTGCTTTAAAAAGAAGGCTCAGATATCTTCTTATGAAATATGAAACATTGTGCCAGCTCATAAATTAGCATTTTCTTCTCTAATACATAAATATTTCAATAACTCCATTATCAGACCCTTCTGTTATTCGCTCTGTTAAATGCTTTCAATACATTGTCACCTATTCTCAAAACAATCTTATAATGTGTGAATCATTATATCTATGACATAGATGAGAAAATTTAGACTCATAGAGGCTAAGTAATTTCTCAAGGTCAAAGAAATAATAAGTGATAAAGGGAAGATCTGAACACATAGCATGTGCAGGAGACAGTCTATCTTCTAGAATGTTTCAATCCCAGGCAAAGATCTTCTGCACCCCATCCACACATCACTGTTGCAGTTGGAGAAATGCACAATGTATTCACTGGGGTGCTCTGGTATTTTTGGTCTTCCCTCCTCCCAAGGTCACAGACTCCCATACACTTGAGAGGAGCAATGCTGCCATGCCCACACAGAGCAGGAGTAGTACACATGATCAGGGCACTGGGCAACTTTGTGACATCTTCATAGATTACTCACCTCTGTCTACAGCTTCCTTTTCCCCATTACAGAGTCCTTCAGAAATGGGGCTGGACCTTTGTGGCCTGGAACCAGCAGCTGTATTCTGCTCAAGAATCATCTGGGGACAAAAATCTGATCAGATGACCCACCCTCTTTATCCTCTTGTTAGGGTTACACACTCCTATGTGGCCTTGCTCGATGGCTCCTTTTGGAATACCTGCTTCCCACCCTAACCAGCCGTAGTGCCTCCACAGCAAGTGCACGGAATTCTCTACCAGCCCCCTGTTGGGAAGTGGTTTATGAGGGCACCTGATATGATCAGCACCAGCTCACTCCTAAGGTTTCATGGTTTCCACAGCTGTTCCACCGCCTTGCCCAAGAACCCCATCTATATGAGACAAGTGAACATGCTACAAAAACATCTGTTACTAGATCCTACCTATTCTGAATCTGGTGCTCTTTGTTCTTCCTTCTCCCAATCAAGTCGGCCTTTTAACTACAAAATCATTCAACCCTCAGAGCATAGGGGTTTAGAATCCAGTTGATAGAGCTTGAGACTCGGCATTCAAATCTCACCTTGACCACTTGCCAGTGGTGGGACTTTGAACAGGAGTTAAAGTTACTTGGAGCGCTGAGGTATCTTATCTGCAATTGGGGATGATGTTAAGTGATTTGGGTTGTCATGAGAATGAAACGAGAAAATGCCTGTAAAGACTCAGCAGTCTGCAAGACACACAATTCTCCATGTTAACTATAATTATGAGTACACCCCTCACTGTTAACATCATCAAAATGGGCATTTTCAATTTATTGCTTTGCAGAGTATTCATTCTTCCAGAAGCATTTTCCTTTCAGGTCCAGGCAAAATCTTTTTGGTTTTGTTGACCTTAAATCTAGTCTTTGAGGGACCCGTTCCATAGTTTTAGGGAGCACTGAGTATGCTCAGTAACAGAGGATAGCTCCCTTGGCAGTTACAGTATTCCTGCTTCCCTCCAACTTTTCTTCTCTCGTGCGTGTCTCATGCCAGTCACAGAACAATGGTTGTTGTGTGCCTATAACAGTGATGGCGAACCTTTTGAACTCAGCGTGTCAGCATTTTGAAAAACCCTAATTTAACTCTGGTGCCGTGACACATAGAAATTTTTTGATATTTGCAACCACAGTAAAACAAAGACTTATATTTTTGATATTTATTTTATATATTTAAATGCCATTTAACAAAGAAAAATCAACCAAAAAAATGAGTTCACGTGTCACCTCTGACACGTGTGTCATAGGTTCGTCATCACTGGCCTATAAAGACCTGATATTTTTCTCAGGAATTCTTTCACTGTGGACAGATCTTCATCAGATGTTTTTAATACCGTAAGAGCTCGGCCACCTTCAGACCTCACCTTACCAACTCCCCTGGAGTTCAAAGACTGAGGTAGTTAAAAGCTCTGCTGGCGCTGAGCTAAGTAGTTCTGAGGCACCTCCCTTTTTTCCTCCTTCTAAAATCCTTATCAGCAAGAGTTTGGTAGGGAGAGGCAGATAAGGATCCAGTGAGTCGGTCAAAGCTTGCAGGTGATCTGAGCTTCCACTGGAGCAGTTCCCTGCCGAGTGACCCTTCTCTTACTTGCTCCATGCAACTTCCTTTTCTACAGCTTCTTTCCAACCTGCTTTTTTGGAATAATTTCCTAACATTAGACATATCCATGTTTTTTTAAAATCATGTACCCTGATACAATTTTTTAAAAAAATTATCCTGTTTGCCTGGCCGAAATGGCTCAGTGGTTGAGCATTGACCTATGAACCAGAAGGTCATGGTTTGATTCCTGGTCAGGGAACATGCCCAGGTTGAAGGCTTGATCCCCAGTATGAGGTGTGCAGGAGGCAGCCAATCAATGATTCTCTTTCATCTTTGATGTTACTATCTCTCTTTCCTGCTCCCTTCCTCCCTGAAATCAATAAAAAAAAAATTTTTTTTAAATTATCCTGTTTATCCCAGGTATTAAATACCAATTCAACTCTTAATAATTATAAGGTGACAAATACCAAACCATTAGCAGTTTGGTGATGGTGGAAGCCCTCTTAATCAGAATCCTTTTGCTGTGTTTATTATTCTGCTTGAGGGACGTGCATCTTGAGTCCCAGCAATAGGGTCTGGCCACAGATGAAATTTCTCACCTTCAGGGGCTGCCATCACACAGCCCCTGAATACCTTGTGGGAATATCTATGATTTGGTGACAATGTGAGGCTTTACTAGGGGCTTTAAAAATACAGTACCAATCATTGCCTATTTGGAATTATTCTTCTAGTCTTCTGAAGATCCTTCCTGGGAATCTGGGGCTAGGGTGGATTTCCCCCTTTTTCTTTAGCTAATGAAGAAAGAGGAAAGAAGAAATAGAGGGAGAGAGGCCTAACTCCTAGGTTATGGTGATTTCAAAAATATGCCCATGAATTCTTTCAGGTGCTCCCCCCTTCAAAAGTAAAGCCCTTTTCTTCCCTTTGAGTGTGGGCTGGACTTAGTGACTTGCTTCTAACAAATAAAATGAAACAAAAGTGACAGTACGTGACTTCAGAGACCAAGTCTTTTGTGACTATTTCTCTCTTTTTCGAGAGTGGCTAGAGAGCGGTCCGGTTCCTGAGTAGGAGCTGCTGGGGATTGAGAAAATGAAAGAAAGAGACAAACACAGAAATGGAAGGAAAAGGCTAGGGCTGGGTGGGACCACTGTCCTCTGATGGAGAGACAGGGACCCAGAGCCAATACAGCGTGTTTATTTTATACAGCAAAAAACTGGAAGTTTTACTAAAAGTCAAGACACAGGAGATTATGTGCATTCTTGGGTGGGCCCGGGTCATATTCATTCCTGGTGCTTGGCTGGATTTAAATAACAAAACCCACCCCCTGGCACCTGGGCTGAAGGTCAAGCTGACAACACTCCTGCCTCTGGCAAAGCGTGTTTCCAGGACGTGGCTCTGCCAACGCCACTGGCTTCAGCTGACAACAGTTAAAGAAAAGCCCCTGTGCCTTCCCAGGCGCTCTCTACAGTCTTTAAAAGGTACTGAGCTTTCATCTTGGTTGTTTTGTTTTTCACTTTTCATTGGATCACTTGTTTTGGAGACACCAGCTGCCATACTGTGAGCTGCCCCATAGAGAGATCCATGGGGTAAAGAGCTGAGGAGGCCTCTGGCCAATGGCCAGCAAGGAACTGAGACTGCCAACAGCTATGTGGGTGAGCCATCTTGGAGTTAGATTCTCCAGCTCTAATCAAGCCCTGAGATGATTGTGGTCCCAGTTGAGAGCAGGACTGAAACCTCATGAGAAACCCTGAGCCAGAATCATCCATCTAAGTTACTCTCTGACCCTTAGAAACTGTGAGATATATATGTTTGTTGTTTGAAGCTGCTAAATTTTAGGGTAATGTATTATGTAGCAAGAGATAACTTATACATGACTAGTAACAGTTGCCAACATGTTCAGATGGCATTGAATCTTAATTTGGAGTCAAAAGAAGATAATCACTACATTGCAATACAGCAATTTCATTTATAGAACTTTCACCTATATCATTACGAATTTATACACAAAGTTATCAGGGATTATTACCTTGCATTAAAATGTTCAGCAATAAGGAATTGTTAAATAAATTATGGTCTGTCAAGTTCAAGTAATTTTAAACGACTTTTAACAATAAGTTGAAAGACTTTGAAATGATACAAACAACAACAGAATATAAAATTGCATATATAATGCACATACAACTCTAAAAATCTATTCATTAAAAAACTAGTAAGAAAGTCTTAGCTTAACTCATGAGATAGAAGTGATGCCTTTAGTGTCTGTGAGCATCTAATAACTGCAGCCACTGTAATTCATTTTCATGGGCATGTATAACATATCCCTTGAGGACTCACAGAAATACTAAAGAAAAGGGAACTTTATACAGAACTGGGATTCTTGCATCACCAGACACTGACTATGCTGGATTTAGAAGTTGGTATGGCTTCATTCACACCCACTTGCTGGTGAAATTCATCAACGTTAAAAAATTATAATGAGCAATACAATTCACTGGCCTTTTTTTATGGGCCAAATTCTGAGCTAGGAACTTTTACAATATCTCAATTAATTCTAGCATAAAAATGATTCCTAAACCAGAACT
Source organism: Myotis daubentonii (assembly GCF_963259705.1). Classification (NCBI taxonomy): domain Eukaryota; kingdom Metazoa; phylum Chordata; class Mammalia; order Chiroptera; family Vespertilionidae; genus Myotis; species Myotis daubentonii. The sequence continues at coordinate 32,444,031 of NC_081841.1, forward strand.
GAGATTTAGACATGGCTGTCAGATGCTGCTACATGATACCCTGTGCCATGCCAGCATGGCCAAGGGTGAACCTGAGGAGGGGTAGTGAAGGATTGAAGAAAAGACAGACAAGAGAATGCAGCTGGGGCTCAGTGGACCTCCCATGCCTGGATGAGGACACAAAAGACCCAGCCTGAAAGCTGATGCTTTATTTTGTAGTCTGATTAAAACAAGGGTAGATTAACAGGTATATAAATGTTCTTTTTTTGGCAACACTTGCTGCACCTCCCACAGTCCATTAGCTACTTAGGAAGGAATTAAGGAGGGCTACAAGGTCAGGCTTAATTATGCTAGGAGAGCTCTGCCCTCCAGGCTGGGACTTGTTTGTGGCCCTGCCACAGGTCATCCCAAGGCTTGACCCTAGAGCTGCTCCCTACAATACCCCTTCCACTGTTTCTAGTCACATTAAACGAATCTACATATTAGCAGAAGGAAGAATTCTAGAAGCCAGTGTGAACACAGAGGCAGAGATTGGAGTAATCCAGCCACAGGCCAAGAATGCCCGCTGCCACCAGAAGCTAGAAGAAGCAAGGAATAAATTCTCCCCTAGAGCCGCAGAGGGAGGTGGCTGATTTTAGCCCAGTGATATTGATTTTGGACCTCTGGCCTCCAGAACTGTGAGAGAATACATTTCTGTTGTTTTAAGCCACCATGTTAGTGGTAATTTGTTATAGCATTCCTATGAAACCAACACACTAGCATTTTCTTGAGGATTTTATGTCTTCATAAGGCATATTGATTTGTCATTTTCTTGAGGTATCTTTGTCTGATTTTGGTACCAGGATAATACTGGCCATAAAACCTACATACCTGAACTTGTGCCCATAAAATTTATGTTCTCTCCTATTCTTAGCCAAAGCCAGTCCTTTCACCTAAGATTAGACTGCCTCCCTGTAGTCTACTCAAGGAAATTGCTTCAGCAATTCTTTCCTCTGCATCATTAATTTTTCCCTTTCTACTTTCCATTGCTACCACATAGAGATGCTATTATTTCCCATCTCTTAATTTAAAAATAAGATAAAAACCTCTTTTGACCTCACTTAACCCTTCAACTATTGCCTCGTTCCTTTTTTTTTTTTTTTTTTTTTTTTTTTTTGCCTCTTTCCTTTTGGCTCCTTACACAGCTCTTTATTTAGTTGCCTATACTCACAATCTCTACATGTCCTCATCCCATTCCCTCTTTAATGCACTCCAGTCAGGGTTTATCATCACCAACCAATGGACCTGCTTTCTTTAAGATCACTAGTGACTCTACATTGCTAAACACCATGGTTTCTTTTTATATTATCATCATAGCATTTGATATAATTGATCACTTTTTCCTCCTTCCACACTTTCATGAGACAGAATGGTAGCTACCACACAGGCTACATTCTATCTCAGTATCTTTTGCTGTGTCCTTTTCATTGCCTTAGCCTCTATATGGTAGTGGGCCCAGGACTCAGATTGTGGACTTTTCCATCAACTTTTTCATTGTAGCTAATATACAGTTTTTTCTCTTTTCTATATACCTTCCCTGACTACATGTCATCTAGTATTAGGACTTTGAATACTATCTATATGCTGATGATTCCAAAGTTATATTTCTATTCAAAACTCTCCCATGAACTCCAGTCCAATGTATTTAATAGCCCACTTTTATATCTCTTTGGATGTCTAATAGGTGTTTCCTACATGACATTGTGTATAAAACATAATTCCTAATTCTGCCCCCAAACTGGTGCTTTTATACTCTTTTCCATCTCAGTTAATAGCAGGTCCCTCTTACTAATGGTCAGGTCAAAGATCTTGCTGTCACTCATCTCTTTTTTTTACTCCCCTTATCTGGTCTGTCAGCAAATCCTATTAGCTATACCAGTGGTCCGAAAACTCATTAGTCAACAGAGCCAAATATCAACAGTACAACGATTGAAATTTCTTTTGAGAGCCAATTTTTTTTTTAACTTAAACTATATAGGTAGGTACATTGTTATTAACTTAAATAGGGTACTCCTAAGCTGGCCTTTGCTAAAAACGTCCTCAATCTGATTGAGGTGTGTTCGCTAAGGTCGACCCCTTCCAACACTCCCATCCACACTCGTCTTGTATACTTGTTTCGTCTATCTCCTTTCGTTCATACTCTCTATATGTCCGAACCATCTCAACATACCTTTCTCAGTCCTCGACATTACATCTTCTTTCACTCCACAACGTTCCCTAAAATTAATTTAATAAACTTTACTTAAAGTTTTAAGTCAACTTCGCACTGTACGTGTGCGCCCGCACGTGGTACATTTTGTGGAAGAGCCACACTCAAGGGGCCAAAGAGCCGCATGTGGCTCACGAGCCGCGGTTTGCTGACCACTGAGCTATACTTTTAAGATATATCTAGAAATTGAGCACTTTTCATTACCTTTGGTGTATTTCCAGTGTCCAAAAACATACGTGACACACAGTAGGCATGCAATAATAATTTGTTGGAAGAATGAATGAATTATGTCATATATCTACTCTCTATAATTTCCTTGACAATGTTTGGCCCATAATGTGTTAATTTTATATCATCTGGCCCACGTGTTCCTCTCTATTCTCATATTTTGCCACTAACCAACAAGAATCATATGCTCCAAGTGTAGTGATCTGCTTCATATTTATTATGTCGTATCATTCCATTGTGCATTCCTCAATAGTGTTCTCTTAGCCTAGAACATTCCTACACATTAACAGTATTTCAAGAGTCATGTCAGCCAACAAAAATCTCATTCTAATCTACATACTTCTCCCCTGGCGCTTGCTTACTTCAGCACACATAAATTCTACACATCACAAAAACACTCTACTGAGGTTTGCCTGTCTCACCCTCAGAACTCTGAGCTCTGTCTTGCTCATCTTGCTTTGGAATTCCTAAAGGGTAGCACCGGGCCTGGCTTGTGGAATGCAATAAATGTGTGCAAATGAATAAATAAAAGGACTCCTCTGTGTATTGCATTTGTTCGTAAATGGACTCATAAAACAAGAGGTAATATAAAGATATTTTTTACTATAAATATGAATGAATGATTATTTGGTAGCAAGACTTAACACATCTTTAAAGGAAGAATGAGTTGAATATTTGCTCTAAGAGTAGTTTATTTTTATCCCTCCAAAGTAATCCAAAGACAAGCAAACATTTCCTCTTCCTGCACAGTAATTCTCTCCCTTACCCTTTCTCTTTAATCTTTATTTTATTTTGAAAGAACACAACATGAGACCTATTGTCTTAAATGTTAAAGTGTACAACACACTAGTGTCAATTATAGGTACAAGGTTGTATAGCAAATCTGTAAAGTTCATTCATCTTGCTTAACTTAAACTTTATAACCATTGATTAGAAAGAAGAAAATATATTAAATGAGTATATTCTAATTTTATTGAAAAAAATATTTTTCAAAATTTCTGTGCCATATATTGAATTAGAAGAATCGCCTTCCACTTTTACTACCATTCTCTCTCTCTCTCTCTCTCTCTCTCTCTCTCTCTCTCTCCCCCCCCCCCGCCCCTTTCTCAAGCTTGAGACAACCAGTTGTCAGCTCTAACCAAAATTGTACTGTAACACTACAAAGAATACAAAATGCTTTATTATCATAAGGTTGCAATTATTATGTACAAAAGTATGTGTGGGAAGAGACTGGAAAAGTAATATGAAATGCAATTCACTGACATTTACCGAGCACATACAGTGACCTACACTCTGTTCTGGGTGTGATTACAAACAAGGAACAGTCCCTTTCTTGGAGGAGTCCAGTCTCAGAGCATTTACTTAGATTGCTGTAATCTCCTTTGATAAGAAACTGTGGTGCCACTTGCTCTGTCCCCAACTTGGAGGACACTAGTATGCAACAAGAGTCAAACTTCTGGGATTTCTGTGGTCCATTAGTGTTTATGAGCTTCTAAGGGATTACCGTGGAGAATGTCAACTTTATTATTAGTGGGAACTAAGGTTGTTATTGGGGTGGCAAGGAGAGAAGAGTTTTCGGTATGTAAGAAGCAGATGTCCTCACATGGTTATCAAAAAATCAGTGTTGCTGTTTCTGAAGCACAATAACTGCAAAGGTCCTATGCAGAGAGCTAGTGTACAGGCAAACTGACCACTAGACCTGTAGTTTTGGGATGGTTCTTGGAGTCTGGCCCCCTTCTTTGGGAACTGCATTGATATTTGTTTATAGCCATCCTTTCCCATATCCAAGAGGAGCACAGCCTTTTCTCCTAAAAGCAGTCCCAGGAAGGGCTGGGCCATTCGCTACTTCACACGCAAAGAGATTTAAAGTTTCCAGTGCTGATCCTAGGACTCAAACACTAAGTGCTTATTCTGTCTCTTTCAGAAAGGGTCAAGACCTGAGAAGCACAAAGGTCTTTTTTTGCACAAATTGCTTTCCCTTCTCACTTTGAGAAGGGAAAGCAATACCACTACTTTCCATTGCGTCTGGATGTATTAGTCTCCACCTAGGGCAGACAAGAAAATTCCCTACTTCTAGATACAGGCTTGCAAAAGTGGTGAATGATTGTTAGGTCAGTAATCAAGATGTTTAAATGATGCCACTGGGGCTCTTTGTCTTTTCTCTCTGTCTATCGTGGTCTGCTTTCCTCTGTGTGAACATCAGCCTGCCAGCCCATTTCAGAACAGCAAATCCCCAACCCCCTTCCTTTATCCAGCTCTGAGGATTCAGGTTTATAAGGCCCCAAGTACCCAAAAGCTCAGCAAGAGAAAGATCCTTTCTTTCCAAAGGTCTCTGGGTAGGACTCCAATGGGCTCTGTGTGATCATATGCCTGTCCCTAGACCACAGCTGTGTTCAGGAAGATGAGGTACTTAGATTGACCAGCTTGGGTTACACACCTTCTGTTACAATGCAGAGGATGTGAGTGAAAGCCCCACCAGGTAAGGTAAGAAACAACTCCTAAAAGGGAAAGATTTTTAGCAGACAAAACATTAACAAACAAACAAAAAATACCAAAAATCCCAAACCAAACAAACATGAAAAAAACTAGAATAGGTGTTTACTAGCTAGGGGGGAATAGTAGGGTTGACCTCCAGGTTTTTGCTGCTAGGTGACTGGTGATGTTAATAGAAAATGCAGAGGTAGAAGCAGTTTGAGCCCATATTGAGAGTTGAGTTGTTAAAATGTTGAATTGAGGGTGACATTCGAATGAGATACTATCTTGGAAGCAATGAGTCATAGGAGCATTGCAGTAAGATATACGTTTAAAATATAATTTTAGACACAGAACTCAGAACAAGACAGCAAGAGACAGAACTCAGACAGGGCTTGGAAGACAGGACCAAGAGAGACAGAGCCTAGGCACAGAACCTACACAGAACGTTCTCTAGAGACAGAAGAACTTCGCTGGCGAGAGCATGCCGGAGGATCCTGGACAGGGACTGGCCTCGGAGCCTGGAGGCGGAGCCTGGCGAGAGAGCATGGCAGGGATCCTGGACTGAACCTGACTGCGGAGATTGGCAAGAGAACCTGACCAGGACCTGGCCACAGAACCTGGCTGGAGATCCGAAGCAGAACCTCTCTGGAGATCGAGACCATTCCTTCTTCACCGACTCCGTCCACACCTTTGGGGAACCCCTGGACCCGCTGGGGCAGGACCCCGGCATATGGCGCCCGAACAGGGACCCCTAGGTAAGCGCCCTGAACTCGGGATGGATCGGACTCCACCGTAGGAAGAGGGTGGATAGTCTTCGCCGACTCCGTCCACACCTTTGGGAACCCCTGGAACAGGATTCCCCTAGGTAAGCCCCCCTCCCCCATTGAGAACCCCCACACTCGGGACGGATCAGACTCCACCGTAGGAAGAGGGTGGATAGTCTTCGCCGACTCCGTCCACACCTTTGGGAATCCCTGGAACAGGATTCCCTTAGGTAAGCCCCCCCCCCCTTGAAAACCCCCACACTCGGGACGGATAGGACTCCACCAGGGTGCTACAGACCCCCCTATAGAGGATAAATAGGGTAAGAAGGTGGATAGTACAGAACTTAGATTGAGAAGATGTGCCATACTGAGTCCAAAGAAAGAAGACTCTGTATTGATCTTTAGATTAAGAAGATGTGCCATACTGAGTCTAAAGAAAAAAAGACTCTGTATTGATCTTTTAAACATATATGCTTGCTAGCAGAGGAATTAAGGTTACTCCCAGTCAGACAGAACGTTTTATACAAGAAATACGTCCATGCTTTTCTGAGGAAGGAAAGGTGCTGGAAAGGTAAATGTAGAGGCATGGGAGAAGGTAGGCCCAAGGAGCCTTATCCTTAACCCCACTGCAGCCTTTCTACCCTGGGAAAGTGCAGGATTGGCAAGCTCTCCCTGGGATGATAGATCAGGACTCAGGTAATAGCAGAAAGCGCCAATCCTACTCTTAAAATGGATACAAGAGAGCATTTCAGGTTTTTCTTTTTAATGCTTGCTTTTAAAAAATAAAAAAGGGGGAATTTGCCGGGAGCCGGTCCATCCTTGCTGTTTCAAGGGACCTGGCATATATGGCATACGGTTCTTAATATGTTTGCTCACCTTCTTGGCGCTGTGTTTTAACCAAAGTCACCTCTCCGAGAAAGGTTGAATCCCCAGGTAGGGATTTTCCCCTGAAGTTAGGGAGGGAATAAAACCCCTCAAGTAAGTGCCAGGCGGGTAATTAATCCCTTTAACTACGAACAATCATGCTTAAACTACATAATCTTTTCTCCCTGGAATGGAGATAAGAAACGCCCTAACCTTTGTAATAGAGATTGATAGGATTGAATCAACTGGTATAAATACAGTTGTAACAAGACAGAAACACACAGAACTCAGAACAAGACAGCAAGAGACAGAACTCAGACAGGGCTTGGAAGACAGGACCAAGAGAGACAGAGCCTAGGCACAGAACCTACACAGAACGTTCTCTAGAGACAGAAGAACTTCGCTGGCGAGAGCATGCCGGAGGATCCTGGACAGGGACTGGCCTCGGAGCCTGGAGGCGGAGCCTGGCGAGAGAGCATGGCAGGGATCCTGGACTGAACCTGACTGCGGAGATTGGCAAGAGAACCTGACCAGGACCTGGCCACAGAACCTGGCTGGAGATCCGAAGCAGAACCTCTCTGGAGATCGAGACCATTCCTTCTTCACCGACTCCGTCCATACCTTTGGGGAACCCCTGGACCCGCTGGGGCAGGACCCCGGCAAACTATCAATTAAATTTTATATTTTCCTAATATTAAAACAGTGGTAGGCAAATTTAGCATAGGATAGCTAATAGATGTAATCCTCCAAAATACTTTACTTTGATTGTGTATTTGATTTTGGGGGGTTTAGTATTAAGAACTTGGGGATTCAATGGTTAAAATATTAATCAAAATGCATGATTTACTTTTTCTTCTTAAAAACCAATCCTTAATTAAAATCTTCTAAAAATCAAACTCAATGTGTAATACTGGCCAAAAGCTGTAAACCTTATTGTCATAGTAACAAATTACCTAAAACATCTTCTTGAAACAACATTCATTCAATATCTCCTGGTTTCCATGGTTCAAAAGTATTGTCACCATGTGGCTCAATACATTCTCTTTTTAGTGTCCACAAGGCTAAAGTCAAGTTATTAATAGAGTGGCATCTCTTACTAGAGGCTCTAGGAGGAATGGGCTTTCATACTCATTCATTGTGTTGCAGAATTTTTCTCACACTTTCCATGTGCCCTCCTCAATTTTCTTATGTAAAGGATGTTTAGGAAGCAACAAAGGTCAGTTCTTCTGACACTTCAAATCTTTCTCTTTTGCCCCTTCTCTAAGGTTTCTAAAGGTTCATGAAATTACATTGAGGTCACTTGGATAATTCAGGAAAATTTCTGTATTTTAGATGAATTTTAACTACTTCTGCAAACTCCTTTCTGCTATATAATGTAACATAGCCACTGGGATGACATCAAGGGATAAAAGGCATGGGGTCCAAAATTCTGCCTACCACGTATGGGAAAGTCCTTTATTCTCCTCTCAAAGGTGCTCAATTGTTTTATGTATTCATTTTTATTATTCTTTAAATATTAAATTTAAAATGTAAGGCCAAATTAGTGTTTTATGTAAAGGAAACTGTGAATGCTTACAATCATCCAGCTGTTACCCAAAATGTAAACTTTAACAAGAAAAGAATTTAGTTATGAAAATAATCAAGAGAAAAGTTACCTTTTGCAAAAAAAAAAAAAAAAAAAAAAAAAAAAAAAATATATAATTTTAAATATAAAATTGATTCGTGTTAGGGTGCATCAGGGTATGCAGTGGGAAACCCACTACAATTCTTTATTTTTTAAAATACATTTTTATTGATTTCAGAGAGGAAAGGAGAGGGAGAGATAGAAGCATCAATGAGAGAGAATCATTGGTTGGCTGCCTCAGGCATGCCCCCTACTGGGCATCAAGCCTGCAACCTGGGCATGTGCCCTTGATCAGAATCATAACTGGAACCCTTCAAACCAGCTAGGGCCCCAGTATAATTCTTAAGTGGGTAAGTTCTTTAGATCAATAATCTATATTGCCTATTTTAGAAATCTTCTAACAATATCAACCCCCCCCTCCCCCCTCCCAAGCTGCACTTCCTTCCAGTCATCTCTGGACTTCCACTGCTAGGCTTGAGTTTGGAGTCCAGGCGACCTAAGAGACCCCAGCGATACAATTACGGACTACAATTCCCAGCGTGCTCCGCAAATGGGAGGGGCGTGTCCGGGGGCGGGGCCAGGTACAGCCACCCGGAGAGCGTTGGGGCGGGGAGATCCGGCGGCGCCGAGCTGAGGTGGTGAGAGAAGAGCTCCCGGATGTGGAGAAGCTGGGGAGGAGGCGTGGGAGGAAGATGGACTCGGTGGAGAAGGGGGCCGCCACCTCCGTCTCCAACCCGCGGGGGCGGCCGTCCCGGGGTCGGCCGCCGAAGCTGCAGCGCAACTCCCGCGGGGGCCAGGGCCGGAGTGTGGAGAAGCCCCCGCATCTGGCGGCCTTAATTCTGGCCCGGGGCGGCAGCAAGGGCATCCCTTTGAAGAACATTAAGCATCTGGCGGGGGTCCCGCTCATTGGCTGGGTCCTGCGTGCGGCCCTGGACTCGGGGGTCTTCCAAAGGTGAGCACGGACGGGCGGGCATCGCGGCGGAGCAGCGGGGGCGGCGGAGCAGCGGGGGCGGCGGAGCAGCGGGGGCGGCGGAGCAGCGGGGGCGGCGGAGCAGCGGGGGCTCTGGGCGCGCTCGCTCCTGGAAGGGGTGAGCGGGATCCGGGGTGTCTGGGCCCCCGGCTGAGAGCCCAGGGAGAACGGGCTCCGGCTTATTCCTTGTTCTGTAGCTGCCAATAGTCATGACCTGGGACAGTTCCCCACCCTCCCGTGAGAATGCCCCCCTAAATGGGGACATTTTCTCTTAACCGTCTTCCGCCGCCCCGGCCGACCTCGCTGGGGAAAGGAGGCCACTCCGGTGAAACGTCTGCGGCAATCGGTGAACTCCAGGCAGAGGCCGCGGGGTGCCACTGTTGCTCGCGTCTGATGGCCACTGGATGCTGCTGATCGATTGGGGAGGCGGCGGGTTCCTGAATGGAGGCGGTGGACAGGCTTTCTCAGTCTCGGCTCAGCTTGGAACACCTTCCCTGACCTTTGAAAAATGCTCAGAGCTATCTGCCTGTGAGTCAGCACAACCTAGGGCTCCCTGCATTGGTTGGTAGGTGAGAGACAGTGGGAAAGCGCACCGCTGGCTGTTTTATATGCTCGTAAATGGTTTTACCATACCTTTGGAACCTGGGCTGCCCTGAGGACAGTTTTATTGTTCATCACATAGGGACGTTGCCATATGCCATAATGGTAAGGAGTTACAAGCTGATGTCATTCATAAAAGATGGGAGGTAGGAGTCTGTGCCAAGAATACATTTAACACATAGCAACTTCAACCTAATTATATTTGAATGTGTTATTGTGGAGAGTAAATTATGTTGGGTCTTGGTTTTTAAAGAGATGGCTGTTTTTTGAAGCATGTTAATTACCCACATTTATATACAGGTATACATTGACTAATTTCTTTAATGTCTTACTCCGAAGGAAGCCTGGGTGGAGAGAGGTAAATAGGATCTGGCACTCAGAAGATAACAGTAACGTAACAGGAAGTGTGCAAAGGAGAGATAGGGATTTAGTTCAATTCAGCAAACATTTACTGAGCTCTAATTTCTGCTGTATACATCTAGGGACTAATACCAGGATGAATGTGACATGGTTCTTTCCTTGTGAAGTCCACAGGCCTACGTTTGAAAATTTTTACCTCCTTGCAAAGGGTATACACTGAAAAATAAGGCCTGAGATGAAGTGCATTCCGGCAGCAGTGATGCAGTAAAATCCTATTTTTGTGAAATGAACTAAAAATCAAAATTACAGGTTGAGCCCCAGCCAGTGGGCCTCAGTTTGTTGGGCATCCTCCTGTGCACTGAAAGGTTGCCTGTTCCCCTGGCAGGGCACATGCCCAGGTTGCAGCCCACAATTTCTACCCTGGCATTTTCTAATAACATCACCAGCCACCTAGGGGCAAAACCCTGGAGGTCAAACTCATTGTTCCTGCCCTAGCTAATAAACACCTATTCTAGTTTCTTTCATGTGTGTTTGTTTGTTTTTGCTGATCTACCCTGGAGTCAAAGTGTAAGAATGTATTAATTGCAAATTTGGGTAAATCATCCAATCTTGTCTCTTTGCCTCTGTGTCGTCATCTTCAAAATGGATTTACTTAGTAGGTGTATCTCACGGGCTTGCTGAGGGAATTAAGTGAGAGAAAGTATACGCAACCCTTAGAACAGTGCCTGGCATATGTATAGTGTGTGATCTATCCTTGACATTATCCCCTTGTATTGAAGGTTTCTACAATCTTCATCTCTTCCATGGGCCAGTTTCCTTACTGGTAACATTGGAAAGTTACAATTATCTTCAAAGTTGTGTTTTTTTTTAATTCTAACATTCTTTTGAGCCAAATTTGGCCTGGAGAGACCCCTGCTCCACTAAGTGAAAAGCTCCTTGTGAGCAGGTATTACCTTTCTCACTCTGGTACGCTTTATGTACAGAACCTCAGTTAAATGTGCTGGTTTCAATTCAATTCACTTATTCTGAAGCTGCAGTTGGAATTTGGAGCAGCCTCTCTCTACTTTCTTGCTTCAACAAATATTTACCGCAGGAAGGAAATCTGCCTGATTTGTGTTTTTCAGGAGATTATTTGTTCAAAATAATGATTTGACTCAGTTGAGGCATAATTTCCTGGCCTGCTCAGAATCAAAGCTAGCAAGATTTGATTTGATTTGATTTGATTTTCAGAGAGGAAGGGAGGGGGAGAGAGAGAGAGAGAGAGAGAGAGAGAGAGAGAGAGAGAGAGACATCAATGATGAGAGAATCATTGATCAGGTGCCTCCTGCACGCCCCACACGGGGGATCAGAGCCCACAACCCTGACTGGGAATTGAACCTTGACCTCTTGGTTCATAGGTCGACGCTCAATCACTGAGCCATGCCAGCCAGGCTAAGCTAGCAATATTTTAAAAGCTACTAACTTGGATAGTAAGCAGTCAAGAAAAATACTGAGATAATTTTATTTGCATTTAGTAAAAAGCTACTGTTAGAGCTGAGTTTGTAAAAGCTTGATTTTCAAAAGTATAAGTAAACCTCAGAACAAATTGATTTTTTAAAATACTGCCTTACATACTTGTGAAAAATAAGCATTTCTTGGTTGTGGACTTATGACTAATGAAAGGCCTAATTGTGTTCTCTTTAAAATGGCAGTGTATGATTTGAAATAACTTTAATAGGCACCATTGTTGATATTCCTGTTTATCCTGTTAGATGTAATATGATTTCATGTGAGAATAAAGCCATTGGCTTTTTGACATTTACTCTTTGATTGTAAATTTTGTTAGGCCTCTTTGTTCACTTGCTCATTCTTTCTCCTTTGCCCTTCCTCATCTGATTCCACTATATCCATGGTCGGTAAACCGCCGCTCGGGAGCCACATGCTGCTCTTTGGTCCCTTGGGTGTGGCTCTTCCACAAAATACCACGTGCAGGTGCGCACGTACAGTGCGATTGAAACTTTGTGGCCCATGCGCAGAAGTCGGTATTTTGTGCAAGAGCCACACTCAAGGGGCCAAAGAGCCACATGTGGCTGCCGAGCCGCAGTTTGCCGACCACTGCATATCAAAGGAAATTATCTACTTACTTACTTAGACCCTTCAATAATAGATGATGATCCTTGGATTTTAAATGTACATATTGGATGCTATTTTCATATCCCCAGTGCCATTGCCTTATATTATACATACAAATTAGACATTTGGACCTTTGATGGTCTGAAAGCAGAACTCCAGTTTTCCTTCCAACAGAGTCAGTGTGAGGATTAAATGAGACTGTAGATTTTTTTAAAAATTACCATTTCTATTTTATTATTTTGAATAGGGAACATTTATTTAATGTTTATTCTGAGTTCTGGTTTATAGTTAATCGTATAAGAACCATTTGAGGTAATTATTATCATCACCTCCATTTTACTGAAAATTGAGTCTTTTGGAGATTATTGATGTTGTATAGGGTCATGTAGGTAGCAAATGGTGGAGCCAGGATTTGAACCCTTTCCATTAGAGCCCATACTCTCAACCATTTACTGTTTCATTCAACAAATATATATTAGCACCTGTTATATAGCAAGCACTGTAAAAATACTTTGCACAAGATAAAGCATTGCCCTGACAGGTCTGGCTCAGTGGATAGAGCGTTGGCCTGCGGACTGAAGGGTCCCAGGTTCGATTCCAGTCAAGGGCATGTACCTTGATTGTGGGCACATCCCCAGTAGGGGGTGTGCAGGAGGCAGCTGATCGATGTTTCTCTCTCATCGATGTTTCTAACTCTCTATCCCTCTCCCTTCCTCTCTGTAAAAAATCAATAAAATATATTTTTTAAAAAAGATAAAGCATTATAGAAAGTAATTATTGCTTCCTCACCTCTCCTTCCTTAACGGCTTAAAGGAGTTGTGGTACTGTGGTACTGTGTTGGCCTCTGTCTCCATGATAGGCCCAGAATTTCTTAAGAAAATGGTCTGTGTATCCCCAGTGTCCAGACAAGTGCCTAGTGCCTGAAACAGACTATGACTAAGTATACATTTCATGACTGAAGGGTCCCGGGTTTGATTCTGGTCAAGGGCACGTGTACCTCGGTTGTAGGCTCCTCTTGGCCTGGGCCCTGGTTGGGGTGTGTGCAGGAGGCAACCAATCAATGAGTTTCTCTCACATCAATATTTCTCTGTCTTTCTCTCTCTATTCCACTCTCTCTAAAAATCAATGGAAAAATATCCTCAGGTGAGGATTAAAATAATAATAATCAAAAAGATCACTGAATCCTGTGGTATTGAATTTTCATACAGTAAAGAGCAGGATAATAAATGGCTTCAGTAATTTATTTCAGTTAGTGATGTAAATTATATGTCAAATGACCCATGTTTTTGCTTTCACTGTTCACTTTTAACTACTGGTATATTCTGTTACCATCTTAGCACCCTCCCTTCACCTTCTCTATTTAAAAAATTCACTACGTTTTCATTGGTACTTTGTTAAATACCTTTGACTGTGACATTTCTCCAGTGAAAAACCTATTCCCGATTACTTCAGATTTTGAGATGGAGGAAGACGGGATCCCTGTGTTCTGTCTTGCACAGAGTGACGTGAGTAGGTATGAGACACTTGACCCCTAGCCAGTGACTCATTGTGTTCATTAGGATTCCTTAGAAAAAAATTGGTGGGGTGGAAGGATAATTGACTTTACATTTAAATTCTCCTTCTGCAAATATTAAAGGGAATATATAAAATGAAATTAATAAATGAAATAAAGAGAGGTCAGAAAATTTTCTTTAATTTCTATTTTTTCACTCTTGGCAATTGAAAACAGACATTTGAAACTTGTAGTTCCTCTTGAGAGAATGTTGAATAAAGGGAATAAAAGAAAAATATATGCATATGGCAACAACTAAGTTATTAAATTTACTATTAAAATTTTGTGGCTATAGTAATATTCACATTTGTTTCTAGCAGTGGGGATTTGTAAAGGTCCAGGAAACTTAAGTTCAATAGAGACTAGTTCACTTCTCCAGAATAGCTTTTTGATTTTAGTTATCATTCATTTAAAGTCTAAATGGGCAATTGTGTTAGCTGTGGTTAATAGAGCTGTTAAGCTACTATATACTCTCCTGAGCCAATAAGGTCCTGTTCTAATTGTTACCAAATGGATTGTAACCCAGTCTATTATGTTCAAATATTTGTATGTATACCCATTGTTAATTGGAGAAAAAAAAGAGTTGCACATTTTTGTTATTTTGAGCCCAGACTTATCATGTAGTCTCTTCTAAGCTTGAAATTTTCAGCTTCATGGCTTGGCTAAGCCAAGTCCATCTTTTTCTTAGCAAGTATATTAAAATACTTTATAAATATTTTAAATTTGGATGAGGAATAAGAAACAAGATCATTTTTGTTTTCTTTAGATTTGAACTTCTAGAGCTAGTGTTTTGCTTAAGATACCAGTAGCCTTAAAAGTACCAAGTATCTTTATTTCCAATTTTATGAAACTATAATTTAGAGCTACATAAATGCTATTTATATAAATTACAATATATGTTGTATGTAGTGTAAGTATTTCTATGTATAAATATAAACAAATCTAGGACATTTACTTAGATATTTAAAAAATAAATAAATAAAAGTACTGTTTATATTTAAAATACTGTATTTTTTAAATTTTATAGTACTTTGGATCTGTAACATTTTTTAAAAAATATATTTTATTGATTTTTTACAGAGAGGAAGGGAGAGAGATGAAGAGTTAGAAACATCTATGAGAGAGAAACATCTATCAGCTGCCTCCTGCACGCCCCCCCACTGGGAATGTGCCCGCAACCAAGGTACATGCCCTTGACCAGAATCGAACCTGGGACCTTTCAGTCCTCAGGCCGACGCTCTATCCACTGAACCAAACCGGTTTTGGCTGTAACATTATTTTGATGATACAAAAACTATTCTAAAATTATGTAAGCTGTATTTTAGGGTTTTAGAACTCCTTTTTATCTTTAATGATTTCTTTTAGTGATTTGGCTTTATTTATTTGTTCTTTTTAATATCTATACAGTGTGTGGGTTTCAACAGACCATGATGAAATTGAGAATGTGGCCAAGCAATTTGGTGCACAAGTTCATCGAAGAAGTTCTGAAGTTTCAAAAGACAGCTCTACCTCATTAGATGCCATCGTAGAATTTCTTAGTTATCACAATGGTATGAGTTTAATAGTATATTCAAAATTTTATGTAATTTATAACTTGCTTGTCAGTTCACAAGACTTGTTTTAACATTTGCATATAAGATTACTGTCTTGCAAAAAACTTTATTCTGATGTCCTTTTGTTTTGTCTTTTTAAAGAGGTTGACATTGTAGGTAATATTCAAGCTACTTCTCCATGTTTACATCCTACCGACCTTCAGAAAGTCGCAGAAATGATTCGAGAAGAGGGATATGATTCTGTTTTCTCTGTTGTGAGGCGCCATCAATTTCGATGGAGTGAAATTCAGAAAGGAGGTAATTTGCTATGTCACTATTGTAGCTCATTTTATGGAGAATCAGTTTTTCATATACAAATATTCTTTAGGAATGAGGAAAGTAATTCTTCAACCACATTTCCTCTCTCCTCTTTTTCTGAACTCCAATTTAAATGGATTTTAAACAATTTTATAGTGTTCACATGTCTCTCATAGTCTGTTCTATATTGTTTATTTTTCTCTTTGTGCTTTATTTTGAGTAATTTTGATTGACTTATATTTGAGCTCATGTATCATTTCTTCTAACTTGTCTTGTGTACTCTAAATTCTGTCCATTGAATTATTTCAAATACTGTGTGTTTACCTATTATAGAATCTACCTTTAAATTATTTTTTAGAGACTCCATTCTCTGTTGAAATGTTCCATCTTTTTATCCTTATTCTTTTTTTCAAACTATAAGAGAACATCTTTCCTATATAATAAAAGGCTAATTGCAAAATGTCCTGTTGGGAGTTCAACCGACCAGGGGTTCGACCGCTCGCTATGACATGTGCTGACCACCGGGGGCGGTGTGGAACAAAGGAAGGTCCCACCAGCAGTTGGGGAAGGAAGGCCCCAATCAGCCCTGATTACCAGCCAGGCCTAGGGACCCTACCCGTGCATGAATTTCATGCACCGGGCCTTTAGTTTATTTAGGAAATCACAGAGGTAAAAGTGATTTGTAAAAGAAATAGGCTTAAGAAACAAGTTATAGAGGCAAAGAAAGGGCCCTTGGAGCTTAGAAGTGAGGAAGGTAAAGGTGACCAGACTGGGGTGGGATGGGGGGGTGTTGAGGGAGGCACTGGTATGCTCAGGGAGGGAGAGCACCTCATTCTTTTTTTAAAAAATCTTTTTTTCTAATTTCTTTAAGATGTTCATGATAGTTATTTGAAAATCCTTGATTGTAACATCTGGGTCATTTATAGTTCTGTTCCTGTGACTTTTCTGATTAGAGGTCATGTATTTCTGCTTCTTTATATGTGTCATATTTTATCATGTGCCAGACATAGAGACTGAAATATATATTATTTTCCTCCAGGGAGGACAAACCTCTTCTTCTATCAGGCTGACAGGATAAGGGGCTAATCACTTTGCTCTAATTACGAGTTGGGCAGTGTTGCAACTATAAAAATTCTTCTGGTTTCTCCTTATTCCAGCAAAGTTCCTCTGCTTATGCCAAGCTTGATCTTTCTCTTACCTCCTTCTCAGACTGAGCAAATTCCCAGTGGGAATTCAGCCACTGATCCTTGTTCACATAGGAAAGACTTGTCCCTCTCTTTTCTTCAAAGTACCACTTGAATTATCTTGTTTATTTGCTTATTGCCTATCTCCACAACTAGATTGCACATTCCATGAGAGTAGAAGGAGTTATGTTCACTGTTGTGTATCCAGTGCCTATAAAACTATACCACATATTTCAATATATGTTTGCTGAATATTTTTCCAAATTATACCAAACATTGGGGTGGAGTTGAGCAGAGGATGGTTTCGTTAGGGAAGTTTGTAGAGGTTATTCCTAGAAGCCTTTATATATAGAAGTGACAACCAAAAGTGAAGAAAGATTCTGAAGAATCTCCAGTTATTAAGCACACACACACAGCACAAGTATATACATACTTGTACACGTCCACAAACACAATTTAGTAAAAACTAAGTGAAAAGGCAAAGGAATTCCTATATACCAGTACTGAGGATGTCATTTATTATATTGTGTTATGATAATTAATGTTGATATTGCTGAGCCTTTATTACCAAGAATAATAATAAATTTCATTTATTATTATGGTTAGTTTCTTTTTTAACCACTGATAAAAATTCATAGTACATTATATATTCATTTTTTCACTATAAAAGTTTCGGTAATTTAATAGGGAAATCTTCATTTTTCTGTAATAATTCCATGACTGTCATTTCTCAACCACATTAGCTGAACAATGCATACATTGTATTTCTATAGAAACAAATAATGATAAATAGTTTAAAGGGGTCAATTATTGATTATGGGTCGTTTATGGCAAATCTGTTTTCTGACAACTTTGTTTCCCTGATGTCCTCCCAAAGCATTATATTTATATAAATACTTTAAAATATTAATTATGCAGAATTCCACTGTGAAATACTTTATCTTTCTATTATTATTGCTATTATTAGAAAACAAAGATAAGTCATCAGAATTATTATGGATTTTATTTAAATCCTTTTAAATATTTATCTAGATACAGAAATATTCTACATTCTGAGTTCATTTTTATGCTTTTTAAAAAATTACTAAATGAGTAATTTTAGTATCCAAAGCAATGTGGACTTAATATAGCTTTTTGCTTTTAGTTCGTGAAGTGACTGAACCTCTGAATTTGAATCCAGCTAAACGACCTCGTCGACAAGATTGGGATGGAGAGTTATATGAAAATGGCTCATTTTATTTTGCTAAGAGACATTTGATAGAGATGGGTTACTTACAGGTTTGTGCCTTCATTTTAAAAAACCTTTGAAACCCTTTTGTGGTATACTTTGAGTTTCAGGAAGAGGTACGGCACAGTTCATAATGGAAAATAACAACCTGTAGAGCAGCGGTTCTCAACCTGTGGGTCGCGACCCCTTTGGCAGTCAAACGGCCCTTTCACAGGGGTCGCCTAAGACCATCCTGCATATCAGATATTTACATTACGATTCATAACAGTAGCAACATTACAGTTATGAAGTAGCAACGAAAATAATTTTATGGTTGGGTCACAACATGAGGAACTGTATTTAAAGGGCCAGAAGGTTGAGAACCACTGCTGTAGAAGAAAGGCATAACTGACAAGATTTATTATCTCAGCATTTATCCTGCAGGCTTACCCCAGACTGATCTTTGGGATTCAGTAAATATGCAAGGAATTCTGCTACAACTATCTATATAAAAGCCTAATATGCAAAGTGTCCCCTCGGGAGTTCAACCCACCAGGAGTGACATGCGCTGACCACCAGGGGTTGGTGTGGAACAAAGGAAGGCCCCACTGGCAGCCAGCAACCAGGGAAGGGAGGCCCCAGCTTGCAGCCAGCAGCTGCTAGGGACCCCACCTGTGCACGAATTTTGTGCACTGAGCCTCTGGTAACTTTATAATAAGCAGTGAATCAAATATTGAATGTTCTACGCTTGTCCTGGTATTCATATTATTCCATTCAAAATTTTAATTTATGGTTGTGTTACTGTCAGGTTGTAGTTGGACAGTTGAATAACTTCTGTTGCTTTAAAAAGAAACAAAAAGTATAGTAAAGGTGAAATAGCACCAACCTGGGCATCAGGAAAATCAATTATAGTTCTGTCTCTATCCTTATGTAATGTTGAATATATTATTTTATCTGTTCTTGCCCTTATTTTAAAATAAGGAGGTTGGGTGTTTCATCTTTAGAGCCTACATGGTTACATCATATACTATTTTTTCATTGTAGTTATAGCTATTACTTATTCAGCACTTACCAAGGACTATATGAAACACTACATAGGATATCTCTTGTAATCTGCATAGCAACAGAATAAAGTGGACATTCCTAGCCCAGTTTTTCAGAGGAAGAAGTGGCAGCTTTGAAAAATTAAGTAATTGGCTCAAGGCAAAAATAAGTAGTAAATGGTATTGTCAGGATTTGGGTTCAGACACTTATGTTACTCAACAATAGTGTTTAAAAAAACACACCCTAAAACTCCACCCTCTCTATAGTAGAAATTCTAATGTGACTCATGCTCTGAAGGAAAAGTGTTTTTCCAATCTTCTGGTCAGTGTTTAGGCAAACTGTAGGCTGACTATTTAGTTACGTTTGAGTGTTAAAGAAAATTTGATATGACAGATAGAGACACCACCCTCCCTAACTGGTTTGACCCTTTCCTAAAGTGTGAAGAAAATGAAGTCTTTCATTATAATTTGTGAAGAGATTAGCAATTCTTGCCCCCATATCTTGGGATGAGGAAACCATCCCTATCTTTGCCCACATAATGACTCAGACAGTATTGCCCATTCCCATCTGGAGCACAGGGATCTAAGATAATTCTATACACTAGATACTCCAGTTATTTTTTCCTTTTCTATCTTGCCCCTTAGTTTCAAATAGGAACAAATTCCAAAAACATTTCTGTTACCTTTGAATATGAGAGATATTGCCAGAACAGAAAATTCCTGTGGTTAGAAAACTGGAGGATGGGTATTTTCAATTTTTGCAATCTTTTAAAGTAATCTATCCAAAGGAAAATGAGAACTTGCACTGTGGATAAAAGTTGAAAAATGTTAAAGTTAAAAGAAAAATGTAAAAGTTATTTGTTTTATGTAGTTCGAATATATAGGAAACAAAGAGATAAGCTTTTCCCTCAAAAAAAGGGATTTGTTATTTGTTATATGTCATTAATATTACTGGGTTATTCATTTTTCTCAATACTGTAGAAATGAATTCATTGTTCTGTATTAGAAACTTTTCAATATATGTGAATGCATGTAAAAACCAGCACCCATGGCATTTGTACTATGTTTAGGGTGGAAAAATGGCCTACTATGAAATGCGCGCTGAGCACAGTGTGGACATAGATGTGGATATTGATTGGCCTATTGCGGAACAACGAGTATTAAGGTAAAAACAAGACTTATATGGCCTTTGCACAAGACACCAATATTGTTAGTAGATACCTTAATTGTACTTATGAACACTGATTTGTGATACTCCAACCATCTAAGGATCTGTGTAATTCGTTTGCTCATGTGAGGAAGACATATACATAAACTATTCCTTTAGATGACTTATTCAATATGTTGAGAAACACATAGTCCACTTAGACCACACTACTTATTCTCCACTGTAAGTTCAAGTGTATTTGTGAAGTGAATATGAAGGGTACTTCTGAATAATTGGATGGGAATGGGTTAAGTTTCCTGGCGTTAGCCAGATGAGAGACAGTGACTAGTGTTGCACTTATATTCAAAGGTCTATTTGGTTTCTTTTAGATATGGCTATTTTGGCAAAGAGAAGTTTAAGGAGATAAAACTTTTGGTTTGCAGTATTGATGGATGTCTCACCAATGGCCACATTTATGTATCAGGAGACCAAAAAGAAATAATATCTTATGATGTAAAAGATGCTATTGGCATAAGTTTATTAAAGAAAAGTGGTATTGAGGTATGTGCCCCTGAATACAGCATTGTTTTTTAAGATTATGATTCAGGGTCAAGGAATATGTAAGGGAAATGAGATATACATTTTTAATATCATTTATTAAAATATCTGAAATTTAGCCTTCACATGCCTAGAAAATTATCATACTATTTAATTTTAGATGAACAAAATGTCAACCAAGTAAATGTTTATTTAATAAGTATGAACGTATTATTTTTATATAGGTGCTTTCTAGTTGCCATAGGATCTTGCAACAAGAAAGATTTAATAAAAAATAAGTGTCAGTATTTAAAAATAAAGCAAATATCTTATGAACTTTAAAATGTAGCTTATTCTTATGATTAAAAATTTTAATTTATAATAGCTTAATATTTATGTGTATTTAAAAAAATGAAGGCTAAGATGATTTTCATAATTGACTGGAACTCTTACATATGTGTTTCTAAGCAGCACAAGAAACATATTATAGACTTTTCTTTGGGTAAATTGAATTATAGGAGAATCTTAAATTGGCTTCAGACAGTGTATGTTGCACTTTTCACCTGTAGGTAGAATCCTTTCCACGGTAGAAAACTGTCTTTCACCTTTATGGGTCTACTTAGACATAGTAGAATTTGTTCTTCAAAAGGTCAAAGGACTACTCAGTTGTGATTTGTATTGTTTACCAAGGCATTATCTTATTCTGAAAGATTTCTGTTTCTCTTATTTTCTCCTTTTTTTTTTTTTAAGGTGAGATTAATCTCAGAAAGGGCCTGTTCAAAGCAGACACTCTCTTCCTTAAAACTGGATTGCAAAATGGAAGTCAATGTACCGGACAAGCTAGCAGTTGTAGATGAATGGAGAAAAGAAATGGGCCTGTGCTGGAAAGAAGTGGCATATCTTGGTTGGTATCTTTTTATTCAGCCATAATAAAATGAATCAGGATTTAAAAAAATAAAGAAATAAGAAAGAAAATTTCCACAATTAGCATGATTATAAAGAAATAGAAACTCTTACACTACCGACAAAAGAATTAAATTGGGACAGCCCTTCTTGAGGTCACTTTAATAACATTTATCAAGTGTAGCCTAGAGGAGTGATTACCAACACATGCTGTGGAGTCAGACCACAACCTTGATGCCAGTTTTGGTAAGGAAAGCCTAGGTTTCCTCATCTGTAAATTGGAACTGTTAAAAGTACCTATTGTCATTGGTCTATTACCAATGATATAATGTGGGTAAAACATTTAGCAGATTCCTAATACATAAAATGTACACTCTGAATATTTTTAGCTATTATTAAATGTATATCATTTTTTTGTTTGTTTGTTTTAAATGTACATAGTTTTGACCCCAAAATTCCAATTCCAGGAAAGAAATTGAACAGATGTGGCAATAATAGAGGAAAAAAGAAATGACCTAAATATCCTACAAAAATAGAATATCCATAAAATTGAATACTATGCAACCATTAAAAACAATGGTCAGATCTCACAAGTTTTTCACTTTAGTATTAAGCAAATATATTTATTAGATGTCTACTATATGCAGGCTTTGAACTGGTTCCTGGGACTTAATATTTATAGAACTTACAGTCTAGTGATGTCAATATTTTAAATAACAATGGCAAGTTATATATAATAGCTATAAGCCATGTATGAAATAAATATTGACAAGGCTAATATGGGGGTCAAAAGCATCACAGAATGCTTTGGAAGCATATGATCTGGGGACTCAGGGATAGCCTTTGAACTGCATGTACAGATTGTATGGAGAAAAATACTATAGAGCCTTTTTTAAAAAATATATATTTTATTGATTTTTTATAGAGAGGAAGGGAGAGGAATAGAGAGTTAGAAACATCAATGAGAGAGCAACATTGATCAGCTGCCTCCTGCACACCTCCTACTGGGGATGTGCCCACAACCAAGGTACATGCCCTTGGCTGGAATCGAACCCGGGACCCTTCAGTCTGCAGGCTGACGCTCCATCCACTGAGCCAAACCGGTCAAGGAATTATAGAGCCTTTGATAGAAAATGGTCCAGGTTTTGTAAGAAGAGAACAATTTTATTGGAACATATAACAAATCCCAGCTATACTTATTATCTGTGTGACCCTAAGCAAGCTTCTCTAAACCTTAGTTTTCCTATTTATAATATATGCCAAAATGTAGTGATGTTCATAAATAGTGGTAATTAAGATGATTTTGAATATTTTTGCCTTTATTTAAAAAATGTTTCCACCAAGATATGCATTATTTATACAACATAAGAAAAAAGTGTAAAAAGTAATAGTTAGAAAATTGGTAAAATAGAGAAGGAACTCCAAATTTTTATTTAAAAAGAGCAGTGTTTTATATGGACCACATAAATATATAACAATGTGTTCCTTAAAATATTGACACTTTTATAAGTAAAATTTAGTAAGTAAAGCTTAATTTGAGGGATGGGTAATACAAAGAAATACCTTAATTTTAATCATCTTTCAGTGAAAACAATTTAAATTTCAGTACATTTACCAATAGAAAATTTTGACTAGATAAATGTAGAAAAATATAAAACAAACTCTTAAACAGCATGTTATTGTTTGTTTTTGCTCTGTACTGTAGTAATAGTTATACTCAGAATGGGGAATCTAAGGTACTAGGAGCTTCTGAAATTTATTCCGTCAAAAAACGGGGAGTTGAGAAGAAGCAAGGCAAGGTGAGAAGGGATGTAGTTATGTTAGTTGTAATGGTAATTTTTCAACAAATAAGTGTTACTCAAATCAGAACTATTACAAATTAAAAGAGACTTATGATACATATCAACAGCAGCCCGTGGATGTGGCTCAGTGGTTGAGCATTGACCCAAGAGTTTGATTACCAGTGAGGGCACATGCCCAGGTTGCAGGCTGGATCCCCAATAGGGGCCTTGCAGGAGGCAGCCAATCAATGATGTTCCTCTCTCAACGATGTTTCTATCACTCTATCCCTCTCCCTTCTTTTTCTAAAAAAATCAATAAAAACATATTTTTTAAAAAGATACATATCAAAAAAAGAAAAAGATACATATCAACAAAATGTAATGTGTGGAACCTTTTTGGGTTCTGATTCACAAAAATCAACTAAAAACCAATTTTGAGAGAACTGAGGATATTTGAATACGTACTAGATTATTAGGTGATATTAAAGAACTGTTGATTTTGTTAGTTTGATGATACTGTGTCACTTTTTAAAAAAAAATATGTATCAGAGATAAATGCTGAAAAGTTTTGGGGGTAAAATATATCTGGGATTTCTTTCTCCCCTCCAAAAAGCAAGGTGGCAGGAAATAGAGAAAAAATATTGATAAATGATCCAAAACATTGATAATTATTCTATAAGAACTTGAGGTTGCCTATATTTGAACTTTTAAATAATTCATAGTAATTGTAACGTACATGGCAAACAGAAAGTATACTCCATTTTCCTCCTTTGACTGATAGTTTATTTGAATTGCTTAGGAAAAACCCTACACCTCAATTATACTTTTAAATACTCTAACATATTTTTGTTCTATCTAAGCTGTAGTATATACAGCACTTTGGTTTACTAAACTTACTAGAATTACTTATTGTTTGCTGTTTGCATCATTTGGAAAGAATATTCTTTGTCTCTTTAAATGGTCAACCAGTGTTTCTTTTCTGCGGTAGGAAATGAAGTGTCTGATGAGGAATGCCTGAAGAAAGTGGGCCTAAGTGCTGTTCCTGCTGATGCCTGTTCCACGGCCCAGAAGGCTGTCGGGTATATTTGCAAGTGTAATGGTGGCCGTGGTGCCCTCCGAGAGTTTGCAGAGCACATTTTCCTACTAATGGAAAAGGTTGTTAATTCCTGCCAAAAATAGAAGTTAGTATAATGTGGGGGGGAAAGTATACAGCCTTCTTCAGCTATTTTACTTTTATTTTTGATTAAGTACAATTCCATGTTTTAATGTTATAGACAATGTGACTTGATTTGTGATATATCTTCATATCTTTTAAAGCAAAGTCTTCTCAAGTTGTCTCTCCAAAACCTTCTGTGAAATAATTGTGCTGTACTTTTCTCTTTATGCAAGATAATTATTTAGAGATTGATTTACCGTCTTTCTCAAATTTTTAGTAAATGCAAGTAAGAACATGATCAAAATTGACTTTGTATTGTACCCTGTAAAACTGTGTGTTTGTGTGCTTTTGATGATGCTGATATTTTATTTATTTGGGGGCAGTGTATCTGGTAAGACATGCTCTTCTATTAATTAAAAAATACATTTCACAGACTTGATGAAAACTGCCTTGTTGCTATAGAAAAAATTTTACTGAACATGCTCTGATTCCTTTAAACACTGACCATGCAATGAGTGTGAGAAACAAACCACTAACTACTAGGTGTAAAACTCCTGATTATAGCACATATACAAAGTGCAGATAATCCAAAGAAATGTTGTGAAGATTGTTTGCAGTTACCTTGAGGTCATGGTAATTATGTATGCTAAATTTGGCTCTCATCACAATTTTATAGCCACCACAAATTACTCTCCTACCTAGTTAGATTCTAAGAATCGGACATTATCTCATAAATATGGACATTTACCTAATAAACTAACCTTTTCCTGTGGGACATTTGCATCTATTTCAAGTAAAAAAACAATTTATGTAAAACTTTGGCAAGAAGCAATTCATTCAGGCCAAGCTATGCTTTAAGCTGTTTTCCTTTGTCACACCTAGTTAGATTTGTACAGTTAGAGTCTGCCCCCTATAAGCCAGAAAGACATTGGGAGAAAAGAAGGATTATCTTTTATCTTAATCTTCTTACCATCTTGTCCTGGTTTTACTCCCATCTTTCTGGCTTTTCCACAGCTGACTATTTTCTCCTATCCCTTAAATGTACATATCGCAAAGGTTCTAACCCCAGGTCTTCCCAGAGACCACATCTCTATTCAGTTTCAGCTGTAGCCTCTAATCTCTGCTGTGAGTTCTGGTTGCACTTCAAACTCCTCATGAACCAGACTCCTGGGCTTCACCTCTCAAATGTCTGATTTTATCATTGAGAAATCACAGTCTTTCACTGTTTCTCCTTTTCATCTCTAGTCAGACACCAAATCTTGAGCATGCTTCAACTTACTACTCAGTGTCCGTTCAGTTTATCCAATGTTATCATTAGGTTTAGTTGTCCACATTTGCTGCTATCCTTACAAAATTTTTTAGTGACTCCAGGCTGACCACAGAATGTGGTAAAATGTTCCTCAGTCCAAACATACTCTAGACACAACCTGATATTTCCAGCTCGGTTCCTACTGATCCTGAGGGTCCCTTGAGCTATTCTGTGTAATTCTCCTACAATGCCTTCTATTCTTCTTGAGTCCTACCTTTAACCAATACATAAATCACTCATTCCTCAAAAGCTCCTGCCAAAATACCTCCCAAAATAAATACTGTGCATAGTATAGATTATACTGGAGTTCTTGTTTCATTTCAGTGACCCAAAGCCAAGTTAACTCCTCATTGTGACTTCTATTTCCTATATTCCTAATAGTACTGCATCTTAGTAAAAAAGACACGTTCAGTTCTGATACGTAAAGAACTTAGAAGTTGCCAATCCCTTCCTCGAAACAAGAAAAACTGGAAAAACTAAAACTTAATAACTTTTCTGAACTGAAGTCTCAGGTCAAACAACCACTCCAAATCTGAAGAGACAGGTACATCCAGAGAGATACCACACCTGACACTTGTTTTCCTGGAGCTAAAGCTGCTTGGTGGCATAGCTAGTCAACACTTAACTATAATTTTGGTGAATTGCTAGAGGTTGAGTGTGGACTAATGTGAGAGCAATAAACTCCTGAAGGCCACAGTCATGGGGGGCTGGGGAGACTTCCCTCCAGAAATGCCAGCAGGTTCTCAAGATGGATCTGAAGATCTGAGGAAATTTCCCCTATGGGCCTGACAGGAGGGGAGTAGCCATTGTGAAACTCTCCCAGACTCTTCCTAACAGAGGCCTACTCTCCAATAGGAAGGACATATCTCTCCAGAAGGCAATACTGAAAACTTACCCAATTGGGAGAAGGGAACTCTGCTCTATTCCAGCCACTCCAGCCTTCCTCTCACCTAAACGAGGGAAAAACTCCCTACTCAACAGAACGGAGAGGACACCAAGGAAATAGATTGGGAACCCTGCAGGCAGGAAAGAAAGTAGGAGCAGGGGGTAGTGAACGCTAGTGAAGAAATCCTAGCAAAGGCCATACTCCCAGGACAAGCCCAGTAAAAGACCAAGACGTAGGCTTCTCTTTCACACCCTGCACCACACCAATATGTAGCCAGTACAATAACAGTGGTATACAGCTGAAAAGGCTACAGAGCACAAACTTTTACTGAGAGGCAATACAAAAGAAAGTCCCCAAGTAAAAACTAAGGACTCGGGGAATTTGAAGTCTCTGGTAGAAGAAACATTAAATACAGCCCAATTCCCAGTAAGATTGGTGAACACTAAAGACCAATTTGTCTTGGTACCTACTACCCAACAACATATCTGACTTTCAATAACAATAAAAAAGTTATAAAGTACATCAAAAGGCAAGAGAAATCAGTCTGGAGAGAGAGAGCAGCCCTAGCTGGTTCGGTTCAGTGAATAGAGTGGTGGCCTACGGACTGAAGTGTCCCAGGTTTGATTCCAGTCAAGAGCACATACCCAAATTGTGGGCTTGATCCCCAGTACGGGGTGTGCAGGAGGCAGCCGATCATTAATTCTCATCATTAATGTTTCTATCTCTGGTTCCCCTCTCTTCCGCTCTGAAATCAATAAAAATATATTTTTAAAAAATAATAAAAATTGAAAAAGAGAGAAGGAGCATTCATCAGATTCAGACTGTTAATGTAAGAAACATTCAAATCCATAAAGAATTTTTGTGTTTATTTGAGCCAAACTCACAAACAGTGAGATAATGCTCTGGAGAATGGTGGTTTTTCACCTATTTTTATAAATTACCATCAAAGGAGGAGACATAAGTAGGTTACATGAACTCCATTGGACACTAACCTCCCTTTCAGAGTCTACTTCTCAATATGGGAAACAAGGAAATATTTCTTGAGTGAGTAAGTGACTGAATCTACAAAAGAATAGATCCTGTGCCAATCTGATAAAGTAATGACTTACTGTAACTGGACAAACAATGGTTCCGTGCTGTCACTACTTGAGCCAATTCAGTAGAGACAGGGTTGAATCATATATGAGCATTCATTCAAATACTAGAGGCCCCTTAGCCCAGCCTGCACCCTCTCCAATCCAGGACCCCTCAGGGGATGTCCGACTGCCGGTTTAGGCCCCATCTCCAGGATGGGGCCTAAACCAGCAGTTGGACAACCCTCTCACAATCCAGGACCACTGGCTCCTAACTGCTCACCTGCCTGCTGACCTGATCAACCCTAACTGCCCCCCCCCCCCTGCCAGCCTGGTCACCCCCAACTGCGCCCCCTGCCGGCCTGGTTGCCCCTCATTGCCCCCCCTGCCAGCTTGGTTGCCACACACAGCCTGCTGTTCAGTCGTTTGGTCATCCCTCACTAACCCCCCTGCCAGCCTGGTCGCTCCATGCAGCCTGCTGGTCAGTCGTTTGGTTGTCCCTCACTAACCCCCCTGCTGGCCTTGTCGCCCCACTCAGCCTGTTGGGTTGTCCGTTCAGTTGTTTCAGATATGATGGCCCCTGGGTCTTTATATATATAGATTGCTGGCAGTATGGGAGAGCAGCAGGTCATCCACAAAAATCTGCTCTGCACCCCACCATAAGCTGGCTGCTTATATTGGTAGAAGAACAAAGATTACATGGAAAAGTAGACTAAAGGGCGAATGGGCAGTGTACAGATACGCAAAAGAACTGTGGTCTTCAAGGGGCTTAAGGATATGCAAGGGCTGAGGTCTTCAAAGGGCTGGAAATTCTGGTTTCTGCAACAAAGTTGTTAATCTTTCCATGATATAATAGGCAGCTCCAAATGGGGAGGAAGGGCTACACTTCCAGGTGAGCTTCCAGGTCCTGAGTGAGGCTGCCAGCTAGGTTAGAATGTGCCTTCTTTAATCAAAACAACCACGGTTAACAGCATGGTTAATATTTCTTACAATTCTAGCTGATTCCCCAACATTCTATTTTTGTTCCAATCATTAGCTGAATTGTTCATTATTCCCTAATTGTTTAAAGGACCAAGTGTGACTATTGTGAAATCTTAACCGTCTCTGTGTTTATTTGCCACTAATTGTTACAAATCGCTTTCTCCAAATTTAAACATTTTTATTAGAATGGCACCTTTGATGACCTGGTACTCTTCTCTGCCTGAACTGGTTGTGGAAGTTGTACTACTAAAAACAGTACTAAAGGATTTTGGTTTGTCCACATTTTGTTGATGCTATTCCTCATGCAGGACTATTTCATGCTTCATTATTGAATTTTTCTCAAATTGTGAAGGTAAAGTAGATGCAATGTTAAGTATTTGTATGCTTGGGAAAACACATATTTTTTAAATCTCAGTGGTTAACATTTTGGCCACTGGGTGTCATCACGGATCTAGTTTTTAGAAAGATGGAGTTTTAGGCCTGCTGATTAGAAATAACTAATAGAGTCTAATAAGATTTAAAAACATATTGTTATTGTTCAACCTTTATACATTAAACATTAATATCCATTAGAAGAAAGTATGTGTAAAGCACACATTCAGTATTTTTTTTCTTCACAATAAACCACATGGAAATAAAGTTTCGTCTAACAGTGATTGTGGTGGCCCTTGAGTGGGTGGGGAAATGGAGCAGGAGGCTAAGGCTGAACGACATCAGGGAAACAGTTGCATGACTGCCTTATTAGAGGACCAAATCCAACTAAATAGAGAGCTGTATTCCCAAAGCTACCCAGCTCTGTCCCTGGTTACCTCAGGCCACAGAAATGACCTGTCTTAACTTCTTTTAATCCTCAGAACCCATATAAAGTGAGTACTTTTCCTCCATTTTACAAATGGAGAAATTGAGGTACAGAGAGGTTAGTATCCTCTAGATCAGATACGAGATGGCAGAGCCAGAATTTGAAACAGAGAACATTCCCAGGGGTAGCTGATTATACCTTTGGTGAAAGCCTGGGCAGTGTTTTCAGAGTATGGTGGTCCCTCGATCACCTTCATCAGAATGGTATAGAATCATCCTTAAATATAATACTTGTTTAATATGTAGAGTCCAGTAGCATCTCAGAAACACTGAATCAGAACCTCTGGGAATCTGCATATTAGTAAAATTTAGTAAAATTTTGGCTTTTATACACACTAAATTTTGAGAATCCTTTAGTTAGTGGAGAGAAGTTGGGGAGACCTGGGAAAAGAGGATGGGCCTCGGAAAGTATAACAGGGATGGAATCTAGGTTCAGGAAGCACCCCATACCCACGTTAGTAGACACTGCCTGTGCATGGAGACCTTCCGGGTTACCAGCCAGCCTCAGTGGTCTCGTCCCACCCCAGCCCTCATCCTCTGGACACACACCTGTTCATCTGTGGAAGCTTCCTCTAACTCAGGGGCTCTCAACCCCGACTGCATACTCGGTCACTGTGGGGGAGCTTTAAAATCATGCAGGTGCCTGGAACCAACCCAGACCGATCAAATCAGAAGCTCTGGATATAGGGCCCAGAGAACTGGTGTTTTTTATAAAGGTGCTGTTTTCAGGTGATTCTCATGTGCAGCCAGAGTCAGGACCTCCTGTTTCTGAGGAATAGTTCTCACATGGAATCTTTAACAAGTAACTTAGAGGTTATTTACATGTAGTTATGCAAAGTACACTTTGAGAAACTTTAAAAAAATAAAAAGGCAGAGCAGGGAAAAGAGTGCCAAGGAAATAATGAGGAAATAAAGGTTAGATTAAGACCCTTATCTGTAATATTAAAGTAATAGAGTCCTGGTGCACGAAATTCATGCAAGAGTAGGCCTTCCTTCCCCGGGCTGCTGGCACCGGCTTCCCTCTGGCACCTGGGACCTGGGCTTCCCTCGCAGCCGCGGCTTTGTCCGGAAGGTTGTCTGGTCTAATTAATAAAATGCTTTTATTATTGTAGATGGCTGATTTTCCAGGCCTGGAGATCAGGAAGTCTTGAAGCCCATGTCAGAGACTGAGGAAAGGGCCAGAGTCAGGGGGCCAGAGAGTTCACTCAGCCTAAGTTTCTTTCTCCTCATACCTGGCCCACTTGGCCAGGGAATTGTGTTTTGCAAAAGATGAGACCTGATTGGCTCTGTGGGCACTTTGGGTACCCTTTCACCAGAACAGCTGCACATCAGGCGTCGCCATCCTTGGTGAGAAACCCCTGCCTCCCAATTGCAATCCCCGCGGCTCCTTTATGGACCCCAGGACCCATCCCTCACACTGAGATCCAGGCCTGTAGAGCTCTGTCATTGCACTCTTCTTGTTTAATGATCACTCCCCACTTGTAAACTTTGAAGAGGCAACACCTTCGGTTTATTCATCGGTGCTTTCAGGGTCTGGTTCAGTACCTGAAGTCTATTCTACGGGGTTCCCAATCCTCTCGCTGCAAAAATAGGGAACTAATTCTCCTCGATGAAAACTTTTGGTGCTTGCTTAGCAGAAAGCCTGGAGTACTGACAGAGGGAGAGCAACAGAGAAGCAAGTCGGGGTAAAGATGGGACCTGGTGTGGCTGGGGACATGCCATCTCTATGCCCAGTTCCTTCTGTCCTCTCCCACACCCACTCCCACACTCCACATCTTCCCATTTCTCAGGGAGATTATCCGCAGGGAGGCATGGGAAGGTGCTAACCTGGATGGGCCCTCGGGGTCTTTTTTTACACGCTCCTCATTTTAGAGAAATAAACATTACTACTACCCAGGTCCTCTTCTTTGAACTTCAGCGTTTTCCTTTCACAGCGGAGGCCCAAGCCTTGGCCTCACATTAGAAAGCCAGCACGTCTGAGGGAAGCCAGGAGCTTCCTCCAGTCTGCAGACTGCTGTCCTCGGCAGCATAGATAACAAAGAGGCCCCACGAGGGCACTTGTGAATTGCCCTTCCTGGAACTCGGGGCCCTTTGTTTAATTGCCATCCTAGAAAAAACACTGTGACACGCCTGTCACTGCCGCCTCGTCACCCTCCGGCCTCCAGGAACTCGTACTGAGGGTTCATGAATCTCAGGGGAGAAACTCTACTTCAGCCCGCTGGCTACCGAAGCCTCATAACCTCAGTTAGAAATCAGAAGCTGAGCTCTCTCAAAGCAGGGTATCCTTGACCTTCATTATGCAAGCAGGAGAAGAATGAAATGAGACATTGATTGGAATGGCTATAGAACTGCCTCCTGGAACAAAATTAATATTAATATGATTAATTTGCCTGTTTACCTGATGATTTTAAATATTTCTGTCTGGAGGGAATACACTTCTCTAGATCATTTTCCAGCTCAACTGTATGCACCTAGCAGGAAATTTAGCTGATCACACTAATTTATTTTAATTAAAATTCTCTTTGGGCCAATTACACAGAAACATACCCTCTCGCCCTAAAACCTAGCTAATTATCACAAGAGAATTTTGCCAGCCCTGCCTGCCTGTATCTCCCTTCAGGTATCCTTCATACAGATCCTGGTACTATGAAACTTTCACAAAGTGAAGGCACAATCTAAATAATGGAGAACACCTAAAGACCTATATTTTCTCATCTTTATTAGAGCAAATTTGATACCATAGATTAATATAAATCATTGAAATAAATAGCACATTTGAATTGAACAAAATCAAATTTTTAGAAATATACAACTTGGGGTGGTGAACACACAATACAATATACAAATGATGTATTAGAGAATGTACACCTGAAACCTATATAATTTTTTAAAATATATTTTTATTTATTTCATTGAGGAAGGGATAGGGAAAGAGAGATAGGAACATCAATGATGAGAGAGGATCATTAATTAGTTGCCTCCTGCACGCCCCACACCGGGGATTGAGCCTGAAACCCAGGCAGTGCCCTGACTGGGAATCGACCCATGACCTCCTGAGCCACACCAGCAGGGCTGAAACCTATATAATTTTATAAACTAATGTCACCCAATAAATTCAATAAAAAAGAAAAATAAAGTAAAATAGGCACAAGTTTTTGATAATTTAATTTAAAAAATATACATTTATACATATACTAGTATATCACAGACATAGAGTGACCCAGATTTGTGCTCTTATTATCAATTATAGTTTGAGATTTCCCTTTTTATCCAAGGGATAATGACAACCCAGCTAATGAACAGTTAAGGATTAGTAAATCCTCATAGCTGTACCAATAGTCACAAAGATTTTATATTCTGAATGGTTATATTGCAAATAAACAAAACAAAAGAATGGCCCAATTTGCCCAGATCTGTGTAGTAAGGGCTTGAGATTATGCTCCTCACACTTTGTGAGGGTAATAATTCAAACTGTCCAAATGAGGTACCCACAGTGCGTACCTGTAATTAGTTTTCCTAATTGGCACTGGGGTGTGGGGGACAGGGTGGGTGGATTGATGACTCCTGATTTACTTTGTTCAAGAGCTTTTCATGCAGAGTAGTCATAGGGCCTTTTCCTATTTCCTCATTTGCTAACTCCTTACAAAATTTCATCGAGGTCTGTATCTGTGCACTTAGAAAGATCAACAATTCTTTTATCATACTAATGTATAAATAAATAAAGCAATGTGAATGTCATTTCAATGCTGTATTAGTCTTCTTTGACACTGATTGTCAATTACCTAACATGAATTAATATTTTATAAATGTGTGAATGAGCTTGTGTGGATGAAGAGGGGCCACATGCTAACCTGACCAGCTCAGAGAAGGCCTGCACGGCGGCCTTGCAAACTCAGACCTAAACTAGCCACAAAGGATGGTCTGAAATTAAAACTTTTTTTAACTAAAAGCAGTTTACGGTGGGTAGTGATGTGTTAGGCCAGTATCTTCCCTGACAAAAGTCAGTCTACCTTAACTGAGCCTGTCTAATGTCTTTTTGCATCTGTGATGACATACCATTGGAATGTCAAAGTAATTTTTCTTTTTCCAGACCCCTGAAAAAGGCACTTTTCTACGGAGACCGCAAATCCCCTCGTTGTCATTGAGTTTATTGTTGACTGTTAACTATCCTATACCACCTAAGTAAAAGAAGTGTGTCACTATCACTTTACTTTTTATCTAATCCCAGAGGTTTCCCCGCTTGGCTTTCTCCCGCCTCCCTAATCTATCAACAATGGATTTCATGTAACCCACATACGTCTCCTCTTTCGATGGTAATGTATAAAATAATGTGCAACACTGCCATTCTCAGGAGCACTTTCTCAATCTGTTGAGATTTTTTTCCTGGCAATTGTCAACAGTTTGGCTCAAATAGACTCACAAAATTCTTTACAGGTTTGAATGTTTCTTACATTGAGGCTGCTGAAGACAAAAAGTATTTCTAGTTTATAGTCTTATAAAATACAAGGAGAAATTTTTTAAAAGGGAAGGTTAAAAGCACATACATATTATATGAAGAACCACATTATTTACCCTACAGGTGGGAGCCACAAGCTATTCTTATCATTTATAATTGATCTTTGTTTATCTTTATGTCTGAAAGAAGATGAACACCCACATTATTTACCCTACAGGTGACGGCTACAGACAATTCTTATTATTTATAATTGATTTTTGTATATCTTTATGTCTGAAAGAAGATTGATAACATCTTTCATTATACACAGAATGAATTAAAAGTTACTGAAATGCAAGAATCAGTAGTATTTTGTCTCTGGTTGGATTTGAAAAGTGTTTGGGAGGGCGGGAACGGGGACAAACAATTAAACATGACTCTACGCATTCATGCCTACAGGACCAGGAAACTGAGCTGGTAGATAGACAGGAAGGTGTTCAAAAAAAGTTTTTATTGATTTTAGAGAGAAAAGAAGGAAGAGAGAGATAGAGAAACATCATCAGCTGCTTTCTGCAGTCCTCCTACTGAGGATCGAGGCTGAAACCTGGGCATGTTCCCTGACCAGGAATCACACACACAACCTCTCTGTACATGGGATGACCCTCAACTAACTGAGCTATACTGGCCATGACTGTTCAGTCATTCTTTAAATCATTAATTCACTAATTCATTATTCCATTTAACACACCCTTATGGAACAATTTAGGGCAATACACTGCCTCAGTCACTGAAGAAGCTTTCTACAAGCTCTCCATGTAAGTCTACAATAAAATTGGGAGGGAAAGACTTGCATAATGTGAACCAGTTGAGTAATAATAGAAGGAGTAAGTAATTGGGTTAAGAAATAATTGATTAATACAGACGTGAAATAATAGGGGAATACAAAAATAGGATCACGGTGGTGGGCTATTAGTATTAGAACTGAGTTTTCTGGAAGACATGCAATTAAACTGCTCCATGAACTCAATTCATGCCCAGGATTTGTAAAGCATCTAGTGTTATGAGTGCTGCCATGCTGGGCTAGGCGTGGTGAAGGATACCTTACACCCTGGAATAGGAGACAGGTGTTTATACAGAAATACAAGGTTCTAATGGTTAGGTGTGGGAAGTAAAACACAAGTGAAGAGTCAATGGGGGAAAAATAAAATTAATGGGGGCAAGAGATGGGAGCATCAGAGCAGGTTTGCACTGAGCTGGTGTGAAACTGTTTATAGGGTGAATTCCCTTAAAGGCACAAACCTTAAAAGAATCATTAGGATTTAGCAGTTACTTATTGACTATAGAGAGGCGGGGTAGGGCAGAGAAATGAACGAGGAAGAAGAGTGAAAAATAAGAAACAGAGACTCATCAGGGGAATAGTGGGAGGCAATTTGGGTGAGGAAATGCATGCCAGTGGTTTTGCAGCTCCAAGGAAGTGCAAAAGCAATGCGGTAGGTCAGAGTTCAGGTGAAGGGACAGGACTTGCCTTTGAAAAGGGGAAAACCCAGCTGGGCGTGGATATCCAGGCAATTAGTCTGCAACACATCCTCAGCAATTCCCATCGTCATGGGGATATTCGTTTCCATAGTGCTCTATAAACCTAAACTGCCTCAATCTCCCAGTCACCCCTGCCCCCACCTTCTTAAACCCTCCCAGGGGGTCCCAGGGAACAACACAGCAGTCATCAGAGAGATTCTTCTATCCAACCAATTACCCAGTGTCTAAGTAGACATTTGAAACAGCATGGCCATAGCAGAAGTCTTGATCCATAGCCCCACCACTACCACCACCACCACCAGCACCATCAAAATCATTCTATCAAGCTTCACATCTAAATAAAGGGTACCTTCAGATGTTCAATTGATTAGCCAAAAATCTAGGCTTCATTTGTTCCTTTCTGTCTCTCACTCCTGTACTGATAGGTTAGCTGGCTCAAGATTCATATTATATCCTGAAATTGGCCATGTCTCAGAATTTCCACTGCTACAACCACTGTCCACGTGCCCCTCCTCTCTCACCTACAACACTGTAACAGCCATTCTCCCATGTCCCTGGGTCTGATGCCAGAGGGGCAAGTCTTAAGGGAAACTCATTCAACCCTAGGGCTCTTGGCTTCATGCAGGACAGAATTTAAGACAGGAGCCAGACAAAAGGTTAAAGTGGAAAGCGGGTTTTATCAAGCAGAGAGGACAAGCAGGAAAAGCCACTCCATGGACAGAGTAGCGGACTCTCCTCACCAGAGAAGGAAGAGACCTCAGCTGTCTCTAGAGGTCGAGCTTATAACTGTTTGTAGTTTCTATAGAAAAGTGATGGTATGGGAAAATAGAATGGGGAAACAAAAACTATTGGGATTAACTTTAACCTTTACAAGGTGTCTTTTGTGGTCGGTTTTCCCTTTATGGTCTGAGTAAAAGATAAGGGATGGGTGAGTAGCTTTAATGAATCTTTGCAGGAATTTTCTTTGTCTGGAGGCTCTTCGTGGTCTTCTTGCATCTCAGAAGCCAGCTGAGTTCTGTCAGGCAGCATGTAGCATGTTTGACTTCAGTTGATTTGTATAGTTCTCATGCCCCTCTCCTATGTTAGACCCATTCTCCATCTAGTGGTCAGAGAGATCTTATGAAAGTGTCTGTCAGAATGTCTCACTCGTGGGAAATCTCCCCACTAGCATGAAAGCTAAACTCCTCGTTATCCCTCCAAGTCCAGGGAGCCCGATTCATCAATGGCATTGAACACCTATGTCACCTCCTCAGAGTCCTCGGCCCAATGGCCCAGCTAAGGCAGCTTTTTAGTCACTGTCTACCATATTACCTTATGCTATCTTCTTAAAAAAAAACACCCATATATATAGTATTAATTTCAGAGAGTAAGGGAGAGGGAGAAAGAGATAGAAATGAAGAGAATCATTGATCGGCTGCCTCCTACACACCCCACACTGGAGATGGGGCCCACAACCTGGACATGTGCCTTAACCAGAAATCAAACAGGTGATGTCTTGGGTCAATGTTCAACCACTAAACCCTACCCAGCTGGGCTTATTATCTTCTTCATAGCACATATGGTGCCTGGCATATCTCAGATGTTTTCTTTATTAAAAATTGTTATTAAAAATTATATATTTACCCTCACTAGAATAGAAGCTTCATGAGAAAAGGGATTCTCTCAAGTTAACGTGTCTCTACACTAACACCTGGCATTGAAGGGGCTGAAAAAAAATGCATTTATTACCATCTTTTATTTTTAATTGTACAGTTCAGTAGCATCAAGTATACTCACATTGTTGTGCAACCAGTCTCCAGAATTTCATCTTGCAAAACTGAAATGCCATACTTATTAACCAACTCCCTACTTCCCCTTTCCCCAGCCCCATTCTACTGTCTGTTTCTATGGATTTGACTACTCTAGATACCTCTTATAAGTGGAATCATTTAGTATTTGTCCTTTAGTAATTGGCTTCACTAAGCATAATGTCCTCAAGGTTTATCCATGTTGTAGCATGTGTCAGAATTTCTTTCCTTTTTAAGGCTGAATAATATTCCATTGTTTGTATATACCAGTGGTCAGCAAACCGCGGCTCGCGAGCCACATGTGGCTCTTTGGCCCCTTGAGTGTGGCTCTTCCATGAAATACCATGTGTGGGCGCACACATACAGTGAGATTGAAACTTCGTGGCCCATGCACAGAAGTCAGTTTTCAGCCTAGGCGAGTCTATTTTGAAGAAGCAGCGTTAGAAGAAGTGGGGGGTGTCGGTCGGTTGGGCGACAGGAGAGGCGGTGCAGGCGGGCCCCGGAATACACAGCACGGGGGAGGTGCGTGCGATTCATGCACCAGCTGAGTGAGCCAGTCAGTCAGCAGTCTCATTGTGCAGTGGTTAGTGCTAATCGCGTCCGCAAATCGCGCGCGGGTGACCAAAGTACCTACTCGAAGCATAAAGTTACCTATATTTTTCCAACCAGCTGCAAATCCTACAGGTATTTTTGTCATCAATTTAAGAATTGTAATTATTTTGTGTTGGTGGCTTTATTATTATTTTAGCAAAGGCCAGCTTAGGAGTATCCTAATTAAGTTAATAACAATGTACCTACCTATATAGTTTAAGTTGAAAAAATTTGGGTCTCAAAGAAATTAAAATCGTTGTACTGTTGATATTTGGCTCTGTTGACTAATGAGTTTGCCAACCACTGGTATATACCACATTTTGTTTATCCATTAATTTATTGATGGACACTTGGATTGTGTGAGTAATGCTGCTATAATTACAGATAGAATATTTTTGACTGACTGATAATAGTCTGGAAACTAAGGCTCTTAGTTATTTATACCTGTAGATTGTTGACATTAAGCAATTTCCTATTAACATTGGGTTATAATGACCGCAAAGGTACCTTACAGATAGATCTAAAATACAAGGTGCCAGCAAATAAATTCCTGTTGGTTCTTTTGATCTCAATGGTCATTTTAATCTTGTGAGAAGGTGATGGAGCCTCATGGGATTTGGTGCCTTTGGCACAACAGTCAATGTCTTCACCTGCAGTCTCATCAGATCCCCTTCACCTGACTGACTGCTTTCTCATTCTCTGCACATCAACCTCAGGGAAGGTTAAGTGTGATTTGAGCTCCAACATGAAGATGAGGACTTGACCAAGATCTCGTCTGGTTGCCTTCCTCACTCTCTACCCTCATGTATTTGGGGAGGTAGGTGTCTTGTGTCTTAGTAAATCTCTGTATATGTTAATTTTATAAAAAATCGAAAAACACAAATTGCATTAAGTCAATAGGAATACATTTTCTTTGTAGCAAATATGTATATATAGAAGATTCGTGAAGATCTAATATTGGCTGAATTGTGATTAAACTTGGTACAAAAACCTCCAACAGATGTGTTACTAAAAATAAGATTCACAGTACATTGGTGTTTGGCTGAATTAACTCACTCAACCCATTGTTTTGGTTTCATAGCTCAGAGTCATATACAATATACATTTTGATTTCCATTAGCCTTGAGTTAGATACTATGGCACAAATGTAAACAATATGAACCATACATTGGTTCATAACCAATGTATTAGAATTAAGGCAATAATCCTAAAATAAGTTCACTGAAATACCATTACAATGTCCTCTAGGCTAAAGCTACAAGAAAATTATACTTTTCAAAACTGGAAAATAAGAGATTTTGTAATTTGAATGACTTTATTTAAGATAAGGGACATACTGGAAAGCCACACCAGTGTTAATTTAATGCAAAAGGCGTATCTTTTCATTCTTCATTTCACCAAAATACCAGATTGTGATCATCTGATATAATTGACCTATTAGGTGTTTTCACTTTAGTAGATGGTGTTTGTCATTGCTCTGACACTAGAGAATATTTCCACATGGGCACCAGGGAGTGTTGAAATAAAAATGTGTGTCTAGAGGTCATGATGGTCCAAACAGCCAAGAAATAGATTCTTTTCAGACACTGGTTATTTTAGATAATCCCTCACCTCTTTTGTTGTACATTAATGCAGTTTATAGGACACCCACAGTAATATGCTCTCTGAATAACAGTAATCTCCTTGCCATATAAATATACTGAAAGCAGACATATAATTTAGCTATTCAAAAAGTATATACTTTCTTTTATTAATAATTCTCTGCTACTATAAAATATAATAATAGTCTCTCACACATGGCACTTTTGACACATTCATAAAGTGTTTGTTTCTCATTGAAGGAAATATCTGCTTTCCACATTGGTAAAACATATTTATGTATTCCACAAGCACTGTATCGCGTAAAATGGAAATTGGTTTCATTTTCCATTTATATTAAGAGTAATCTTCAAAGTGACTTGCTAGTTCGCTGTGTTTCATTTTCTCTGTGAATAGTTCATCAAATACTCTCTTCTGCTTTGAAGTAAAGTAGTTTATCCAATCACCCACAGCTCCTGGAAAAAATTGAAAATGTATCAGACAAGAACCAATTTAAATGTATAGTAGTCACAAAAGAAAAATGTCAGATTTATAATAAAGTGTGGACAATTTCACCTCCTGGTGATAAGATGATGGGGAAATTATTCTTTTCATTTGCTTATCTGTTGTTTCTAATTTCTTTAGTAATAGTTGCATGTCAATTTGTAGAGTTTTAAAAGTTATTTCTTTTAAAAAAAAAAGGAAGATTAAAAATACACAAATGTGCCCAGCCAGTGTAGCTCAGTAGTTGAGCATTGACCTATGAACTAGGAGGTCACGGTTCCATTCCTGGTCAGGGCTTGATCCCCAGTGGGGAGGGCCTGCAAGAGACAGCCAATCAGTGATTATCTATCATCATTGATGTTTCTATCTCTCTCTTCCTCTTCTTTCTTCTCTGAAATCAATAACAACATATTTTAAAAATACACAAATGTCCTAAGTTTTACGATAGCAGGCAAAAATTATCTCACCTAAACCTAATCAAAACCTAAGGCAGACGGTGGATAGAATGATGCTTCATTTATTTCCTGTCTGTGCACCTCCAGAGCAATAGCTGTGCTGATAACACATCACAGGGGTGGGTAATTGGTCTCATTTTGAGGAAATTTATCTTACAATATTGATAACAGAGAATTGAAATAAGATAAATACAGCTGATCCTTGAACACTGCAAGGATTAGAAGCATCCACCCTCTCCCTAGTCAAAAATCCATGTGTAACATTTGGTTCCCCAAAACTTAACTACCGATAGTCTACTGATGAAGCCTTACTCATAATATAAACAATTGATTAACACAGATTTCTATATTATAGACATTATATACTATATTGTTTCAATAAAGTAAGGTAGAGAAAAGAAAATGTTATTAAGAAAATCATAAGGAAGAGAAAATACATTTACAGTTCTTATTGAAAAAAAGAATCTGTGTATAAGTGGGCCTGCGCAGTTGAACCCA
Source organism: Myotis daubentonii (assembly GCF_963259705.1). Taxonomy (NCBI): domain Eukaryota; kingdom Metazoa; phylum Chordata; class Mammalia; order Chiroptera; family Vespertilionidae; genus Myotis; species Myotis daubentonii. Next base: position 32,485,106 of record NC_081841.1, read on the forward strand.
TGTTATTCAAGGGACAACTGTACTTCACGCAGTCCAGCGGCCTCTCCTGTTCCTTCAAGTCACCCTCTCAGCCTTGGCACAGCATCAGAACTGCCCTTGTCACATCCGTTAGGCGCACTGGCCAGGCCTCACCCCTAGATCTTGCCCACCCTGGTCTATTGTTTTTTCTGGCCCTACACTTCATCCCGGGGTCTAGGTGCACTGGAGCACTGCCTCCCCCCGCCACCCCCCTATTGCAGACAGTCATAAATCATTCTCTATTATATATTTTTGCCAACTAGTTTATAAACGCTTTTGAATTATGGACTGTGATGTATTATTGTTCATGTGTATTCCTGCATTACTGAATCCAGTGCTGACTATAGAGTAGATGCTCAATAAAACCTCTGGTTTGATTGAATGTCAGACAATGTCACCTACAGCAAAGAAATTTATTTATATTACAACTTAAGAAATGTTTGGTGTTGATTCCTCATCCAAAAGACCGAGTTTAAAAAGAAGTAAAGTAGAACTCTTCTGTTTGAAAAAAGAAAGAAAGAAAGAAAGAAAGAAAGAAAGAAAGAAAGAAAGAAAGAAAGAAAGAAAGAAAGAAAGAAAGAAAGAAAAGAAAGTATCAGAGGGAAGATCCCAGAGTCAGGAAATGACATAATGACATTGCTTCTAAAGCACCCCACTGCTACCTTCTTTCTTTTGACCTGACTTTTGTTTGCTTGGTTTCTGATTTATTTTTTCACTCTGATTTTTTTTTTTTACTTTTTTTTTTTTTTAAAAAAAACCTTTTTAAAATAAAATAGTAGCTATATATGTAGGTTAGAGGAATTACATAGAAGCAAAAGAAGATAACAAGTCAAGGAAATGCACTCAGCTAACATGGCTAAAAAAATGGTTGGCATGCATTCTTCCAGATGTTCTTCTTTGCAAACATATAAATGCATATAAACCACATTTTAAGTCACACAGTTATAACTTAAGTTTCCCCCACTTATACTTTATCATCTTCCCATATTAGTACTTATGTGCCAACAATGAACGTTAAGGAGAATAGGGTAAGACTGTTTGGATTCAAGTCTTGACTCTACCAGCTACTATTTGCATGTCTTTGGACAAATTATTCAGGTGTTTGGTGTCTCAGTAAAGTGTGAATAATAGAAATACCACTTTCAGAAGTCTGCTGTCAAAATCCAGACAAACCAAGTAGTGTGCCTGGCACATAGCAAAGCACTCAGCATATGCTAGTTATTTTTACTCAATAGCTTTCATGACTCCATAGGAAACCCCTATATGGATGTGACTTAATATGTTTATTTTATTTTTTCCTCTTTTCTTTTTTACTTAATATGTTTAACAGTTTCTGATTAGTGACCTTTTAAGTACATTCTAGGTTTTTATTCTTATAAGCAACATTGCTACATACTTCCTGTTCATATGCCTTTCCATACCTATAATTCTCCCCCTAGATTTTAGTATGTCAGAGCCCTCAAACTTCTGACATTTATGAAGACTAGCCTTGCTTATCACCTTATCCTGGCCCCATAGTCATTTCCTAGAATATCAGCTCTATTTCTGAGTTTAACGTAAAGATGCTGCAGGCACGAATTCTCCTCTGTAAAGTGAGGATTATCTCTCTGTGCCACAGATTCTGAATCAACGACTTCAGTAGTTTCTTTGAAACTCTTACTTTCAGAGGATGGATCCCCCACCCCCATCCCATCCAGCAAACATCCTTTGTTTAGTTCCTCCAATAGTCCAAATTTACCACTGGTGCTCATGGTGACTAGTATCAGTGAGGATTTTCTACTATCAACCCTCTGTGCTTTGTTATGTATAAGATAAAGAAACCACTTTTAGATAGAACTTAAATGCATTCCAATGAATGTTATCAGCCACAACTTTGTTGATATTTCACCTGGAAATACCTGCTAGGATCACAGGCATGGCAGGTCAGAGATTAACTCTATTATCATTAGAGTAAAAGTTCTCAAGTTTATATGATAAGATGTGTGGATACTGAGAATTAGCTAATCAGATCTCAAAGGGCAGTGATGGAAGATGTCAGGAGCAGCACTGGACTCCAGTAGCCATCAGAACTTCATTTCTCATCATCCTCTTTACCATGGTCCCTCCCAGTCTCTTCTTGTTTTTCTCCCTTTTGCTCATTTCACCTTCCTTCATGCATCCTTTTCTAAACACTTTGTCTTCCCTTTATCTTCTCGTTCCCACTCCTAACTTTTTCTGGACCCTGAGTCTATCTCAAGCTCCCATATCATCTTGCTGTCATCCTCCACTATCAAACTTCTTAAAAGAGTGCCCCTTATTTGCTGTTCCTTTCTTTATTTCTCATTTCTTCAAACCCCTCCACCTGGCTCCCATCCCCACTCTCAGAATTCATGAATGATAAATGGCCATGTTTGACCCTGTCTTTCTTTTCAATTCTGGCTGATCTCCTTTCTCGGCTTGTCTTGGGCTGTTTCATTCCCATTTATGTCAGGTTCCTGCAGCTTCCCCTTCTGTCCCTTTCTCCACTAGGCCTTCCCACTCACCCTGAACAATTTTACCAAATTCCACAATCTGCTAGTGGCTCCTACACTGACTTCTAAGCTGAGTTCCTCTCAACAGGCTCACTGCCAGTGCCCAGATTACCACCATCAATGTTTGGTACCTGGACTATTACAACAACCTCTTTACTGGACTTTCTGCCCCAGCTTTCAATCTCTTCTAATCAATTTTCCACACATGTCTGACCATATCAGGTCCCTTCTTAAAAGAACAAACAGGCCAGGAAAAGAAAAAGACCACTGAAATCCATCAAAGCTTTTGCTCTACGGCCCCCACCCCTTCATCTTCCTCGTTCTGCTTCACACATCATACACCATTTTAGTGCATGCTGGTTCTGAGCTTCTTTTCTTGCTGTTAGCTTTCACTACCCAACCTGCTTCTAGGTTACACATTAGGACTTAGCAGAGATTTATTTCCTTCTCTTTGTGTTTCCATTCAGAAGCACGTCCTTAAATAACAATCCCAGCTCTCTCTCTCCACCCCTTACTTCTGCAGGGTAAGTTATTTGATTGGTGAGTTTGAGAAGACACACTGTCCACACTCATCTGTTCCTCTCTCCTGAAGAAAACATTCATGTACCGTGCTCTAAGCGACCTGCTCCAGTGTGGGGACAGGACTGCCTTCGATTCACTGTGACTCGTAGCATGTTTATAAAATTCCGGGCAACTTATTAGCAAACACATTGGTCTGAAGATCTGAGGCACATTCTTCAAATAACTGTCATTTCTATTTGCCACCTGTGTTTTTCTCTCAATTGGGTCCTAATTGGGCATGAACATCTCAAAGTCTGGAAAGAATGCAATTCGAGAATTTCATCACTGATGGATGACACTGTGTAAGCTGTTGTGCAAGCAATGGTGAAATGGGGGCTGAAAAGGTAAAATAGAACTACTTCCAAACAGAAGCCCCAGGCAAAGCACCACCTCCTTTTCTGACTTACCTTTCCTAAATACCAGGTTCTTATTCGATGTGAGGGCACAGATGGTCTTGTTTGGATCACAGTTTTCTTTGGCTGCATTATTTTTCATTTCCTTGAACGATGATTTCCAAGCAATGTGATTGATGTCGCTTTCACTCACATTTATACCGAGGAAAGTGGTTATTTTCTTTATGCTTTTAGAAAGATCCTGAGCAATAAGCACATACATAAATGTTACCCATCAAAACACGAAATTCATTCCCTCAAACCTGAAAACAGAATTCATTGATTGATATCCTGTATTAGCTGAATTTGACTTAAATTTTGATTGTTGACATGTTAGGAAAGACTTACTTTCTTCATTTCTTCATAGAATATAAATAGAATGTTTTTATCATTTTTGTGGTCTTCCCAGCTTAAAATGTGATCAAACCAGGATCCATACACAACTAGGAGAAAAGTGAATTGCTGAGTTAATACCAAGCATTATGGCTTTGGGTCCCTGGGGTCTTCCCACTTCTGCAAAGTTGTCAAAGCAAGGCACATACATCTTAGGCACCGGAATGAAAAAGTTTTCCTTAGAAGAGCTCAGTCTCACTACTGTTTCAACTAAATACAATATTGTGAAATGAAGCAGGGTAGTGACACCTTTTAATAAAGCTGTGTAGGGTTTTTCCTTATTTTTAATAACTTTTTTTATCATCAGGAAAAGTGACAGCAGAAATACAGATACACATTTTCCTAATAATTGTGTTCTGATAACTGCTCTAGATCTTGGGAGACATAGAGAAACATTGAGAATTTGTCATTTTCTTTCTGTAATGTGACATGCTTTTCATAATTGTAAGTGCTTAGCAGAAAAAGTTATAAACTCCTCCCCACCACCACCCAAAAAATAATTCTATCAGGCATCTTAGTTCAAAGTTGAGAATTACAGCCTCAGGGATTTGTAAGTAGTTGATATTGTCTCTTTAATGTTTTGTTAATTTGACAGACTTAAAAATCTTCAAAGTAAAATACTATCATACAACGTAACCTCTATAGTTGTGATGATTAAAAGCAAACAGTGAGCAACTTGTCAGCACACACACACACACACACACACACACACACACACACACACAAAATGACTAGTTTGACAATCTAAAGCATAAAACAATAATTTAACATACATCTTTCCAGGAATCTTTATCATGTAAAGATTTGATACTAGCTAGTGCCCCAGTCATAAAAGAACTACTCTACTAGTGATTTCCTCAAGATCTGCTGACTATTGATTCATTTTAATAAAAAACATTTATTAAGCCAGACACTGCTATATACTAGTACAGTTTGAACATTAAAGCTTTGAATAAATAAAAATAAAATTAACTCCAAACTAAGAGCAATTTTTCATGGCTTCGGCTCCCAAGGAAGCAAAAGGCAAGAAAATAACTAGAACAGATTTTTTGAAACAAGGGACTGCAGTGCTATCATTAGAGTCAGGAGCCTAGGGCTGTATAATCAGAACTGGTTCTTAGGAGAGCTGTCCAGATACAGTTTTTGGTTATCAGCAATCTCACTGCAATTTCAGAGCCTTACCTAATACTTTGTCTTAGAATTACCCAAATTACTATACCAGTCATAAGGGTTTATCTTCTAAGAATTACCAACATTTTCCCAAGCACAAACACATGTAGGAGGGAAACTGATTTCTCTCTCACACAAATTTAGGAAGTTAACTAGTCCTCTAGTTTGCCAGACTACCTCACAGTCTTAACGGACCTCTCTGACCCCCACCAGCAGCCACAGCCCAGCCCTTGTGGGTAATATCACTGCCCGGAGTTGATAATGTGGAGCCCTCAATAGGGTCTGGGGGAGCCCATGCTTCTGTGGCTGAATGCTAGGCAGGGATAGAGACTAAGAGTCACACTGGGTGGGCTGGGCAAGGTGGGGAGGGGGGGTGCAGTGTGACTGACCTGCCCATTATGGTTATTCAGTAGAAAATGTATTCCAACATATCCAAAATAGATTGAAGAAGAAACCTTTGGATCCTAGCCTGATCATAATTTGAGAGCCAGCTGTTCTATTATTAACTAATTAATTTAGACTCTCCCTTATTCCAAAAGGACTCAAACTAGCCAAAAGAATCTTAAGAAATTGTCTGCCTGGGCCTTTCTCACGAGTGGAGGAAATTACAGTTTGTGTTGATTTTTAAATCAGAACCCTCACTGACCAGGTCAATAGCTTTAAAGAAAATATAGTTTCCAAAATTGAGATTTGACATCTTGCTTTTATGGGAGATACTTTTCTCCTTATCCTTCACTTAATTACAAAATTATTCCACCACCTCTTGGCCTTAATTAGCATATGCCTGGATGGCCTTTCTTCTGCTATCCACAAATTACTCCTTCCCCTTCAATGGCCTTGAATACAAGTTGCTCTTTCTCAAACAATTCATGTATCTTAGGACCTGGAGAGAGAGTCAGCAGTCTCTGTTTTCTAAGGACTTCCAGAACTCCTCCCTCCTAGACAATCCAGGCTCCTTTAACATGTCCTTTGAATCTAGCACCCTTTCCATCCTGGTTTCAGCCGGAAATTGACCTGATCTCTCCATTACACTCACTGAAGACTCGGATTTTAGAAGAGAATCTTCTGTGGCATCTCAGGTCTTACTACCAACTGTAGTAACTTTATTAGATAGTTGCTGAGGTGCTCTCCTTTGACTATTTTTCTCCCTTTCTCCCTTTACTTGCTTCCCTTTGTACATCCCCTCAACGATACTCTCATCAATACCTGCATTTCCTAGCCCCCTTATAGTTTATTTTAATCATCCAAGAAACACTCAGTATTGGGTCAAAACACTTCACCTCCTTTCCATCTCACCTACGACGGCTGAGTTCTGCTAAAGAAATTCATACCATTCTGTACTGACACCACTGCAGATTCATTTTCCAGTCTCAAGGGCGCCAAGGCTGCCTGGCAAACCGATTTGTCCTGCATTAACACATTCTCCTATTCTTCTGCTGTTTCAAAACTCCCATAAATTTCTGCAAACCCTCTTATATCCAGTTATAATGGCCACCTTAGTGTTTAGTTTCTACAAAGCATTCTGATGATAATTGCGCAGAAAACAAAACTCACTGGGATGAAGTGGCCTAGGAAACATAGAGTTCTAATATAAAACGGGAGAGGGGGTTACAGGGAATAAGGAGCAAATGCTAATACATGTTTCATTGAAATATTAATCTGCCAGGATATCTCCAGGATACAACTTATAGTTATTGTTTCATTTGAAAACCTAAAGTGTATTTTTAAAGTGTGTGAAAGACAAATTAGATGATTAGATAAATGTGTCACTATCTTTATCTTTTTGTTTGTTAATTCTCACTTGAGGATATTTTCCATTCACTTTTAGAGAGAGTGGAAGGGAGAGGGAGAGAGACACAGAGAGAAACATCAATGTGAAAGAGACATATTGATCGGTTGCCTCCTGCATGCACCCCAACTGGGGCCAGGGATCGAACCTGCAACCCAGGTATGTGCCCTCAACCCAGACTTGAACCCAAGACCCTTCGGTGCATGGGCCGATGCTCTAACCACTTAGCACACTGGCCAGCGCTCTGTGCCTACATTTATAGAAAAATAATCTCTCCAACAGAATCAGTTAGACCATACCCTGAGAAGGCCAAATCAGAGCTCATGCAGTGGTGAGGGAGGAAGAGTGAGCCACAGTGTATAATAATGGGAGACAAACACAACTTATTTTCTTCTTGAGAAAAAGCAGGCTCAAGATCTGTTTTAAAAAACTAATTTATATATTTAAACTCTGCTTATTCCAAAAATGGAAAAGAGGCAGAGTGAGGCATGTTAACTATCTTCAAATATTTAGAAGACTAGCATGTGGAAGAGGAATTAATGATTGGGGCACAATTTTTTGGCTGGATGAGTTATGGCACAGTGGTAAGAGCAAAGATTTTGGAGCTGACATCTGAATTTAAATCTTGGCCCTACTCCTTATTAGTTATGCATCTCTGGGCATGTTATTTGGCCTCCCGCGGTCTGCATTTTCCTCACCTATAAAATGAGGATAATAACACTTACCTCATGTGGTCTAGTGAGGATGAAAAGAGATCATGTGTGCATAGCACTTAGCTAAGTGTCTGTATCACATGGTAAGAATTTTCCCCCAACATCTTCGAAGTACCAAGATGAAAAGTATTCCTTTGGAACAGGAATGTGGAGTGTGAACCTGTTGTCAAGGTTAAGTGGTTCAAGCTTAGGCTCTACAATTCTTGAAGATGTAAAGGGAATTAAACATTGAGAGGATGTTTTAAACAGATGACGTTTAGTGTATCTGTCATCCCTGAAGCTTTATGATTCTAATAGATGTGTGCCATTAAATGAGGAAACAGGGTTGAAGTCGTATGAGACCAGTATATTCTTCCCAAGGGACTATATGTATATATTTGTTGCTGGTGACTTCTCAATGTCCTTATATTAAGGTTACACTTGCTGTGGCCTCTCTTAAATGAACAAGCAAGAGCACAACAATTACCATGTACAATAGTGAAGCTAACAATTAAGATCTGCACTAAGCCTCATAGGAGAGAAAATCTTCCATTTCTGAATCATGTCTCTTTTAAATTCTGTATTGTCTTGGTATATTATTTTTGTTGAATATACCTTGGGAATTTAGAAGGTTTGTTTTTTTTTGTTTGTTTGTTTTTTGCTTCTTTTTTAAATGCTCCAGACACCACTGAATTTACTCACAGGAAAAAATGAGTAAATTCAAAGGTCATACAGGACCAAAAGATAGCAGGACCAACAGATACTACGCAGCGCAATCAAATGACGTATCATTGTGGTATTTTCAGGACAAATTACTTCCTGTTAGTTTTCATAAAACCAAATGCCAAGATGGCTAATTCTTTCACATTTGTTTTATTTGGGGAATTTGAGGGTTCTTTTCGGGGGTGCATTGTTGTGTTGCATTATTATCCATGCAGGTATATATAAGGCATGTTTTGGGCTACCTGTCTAGGTCTCAACTGTATCTCACTGTACTCCTATTAGTGCATATTATTTCACTGAAATGACCAATCATATATATTTAAAAAAAGAGAGAGATAGATTATTGACCAGGATTAAGGCTAATAAGAAATTGCTAATATGTACTATCCATGGGTGAGAAGAAAGACTGTGAAGAAGCACAATGAGAAAGAATTGGCTTGGAAGCAAACAAATCATCTATTCAAAGAGTACTTCTGAAAGTAGACATGGGCATCCATTTAAACTTTTAGAAAATGCTTTCATTCTGAGCAGAAAAGCTCACTGTACATTATGAGAAAAAACCATTGTCATATTTACCATTTCCTTCCTGGAACAACTCTAAAAACGCAGCCCAGGTTTCCACGCCAGGGAGATTAGGGTTATCTCTGTAGTAATGGAATAGAGAAACAGCTGTGTCTTTTGGATTCCTAACGATGTAGATAATCTGTTAAAAAATATAAATTTATTTTTGGGTGAAAATAGCCCCACCACAAAACATTTCCTAAAAGAAAGTAAGAGCCGGTACTGGAAGTATCAGGGGGGACGCTTTGTAAAGTATATGATTGTCTAACTATTATGCTGTGCATCTGAAACTAAAACAAAGTAATATTAAAAGTAAACTGTATTTGAAAAAAATGTTTAAATAAAAATATATAGAGAAAGTAGAAGCTAAACTTACCCATGACAGGCACGATTTTTTGGCAGCCTCAACTAATTATTAAACACAGACTCAAGCCAGTGTGTCTTGACCCTTAATGTGCATATGAACCAGCAGGGGATGCTGCCAGCTCATCAACCAGGTGAAGGTTGTACGGCTGGTCCCTTAGGGCTAGGCCCTCAGCAAGAGGCAGCTCATGCTCCTGGGAGACCAGGGGCAACCAGAGTCTCAGTCCCCAGTAGGGGTAAAAGAAAAGGGTTGTACCTAAAGGCTGTACCTTTAGTGTGGTTGTTTAAAGAAGCACCCTAACCTTTTTGAGCTTCAGTTCCTTCGCTTATGAAAAGTAAAATACCCACTCTTCTCACCTTTGTAATGTGTTTACAAAACACAGCTCGATCTCTAGTAGGCATTTGGTGTCAGTGTTATTGCATTGCCCTGAGTAAGGGTTATTGAGCTCACCAGACTCTTTTTAAAAATATATATATTTTATTGATCTTTTACAGGGAGGAAGGGAGAGGGATAGTTAGAAACATCGATCAGCTGCCTCCTGCACACCCCCTACTGGGGATGTGCCCACAACCAAGGTATATGCCCTTGACCGGAATCAAACCCGGGACCCTTCAGTCTGTAGGCCAACGCTTTATCCACTGAGCCAAACCGGTTAGGGCTCACCAGACGATTTATCCCCCCAGATCTCTCTCTCTCTCTCTCTCTCTCTCTCTCTCTCTCTCTCTCTCTCTCTCTCTCTCTCTGAGACAGTCTGAAATGAAAATGCTCGGGTGAGTGAAAGTGTAATCAAGTTAGATACACCTTCACCTGTTCTGATAGATTTGCTGGGGATACAGACAAAACTATCACATTTACTTTTCTTTGGGCAGAAGAATAGATGGTGTGCACAATCACATTGTGATCATAGAGCTATAATCATAGGAGGAGCTGCTTGGTTTGTGCTCATTTGACTGCTAGGTAATTTTTGTTATTTTTGGAATATGGCTGACATTGTCTAAAGAGGCTTTATTTAGTACTGGGACCTTGTTACAATAAACACATATATCTTGCCTTTGCTTTTCAAATTTATTTTTCTGATCAAAACAGAATTTTTAAAATGCTCCTTATGTAGACATTATGTAGAAAATAAAATCCAACTCTAATGTCATATCATAGAAAACCACTTGGCATGTTGTTATATTTACATCTAGATCTTTTTTTATGTGTATATGTATATTTTAATTAAATTGAGATTATTCAGTATACATGTATTTAAAACATGCTTCATACTTAATCTTATTCCATAAGCATTTCTCCATGGAAACATAAATTTGAATGTGAAATATATGAAAATATAAATATTCTTTTAAATTATAGTTAACTTTTAAAATAATAACAATGTGGTAACTTTATTTTTAAAATAACTTGAGGTAACTATTCTTTTATTTAAAAATTGTTTTATTGCTTAAAGTATTACAGAGTATTATATATGTCTCCTTTTTTTTTCTCCCCTTGACCTTCCCCTAGCCTCCTAATGGACACAGTGTCTTGTGTCCATTGGTTATGCTTATATGCATGCATACAACTAATTTTTATATAAAATTTTTTTATTCCCTTCCTATAATAATCCCTTGCACAAATGGTAAAGTAATTAAAATAACATTAAGGCAATTTTTCTTTTCCTAGACATCACTATTTAAAGCAAAAACATTAAAACCAAATTCAGAATGGAATAAGACATTGTCTAGTGTAACTATAGTTCACATTTCTTTCATTACCGACAGATTATTAAAATAATTTGTATAAACTAGATACTGTGGTCAGACCTATACATGCATTGTCTTGTTTAATTTTTCCCACACTATATGAGATTGATACATTATTCCTGTATCAAATGAGGAAACTAAGGCTCAGAGAGCATCAGCAATTTCCCAAGGTCACACATCTTGAAAGTGGCAGAGCAAGAATCCAAGCTCAGTTTTGTGGTATTCCCAACCTCCTGCCCTTCACCATTGAACTTACCTTGCATTGCTTTTGTTTAATATCCACTGGTAGCATGTTATAGCTCAAATGTGTTGGAATGACTCTTCTCTTACAACACATTTTTAGCTCTTCAAATTTAGAAACGTCTCCCAATTCAATTGGAGATGTTAGAGTAATTTCAGCATTGGGAATATTCTCAATGACTTTTGCAATCCAGTGAGTGCCTTCACATAAAAATAAAATAAAATTCATTTTTAATTAAATGGCCCTCTTGGTGAAATGAATTTAGAAAATTAGCATTAGGTTATAAAGGCAATGAATACATTAATTTTATTATAATAGTTAGTTTTACCTCTTGACACCCATTGAAACCTATTGAAATACTTAAGATGTTAATTCATTAGATAGGAAAAATCACATTTTGAAACACGAAGCAATATGAGAACTGTGTGTACTATTTCCTCAGCTTGAAATACTCTTCTATGCTACCACTCACCTCTAATACCTTCTCTAATTCACAAATACAAAGATCTTTCTACACATAATTCCCATTAGTCCTGTAAGCACATGCATCTTGCTCTTTTATAGACTGTCTTCTGAGTCCCCACTCCCTTGGAATAATTGCTCACCCATCAAGTCCCTCCAAAGTAACAGACCCCATTGCTTGTATTTATGTCTATCTTCCCATTTCCTCCTTGAAGATAGACAGTGGATCTTATTTTTGTTTGTGTATAAATACAAAATAATTGTGCAAACAAAGCATCAGAACAATGAACAAATGGCATATTCAAAAACCACAGAAATGCAAGCCTGCTACCTCAAAGTCTGGAAGGAATACCACTTTATCATATATAATAAAGAGCTAATATACTAATTAGACTGGATGGCAGAACAACCTTCTGGAACAACCAGTGGGCAGGGCCAAGGGGCAGCCGAGGCCACAAGGGTCGAGCCCCTTGCACGAATTTCATGCATCGGGCCTGTAGTGTTTACATAAAGCAAATGTAGATGTGTTCCAATGGTGTAGACCAAGCATGTCAAACTCAGGGCCGGCTGCGAGTTTGACATGCTTGGGTAGACACTGTACGTGGAAACAAGGAAGGAGAAGTTTGGGTGCGGAGGATTTTTGCTAATTTGAAAGCAATGTCCCTGAAGAATTTAAATCTGCCTTAGTTTCCATTTATCTCATTAAAGTTTCAGAGACAAATAAATATTCATAGGTTAAATAGAACTTTCATTTGCATTATATATTTTAAATTTATTTTTTCAATATATTTTTATTGCTTTCAGAGAGGATGGAAGAGGGAGAGAGAAATAGAAACAACAATGATGAGAGAGAATCATTGATTGGCTGCCTCCTGCATGCTCCCTCCCCCTCAGCTGGGGATCAAGCCTGCAACCTGGGCATGTGCCTTAACCGAGAATCAAACCGTGACCTCCTGGTACATAGGTTGACACTCAACCACTGAGCCACACTGGTAGGGGTATATGTTTTAAATATAAACATATAGCATTCATGTATGTGACTCATTTAGTAGTGACAATTGTATTATTTTAACAAAATATATTGATTCCTTCTAATGAAGAAGAGAGACCACACAGTTTTGTGCTGCTGAAGGAGACCTCCTAGCAGCCGGTGGGAAGATGTCAATTTATGGGCACCAGTACGTACAGTGGAAGCCTTATATATGGTTGTTTATGTTAGTATAAATTAACCACCTGTTCCAAGAATCTTAAAAGTATCACTAATTACTTTCTAAACTAATATATTATTTTAAGACAAGATGTAATTACTCACAGAGCAACCTACTGTAAAAGGAGAATACTGAAGTATTTTGAAGGCAATCATTTAATTTCCATTCGCAGCAAGATTTTCCAATAAAAGATATATAAATATATGGTTTATATTTATTTTCAAAAACACCCCTGTGTGAGCTCTGCATTATCCAAAGGAAGGGCTTCTTGGGCCTGACTTACAGTCCAGTGAAGGATTTAGTAAACACACAGCTCAAAGGGAACTTGGCTCTTAGTTGCTAAATCCAGGAGAGCAGGTATGTGTTCAGCCACACACAGCCACTATTCTGGACATAACAACAGGCAGCTGGATATTATATATCCTAGTCACTCTTAAGAATAAAAAGTAATATATTATTAATTTAAATGATATGGCATAAACTTTAATAATAAAAGTATTTATGGTTCTTATTAACCTAGAAAAATAATATTTATTTATAAATCAATTATTAACTATAAATGGAGCAAACACTATTTATCACCATGCCTGGTACAAAGTACTAGAAAAAGATAATTTTATAATATTACAGAGATCATGCTTATTATATATGTCAACATTTGTATGTCTTCATGAATAAAATAGAAACAAGAGTGTAGTAAAGCTCTAATTTCTCCAGTTGAATTTTTTCAAAGCACTTTTTTTTTGCCTCTCTACTATCAAACTTTTTCATTAGACTATGGGTTTAGGACAATTTAATTTCCTGTGGGAAATTCTGAAAAACAAATGATTTGTAAAAATCATTATTATATTTATAATTATTATTGTATTCCTACATTTACAAAATACATTAAAATAAACTTTACCAGATTTTGGATAGGACACCAGAAAGACATCATCTTCTCTTGCGTGGAAAGAATCCAGGGAATTCAGAAGCTCTTCTGAAGACAAAGTAGAAAAGAGGGTCCCCTTGAATTTATGAAGAACTCCTGGCTGGTTCTGGGATGACATCTTTCATCAAATCAAGCAAAAGTTACTTACTAAACACTAACTCTACACAAAGCACAGAGCAAGTATGGGCACTGATTTTTATCCTAGCTCAGTAGCAATGTAACATTAGAATTATTGAGCTGGTATTCCAATTGGAGAACCATGTGTATATATATATACCTTTTGCAATTTTCACAAGTGTAATTTTTAAACCATAACCGAGCCAAAGTTTACTGTGAAAATGACGTTATCTGAACTTCACTGATAACGCATATGACCAAATATTTCCTGAACTTGTCACTCAGAATAATTTACATACACAGTTTTCAAGCTATTAAAATGTAGTCATTAAAGGGACTAAAGTTAATTAAATATCTTGGCCTAAATAAGGAAAGACTTTTAGTGGCTATAATGAATTATATCACTGTGGAAATGACTGGGAAAATTGAACTTCTTGTTAATATAAACACTAGAGGAAGTAGCTAATATTGCATTTCGGGAAGAGAGGAGGAATAGAATGAGGAAAAAATAAATTCTTCTAGGAACTGGCATACAAATCTGTGACTAACATAAACCTTACAGGAACAAAAGACAACATGACAATCAGGAAACCCAAGCCAAAGAAGAGACATACGCAGCTATGATGCACACAGGAAGTTTTTGATGGATTAAATAACTTGTCTGAGTCATTCTTAGTTTTTGTCACTAATATAATCTTCTGGATTCAATTAGATATGTCAATAAAGTGCCCAGTTACTTCAGTGAACCACAGTTGAATCTTTTGTTGTTTGCTGTCTAACCATTAAAAAAAATATATACCGCCGAGGCCGGTTTGGCTCGGTGGATAGAGCGTCGGCCTGTGGACTGAAGGGTCCCGGGTTCGATTCCGGTCAGGGGCATGTGCTTGGGTTGCTGGCACATCCCCAGTGGGGGATGTGCAGGAGGCAGCTGGTCGATGTTTCTCTCTCATCGATGTTTCTGGCTCTCTATCTCTCTCCCTTCCTCTCTGTAAAAAATCAATAAAATATATTAAAAAAAAAAATATATATATATACCAACAAAGAAATGATCAGCATTTTAACTGAGCACAAAAAAAGTAGAGGTCTACTATGTAAGTAATAACTGAATAAGAAAGACATACCTAACAGTGGCAGAAATGAAATTTAGAATGATTACATATTGTGGACAAAAAAAAAAAGGAGGTTTTATGGGAAGTCACCTCACAGGGTAATCTGATCATAAATCCCTAACTAGGCAAGTCATAGTGGGAAGTCATGCCCCAGACATATAATGTTTTAGTAAAAGATTTATCTTTGTCTTAAGCAAACCCTGTCCATTGTCTTTGTGCATCTATATGAACACACCTTTGAAATAAGCATAATCACCCCTAGAGAGCACATAATCTTAAGTATCCTGTTACTTCCTTCCACATTTGTGTGAACATCCTTACTTTACCTCCTTAATGTTAAATGCACAAATGAAACTGCTATTCTCAGAAACATTTATCTCAGTCTGCTGAGGTCTTCCTTCCAGGTGTATCCTTTGTTTGACTCAAATAAATATTTAAAAAGACTCTACAGGTTTGGACATTTCTTATGTTGACAGCATAGAAAATTCCAAAGAATCTAAAAATAATTAGAATGGCTCTAGCCGGTTTTGCTCAGTGGATAGAGCATTGGCCTGTGGACTGAAGGGTCCTGAGTTCAATTCCGGTCAAGGGCTCATACCTCCGTTGCAGGCTGCCGGCTCTAGTCGGGGGCATGCTGGAGGCAACCAATCAATGTGTCTCTCTCACATTGGTGTTTTTCTCTCTCTCCCTCTCCCTTCCACTCGCTCTAAAAATCAATGGAAAAAATCCTTAGGTGAGGATTATAAAAATAAAATAATTAGAATAAATGTGTAAATTGAGTATGGTTTCTGGATGATGAGGTCAACACATGAAAATAAATTGTATTTCTGTATTTTAGCAACGTTTAAGTCCAAATAAGTGAGTAGTTGTTTTTGTTTGTGATTGGTTTGGGTTTTGTTTTATTTGCTTATCTGTTTCTTGTTTTCCAACACAATGCTCTTAAAAAAAAGGTGTAGGTTTTCTGTGAATATTATTGGTACTCCCTTCATGAGACAAAAGCCACACCCATAAATATCTTCATGATAAGACACATTCTCCTTTGGAAGGAGCATCACGGAGCTTTGAGATGATGCCTTTGAGATTCTTAGAAGCTTTTTGTCTAGCAGATAAGGTCTGAGAGACATGCCCTTAGTATTCTTAGAAGCCTATTGTCTGCCTGGGAGGTCTATGAGGCCCAAACATACTATAATCTTTCTGAGATGTCAACAAAGGATCTTATGGCCACACTCTCAACTTCATCTTTACCCCAACATCATATTTTGCTGGTAGTGCCATGGATGTGATCTTTGTTCTGAGGCCATTTCTTACTTTGATAACCTGTTGCTAGCTGGAAAAACTGTCTTGGACCCTATTTCCACCAAATTTGAATACAAAACTCAACAGTTCCTTCTTCATCAAACTCTTCTTCTCTTTTTGTTTCTGGGCACTAGGAGAGGTCAGTTATTATTTTCAACATTCTTCCTGAAAATCTCCTTAGCAAAGCCACATGGTTGTTTAGTACTCTTCCCATTTTCCATACTTACTCGAGGGTTGGTGTTGCTAATTGGTCTGCCATTCATAACTCACACCCTCTTTCATCGGCCTCCAATAGTCACTTTCTCAATGACAATCCAGAGTTTGAAAAGTTCCCCCCTGGTCAGTGTGGCTTATTTGATTGGGCACCATCCTGTGCACCAGAAGGTTTCCAGTTAGATTTCAAGTTAGGGGACATACCAAGATGGCAGGTTTAATCCCTGGTCAGGGTGAGTACGGGAGGCAGCCAGTCGATGTTTCTCTCTCACATCAATGTCTTTCTCTCTCTCTCTCAAATCAATAAAAACATATTTTAAAAATGAGTATAAAAACAAAAGAGTTTGCAAAGTTTCCTCCTGGCCTATCAAGCTTCTGCTCAAGTCCAGTCTCAAAGTCATTCTTACCTGTGTCAACATAAAAATGTCCAAACCTGTATTTTATGAGCTTACTTGATGCAAACTGATGACACATGTTGAAGAGCAAGATCTCAAATGCTCTGGAGAATAACAGTTTTGCAGCTTCTTTTATGCATTTGAAACTAAAGAAGATAACATGGAGGTAGGAAAAAGTATTACGGGATAGTTAAGATTATATACTCTCTTGAGGGTGGTTAGGGTGTGTCAAAGGTGTGTTCACCTAGTCCGTGGTCGGCAAATTGCGGCTCTCGAGCCACATGCGGCTCTTTGGCCCCTTGAGTGTGGCTCTTCCTAAGCCTTAGGAGTACCTTAATTAAATTAATAACAATGTACCTACCTATATAGTTTAAGTTTAAAAAATTTGGCTCTCAAAAGAAATTTCAATTGTTGTACTGTTGATATTTGGCTCTGTTGACTAGTGAGTTTGCCGACCACTGATCTAGTCGAGTCTCAACTGGGCTGCTGGGCACTTCAAGTCTCTGCCACGTATCTGTTCCATGCCAGTAGGCTACCTCAGGAATGTCCTCATGGAGATGACAGAAACACAAGAAAGAGCAAGGCCTCTCATATTGTAGACTTAGAAGCACCATACTTGCACTTCTGCTTCATTCTATTACCCAAAGCCAGGCACATGGTCAAGTCCAGAGACAGAGGCAGAGGACACTTCAAAGTTAAATGCCCAAGGGGGTGGATGCAGAGAAGGGAAACGATCATTCAACCCATCAGCAAGACCTATCAATTCTACCTTAGAAATACGTTCCACACCTGTCCAATACTCCTTCTATCTTATTGCTACCACCACTTCAGTTCACCATGATCTCACTTACCTATCACCACCTGACTGCTCTGTCCAAATCTTTCTTGTCCATTCCTTCTCAGACCATTCTCAATGCAGCAACGAGAATAAACTTAAAAAGAAAACCTGCTCTGACCACTCATTTAATTAAGTCTGACAAATGGTTTCCTATTGTTCTCAGGATAAAGGTGAAAATCCTGACTAAGGCCTAAATTGTTTTCAATTTTCAATTGAGGGGTTATTTTAAAGCAAATAGATGAACCTGGTGAAAGGGAGAAAGACAGTGAAGATGGAGTGTGGGAAAGAGAGGCTTTGTAATGACTTCCATGTGAGGACAGCCTGGGACCCCTTTCTCCAACCTCATCTCCTTCCATCCTTTCTTTCACTTTATGGTTGGAACACATCATAATTCCCCAACTTGTACACTATTTCAAGCCTCTGGGGTCTTATTTGGACTGCTCTGGAAGAATTACAATAATAAATTAGAGATTAGGATGAGATAATAAGTAGTCAATATACCCATAGCTCTCCCAATATTCTCTCTTGATGTTCTCACCATCTTTTAATCTAGATAAACATGTACACATGGTTATGCTAGGGTGAGGTGAGAATAGTATACAGGTGTGACAACTCATCCGAGAGGTTTTTGAGCCCAAGTCTGAGATACAACTGTCAAATCGGCTTTGCAGAGAAGAAATCTAAGAGGTCAGAGGAATGGGATAGAAAACATACACATGGTGCAACTTCTTCACTAAGTTAGGCAACCTGCTCTCTGGAAAAGGACTATTAAGCCAAGACATTCTTCAAGACCGAGGCTGACCAGAGATGCCTTTTAGTCCACAGGGGCTTATCCTGTTACTCTTTCAGAGTTTGAGAAGGCTTATCAGGAGCTAGGTACACATAACCTTATTCCTTGTCTCTTCTCCCCATTTTTCTCAGGGGAATATTTCTGAATATTAGAGACATGGAAAAAAATGACATATTCTCCTTTTCTCTCCCCTCATGTGGGGATTTCACAATGTAACTACAGGGGCCCTGTAGAATTCTTTCTCTCTCAGTGATCAACAAGAGGCAAATGTGAGTGCTTTAACCTCAACAAGAGGTCTCAGTTGAATCTATCAGAAAAAAAAAAAGGTGTAAGAGTGAACTTTGCCCTATCACAATAATTTGGATCTTCACCCAAAACCAATACTTCCATCCTTGGAACACATCATAATTCCCGAACTTGTACACTATTTCAAGCCTCTTGGGTCTTACCTGGACTGCTCTGTGTCCAAGTAGAGTTGTTTTTCCTTCATTTTGGTACTGTTTGAAAACCCTCTGCCTTATGCCCTAAAATAAATGAATGAAAGAGAGAGAGAGAGAGAGAGAGAGAGAGAGAGAGAGAGAGAGAGAGAAGAGCGCAGATTGGTTTGGCTCAGTGGATAGAGCGTTGGCCTGGGGGTTGAAGAGCCTGAGGTTCGATTCCAGTCAAGGACAAGAGAGAAAGAGCAGGAGCAGGTTTTTGGAGGGAGAGGATGAATTTGCTGAATTACAAACCACTCCTAAAATTAGTGTCTTAAGACAGTAATGTATGTTATCTCCTGGTTTAATAATGTCACTGGGCTCAGCTGTTCTCATTTGAATTTCAGTTAAAGCACCTTTCAAAAAGCTTAGCTTGAACTGAGTAGGAAGCCAAGGAAATGGAAAGGCATTTTCATATATAGGACTGTGACGAAAGAATGTTTGGAATTTGGCATCAGGATGTGGGGTGTAAAGAAAAATATCCCAACATTATGTGCAGTATTGTTTATAAAAAATAACGAACTCAAGGAAAGAAGGTATTTTTTTCTCTGTAGTTTTTTTTTTTTTTTTTTAAATGGTAACTTTAAGTGCCAGGATAAAACAGATTCCAGAACAGGAAATGTGAAAAAATAAGAATAGTAACCAGCAGGAAAAAAAAATCAGATAAGAAGGCAATATCAGGTAAGGTTCATAGGTAATGCAAGCAATAAAGTCATAAAGAGTGCAGTGTCAACATAAGAAATGTCTAAACCTGTGGAGAATTTTCGTAAGAGTTTATTTGAGCCCAAACTGACGTCAGTTATTGAGAAGCAAGATTTCAAATGCTTCCGGGACTACAATTTGCAATTTTTTCTTTGACTCATGTACTTGGAATTAGGAGGGAATTTTAAAAAGATTACATGAAAGTGAGAGAAAGCAAGGCAGGGATGGGGGTTGGATTACGGAATACTTAACAAGATGACGTGCTCTCCTGAGGGTGGTTATGCCTTGCAGGAGGCTTACTGCTGGCATTTCAAAGGCGTTGTAACTCAGATGCACCAGAACAAGGGACAGGGCTTGCTTAAAACTTTTCCCTAAAAAGTTATATGCCTGGTGCATGGCTACCCCGACACCCTGTTAGAAATGTATGTATGAGGTTACTTTCAGTAGAACGCCCCCCCCCCTTTTTTGATCCACAGTAGATATAAGTGAACATGTAGCAATGTTGTGATACTAATATTTTTATAAATTTATTTTTCTTTTAGAACACTTTCTTATGAAGGAACAGTGGCTCCAAGGAACAGAACCAGGAAATACTCTTTTAACATACTTTATTGAATACTTACCATGTAAGGCCAAACATTCTTCTGGCTATAGGAAATTAGACTCTGAATAAGACAGAAAGGGACATGATTTCATAGTTCAGGGAGACAGATAATTAAAAAAATCAACAAGAAAATATCTAGTAATGATACATAAAATAGCAAAAGCAAAACCACGGTGATACAAAATAGAACCACAGGGAGGCTACCTTAGTTTGAATGGTCAGGGAAGGTTTCATTGGTCCTCATTGAGAGTAAAAGCATGTATTATAGAAGCAAGTGAAAAGAATATCGCCTCAGGCCAGAAAGTACAGATATTGAGGAATTTGCAAAGAGAGCTCTGATACTGTTATTGTTCTCACCAGGAGAGCAAATTCTCAGCTGAACACAGATATATATAGCCATGATTAAAATGCAGTGTTAGTGAGTGAAAATTTGTTTTTTAATTTGTTTACCTCATTGTTTTATTTTTCTCTCATGGAGTGTTTGCTTGCCTTTGCTATATGTTGACGGAGGTTTTTGGCAAAGATGAAGTAATGGGGAGCTGGCTTACTTTCCAATTTGAAACAACTAAAAAACAAAACAAACCAATAAGAAATTAGGGTGTCTCCCCAAAATGTAGTATACATACACTTTGAATTATTATAAAGGCAGTGTTTATTAAAATACATTTCATTTTCAAAATTGAGCTATCAGCTGTTAAAGTGTGTATATATTTTTTGGGACACCCTGTGTATATGAGGATATAAGGAGCAATGATATTCAAGATATTGGACATTGGGCAAGGATAGTTTATCCTAATGATACTACCACATATTTCTTATTAAATGACTAAATCTAAACAGCTAAAATTAAAGAGTGTCCATGCCCAGTTTTAGTGAGAATGTAACGGAATTAGAACTCTCATAACCACAAGAAGGACAGTAAAAAAGTAATAATGTTAAGTATATCTTAAATGTTAAACATATCCCTGCTCCATGATCCAGCCACCCCACTCTTTGGTGTGAGAAATGAAAACAAACGTTCACACAAAGGCTGGTACATGAAAGCCCAGAGCAGGTTGATTTGTGATAGAAGAAACTGGAGAGAAAAAAAGTCCACCATCAGGTAAATAGATAAATAGTTTATGTCATATTTATCTGATAGAATAATGTTCACGAAAAAAAGAAGGAATGAACAATTGATACCTTCAACTACATGGATGAATCTCAAAATAGTTTAGCTGGTTAAAAAAAAAATCCAGAAAACAAAGAGTACATATTGTGTGATTTTATTTATAGAAAGTTCTAAAAAGTGTAAAATTGTCTGTAAGGACAGATGAGTGGTTTCCTAGGGCTGGGAAGGAGGCCCGAGAAGCAGGAAGGAGAAATATAAAGTGGCACAAGGAATCTCTTGGGTGTGATGATATGCTCACTATGTTGACAGTGGTGATGATTTCACAGGTGTGTACATATGATGACTATGTACTTCAAATCCGGGCAGTTTATTGCATTCCAATTACACTGCAATGAAGCTGTTAAAATTATTGAGGGAAATATTTCAATTCCAGAACCTGACCATCAGGGATCCAGGTAACACTCTTTGCTATTTAATGTGTGTGTGTGTGTTCAATATAAGGTGGGTCTTGAATATTGTTACTGAAATTATTTAATGAATTACTTATCTTTATAAGTTGTTAGACATCTTTTTAGTTATAAAATTGTTTAGTAGTCTTCATAATGCAAAACTATTGGAAATACCATGTAATTATCTTGGCGTCTTTCTTGCAAAAGTGTTTTATTTTTATGTTTGTCCTCTCAGTGGCTAAATATGTACTATTTTCTCCACCCTCCGTGCCTGCCACTTCCATCTTCTGCCTCATGCCCTTCAGTCTGCCATTTCTACCAACCAAAAAAAATGTACCATGTCAAAAGGCAGATTCAACCAAAACATTACAGACTTTAAATATCAGGGCTTTATTTCCTCATTTTGCTCTTGATTCAGAGATATACTTTAGGCAAATGAGATTCAGTTTTGGAAACTACTTTATACCCGGACTGTGGGTGTTTCTCTTTGGTACTGAAAATTGATTGCCTTTCTTCTTTTGAATCTCACACACATATTGATTCATAGCTATGAAAAAGCTCAGCTAGGAATATGAAGTAGTGTTGGGACTGAGTTGGGAGAGAGTATTAGATGTTTCAATCAAGCAGATCCTGCTCTATTGCTTCACTCAGTTTGTACACCATGCTCACACCCACTGTGAAAGATTGCTAAAAGCAGCACTAACACCTAATGAAGTCAGTGCTAACTGAAGAATCAATGCTGTCAAGTTTCCTTGTTTTCTCATGAGCTTTGGAAAAGACACATGGCAGAGGAAAAAGTTAAGATGGTACGGGAAGTTTTTGCTAAAATGGAGATGAAAATCCTTTGGAAGATACAGAGTCCTTGTCACATAAAGTTTATGAAAAGTTATTTGCTACTAAGGTTAAAACTCATAAAAATGAGATTTCTGTAGATACTACAATTCTGACTTTTTTATTCTCTTTTTAAATTCTGCCATTTTTGAGGGCTTAGTAGATTTGCATAGTAAGAACAATAAGAAAATTTAGAATGGAGAGTGTATTTTATTTAAAATTAGAGGAATTCAGTTTTATTTATAATCTATGTATACAAAGGCCATCTAGCTTGTGCATACAAATAGGACCATATTAAAACTAATACATCTGCCCAGCCAGCGTGGCTCAGTGGTTGAGCACCGACCTATGAACCAAGAGGTTACGGTTCAATTTTCAGTCAGGAAGGCAGCGATCAGTGGTTCTCTTTCATCATTGATAATTGATGTTTCTATCTCTCTCTCCCTCTTCCTCCTTCTCTGAAATCAATAAAAATATATTTTTTAAAGACCCCCAAAACTAATACATCTAATTTTCTTTGTTTAGTCTACCCTATGGATACCACTGGTATCCTCTCTTTCTAGACACAAATATGTACATACCATATGATTCCATTTATATGAAGTGCTAGAGTACACAAACCTAGTCGATAGTGTAAGAAAGCATTTCAGTGGTTGCCTGGGCCAGGATTTGGAGGGATTTACAGAAAAGGGGAAGAAGAAACTTTTTAGCCAAAACCGGTTTGGCTCAGTGGATAGAGCGTCGGCCTGCGGACTGGAAGGTCCCAGGTTCGATTCCGGTCAAGGGCATGTACCTGGGTTGCGGGCACATCCCCGGTGGGGGGTGTGCAGGAGGCAGCTGATCGATGTTCCTCTCTCATCGATGTTTCTGACTCTCTATCTCTCTCCCTTCCTCTCTGTAAAAAATCAATAAAATATTAAAAAAAAAAAGAGAATTAGTTAAAAAATTAAAAAAAAAAAAAAAGAAACTTTTTAGAGTGATGTAAATAGTCTATGTCTTACCTGGTTTTTCAAAACTCATCACACTGTGCATTTAAAATGGACTCATGTTATTGCTTTTGAGTTCTACTTCAATAAGGTAATTAAAAAAACACAATATTAAGATGCAATTTTTCACCTATCACATTGGCAGCAAATTAAAAACCTTGACAACACACTCTGTTGGTAGGCTAAGGTACTCATATTGCTTGGGGAATAAAAAGGTGGTTCCGTTTCTAAGGAGGGGAATCTTATGCCTCTTGATATAACATTCTCATAATAAATATGTAGCATTCCTGCCAAAAATGCATTAACTGAATCTAATCATGTGGAGACAGAAGATAAAGCCAAAGTTAGAGACATTCAATTGACCTCAACTCTTTAAAAAATTTCAGTGTTATGGAGAAATTGTTCCAGAATGAAAGAGACTGAAGAGATGTGACAATTAAATGCAATATGTGATTCTAGATTGGAGACCAGGACAGGATAAAAAAATAGCTATAAAGAATATTAATGGCACTTTGTAAATTTATATAATTGCCTAACCACTATGCTGTACAGCTGAAATTAATATAAAATAATATAGAATATCAACTCTAATAGAAAAATTAAAAATAACATTAATGGGGCAATTGATAGAATTTGAATATGAGCTTACATTAGATAATATTATATCAACATTAAATTTCTGAAATTATTTTTATACTATGGTTATGCAGGAAAATATCCTTGTTAGAAATATGCATTGAAGTGCTTGGGAGTAAAGGATTATGGTGCTGCAACTTTCAAATAAATGTTTCATCAATAATAATGATGATGATTAGAGAGATGAAGCAAACATTGCAAAACATCAATTATGTTTGGCTCTGAGTAAAGGTTATTTGGGAGTACAATTTTTATAACTTTTAAGTTTGGTGATTCTTTTAAACTAATAATTTTAAATAAATAAATAAATAAATAAATAAATAAATAAATAAAAAGGAATCTTCACATTGCTGTTTCTTTATTAAGAAGGAAAGTCAGGCCAAAACCGGTTTGGCTCAGTGGATAGAGCGTCGGCCTGCGGACTGAAAGGTCCCAGGTTTGATTCCGGTCAAGGGCATGTACCTGGGTTGCGGGCATATCCCCAGTGGGAGATGTGCAGGAGGCAGCTGATCAATGTTTCTCTCTCATCGATGTTTCTAACTCTCTATCTCTCTCCCTTCTTCTCTGTGAAAAATCAATAAAATATATTTTTAAAAAAAAGAAAAGAAAAGAAGAAGGAAAGTCAGAATGAGAAAGCAGAGAATTTTTTTTGCCTTGGGATCCTGGAACTGAGTAGAGTCCTTGGATGATTGGGAAAGACTGAAATGTCCCCAAAACTGTAACTGTGGGTGGGCTAGGGGCTCAGAAAGACCAGCATATAAGCCTGGGCGGAAAGTGGGCAAAAAAATCTGCATTTGTGACGGTAAAGGGAAGAGGTCAGGATTTCTGTAGCCCTGTTTCTTTCCCTGCTCTGCCAATTTGCCTCTCTAATTCAGAAGGCTATGAACATTCTATTGTTATTTTGGCATCATTGGAAAATGCACACACAGTAATTTTAGTGAGGGGTGTGGATGGCCACTGTGATTTCCTGGGCAGAAAAACGTGTCCCAGAATTTACCTTGGAACTGGGGGGGCAACTTCTTTAGTCCAGAATGCCAGCGGCAAGACTAAGACTGCACATAAGAGTGACTGCCAGATCATGATGGTCTGGAGCACCCCCAAAAAAAGACACAGAAAGAAGGGAACTCTGTGAAGAAAGGGGAAGAAGGGAGGGAAATGAGAGAAAAGCCAGCAGGGCTGTGGTGTGGAATAAGCATGTGCCCCGGCCACGCTCCAGGGCACTCGTAAGAGGCATTTGCTTCTGCTCTTACCCTCCCATAAACCCCAGTCATTAGGAGCCCCTGAAATATAGGGCCTGGCCACTTTCATTAGGGAAATGTTCGATTTTTTCCCCCCCAAGTCAAAGAAAATTTGCACTGATCTGGGAAAAGATTCACTACTCTGGCATTTTTAGAATTCTTTGTTCTAGTTTCCCAACACTTGTTTTATGCCTCCCTTTATTTTAATTTTTATACATGCTTTATCTCCTGCACCAAATCATAAATCTTTTATAGGCTGAGTACAGATCATAGTAATTTTTACATTCCTCACAAAGGACAGTATAAGCTTACAAATTTATGTTCAATAAATATTTGTTGAGAAAATGTCATTTAAAAAGAAAAAAGCAGGCGATCAATATTTTCACTTGACGTGTTGTGTTTTAGAGCCCCCTAGTGTGCAAAAACAGCTGTCTGCAAGAGCCCGGATAAACAAGAATTAATAATTCTCTGAATCACTACTTTCAGTCCAGATTCTTTTCTTTTCTCACCTCCCAGATTTCTTCTTCAGTGGGGAAAGATCAGTTTTAGAATCCTAGAACTCATTACCTCTCCACGACGGCCCACTGACTTGTGTGTAAGCCTCCTTCCAAAAGCCTTTCCTTTCACCCCAGTGATGGACGATAAAGTGTGTCATTGACTGTAAGACACACCTTTTCACATTTTAACATTCCTGAAGTCAAACTGCATCTTTAATATATATATATTAAGTATATATATACATTATATAATATATTAATTTTATTATTAATTATATAATATATTAATTTTATATATATAAATAATCCTATCTAATAATAGACAAACATGGTAATTGACCATACCCTCACTACGCCTCCCATTGGCTAATCAGCATGATATGCAAATTAACCGCCAACAAAGATGTTGACTAATTTGCATACTGCAGGCGGGGCCGGCAGCACACGAGGCTGCCTGTGGGCCCCGGGCCCTGGATCCGTGACCTGGCGAGGGAGCAAAGCAGCGGAGAAGGAAGAGAGCCCAGGTGGCAGAGAAGGGAGGGAGCTGAGGGCTAAGCGGTGAAGGGAGGGACCAAGGCAGGCTTCGCTCCCTTCTCTGCTTCACTCCATTCTCAGGAAGCCCTATTCTTGCAGGAATCTTCCTGCAATGGGCATCTAGTATATATATAAAGAGGGACCCGGACTGGCTTCCCTCTGCCCCGGCTTTGTCAGGAAGGACATCTGGTCTAATTAGCATATTACCCTTTTATTATTATAGATTCATTTATTGATTTAAGAGAGGAAGGGAGAGGGAGAGAAAGAAACATCAGTGATGAGAGAGAATCACTGATTGGCCGCCTCCTGCACGCCCCACACTGGTGATCGAGCCTGCAACCCACCCGACCAGGAATTGAACCATGACCTCCTGGTTCACAGGTCAGTGCTCAACCACTGAGCCATGTCAGCTAGGCCATCAAACTGCATCTTACAATTGAGGCCTCTTACTATCACACTCAGTTCTGCAGTAATTGTGACAGTTGTCATTGCCTACATGTGTGCAAACTCAGTTGTAATACTTCTCAATCTCTAAATATAGCATCAGTTGAGTTATGGGCATTGTTTGTACCATTTCTTTAAACTTTAACTGCCATCTGATGTATCTTAATATATACATATCTACATATGTAGATATACATGTGTACACATATACATATAGAGAGAGCTATACTTTGGCATTATGACATAAACCTATTGTCTATGCAAAAGGCAGGAAATTGTGGGATATAAGTTGATTAATATAAACTGATCCTTTTTGGGTGAGAATTCAAGGTTTGCTACAAAACAACTAAGATACCTATAAATTGATAGAGCTGTATTATATTCAATTACTGAGATTTCTGCAAAAAGATTGCTTATCAGGTGTCAAGCAATGCAACCAGAGGGAGGAAAATTTGCATCTGTCCCTCTGAATAGATAAAAGAAACTTCAGAGCAATGACAAACTGATGTAATCTATTCGTGCATTGTGCAAGACTGCCAATAAGATGTGAATTTGTCAGCACCTTCCTGACAATTTAGAACGGAAGCTGTTTACTTGCAATGATACATGATTCATTTGAGAAAAAAAAATATAAACAGTAATGATGGTAAGTTGAAAGTTCTGGTGAAACTCTAAGGCAAAAACATCCTCAAAATTATCTTGACAATGTTAAAGGTGTGAAAGAGATCAAGATAGTGAGTAAAGTGATAAAAATCAGCATGTCACTATGATAACATGCATAATTACCAATGAGAGGACAATTATCTCCATATATTTAATTTTAAGCCACAACGTGAAATCTAAGAATGAGATCTCCAAAAATGCCATTGGGTAGGCTAGAAGTCCGAGATCAGGGTGCTGGCATGGTTGAGTTTATATGAAATGCATTTCAAAAAGAAATACAAAAAATAGGGTGAAAGTAAAAAGATATACCATGAAAATAATAATAATAAGAAATCTCATAGATTTTTATTAATGTCAGACAAAGTAGATTTCAAAAGGAGAATTTTATGTACTTATCTTAATATTTATTTATATTATAATATTTATATTCTCCTAAATGTTAATAATAAAATGGTCAATTCATGAAGAAAATATGTCATGTATATTTCAAGCAATCAAGTGTCGAGGTGGTCAATTAGGACAATGAGCCAAATTGAAGGTAACAATCAAGCCTTATTCACTTACTATCCTTATGATATTGCAAGCAAGAAGCAAAAGCAGGCGCCCCTGAAAAAACAAAATAGACAAAGAACACTGAAACAGACTCATAGATACAGACTGATGGATGCCAGAGCAGAGGGGGATTGGGGGATTGGGTAAGAAAGTGAAGGGATTTAAAAGTACAAATTGGTAGTTACAAAACAGTCACGAAGGCCCTGGCCATGTAGCTCAATTGCTTGGAGCATCATACCCATACAGCAAGGTTGTGGGTTCCATCTCTGGTCAGGGCACATACGAGAAGCAACCAATGACTGTATAAATAAGTGGAATAATAAATCGATGTCTCTCTCTCTCTCTCTCTCTCTCAAATCAATAAACAAAAATTAAAAAAAAAAACCACACACAAAACAGTCACAAAGATGTGAAGTACACGATAGGGGAATTTAGTCATTAATGTTGTAGTAACGGTGCACAGTGCCAGGTAGGGAACACGTTGTAAAGTATGTGATTGTCTAACCACACTGCTGCCCACCTGAAACAAATACAGAATAATATTGAATGTAAACTGTAATTTAAATCACATTAGACGAAACAGGGTTGTATTTTTTCTCATGGAATGGCACTGGGTGAGAGCCAGGTAGATGCAGAGTCGGTGGGGAAATCGGCTCCCTGCCAAGGAGGCCTACACAAAAGGCTCCTGCGTCTGTATGGACATGTGGATCAGGAGGAAGGAGAGAGGGAAGGGCTAGGAGCGAAAGGTACGAAGTCAGAGTAGAGAAAGGTGCCTTAGCTGAGAGCCCTGATAAAGAGGCCTTCAAATGAAGGTGTTGGGCTGGGAATGTAGGCATGCATATGAGAATGGCTGTCCCAGGTGGCCCTGAGTCCTTGATTGCAATCCACTCCAGAAAACCAATGCTTTGGCTGTGTACAAATCTGGTGGGGGAAGACAGCTTCCCAATGAGGCCTGCCAGGCAAAGCTTTGTAATTGCCTGTGGATGGGCATGAAGGATCACACATAGTTATTTAGCACAAAGTCAGACTCCTTGGTGTATGTAGTTTACAACAGAATTGCAAAGTATATAAAGCTAAAGTTTATAGAACTAAAGGAGAAATGGACATATAATACTAGGAGACTTTTCTTTCTGGAATTGATAGAAGAATAGATAAAATCTTAGTGAGGATAGACTTGCTAATAAACTTGTTCAGTACACTGCTGCCAACAATTGTAGAATGTGCATCCTTTTGAAGTACTCATCAAAGCTGAGCCATAAAAGTAGTTTCCATAAATTTTAAAAAGTTAAAATAGTCTATTTTCTGATCATGACAGAATTATATTAGAAAGAGATAAAAGTCCCAGCCAGCATTGCTCAGTGGGTGAGTGTTGACGTATGTACCAAGTAGTCATGGTTCAATTCTGGGTCAGGGCATATGCCTGGGTTGTGGGCTCAATTCCCAGTGCGGGGCATGCAGGAGGCAGCCGATCAATGATTCTCTCTCATCAGTGATGTTTCTGTCTCTCCCTCTCCCTTCCTCTTTGAAATCAATAAAAAAAAATTAAAAAAAAGAAATAAAAAAAATGAGAATCTAAAGGTAGTACTAAATCCCTTATAAACAGGTGTCCTCCAAAATGTATACACACTTTGAATTATAGAGCAGTATTTAAAATACACTTCATTTTCAAAATGTATCAGAGTCTACATACTTTGTCTGAATACCTTTTGGGGAGACACTCTATATTTTGAAATTAAAACAAACTTCTAAAAACACGGGTTAAAAAAAATCACACGGTAATTTAAAAATATTTTGAATTAAACAACAACAAACGCACAAAATATCATAATTTGTGGAAGTCTCTTCTACTTTCGTCCCTTGGTCCCCAGAATCAAATATTCTAAATATGTTCCAAATATCATAATGGGAGAAATTGGTCACTGTCTGAAACATATACCACACTTTGTAAGATCATACCACAACCTCCTAAATCAGGCCCTGCCAACTTTCTGTGAGGCAGCTCTTCTAGATCAGCATTTCTCTAACTTTTTTTTCCCTCCAAGGAAGCCCTCACTAAATAGGTCTTCCAATTCAATTTCCCTTGGCTAGATCCTAAAAGTGCCTGTGACCACTTCGTTACTACTGAGCACAAGGAAAGTATGACACAGGTGACAATAAAGTGAAAAAGACACAGTCATTAAATGGTTGTGGTTAAAATCTCATTTAAATTTTACAAAAACAACATGTGACCCTTTGAATGTTTCTAGGCTTCCAAAGGCCTGTTCAAATGCAGAGCCCATAGCTTCAAACCTGCTTGTTCAATGAATTAAATAGCTGAGTGAATGAAAACGTGCGTGAAGGGGTATCCTCAGTATTAGAATTTCCTAGTTGATGGACTTGAGACGATCTGACCAACCAAGCCTGCAAGGTAATCTAGTCTTTTTATAGAACCAATACTGGCCCGGTGCGCAAAATTCATGCACGAGGGGGTGTTGTCCCTCAGCCCAGCCTGCACCCTCTCCAATCTGGGACCCCTTGGGGGATGTCCGACTGGCGGGGGCTGTCCCTATAGGATTGGGCCTAAACTGGCAGTCAGACATCCCTCTCATAATCCGGGACTGCTGGCTCCTAACCGCTCACTGGCGTGCCTGCCCAATGGCCCCTAACCACTCTGTTGCTGGCCTGCTCGCCCCCAACTGCCACCCCCCCCCCCCCGTTGGCCTGATCACCCCCAAATGCCCTCCCCTGCCAGCCTCATGGGCCCCAACTACCCTCCCCAGCCAGCCTGATGCCCCCAACTGCCCTCCCTGGCCAGAGGCCCTCCGTGGCCGGGTGCTGCCAAGAAGCCAGGCCACCAGGCAGAACATCCACTGCCATTGCATGCAATTGGGTTAGTTACATCATAAACTCCACACCCAACTCCATTCAGTAGAAAATGCCAACTACCTGGAACCTGTGGAATAATGCCTGGTGATTCCCTGCAGGTGTCTGAGCTGCGTATGTGGGAAAAGGTAGGATGTGTGGGTCATATATATATTTATCTACCTCAGAGATGTGCATGCATGTGTGTGCCGAGGCAAAGGACACACAAAATCAAGAGAGTTGGCCGCTACACCTCAGGAGTAATGACTGGCAGGAGACTGGCTCCAGACTGTAACTTCCTAAGCCTATTGCAGTCCATTTCCAGGATGTGTCCCGCCTCTGTTATGCCACCTGCTGACGGGAGGCTGGCCTCTCCTGTGGGCACACAGCAGCAGGGAAAAGCAGGAGCAAGAGGCCCTCTATACGCTGGGTGCTCCCGAGAGCTCCCACTCCTGGCAGGTGAGCATGTGACCCTCCCTGGTGGGAAGAAAAGCCGGGCGGCCATGAAAGGTAGGGTCCTCTCCAAAAGGTGACCATGAGGCAGAGGGCAGTATGGGCTTTCCCCTGCCTGAGTGGTTTCTGACATGCGTCATCTGGACCTCCAGCCTGTTTTAACAGCATGAGACTCAGAGGAGGGCTGTACTATAGACCCTGCTCTCCAAATGCACTGGCAAGGCGATCGTCTAGCAGCACTGGCAGCTGCACTTGGGGCTCCATGATTCATCCCATCCTTGACCCACCTAGGGCTGTGAGGCCGGCCAGGTGCCCTGCAGGGCTGCTCCTCCCATCTACGCCTGGCCTGGCCAGGAGGCCCTCCCTCCGTGGTCAGGCACAGAATGCTTGCCTCATCGCACAAAGCAAGCATTCTGCCAAGCCGCTCATGCTGCCCACTCTCAGCGACCGCCCCCAAGACTGGGGACCTCCGGCAGGGCTGAAACGACTAGATGCTGCCATCTTGTGGCTATGGGCACTGCCATCTTTGTGACGGAGTGATGTTTAATTTGCATATTACCTTTTTATTAGCTAGGATGCTTCCTCTATTAATGATGTCTAGGAAGTGAAGAAACCACAGGTGTAGTTCCTTTTGGTGACATTTATTCCTTTCAATTGGAGTTTAAAAACCCCAAATCTCTATTGTACACAAGCTGTTCACTCTGTCAATTCTTAATTGAAGATTGCCAAATAAAGAACACCACTTATGAAGTTATCTTGACCAAAATATTGAACCTGAATCTGATTAAGCCACTAGGCCTAACTGCTAATTTACAAGATTTTTTTTAAAAAAACCTTTTATTCAATTTATTTTTTCTTAAATTTCACCTATTTGTCTACCTTTTTTTCATTATTCCCATAGCCTTGCCCCAAATGAAACTTTTAAATTTTAGGTATCATTGTAATATCTAAGATTTTTTCCCCCCTCCTAAAACCATTGTTTTTCTTGTGGAGGCAATATCGCTCCATTGAAAACGCGTGCTTTACAAGATATGGTAAAAAACAATACTTGGTAATTCCATAAGCATAGGTCCTTTCTATACTTCTTTTTGCTATAAAACGTGTCCTTTGGTCAAAAGTATATTGCATGTTATAATATGATCACAATATGGCAAATAAGTCATTCTGTAAGTGCATAGATGGTGGTACTGGCAGAAGAATTGAGGACAAGAAAGGCAAATCCAAAATAAATGCCTATTTCAGTAAGAAATTTGTGTATGCTCCATGATAACTACTCTTGACCTCTCAAGGCATTAAACACTCCACTACTTTCTCAACAGACTTCTATACAAAGTGGCAGGTATGTTTGCATGGAATCAATCATCTGGCTTCCACCCCTGCTGAGTGCCCAACAAATATTAGCAAGGCCAACGTTAAACCCTCGGTAGAAACCATTTTCCAGGAGATCAGCAATCCACCTGATGGAAAGTTGATTATGGTGGACTCACCCAATAGTTACTCCGTTCTTACTATTCCCCTTTCCCTACACAAACGGTGGGAATATTCTTGATTGAAGTCTATCTTAAGACCAATAAACTCTTTTTTAAAAATATACTGTATATTTTTATTGGTTTCAGAGAGGAAGAAAGAGGAAGAGAAAGATAGAAACAACAAAGATGGGAGAGAATAATTGATTGGCTGCCTCCTGCACACCCCACACTGAGGATTGAGCCCACAACCCAGGCATGTGCCCTGACTGGGAATCGAACTGTGACCTCCTGGTTCACCACTGAGCCATGTTGGCTGGGCAAGACCAATAAACTCTTCATTGCTTTGTAATCTAACTCTTGATTGCATTATTTATCATGAAAATATTCCCAAATATTGAGGTTTTTAAAATTCATGTCTGTAAACTATAACTCTTGAGAAGGAAAGAAATACTTTCATTCTATATGAAAGAAATAACAAAGGGCTTATTTTCTCATATTTTCAAAATCCCCAAAACAAGGTATGTCTTCGAATTACAAATGTTAAATGTAATTAGATATAGCCTCTACTTCATCCCATGGTCTCCTGATCAAGATTCAATTCAATCAGCCTACATCTTTAGTTCTTCAGATCATCAAGAATCTGACTGTGTATCCAAAATAATCAGTTTTCAAGTAAAAATATAGTCTGTGACTTGTAATTACCCTCCTTTAAGGTTTAGGAATTCTTGAGTAATTAATGCCTTTGGATTCTTAATATCTGTTTTTGAATGCTTAAATCGAAACAAAGCATAACAGCAGGACTCAGCAATATTTAGATTTTTTTTTTAACTTAATGATAGTTGTTGAAAACAAGTTAAATCTGTTTCCCTCATATGGTCTGAGAATAGGTTAGCATATCTACATTTATACTACAGCTCTGCCTCCCCTCCCAAATGACTCAGATTTCACATAATGGAGTTTTAACATTAGGTAATAGAATGTCCTTTCCTAAAATAGCCTTAGCCCAAAAGACTGTTATGTGAGAATAAAGTCAAAGAATTAGTAAGATCTGCATAAACACCTTGATCAATATCTGAGGAGAAACGTATGATCAAAGACGGACCAAGGGCACTCTTCTGATGTCCCTCGCTCTGTGAAAGTGTCCGGCAGAATTGGGCCATTAGAGCCCAAGGGAAATGGGAGTTTGAAGCAATTACCTAAATAATTCAGAGGAGAAGGCACACTTGGGTTTGTCAGAGTCACCCATATGAGCAGAAGGGGAATCTAAATGTTTCAAATCTTATTAGGAATTTATTAAAGTATCTCTAGGACACACATACAGATATTGACTCATTACGTACAGGAAACATTTTATTGCTGTAAAAATTAGGCTCGAGTACATGTCCTATTAAATAAATAAATGTTCAATTCTTTCTATTTTAATTTGCCCAATAGATAGTTTCTTTCACCCACGTAAGAGGTACCAGTAGTGCTCTTATGTTCTATTTATGGCATCTATAATTCTGTATTTCTAAAGTAATTTTCTCACTAAGCAGCATGAGTTTTCATCCAGAAGAAAAAAATAAAATCAGTATAGCTGATATGGATATGAAATAAAGGAGGAATGGAAAAGGAAATAGGACTACCCATTCACTTCAGGGAAATAAAAAGACTTGACTAAGTATTTTAAAAAATATTTTATTCACAGGGCACATTTCCAAATTTTCTCCAAGTAAGGGAGGTAGAGAAATTGAGACTTACTAGTGAACCTTCTCACTACCAGCCATAATTACAATGAACACACCAAAGGAAAAGACATGTTTTTACAGCAAACCTCCTCCTATGACATTGCATTTAGAGTCTGTGGAAAGAAATAACTCAAGCAGAACCAACAGAGATAGGTACTGTGTTTCTTTTCAAGTTACAGTATAAAAAGTACCAATTAAAGTTTTTTCTTACCTGCTCTGTTTTAGGTGAAAAAGAAGGAATGAAGAGCACTGATTTCCCCTACACCTCCTGCCAGCAGACTGTGGCTTCATTAGAAAGAAGTATTTCCATGTACACTTCAAGGGTGATTTCATTTTATATTCTAAGCTAAAGCCTTTTCCAGAATAATTGCATCCATCAACTAGTAGTCAGACTATATACTGTTTGAGAAAGGAGAAGAATTGAATTTTTCTATTTGCCTCTTACCTCTAGCCTCTGCAAATTTGCTCTTGAAAACCAGCTTGCACACCTGTGGAATGACATATAATGTGCAATCATTGAATTAGAGATCTTAGAGAAACTTTCTTTTTCAAAGATTTTCAGACCAATTATGCTGTATGGTAACTAGAGTTCTAGAATATTCCAGACTTTTAAAAAATTAAGCAAGCTTTGCAATGGAGCTACCCTTGTCTGTTCTCTGTCTTCCATCTAGTATCTCTGACTCTGTTGTACCCCTGTGGCCATCAATCATCCCAAATTATCAATCCTGTATATTATGAAGGAATATCTATACCAACCTACCAACAAGAAAGCCCAAAGAATGGGTACTTATGAATGAATGAGAAACAGAAGCCAATTGATTCTTTGCTTCCAAGAATGCTAGAATTTGCTGGAGAAAACATTCTTAATCTCTGCATCCTCCTGTAACTATCGCCTATAGCTCGCGATGAGAAGGTTCTATAGCTTCAAGAAAGGATATTTACATACTGTTATCAGAGGTCTCCAAGCCCTAAATACTATATTGTGCATTAATATAAAAGTCACATTCACTACATTCGAGAGAGTTCTTGCTGATGACAAAGATACAACTTGGAACAGACACGGTTACACCTTTAAAGTGACTGGGTACATGAATAAAATAGATAGGAAAGTGGGAGCCAAGCCAGAAAAAGTGAATGTATCCTCTGCCACCCTCCTACCAGGTCAACCATCTTTCCCTTCAATGGGCATAAATAATGCAAAGTGTGTGTACGTGTATGTACACAAGAACATAGGGGAGAAAACCCATCTACGTTTCCTTACATAATGATGAACAGAAAAGCCACTTACTGAAGTAACAGTGGCAACAGAGGGCTATAAAACTTTTTAACTCACTGTGCGTAGCATCAGTGGCCATGCAACCATGTTTCAAGGTGTCAATTTCCTCCTATTGCTCCCTCATCGTGACAGATCTAAATGTGAATGTGAACATGGGAGTGTTTGCATGTCCAGGTTCAAACACCAAGGAGAGCACAACTGGAGAGGGGCCAGAAGTGGGGAAGCTATAGACTGTGAGAGTCCTAGGAGGTAAACAGGTCCCCCTCTTCTGTTTTCTTCCCTAAGCGTCTCACAGTCTGGCTCTCACACTGCTTCCTCCAGCACCTTTCATCGTTAGGCACGGCAACTGCATGACAGTATGTTTCCTTTAAAATGTCTGAAAAAGTTCTATTTTGGGAACTGCACTGAAGGACAAAAGCCTCTGTGCTCTCTGCTTAGCTACCTTCTGAGATCCCTCCTAATGGTCCTTCACAATTAAAATCCTGATTTTTATCTTCCTTTTTTTCCATTTTGGTTAAACTATTTTTAATATTGTAAGTATCCATTTCTCTTACTCTGCAGAGAAAAACAGACATATCTGAGTCCTGAATTTCTCTACCCTGGATAAAATCACATCTTGTAGATATATATTGGTATTGTGTGAAGCATGTGCTTTTAAAATGGCAAATATCTAGAGAAAATCTAATTACATAAGAGCAGAAAGAGACATGATCAATATATTGGAGTATTATTCTATAAAACTCCTAGACAGCTCTGCAACATTGCTTATATCCCACAACTTCAAAAGGAAAGCAAAATCACAAAGAATTTCACCACAAAGTCCAGATCAAGAGGAACACAGAGGAGGTAGGTGCATGAGTGAGCATCAACAAAATATAATTTGTCTTTTATTTTTATCTTTAAAAAGGTAGAGTTATAGGCTTTGGCTATCACACAAATGCTCACAGGTATTATAAGCCAATTTATAATAAGTTATTACTTGTTTGTTAGAGATAGAATAAATCAGAAATGCAGGCACCAGAAGGAAGAAACTTAGAAGGAAACATAACCATATATTTTCCTATTGTAATGGCAAGCAGAGGTTGTGTTGTGTTTGAATGAGCTTTCCATTCATGCACCTGCTTCAATCTCTCACCTCTAAGATGCATGTAAAAAATTCGAAGGACAAGACTAGGCTGAGGGTAATGCCGATAGTAACCATTTTCTTAAGATAGGAAGGAAAAAGGTTATGGCAATTGTAGATTCATATATATTTCCTTCTACTTATTCAACCTCAGTATTATATGGCCTCACATTTTGGAGTTTATAAACAGACATTCTAAGCTTCAGCATTTCTCTGGGTTCGTCTCCAGGGCTTTAGAAAAGGCTCTGTAGGAACTGGTGGAATATTACCGTGTCCCTATCTTCAAGGACTCAGAAAATCCATCTGAAAGTGGGGGTTGGGAGGCGCTCCACTTTCAACAATCACTGGCAGGGCCATAATTAGGTCAGGGTGACTAGAACTCTGTCACAAGACACCTACATTTAGAAGCACAAGTTTAAGGGGGAAAAATCAATAGCAACAAAAAAGAACACCCTATATAAGACAGTGTAAAATTTTAAGCTTCTCAGCAAATTTCCACACCAGCTCTCTAGTCACAAGGCTACTAGCTCCTCCCCACAGTGAGGCCATGGGATTGGACAGAGAAAGGTGGTGCTTGAAAGCCAAGGTCAAGCACAGTGTCTTCTCTGACCCTTTGTATCCTGAGAGCTTGAGAGCAGGGCTGTCTCCTCCTTTCCACTTGCCTCATCCACTGCCTAGCACACAGTGGACTGAAGTTGTCAAAACCGCTGGTCATATTTATAGTTACTGTTGACGGTGTTAGAAGCTTGACCTAAGCTGAAGGTTCCTGGAGTGATTTACCCACTTCCAGCCCTGATGTGTACCCACCGGAAGTCATACACTCGGAGAGTCAACCTCTACCTACACTGGAAGATGAAGAAATATAAAGCACAGTTTTGCTCTCAGTCTTTACTTCTCCACATACTTGTCCCCCAGTTCCCACAAAAATCTTTATAGCTTTGATCACTAGAACTCTACAAACATAGAACAGGTATGTTCCCTGGTTCTGGTGAGAAAGTTTTCATACAACACAATAAGAATTTTATAAAAGCTTAAATGGACTGTGACATTTCTTCCTCTTAGGTTGCTCTTAACAAGATTGCACCGTTAAAAATTTTCACGAAGTCCATATTTTTAAACATACAAATTAAAATGACAGGTCACCAATTTTCCACACAAAGAAATAAGAGGCTGTGCATAGTATGCAACTATCATCATTGCTGACAAAAGAAATGTTATTGATATCATTTCCACTTGAAATCATCTGTAATACACCTGTAAATATTTTGACTAATTAAAAATATTTTTGGCAAATTTAGAATTCTAGAATTTCTTCAGTTATTTTCCAAGTAGATTTTTTAAAAAATATGCTTTTATTAATTTTCAGAGAGAGGGGAGGAGATAGAGAGACAGAAACATCAATGAGAGAGAGAAACATCATTGATGGGCTGCCTCTTGCACGCCCCACACTGGGAATCGAGCCCGCAACCCAGGCATGTGCCCTGAATGAGAATCAAACAGTGACCTCTTGGTTCCTGGGTTAACACTCAACCACTGAGCCACACCAGATGGCCCAAGTAGACTTTTTAAAATATTTTTTTATTGATTTCAGAGAGGGAGAGAAAGAGAGAGATGAAAACATCGATGATGTGAGAGAATCATTGATGGGCTGCCTCCTGCATGCCCCCCACTGGGGACCGAGCCTGCAACCCAGGCATGTGCCCCTGACCGGAACTGAACCTGGGACCCTTCAGTCCGCAGGCCGACTCTCTATCCACTGAGCCAAATCCGCCAGGGCCCAAGTAGGTTTTAAGCCATGTTGTCCATTGCTTCAGGTATAATTTATACTTAACTTAAACAAAGTTTTTAGCCAAAAGAAGGGCATGAGACAACATAAAGCCAAACACAGAGTATTGTCTGAACATCTGCCATTCGGGATCACCTGGATCATTTTGGATCATTTGTCTTTGTTAAAATAGCTAAAAGTGAATTAAGCAGAAACAAAATTCAGGAAGAACGCTTCAACTTCTTGTGCTAGTTGCAGGTTAGATGCACAGCGTCCTATAAGCTGCTGGTCAAATACTCGATATAAAGCTGTCATGTCCAATGTCCTCTTCATATAAAAATCTTTCAGATAAAAATTATTTTGCTTTTCTTTTCTTAATCCCAGCTCATACACACAAAGTATGGTGATTATCAGAGGGGGAGGTGGAAGAGTGTATGGCGGGGGGGGGGGGATAAATGATGTTGGGAGGAGACTTGACTTGGGATGGTGAATACACAATACAATATATAGGTGATGTATTATAGAATTGTACATCTCAAACATGTACATTTATTCACCGATGTCACCCCAATAAATTCAATAAAGTTAAAATTAAAAAATTATTTCTTTCTATGAATGACTTAATCTTTCACCTATCTTCATTTTATGAAGTGCAATAAAAATTAAACAGAGGTCATCCTCAGTCATGATCCTTAGCATCAATGCAATTCTCAAATTAGAGCTAATAAAAAGACTCATCAGGAACTTATTTTCAGTTCTTTCACCCTTTGTTTAGCCCTCTTGGAGCCATCTAATTTTTCACTAAATAACTTTAAAACTTAGACATAGTAATGCCTTTTCTTGGCAGATGCATTGAAAGTGATTAAGTACTTTTTTATTGAATGTGTCTACCATAACTTGAATATCTTCTGAGATGAATCTTAAGGGCCAGTAATATAAAAATGTAATTGACTAAATTTGGCAAAGTTTGAGGCACAGTTCTAAAGTCCTCGATTTCAGAAACACAAAATAATGAGAGTTTAGAATTCAGTTTCTTAATAGTAATAGAGAATTCCAGAGTATTCTGTAGGATAATTCTAGAGACATCCTTACTTAGGAACACGTGTATTTTTAAAAGGATAGATGCACAAGTTTATTCTACACACACACACACACACACAAACACACACACAAGCACATATACTCACAAGCTTAGGTTTAGATACATCTAACTAACCACAGAAATATGTATGGCATATCTCTAAAGTAATGCCAAACTTTAATTTACCCTAAGACAATATTCTCATTAACTTGTCATCACACTTTCAATGACATGAGCATGTGTATGTATCACAAAGTGAAAACACTATGGAACCATCAAAATATTTTGGTCTAATCTAGGGCTTCTCAACCTTGGCACTATTGACATTTTAGACTGCATGATTCTTTCTAGTGGGGAATCTGACCTGTGCATTGTGAGTGTTTAGCAGGATCCCTGGCCTCTACCCACTAGATGCCAGTAGCACTCTCCAAATCATGGCAATCAAAAATGTCTCCAGACATTGCCAAATGTCACCAGATGGAGGAGGAGAATCACCCCATTTGAGAAGCAATGGTCCAAGTAAACATTATGAATTTGGGATCTGTCTTGTCCTTCAGAAACCACAAATTTATAACTAAACATTGTACAAACCTATTGCACAAATCTATCCCAGGAATCATAACAAGATGAAACATTTCCAGATAGTACTTTCAATGGAACTGTGATTCTCTGGCTTTATGGAGCTCATTAATTACATTTTAACAATTAAACACTAATCTGAATGAAAGATTTTATTTACATTTGTATGTGTGTGTTTTTTTTAGCCCTTTTATACTTCTGAGTAAGTGTATAGGTTACAATGTATTCTT
Organism: Myotis daubentonii; assembly: GCF_963259705.1. Taxonomy (NCBI): domain Eukaryota; kingdom Metazoa; phylum Chordata; class Mammalia; order Chiroptera; family Vespertilionidae; genus Myotis; species Myotis daubentonii. The sequence continues at coordinate 32,525,891 of NC_081841.1, forward strand.
TTTTAAGGTAATTATTAAATAATAACAATAGCTCCAAAGAGGAAATATATTCAGGATTGCATGTATAGAGCATATTTAACACAGCTTACTCAATAGTACATTCTTACTATATATTTCCTGCCATATTGCATCAAAATAGCCAATCAGTTCTGCACAGAATCAATACTCTAAAATTCTTAACTTTCTAAGTATCAGTATAATCTGTGTTTTATCAACCACTCATATTTCAACTGTTGATTTCTATAATAACCTTGATATTCAATCTTATTTAGAAATTGCCTATTTCAATGATGTCGATATTTCCCAAGGGCATTGTTATCCTGATAACTTTTAGATTAACCTACCTAAAATGCCACCTGTCTTAATCTGTATTGTGTACTAAATTTCTACCATTAAAATATAAAAGAACTTTTTGGCACAATTTACCTAAATTTTGGTGATACTTAAAAAAATAAAGATAGTGATTTCTAGCATCTCCTATTAGAATAAGGCATCTCAAAGAACAAAGATAATAAAAGGCTTCCTTTACCTTTCTCTTATATGTAAACACATTTGGCTGCTTGTAGTCTGTCAGAGTTTGGCTTTCAAAGTAGTCCTATCTGCTACTATGAGAATAAATAGCTACTAATTCACACCCCTTTACTTGTATGAATCTACCTAATAAGATCATACTCAACACAGGGTCCATTCGTGATATGGAGAGAGTCAGAATGAGTAAAACAATTGTTCATTTGGGGTAAGCATTTGGGGGTAAAGTTTGCATCTCAAGCTGGTATAAGCATTATGAGCAGCAACCAGTAAGCTGGTTTGTCTTATATCAGGGTGTGGGGGGTAGGTACATAATACATTTGGAACTCTCCAACACTAGTTACAGATTTTTGAAATACCAGTCATGTGGATTCATGGGAATGAGCTTTGTTAAGTTGTGTGTGTGTGTGTGTGTGTGTGTGTCCATATGCTTTATCTCAGAGTGGATATACCATGATAGATAGAAAAGGGAGGAGCCTTCCAATCTGTCTTCCAGAGACTAAGTTTACCACATTGTGCTTTACTTCATCTCTGAACATTAAATTATAAAGACAATTATGCAAATAAATAACGCATTCACATTTGTACTCTTTGTGCACTAAAATAACAATAATGCAAACAGGCTTATAAAATGCAGACCTAAAATTGAATGTATGCCCTACATTCTGAGGAGGCGGAAAAATGGTTCATGTTATTCAGACTGTGAACCAACACAGTCTAAATTCAACAATGTTTCACATTGTGTAAGTAGACTTGACAAAGGAGGAGGAAGTAATTCTTATTTAACATTTTTTAAATGGAGGGGGACTACAGTTAACATACACTTGTTTTGTGTCCTTAATACTCAGTAAGGGATTTTTAAAAAATCTACCCCATTACCTATTCACTTCCCCTAAATAGGACAAAAATAAATAATAACTTTTAAAAAATCTATGGTTCGAATTTCAGTCTTCGTAAGTAATTTTTTTAAATTAAGCCAGCTTATATTGATAATCAGTAACACTTTGCCCTGGCATTTCCTTTATTAACCTTGATGAACTCTTCAACTTCAACAACTAGAGTTCCGCTTTATTTGTGAACTGTACCTTCTCGATTTAAACCATGTAAATGTGCTTGACCAATAATCATTTCATCAGAATGTCACTAGTTGCAAATCCACAATGTGCTATCAAATACTTCATAAAACATCTTCCTATTTGTCCTCCAAGCCAACATTAAAAATAGAGTTTCCTTTGGATTGCGGTTGCTGTTTGCAAGTGGCCCAGGCAAATCCATGAAATAACTGCACCACTTCCTTTTGCAGTCCGTAGAAAACCTAGCAAAAATACCCTGGCTTCGTTCTTCCTTTCTCCACTGTCCCTAGGAAGTGGGCTGGAGTGAGGCAGCCTCACATGGGCCCAGCTGCATTCTCAGTGCGCCGATTTTATGAAGGTACCAGAGTTGGAGAAATTCCTCCGGCATGGCATGAAAGCCAGAAAAGGGCAAGACATTATCATAGTAGTGGTGGCTGATGGGCTGCTCATGCATATTCACAGAGAAGGGCCAGAAGCCATAGATGGCCACTTCCTCACAGAGGCCCAGGGCTGCGCTCACCAGAAAGAGTCCTGTGGACAGGCGTTTGGCATGAATTCCTCTACTTTTCCAGAACTTTCCAATGCTACGCAGAAAGTTGGGATTAGCAAAGAGCACTGTTTGATTGGCACCAACATCTGACAGTGTATAATAAACCCGGAGGGATGGCTCTGTTCCTGTCTTCATAGAAAAAGCAGGCATATAGATGTAGCTGTGGTTATAAATTTTCATGTTGTCCACAAATGTCTTTCTGGACCACAGCAGGTTCTGAAACCTATTAAAGAGAAAAAGAGGCTCAATTACCCTGGAGAAAAGAAAATCATCAACACCCACTCCGTTGTTCTTCTGATGGACTTGAGAGCTCATACATCCTTGAACTTCCAATTATCTCTCGTCAAGTAGTGTGGCTTTTCCCCACCTCAGCAACCTAGACTCAGGTTAAGGGTCCTTAATGAGATTTCCTCTTAACTAAAGTACATTGCACATTTTGTTCTCTTCCACATTTTATTTGCCTAGAATGTAAGGATGGTTTAATGCCCATGAATTCAAAAAGTTTTGGTTATTGAATAGGATTTTGATAAAAGCTACTTGTGTGGTCTGACATAAGCACAGGACTGATTCCTCATCTGCAAATCAAAGGAACACCTTCTAAAATACTCCTTCACTTTGAAATTCTATGATTCTACAAGTATTCAGATTAATCAATGCTATATTATAACCATAATATTACATAGAAAAAAAAAAGACTTGTTATAAAATGATGCTAAGAGTTGCCCATGTTGCTTGCACCAAAGAACACTTCTTTCCTATGTTCTTTCACTTTGGATTACATGAAGTGAAAGGTCAACTATGTTCATCTAAAATTTATGGCACACACCCTATGTGTCAGACATTGGAAAATTAAAGATTTAATGACCCAATTTTGGGGACACTTTGGTCACTGACAAGGGTATACAGTGTACGAAAACCATGATGAGGATTCAGTGTTCCTGTAACAAGAAAGGCTATTGTGGTGACAGGTGAGGCATGTGGCAAAAAACTTGGGCATCTCTAATTTGTTTGGACTTCACTCTGTGGTGATGGGGAGTCTTCACAGCAGTAGGTACTTACAGGATTTACTATTTGGGTTACAAATATTTCACCATCTGTTTAATGGTCAGTCCATGTCAAGAAAGGAAACTCTGGCAATTCAGAAGATGTTCTGAAGAAGGAGGAGGCTGGTGAACTAAAGACCAATTAAGAAGTTGCTGGAGTAGCTCAAGTGAAAACAAAGAGAAAAAGACAATAAAATAGGCTAGGGCCTTGCAACCTTTGTTTTCTTTCACAGGAAGGGGAGCCGCCCACCTCAGGTTATGTGAAGAAGGGGCAGCATCTGAGAATGGAGCTGAGCTACAACTAGCAGAAGGAGTCTGGCCTGACATTTTGGCAGGGCTCATCATAAATATGTGAAACCAAAATTCTGAATACTCAAATCCACAGGATTTTATGCAGCAACCAGTGTTATTAACCTTGCCTTCCATGAAAGGTGTGTTTCTCAAGTCCAAAGGAAGGGAAATGGCTCAAGTTTTCTTCATGGCCTTGATTCAGCATCTCTAATTTGTTTGGACTTCACTTCAGCAGCCTGCTGTAGCAATATTTCCTGAGCTCTGACAAATAGAGAAGTGATCACAGCATTTTTAGGTGGAATCACTTTACCATAGAAGAAGTCATGGAAGCACATTGAACTGAGCTATCTTCTCCAGCAGAAATTCCCACTTCTCAACTTCCAAATAGGCTCTGCTTAGAAAATTTTAAATTTTTCATCCTTTTTAAAAAATTTTTTTATTGATTTAAGAGAGGAAGGGAGAGGAGAGATAGAAACATCAATGATCAGAGAGAATTATTGATTGGTTGCCTCCTGCACTCCCCCTACTGGGGATAGAACCTGCAACTGGGGCATGTGCCTTGACCAGTAATCGAACTGTGACCTTCCTGGTTCATAGGTCGATGCTCAACCATTGAGCCACACTTCCCAGGCAATCTTTCATCTTCTTAATTGCCCATCCCTATCTCTCCTCCTAAACAGTAATTCTTTCTCAATAATGGAGACACACACTGCAGATAGTTTTCTTCTTTGTTTGAACAGTGGTTCTCAAACTATAGCTGGAATGATGTGGTATCACTTTCTGATGAGAGTTTTCCAGGGAGATGAATTTTTATCCAGCACTCCCTATTGATTGTGATATAAGTGTCCAGGGAATATACTTATTTAGAAGATCAAAGCCATTAACGTAATTTGTCTAGCTCTCAGCATCTATCCTTCAACACCTCTTTCTTTATATCTTCAACTAGAGACCTGGTGCACGAAATTCGTGCACTAGGGGGGTCCCTCAGGCTGGTCTGCACCCTCTCACAGTCCTGCAACCATCAGTCGGACATCCTTAGTGCTGCTGCAGAGGCGGGAGAGGCTCCTGACACCTCCACTGCGCTCGCCAACCGTGAGCCTGGTTTCTGGCCGAGTGGTGCTCCTCTGTGTGGGAGTGCACTGACCACCAAGGGGCAGCTCCTGCATTGAGCATCTGCCCCCTGGTGGTCAGTGTGCATCATAGCGACCGGTTGTTCCGTAGTTTGATCAATTTGCATATTAGCCTTTTATTATATAGGATGACATCCTTGTTGCAATTCTAAGAGGAAGAAGTGGTCCCTCTTCCCCACTGTGTCATGGAACAAACTATTTCACAATTTCTAAAGAACTGTTGTTCAAAGTGGGTTTCCCCTCTTTAAAACATCCATCTTCTCCACCTGTACTGAATTATCCCCTTCTGCCTTTCAAACACTGTTGGACCTTAATAAGAGAAAATTCTTCCCATGTCCATTCTGTTCTCAGAGATACATTCTAGGACACATTCCACCAGCAACATTCTAGAGCAGTTCGTATACTTCCAGTTGTTCCCTTTGTTTCCTTAAACAATTCCTTCCTTATTGCTGCGCCAAGTGACTCCTATTCCACAGGGCTCTGCTGGTTGATGGCACTTTCCCTATTTTTGCAGTGGACCACATACTAAGGTGAATTATAGACAGCTTCAATACAATCAGGGCAATTTATTTTCTGTTCCCTGTCTTAAAGCTGACTGATTATTCTTGAAGAGGGTAGTCTTCCTTCCTTGAGTTTTAACTTTGAAAAGGAACACACATCTTAGATTTACTATATCTTAATTTTATTAACATTGTTTAAAAACCAGCCCATACTGTATATTGTATTGTATTACTTTTATCTACTCCATTCTTCAATAAATGGCATTATTTAACTCAATTTAATGCAATTTAATAACTATTTGTGGCATACTTATTATATTTAATGTTATCCTAATCAAGAGTTTAACAGAAATGGTTTTGAATTTTACCAAATTATTATAAAATTAAATCAGAATTATAAAAGGGTGGTGTCCAGCTTATCTCTCCAGCCTCATAACTCAGCTACTCTTCATGCCCTCACCCTATGTTCCAGTCATCCCTGTATGTGCACCTTTCCATTTTTTTGCATACATAAATCCCTTGTTGCTCATCATTCATTTTTTTTTCTTTTTTCTAAATATATTTTTATTGATTTCAGAGAGGTAGGGAGAGGGAGAGAGAGACAGAAACATCAATGATGAGAGAGAATCATTGATTGGCTGCTTCCTGCACACCCCCCTACTGGGGATTGAGCCGCAACCTGGACATGTGCTCGGACCAGAATCGAACACAGGACCCTTCAGTCCACAGGCCGACACTCTATCCACTGAGCAAAACCAGCCAGGGCTCATCATTCATTGTTGATGGAAATGCAAAATGGTACAGCCACTTTGAAAGACAGTTTGATGGTTTCTTACAAAATTAGACTTTACCATGCAATCTAGCAATCACAATCCTTGGTATTTACCCAAAGGCGTTGAAACTGTATATCCACACAGAAACCTGTACAAGCATATTCATAATTGCCAAAACTTGGAGCAACCCAGATGTCCTTCAGTAGGTGAATGGATAGAAAAACTATTAAATCCATACAATGGATAGCTCAGCACTAAAAAGAAATGACCTATCAAGCCATGACAAGACAGGAAGGAACATTAAATGCATGCTACTAAGTTAAAGAAGTCAATCTGAAAAGGCCACATACTGCATGATTCCAACTTAATGACATTCTGGAAAAGGCAAAACTATGGAGACAGTATAAAAATCAGTGGTTGCCCAGGGTTGGAAGGGAAGAATGAAATAAATATGTGGAGCACAGAGGGATTTTATGGCAGTGAAAAGATACTACATGATACTATAACAATGGAAATATGTCATTCATTATACACTTGTCCAAACCAACAATATGTACAACACCAAGAATGACCCATAATGTAAACTAGGGACTTCGGGTGATTATAATGTGTCGATGTAGGTTCATCAATTATAACAAATGTACCACTCCGGTGTGGAGGCTGATAATGGCAGAGGCTGTGTGTGTGTGGATATGAGGTATATGGGAAATCTTCGTACTTTCCTCTCTCGATTTTGCTGCAAACGTAAAAGTGCTCTAAAAACATAGTCTTAAATAAAAACCACATCATAGCTTCTTTACACAATAGCAATCACATTTTAGAAATATATAATAAAGATATATTATAAATTTAGAACTGCCAAGTCGGAGATGAGCAAATTCCAAGGGCCAATATACATATTAAAATATGCACAAACAGACTGTTGAATCTCAGACAGAAGGCAGGGGAGGGTGGGTGGGAAGAGATCAACCAATGAACTTGTATGCGTATATATACATAACCCCTGGATATAGACAATGGGGTGGTGAGTGCCTGAGGGGTAGGGAGGACAGGAGTGGGCTGGAAGAGGTTTATGGGGGTGGAAGAAAGAGGATCTATGTAATACTTTCAATGATAAAGATTTTTTTAAAAGCTGACACTAGAAAAAATAAATTTATAAAATAAAATATGCACAATCACAAGCATGAAATTTATACCAATTAAAACTACAGCAACCCCCCCCCCCCCAGTTTTCCACACACTGAATTGGTAAAAATTAAGAAGTATGTTAATAATTATTAGAAAAATGTGAAAAATGGGTACTTTCATGCTTCAAATAAGAGTATGAATTGTCACAGACAGTTCAGAAGGTGATTTGGCACTTTCAATATACACACCTCCTGGCCCAGCACTTCCATTTCTCAGCTGGCACCCTTGCTATGTACAGAGCAACCTCCCTCACTTCTCGTAAGTATTGACTCAAATGAAAGCCCTCAGAGAAGCCTTTTCTGACCTCATCTCTCCCCTTCGTTGCAGTGCTTCATAGTACCTGTCACTACATGACATTTTATTACATGTGCATGTCTTTGTTTATTGTTTGCGTCTTCTTGAATGTCCACAAGGAGAACTTTGTTTTGTTTACTGCTAAATCCTCAGCGCCAGGAAGGGTGCTGGGCACATGGCACTAAGACAAGATGCATGAATGTTTGCTGAAGGACGCAGAAAGTCAGAAGCAACCTAGAAGTCTATCATGAAGGGAATAGCAAAACAGCTGTATCCAGACTATGGATACAAAGCAGTTCTCTTAATAACACAGCTCTATTTGTATTGAAATGGAAATATTTCCAAGACAAGATGTTATATGAAAAACAAAGAAATTCCATAATGACTACTGCAATTTGTATAGTGGATTATCATACCAGATAAAGATATATATTTTCTATAGTAACACATACATGTGTAAATACATGGGGAAAGGTTAGGATTCATATTAAGCTGAAAATAATGACTACCTATGGGGAGAGTAGGAAGTATGGGGGAGGGGGAAAGGGTCAAGGGAAGCTTTATTTATTTATTTATTTGTCTTTATTTTTATTGTTGACACTATTACAGATGTCCCCATTTCCCCCACTTTGCCTCCATCCACCCAGCCCTGGCCCTGCCTTCCCTCAGACCATTACCATGTTGTCTGTGTCCATGGACTATGCATTTATGTTCTTTGGCTAATTGGTCAAGGGAAACTTTAGCTTCATCTGGAATGCTTTCATTTTTTAGAAGGTGAATACATTTATGAGTTACTTGTGTTATTAAATATTTCCCTTTGAAAAGTCAGGCACCTTAGTAGTCACATAAATGCAAAGCAAAATAATTGTGTTTCAAGTTTACTCTTTTCAACACAATAACTTAGGACTATGTTGTAATTTTATTCTTTTACATTTAAAAAATATATTTTTATTAACTTCACAGAGGAAGGGAGAGGGAGAGCTAGAAACATCAATGATGGGAGAGAATCATTGGTTGGCTGCTTCCTGCACACCCCCTACTAGGGATCGAACCCACAACCAGGCATATGCCCTTGACTGGAATTGAACCCAGGACCCTTCAGTCCACAGGCCAACTGAGCCAAACTGTATAGGGCTTAATTTTTTAATATTATTATATTGTTGTTTGTACCATATAAAGCACATTTACAAAAGATTCATAAATGTGCAAGTTAATTAATCTCTTAAGCATATTTCATTTTTAAAGTTCACATCTACATAAAATATTTTTTTGATTTTTCTCTACAAGAACTCTTATTTGAACACTTCCCTTATTATTTACTTCCTGTTCAAAACTGTCAGTAATTTCCAGTGGCTTAACTCATTTCCTCATATTATTTACTTGCTTTTCTCATATTTTAGACCATTTGCCATGTTCATGGCTGCTCACTGTTATTTTTCTGTCTTTGCACAGCTGTTTGTTTACACAGCTGTTGCTTCCTTTTCCTCTGTCAATGAACGTTAATTTTGTGTTGATTTACAAATCTTTCCTCCTCTGTACCTTCTTATCCTGTGGGAGTATCTCTTCCACAGGAGAATATTTTACCAGACTGCAAAAAACATCATACCAAACTATTCCATTCATACACAGTACATGTTAAACTACGTCCTAAGAATGTAAACTTTTGCCCTAAGCAGTTTGGCTCAGTGGATACAGCGTTGGCCTGTGGACCGAAGGGTCCCAGGTTCGATCCTGGTCAAGGGTATGTACCTTGGTTGCGGGCACATCCCCAGTGGGAGGTGTGCAGGAGGCAGCTGATCAATGTGTCTCTCTCATCGATGTTTCTAACTCTCTATCCCTTTCCCTTCCTCTCTGTAAAAAAAACAACAATAAAATATATTTGGGGGAAAAAAGAATGCAAACTTTTAAAATATTTATAGGATGGGCATTCCAAACTGAACTGGGATGCTTCTAAGAAGATAAAAATTTAAGACAATTCTTTCAGAGATGGATAAATCTGAACTTAATATAATTATCTCTTTAATTTTTATGGCTCATTTGCTGAGTTCCTTCAGAAAAAGCTAATGTCCTTTATCTTTGTGTTCCCTAAGCATAACACTATACCTGATACAGTGTAGATATTCCCTGTGGAATGAATAAATGCATAAGGAATGAGTGAATGTCTAAGCGTCGTTGTAATTTTTCATAAAATGCATTTCATTCGTTTCATTTCAAAATATGCCACAGAAAAAAACATAAAATGATTTTTTAGGAATAATAAGATAATATGAGACACTTTTGGTTGCCTTCTTGTTTGTAAAGCAACATTTTCTTTCCATGGTTTTTATGCAAACTATTTCCTTGCCTTTAACCAGAAAATGGGTAATTAGAAACTGAATAGCACTCTGAAATATAAATCTCTCACTAGATACCAATTCATTTTCTTGTAAACAGAATAAGGTAATTTTTGACAAACATCCAAGGATCATATAATCGTTTTTAATTTTATTTTCTCCAGGACAAATGAAGTTATGCTTGTTTTTCTGATAGGTGTTCTTTTATGGTTTCTCACTTTTATAGTTCTCAAAATAGCAATTATTCTTATTTCCCTAAATTTCATTATGAACTTTAAGGAACACTAAACTTTAAAATCATATATTAATTCCTTTTGAGACATAAAATTAAGTGAGGTATATTCTAATCTGTGAATTTCAACCTTTAAGTAAAATAAAAGTATGTCAATGTTGACACAAAGCAATCACCTTGTATTTTAAAAAACAGATTGCATATTGGAAGCCCATTGATTTTGCCACATGTATCTTACAAAATTTTCTAATATAGATGATGGTCTCAAAATGTGGCTTCTAATAATAGAGAAGGTACTTTGAGAAGACTGCAAGTTCAGCCTCTTCCACAGGCAAACTACAACCTTCAGCAAGTTACTTCATCTCTTTATGCCCAATTTTCTCATCTGAAAAAAATGGAGGTACTAAGAGCACCTACTTATAGAGTTGCTGTAAGCACTGAATGACTTCATGTGTGCTGCTGCACTTAGAACAGTGCTGGCACATAAGAAGTCTTATAATTTTTGGCTTTCATCTAAAACTTCACCATCATCATCTTCATCACCATCATCATCATTACCATTCCTCTCCTCTGTGAAAAACCAAGTGATGAGAAATAAATTCTTAAAGAATTCTACAGAAATACACATTATCTCCAAGGGTGCCAGTTATAAATAAACAATTGAAAAAATACTTTCTAGGCAGGATATAGCTGGAGTGTGTTTATATATACATTACTAGAATACTGAGGTGAGTATAATTGTATGCTCATTTTTCATTGTTTTGTTGAAAATTTTTAATATGTGACTGTTATTCCAAGCTATCAGTAAACAGAAACGACAAGAAAAGAGTTAAGTGTAGGGGGTCAGAGAAAACGGTCAATTTCATGTAGTTTATCAGAGACTTATTTAAAGCAGAAAGAGACTATCAAAGAATCTCTTTTCTATAATAAAAAAACCTAAATATAAGCAAAGTTTTAGAAAACAATGAGATCTCTCCAAAATATTATAAAATGCACCATCCATTTTGTCACAAAGAATTGATCTGTGCCCTCCTAAATGTAATTTAAAGCAATTAATGAAACTATTTGCATGAACAGTTTTAATATACTGCACATTTATTCTAGGTATCGTTTTTTAATTATATATTCCATTATTCAATCATAACTCATTTTAAAAATGTGCTGGTAAAATCTTTGTTATAAATCTAAATCATGTAGTGTTTTAAATTTATTATATTCCTAGGGTTAGAGTCGCTCTTTATTTCTCAACTGAAAAGTTAGAAAGTAACTTGAATTTCTCTACTGTGATACAAACTCAACAGAAACTGAAAACCTAGGAAGGGTGTGAAGGCAGGGATCCTTCTTCCCTCAGATCTGGGGAGTGAGAGGGGAGGCCAGCTGCTCTTAAGACCCAGGAGAGAGTGGAATGTGAGGACACTTGACCTCATGGTTCAGCCCACTGACTAAATCTGAGAAACAAAAGAGGACCTAATATTCCATCCATGCTGCCTTTGGCTGGGTGGCTTGGCAGGTTGAATGCTGGCTATTGCAAGCCAAAAGATAAAACTGATTTGGGGAGACTTCTAGATGAGAGCTTTTTAAAAAGGAAATCATCATTAACTAATCACGTACAAATCCCAAAAGCCATCAGAGGATGCATTTGATACCCATGAGAAAGCAGATGGGACCATCTCACTAGTATGTGCCACCTGTACCTTGCAAAGGCTACTTTTGCAGGCTGCCATGACATATCAGGGTTTCCATGATCTACCTGCAAGGAAACCCCTTGTATTTGGTGTGGTACAAAGAGATCATTATCGCAAAAACAGAATCAACTACTAGACTTGACTTTCACATGAAGCTCCTAACCCATTTTGGGTGTGACCATTTGAGCAAAAGGGTATCATGCTAACTGGCAAATGTGCTCTGCTTCTGAAGATCAAGACAGGTTGCTGGTTTGTACATAATCACAACATGATAGGTCTCAAATTGTGATTGAAAAGGTTTGCATGAGAATTAAGCTCTGTAAAAGTTCTACAAAATGATTCCTGAAAACCTTGAATTTATAACTAACCAACCTCAAAAGCATATACTCAAGAACAGAAGGTCAACTCCAAGGTCTGGTTTATAACTCACATGGTGGGATATGATTCATTCAAATACCACAATGAGGGAATTGGATAATTTTTAAATAACACTGAATTATAATCTTCTCTTTACAAAAGCAAAAAAGAAAATTGTACTTGTACAAATATGGAGCAACTGAAACATAAAGATAAGCACAAAGAAGTATGTTTGGCATATAGTAGTTCAAAATATATATGTTAAATATGAGAGAGAAAAGGAAAAATAAATCAATAATCTCCCCATTCTACCATTCATCATTGACCTCTATTAACATACTGATTTCTATCTTACACACACACACACACACACACACACACACACACACACACACCCCTTGTAGCAGGATTGAAATTTACACACAACTCCTGTTTGAAAAGGCTACTATTTTTTCTGCCTTACAGTGCCTTCATCTTATTCTGGTGCTCCCATTCTTGCTAATGGCATGAAAAAACCTTAAATTTGTCAATTAAAAGCAATTCAGTGTCTTTGAAGTAAAACAGTCTTTGGGGTGAATAGCACATCTACTTAAAATGAAAACTCTGCCAGAGCTGGTTTTCCCGTCAGGAGATCTCTCCTCCTCCTCCTCACCTTCTGGCTCCTCCTAGAAATGGTGGATCCTTAGGTTGTCTCTAATGTGGTTGATCTTGTCTTGTCCTTCAGGTCCAGCACTGCTGTCCATGAACTGTGGCTGGTACCTCTGGTTCTTCTGGACACCAAGTTGGCTACCACTACTGAAGTCAGTGGCCCCCTCTCTTGTCCCAGTAACTCATGGCTGCTTTTCCCAACCTTGGGCCCCTTCTTCTCCACTGGTACTTTTAGTGATTTTGTATCTTCTACTGGAAGTGTGGAATGTCATGGTTCCCAAAACATCCCATGCAGACTATATCACATACTGGCGATACCATCTCAAGCCTACTCCTGGGAAATCCCTTCAGCCATATTTAATGTACCTCCCAGAACCAAGATGGACTCCACCTGAGCTGCTTGTCCTCTCAGACACCCAACCTGCTCATCACACCATCACTGCCCTAACTCTCCAATTTATCCCATCATCTGGGAAAAAGAAGAGGAGGAGTGGGGACAGATGGAAAAGGAAAGGAAAAGAGAGAACATGACAATAGAAAACAAAGGGACAAAAGGAAGAGAATGTTAATTTAAAATGCAAAAAAAAAAAAAAGGAAAGACAAAATCAGGCAATCAGAAGCTTGTGTGATACAGAGACTGAGATACAAAGAGAGAAAAGGAACAAAAATCCCCCCCTCCCAATCACTGATCCCATTATTTTCTGTCACACTGAACAAAGATGGAGAGGGAAACAGCAAAGTGAAGAAAATAACAAAGAAGGAGATGAGGTGTTTCACTTGTTCTCTTCAACTTCAAGGACTAATCATATATTCATTTCATTTCACCTTCAATTCTCCCAAGTCATGAACTGCAAACATCCCCTAACAAACCTGAGGAGACTGCAAAGCAGTTGATTCTGTGGCTAGGTAAAAACAGAGCCCAAGAGGTAATTATATTACAGTTGTTGAAAACAGAGCATCTATTTCCATTTCTACTTGTGATCCAAGTAGATTACATCAGCTTTTAAAGTAAACCATTTTCTCTACTTACACCTATATTAGATGCAAGGCACGTGGCGATTTCTGCCATTTCTATCTGTCTTTCGTCACTGTCTGTCTATAGTAAGAAGTATTTTGAGTAACACATTTTATGTTACATATACACAGCAGTCATTCTCCTCTCTCTAAAATAGGGTTAATAACATCATTCTTTGCTCACTATTCAAAAATGGAAAAGTAAACAAAAAACAGAGCAGTGCATATATTGGAACCTTCTTAAAAGCATGCCCTATAATCATTATGTATTAGGATAAGAGACCAAATATATGAAGGATGAATTAAGGAAAAGAGTTTATTTATATCTGTTATTGGGTTATTTTTATTTTCACATGTTAGTCTACACCTTTTGGCATCACCTTGCAGGGGTGTCTTGTAATAAGGTGGGGCAGTTAAGTCATCCCCCAGAATATCTGAGGAAAGTCACATGCTGGGTCATATGCTAAGTTGGGAAGCATGGTCCAGACAGCTGTTTAGCAATAAAAGCTGCCTCACAAGGAAGGATAATAGGGACAAAAACGTTCACTCTACTTAGATAGTTCTATTCCAGGAAATGATTTAAATTAGAAAATTGCTAATTTTCCAAAAAGAAAATCTCTAATACCTAACGAAGAGAAAAGACACTGAAAAATGAGTGGATTTTATCATAGTTGCTAAACAATAAAAATTATTCACTCCAAACTACCAATGGAATTTTAATTAAAAGCAGCATTCTATGAGAACATCCTATATAATAAAAGAGAAAAATGGTAATTGGCGTACGACGATACCCTTTTCATTGGCTAATCAGGGCTATATGCAAATTAACTGCCAACTATGATTGGCAGTTAACTGCCAACTATGATTGGCAGTTAACTGCCAACTAAGATTGGCAGTTAACTGCCAACAAGATGGCGGTTAATTTGCATATGTAGGCACAATGCAGGGAGGCGAAAGGGAAAGCAGGAAGAAGCCCCCTGCCACTGACAGTGATGGGAAACCCAGGGGGGAGCTAAGAGCTGGGGGGCAGGGCAAAGGCCTTTGCCCTGCCCCCCAGCTATGATCAGAGAATCAGGCGCCTTTGCCGCCCTGGCCAGTGATAGCAGGAAGTAGGGGTGGAGCCAGCGATGGGAGCTGGACATGGTCGAAGCTGGCAGTCCCAGGAGCTAGGGGTCCCTTGCCTGGGCCTAAAGTGGAGCCCATGATCGCGGGGCCACTGCAGCTGCGGGTCCCCGCTGCCCGGGCCGGATGCCTAGGCCAGAGGTGTTAGGCCTGGGCAGGGGCGGAGCCTGCAACCGCGGGGGGCTGGGGGTCCCCTGCCCAGGCCTGACACCTCTGCCGGAGGCCTCAGGCCTGGTCAAGGGGCCGATCCGGTGATTGGTGATCGGAGGGTGATGAGGGTCAACTCCTCTGGCAGAGGCATCAGGCCTGGGCGGGGGGCTGAGCCGGGGATTGGGGGGATATGATGGTCCCCTTGCCCAGGCCTGAAGCCTGGGTCAGAGGCGTCAGGCTTGGGCGGGGGGTGGAGCAAGCGATCAGAGGGAGATGGGGGTCCCCTGCCCAGGCATGATTCCTGGGCCAGAGGCCTCAGGCCTGGGCAGGGGTCAGAGGCCTCAGGCCTGGGCGGGGGCCAGAGCCAGTGATTGGGGGGAGATGGGGGTCCCCTGTCCAAGCTTGACACCTCTGGTGGAGGCGTCAGGCCTGGGCAAGGGGCCGATCCTGCGATTGGAGGGTGATGGGGGTCAATGCCTGAGGGCTCCCAGTATGTGAGAGGGGGCAGGCTGGGCTGATGGACACTCCCCCCCCCCCCCCCCACACACCCAGTGCACGAATTTCGTGCACCGGGCCCCTAGTAAAGTATATAATATCGCTAGTTAACTTTGAAAAGACCATATACATACTACATTTCTGGGTTTCATTTTTATTTACAAGCAATATTTTACTCATTGATTTATAATTATGATTAATAATAAATAAGATTGGTTTCTTTATATATTAATACTAGAGGCCCAGTGCACAAAATTCGTACAAGGAGGGGGGGGGAGTCCCTCAGCCTGGCCTGCACCCTCTCCAATCCAGGACCCCTCAGGGGATGTCCAATTGCTGGGATGGGGCCTAAACCGGCAGTTGGACATTCCTCTCACAATCCGGGACCACTGGCTCCTAGCCACTCACGTGCCTGCCTACCTGCCTGGTTGCCCCTAACTGCCTCTGCTTGCTGGCCTGATCGCCCCCTAACTGGTCCCCTGCTGGCTTGATCAACCTCTAACTGCCCCCCTGCCTGATCACTCCTAACTGCCTCTGCTTTCCAGGCTGATCGTCCCCTAACTGCCCCCCTGCTGGCCTGGCCACCCCCTAACTGCCCACCTGCCAGCCTGGCTACCTCCTAACTGCTTGCTCCCCTGCTGGCCTGATTGCCCCTAACAGCCTCTGCCTTAGCCCCCGCCACTGTGGTTTGTCCATAAGGAGGTCGGACATCTGGAAGATGTCCGGTCGACCTGGTCTAATTAGCATATTACTCTCTTATTAGTATAGATTAACTTAAGATTCTATGTAGTTATGATGGTTAATTTTTTGTGTCAACTTGACTAAGTCACAGGGTGCCTTGATATATGGTTAATAGTATTTCTGGGGTGTCTATGAGGGCATTTCCAGATGAAATTAGCATTGTATGGTGAACTGGGTAAAAGAGATGGCACTTCCACTGTGGGTGTGTATTGTCCAATCTCTTGAGTAGTGGGTGTGTACTGTCCAATCTCTTGAGTATCTGAATAGAACAAAACATCAGAGAAAGTGAGAATTTACTCCCTCTACCTGCCTACTTGAGCTAGGATATCAGTCTTCTGCTTTCGGACTAGAATTTACACTATCAGTTCTCAGGCCTCTGGATCTGGGCTAGAACTTACACCATTGGTTTTCTTGGTTCTCGGTCCTTCAGGCTCATACTAGAGCTACCCCGCCAGCTTTCCTGGGTCCCCCTTGCAGATAGTAGATGGTGGGACTTCCTATCCTCCATAATCAATTCCTTATAACAAATCAATCTCTCTGTCATTCAATCTCATCTATCTACCTATATATCTCCTTTTGGTTCTGTTTCTCTGGAGAACACTAACTAATATACTAGTCATATACTTTAACATAAATATTATGTATACCTATATTTATACAAAATTATATATTTGCATGTTACATGTACTAATATTATAGATGGATATTTACATATATTTATCTATACATTGCCTAAGACAAACACATACACACAAGACCTAAATGCATTATCTAAATGGCTAAACTGTGCTATCTATACTATTATCCCAGCAGCTACCACTCAAGGCTGCTGTGAAAAAGCCAAGTGTAGAGGGGACTGAAAAAGCTTTTCCTTGATTTCTTTAAAACCTAAAACAGCAAAACAAATAGCAATGGGTACTTATTTTCTCTTTATGTCACCAATTCTTGCATTTATTTATCAAACATGAATTTGCTTGTTTTCAGGAGAAATGAGGATTCTACAATTAATTTATGATTATTGTAGAAAACGTATACTTATGAGAAAGAAAATCTCCCATAGTTTCATGTGAGTGTTTAATGCACTGGCATATTTCTCTACATTGTTTTGTCCCCTATATGTTTTTTACACAATTGAGATCATGCATTATATATGTTTCCATCTCATGCTCCTTAAGTAAACACTAAATCAAAAGTATTTCCAAAGTCATTTAAAGCCATTGAATGCATTTCCTATATTTTGGATGTTTGGGGTGTGGCAAATACACGGATGGGCTCATACAATGTCCATTTCAACCTCCCTCTGTGACGTGCTCTACTCAGAATCTGGAGAGCTAACTACACTTCCTGAACTCTTTATAGCGAGGGTTCTAGTTGTGATGTAGGTTTCAGCCTGAGATGTAACTGTGTGTCTTGAAATCTGAACTGAATTAAATGAGGAGAGATCAGGGGCCTGTTTTCAAAGTCAGATTCTGACTATCATTAGACTAACGTAGTGTGAGTCTGGAGCAAGCAGTGGGAGCTGCAGCTTCCCAGCATGGCAGGCGGCTGCCTGATTCCACACTCCACTGACGGCAGCAGCTTCTGCCAGTGGCTCTCAGAGTTGATCTCTGTTCCCTCAGCGTTTCTTCTCCCTCCCACCAACTCTAAAACCCACTTAAATAAATCCCTTTATGCTTAAATGAACTAGAATGGATTACATTCTCTGCAATAAACCCTCAACAATACAGTGTTTTTAATTGTTCAAGATAGTACTTCATTCTTTGATACCAATTTTTCATTTCTAATTCTTTATGCTTCATAGATTTCAAGATTATTCTTTTAGGTTTGACTTTTAGAAGTGTTATTACAAATTCAAAAGGTAGGAGCATTTTTAAGGTTCTTGATACATGTCAATCCTTTTGTTTTTCTAGAAGAAAGGTTGTACTTATTTATTCTTCCATTATTCTCCCATGACAATGTTCACCATCATTGTTATCTCTTCTCTTTATTTTTGCTGCTTTGATAGTTAAAAATAGTTTGCTGCTGTTTTAATGTAACTGCACTTAATTATTAATATAGTTGAATACTTATGAATTTCATAAGCCGTCTGTATTTATTCCTTCATGATTTTGTTACCTCTATGTCCAATTTTTCCTAAGACTGAAATATTTTTCATATCTATTTATATGTACTACCTTTGTATATGAGAGAGTTATGCTTTTTCTGTTTATATCTGATGTTATTTTTTCTAAATTATTGTTGGAGTTTTTAAATTTAAGTTATGTTACTGACAAGAACGAATTTAAAATGTATTTAATGTGAAATGTGTACATCACTTTTTTGAATTCTCCCAGTAGAAAGTGTTCCATCCTCAGAGCAAATAAGAATTCACACTGATGCTCTTTTTTATTTTTGTGTGTTACATATTATGTGTTAATCCTTATACTGGTCTGAACAGTGTCCTCTATAAATTCACATCTACCCAGAACTTCAAAATATAACCTTATTTGGCATTAGGGCCTTTTTGATGTAAGTCATTAAAATTAGGTCATAGCAGATTAGGATGGACTCTCCTCCAACGGCTGATATCCTTATAAGAAAACAAAACAGAGACAGACACAATCAGAGGAAACACCATGTGATAATGGAGGCAGAGAGAGATTAGAGTGATGAGTCTGTAAGACAAGGAATGCCAAGGATTGCTGGCCACCCTCAGAAGCTAGGAAGAGATAAGGATCCGCCCCTAGAACTTCGGAGAACACATGCCCTTGACTATACCGTGATTTCAGATTGCTAGCCTCCAGACTTGTCCGAGAGTACATTTCTGCTAGTTTAAACCTCCCTGTTTGTGCTAATTTCTTCTGGTGACCCTAAGAAGCTAATACAATGAGTACACAGTTGATTTTCGTATACAGTATGAGATGAAATTTTTAAATTGCTTTTCTCAAATTGTGAACTGATGGGTCTACCCGAAGCTCACTCCTTAAAGGCATGTGAGACTCAACTGTGCACATTTCTCTCCAACTCCACATGGACTTCACATTGGTAGCTGGACATTAGCCACACTGACAATGTACTTAAACCATAGAAGTGGGCAAACTACAAGTAATGTCTTTACTCTCCACCACCAAACTGGCTTTAAAATATTTACCACTGTTAATTCCCTACATTTTTTACATATTTATAATTATATTTTAATTGAATTTATTCAGGTGACACTGGTTAACACAATTATATAGCTTTCAGGTGTACAGTTCTATAATACATCATCTGTATATTATACTTATGTTCACCACCCTAAGTCAAGTCTCCTATCACCATTTATCCCCTTTTATCCTCTTTTACCTCCACTCATGCCCTTTTCCCTCCTATAATCACCATACTGTGATCCCTACATTTTAATTGCTTTTCAATTTTACTATTAGTACTTTAGACAGCAAATTTCTTAATCTTGAGTATTTGGCTCACAGCTATCATGCATATATTCATAGAACATATCATAAGTAATTCAAGAAAGGTATTTGAGAAAGGTATTTTCTAAGCCTTTTTTTCCTGATTGAGTCTGATGATTACTTCTTTTTTATTCTTTTTTTATTTTTTTCAGAAAAGTAATATATACATTGAATCTCCTTTATTTTTCCTCCATCGTATTTCTTATCATGTACCTCTTTTTTATTGCTCTACATTTATAAAGTTGAAATATTACAAACTTTATTTTCTGCACTCTAACTCTGCTCTTTGATGCATCTGATGTGAAATGTATTGCTCTCTTTAAGTATTGCTTTCTTTGCAGTTCTGCCTGCTCTCAGTCATCTCCCTTTGCCTCTCCACTTTCAACTCATTCTCTATTGTTCTAAACATTTCTGGCACCCCGTGGGTCAATCTGTATTAAATACATAAAGCTAAGGCTTTGAAAGAATTTCTTTTATTCCCTCTGAAAAAATTTTTTATTTGTGTTTTTCCTCTGAGTCTTTCAGTTACTTTTCCTTGTGTTGCAAAATGTTTTGTAGGATCTATACCGTGTGTGTGTGTGTGTGTGTGTGTGTGTGTGTATTATTGCTTTCAGAGAGTTCAGAGAGGAAGGGAGAAGGGGAAAGGTATGTTCTTGCTTTCTTTTCTACATTTTGTCTCTCTTCTTTTTAAAATATATTTTTATTGATTTCAGAGAGGAAGGGAGAATGGTGAGAGATAGAAACATCAATGATGAGAGAAAAGCATTGATCAGCTGCCTCCTGCATGCCCCCTACTGGGGATTGAGCCTGCAACCCGGGCATGTGCCCTGACTGGGAATCAAACCATACCTACTGGTTCATAGGTCGATGCTCAACCACTAAACTACACCGGCTAGCCCCAAATGTATATATTTTAATTTTTCTTAAATAGTAAACAAACACACACACACACACACACACACACACATCCAAAACAATATGTGGCTACATGGGTGAATGGTAGCCTCTTAACCACCATTACTGATCATTTACGTGTTGCACATTTTTTTTTTTTGGATCTAGATCTACACAGAATACTAAAGGACTGAGCCCAGAGCCTAGTTTCTGGTGTCCGGTAAGCACTTATTTCATGTTTTTGCTGGACTAAGGGAGGATCATCCACTCCAACTAGCCTGTTGTCTGACTGCTAGGGAGTCATATGTAGGCTTCAGTTCTTCTCCAGCCAGAGATAGAAGTAAAAATTTTACCTCCACAGGCACTATTCTTAGGGCTCTTCCTCTCATCTTCATCTTCCCTTTTTGAACAGTTTCCAGCTTTCACACAATTTAGCCTGCAAAGTGCTACTGCCTCTACCTGTCACTCTCTACCCATGCATGTTATGTATTGTGAAAGGCGGTTTCCAAGTGATTGCGGAAAGAGAAACTGATGAAGGAAGGGCAATGACTTCAAGCTAAGAAGAGTTCACACGACCTGGGGATCTTCTGTGTTTCTTTGCCAGTGGGTAGAATGGGGTTGAGTCACAGCCTTTCCCCATCTTCTTCTGAGATTTCTATGCTATTCTTGTTCAGCAGGCTTAGTTCAAAATTATGACCCTCAACTCTCTCCTCACTGCAGTTAGTGAAAATTCCTTGAAGATTCTAGCATTTGACTTCCTTTTCTCCTTATTTTTCAGTTCTCTTGTAAATATTTTGGTCCATGTATTCATATATGATGATTTAATTTAAAAGTTAGAATAAAACATTGCATCATAATGATACATATTAACCCAGCTACTTGCTGAAGACTCACTCTGTGTCAAACACTCTGGTAGGTTCTGGGAATAAAAAGATAAAAAAGACAGAGTCACTGCTAAGTAATATAAGAGATACTGAGGGGAAGGACACTCTAGGCCAAGGGCACTGCATGTATGCAGAGGTTCTGGTGAGCATGGTCTTGAGGAGTGAAGAGTGATGCTGGCATTTGAGGCAAATGAGAGAGTGTGGGGAGGGATGGTAAGCTGAGACTTCATTTAGGAAGTAATGGGGAGCCAGTGAGAAATTTTAATTTGGATTTTAGAAGACAAATTCGTACTGTAGGGGAAAAAATCCGATTGAAGGAAGATTTCTGGACACTATTTGAGCCCTGGCAAAGGATTTTTATGCCTACCATAAAGGCAACAGCAGTGGAAATAATGAGATAATACAAAGTTAATAAATAATATGAAAGTAATTTTGATAGGGCTTTGTAGTTTAAGTAGATTTGGATGATAAAGTGAGGAGTTACAAAGATGACTCAAAAGTCAGCCACCTCAGTGATTTGATGGATGGTGCTCATAACTGTGGTAGGGACTCCTGGGACAAGGAAGGTTTGGTGAGAAAGATCATTAATTCACTTTGGGGACACACTGAAATGTGTGCCTGTGGGGCTTCTAAATGGAGACAGCCAGAAGACAGATAACTGTCTGCAGCACAGAGAAGCAAGGCTGGGATAATGCTAATGGCTGAGTGAGAAAGCTAAAGGATGTTTTCCCCAAGGGAAGGCAAATACATGACAAAGAAGAGAGCTGAGAGGCAACACCGGAGAACAGCAACAGTAAGGGGGTAGATTTTAAAAAAATCAGCAAAGGAAGCTAACAAGAAACAAGACAAAGAGGTGTGTTGTGACTCAAGAAGAAAAGAATTTCAGGGAAGCATGAAATAACAGTATTAAGTGCAGCAGAGGTCAAATAATATATGTACTAATAATCACCAGTTTCAGTCTCCTATGACATCTCTATTTGCAAATGATTCTCTCTCATCACTGATGTTTCTAAATTTATCTCTCTCTCCTTTTCTTTTCCTCTCTGAAATCAATAAAAAATATTAAAAATAAATAAAAATAAGAATTGTGTTTAAACAAATAATAATCAAAAGCTCTTGCAAAATAACAAATACTTCTAATGAGAAAACCTTTTTATCCAATGAGAATTAGTGTTATGAAAACTCTGTCTTCTGGGCTGTTTGGTGATATCAGCCACAGGTTATTATCTAGCAAATATTCTAAAAATGCAGCCTTTGTTTCACAGGTTTGTTAGAATGAGTTGTAACCCAAAATAAAGACACCCTTTTAAGAGCTTCTGGTCTTAGAGGGCAGCAGTAGGCTTCTGAATCTATCCTCTACGGGGCTTTGTAATACAGAAACTGGGGGCTGTTTCCCATTTGTTCTCCAAAAGCCACTGTTAATCTGTTGGCAGCAGGATAACCAGCCCTAGGCTAACTGGCCATATAAATTGGTGCGATCTAAATAACACTAAAGATTCCTGTCCAATTCTTCACCTAAAATGACTCCTAGTCCCTACCTCTAAAACAGTCAAGGTTTCTGGCATAAGTGGTAAAGGTGGAAGCATAAAGTTTTGTTGGGAGACAATTGCAATAACTCAAGGAGGGAGATGGTGGTGGCTTGGACCTAGGTAGTGACGGTGGAGGAGATGAGAAATAGTTACAATGTTTGAAAGTAGGTTCATCATAATTTGGCAGTGGAGTTAAGCAAATGTGAAGTGTGAGAGAAAGAGATAAGTCAGGGAGACCTCAAAGATTTTTGAATTGAGCAACTAGAAAATGGAGTTGCCATTTATTGAGATGGGAAAGAGGGCGGGGTGGGGGGGTGGGGGGTAAGATTAAGACTTCTGATTAGTTTAGTTTGATACTCACATTAGATATCCAAATAGGTTAGCCAAGTTGAGGGTTGAATATGTGAGTCTGGAAATAGGTACTAGATGGAGGACAAATTTAGGAGTAATCAGAACATAGTATTTATTTAAATTCATTAATATGTAATATTGTATAATAATGGAATTAATGATTATGCAATAATATAAAATCACTCTTGTTTGCCTCTTCAAGAGTTTCCCCATCTATCTTTACATCAATAAATCTTCCCTTTCCTTTCTAAGTGGTAAACTCAGTCTTGGCCTCTTGAATTTTCTCTTCTCTCCCAGTGAGACCTGGCTAAGTCATGATTTCAACCATAAACCCTAGCTGGTTTCTCTTCAACTGCTTTCCTGAAAAGAGTCCAAAGACCTACGTTTAAGCCAGTTCTTCCAGTTACTATCTGATTGAAGCAAATCATTTACCTTGTCTATCACTAATGTTTTTCACTGAAAAAATCAGGATAATGCTAACATCTGCATTACTTGCCTCTTCATGTGTCAGTTCTATGTACCTAAAAGTTATACATCGCTTACTGTTTCCTTTCTGTGTGCCTCCAAACATTCATTCTTTTCTCTTTTTTAAAGTATATTTTTATTGATTTCAGAGAAAAAGGGAAAGGGAGAGGGAGAGAGAGATAGAAACATCAATGATGAGAGAGGATCATTGATCAGCTGCATCCTGTATACCCCCAACTGGAGATGGAACCAGCAACCCAGGCATGTGCCCTGACGAGAAATCGAACCGTGACCTCCTTGTTCATAGGTTGATGCTCAATCACTGAGCCACACCAGTCAGGCCGTTCTTTTCTAACCATTTTTCTTTCCAAGTAATTGGCAGGTATTGTTTATTTAAAATAAATCATATTCCATCAAATCTAAGATGTAACATATTATATGCCAATAACACACACACACACACACACACACACACACACACACACACACACACAAAAGAACACAGCCAAAAGAACTATAAGTCAATATAGTTTTTATAATAGCGCCATAGATAGTCTTGCACTAACCTCTTGTTTTGGAATTTCTTTCATCTATTCTAAGAAACAGAGGTTTTTCCTGCTTTCACTTACATTGTTTGGCATGTGCTAGAGACAATTATTCTGCACACATTTTAGTATCTATCCCTAATACAGCTTCATCTACTTGTGGGTATTTTCTTCCTATTTTGTTGCTTTATAAGAAAATACAGAATGCTCCCATAATTTCTCTGAAATAATAATTTCCTTATAAATCAAATTGGCATCCCATTGCTCTGTTTCCATGTCTTTCTTTATACACAACTAAAGGACCAATGCACAAAATTCGTGCAAGAGTAGGCCTTCCTTCCCCCAGCTGCCGGCACCGGCTTCCCTCTGGCACCTGGGACCCGGGCTTCCCAGAGGCCACTGGCAGGCACTTGGGACTCAGGCTTCCCTCGCAGCCCTGGCTTTGTCTGGAAGGACAGAAGCACGTCTGGAAAGATGCCTGGTTTAATTAGCATATTATGCTTTTATTATTATAGATAGTTTTGGCATCTTTTTGGAGATATTTTAAATGCCAATCAAACTCAATATGTACAGAGACAATAATGCACAAACCTCAATTGAGATGACAATACAGGAGTAGCTATGAACACGGTCATCTTTGCTCAGGCAACAAAGATGACCTTGTACAACTTCTGTTGACCAAGATTTTATTTGGTCAACAGAAGCTATAAAAGGCAGCTCAGTCTTTAAGATGCTAAAATATGAAAACTGTATATCTCATAATCAATAAAATATGTAATTTTATCTTGTGGGCATCCCTTCCTTTTGCCTTTCCCTTCGTTAGTACTTGCAATTGTATTTGTCAAATATGCTATCTTCTCATCAATTTACATTCTACCCTTATCAATCATTTATATCAAGACTCTGATTTTTGTTGTGCTGGTTGTTACAGATATAAAAGATAATAGTGAAAACTTAAGCTAAAATTAATATCGATTTAGAGGCCAACCAAATGCTAAAATTCTGATTTTTAAAAATGTATCTGTATTGTTGAAAGTATTACAGATGTCCCCATTTTT
Organism: Myotis daubentonii; assembly: GCF_963259705.1. Taxonomy (NCBI): domain Eukaryota; kingdom Metazoa; phylum Chordata; class Mammalia; order Chiroptera; family Vespertilionidae; genus Myotis; species Myotis daubentonii. The sequence continues at coordinate 32,551,195 of NC_081841.1, forward strand.
CCCCATTGACCCTCTCCATCTCCCCCAGCCTCTCCCCATGCCTTCACCACATTATTGTCTGTGTCCATGGGATATGCACATATGCATATAAGTAAGTTCTTTGGGTAACCTTTTCCCACCCATCCCTCCCTGACTTCCAAAAAATCTTTCTATTAAACAAATTAAGGCAGTGTAGTAACAGAACTTATAGAGACCATGTATCTACACTTCTCTATAATATAATGTATGTTCTCTAAGAACATTCTTATATTTCAAGTTGGAAAGCATTTTTCAATAAGAACATATAACTGATTAATATACAAACAAAACAATTATAATTAATAATTTCTAAAACTATATTCTATTTACTCAACTTGGTTTATAGTCACCAGTTAAATTATTTACACATATAAACTTAACAATGATGTAATTTTCAGACTATAGAAACATTCATGTACATACTAATAATTATTCCTACCCTATTATTTCTTATGAGGATATTAGGAAAGCTCATTAATAGCTGAACAATCTGAAATCCCTGAACCACAATGAACTGTGTGAAATGGAAGCGTTCACAGATGGGCGCCTACCATCTTGCCGGAAGGAACTCTGAGCACATAAGGGGTTTAGTGAGATAATTAGCGAGTTTCGGGCTTCACTTTTAAGGTTGCCTCCCACAGTTAAGCTGGGGCACAAGTGCTTCAGCGGTAACAAAATCTCTTTGTGAATCAAGAGAGTGCCTACATTCCAAAAAGTCCATGCAGTCAGTACAAATGAAGTACTTGCCAGGAAGGATGCTCTGAACATTCCCAGGAAGGTTACACTTTCAAGGCCCTCTCTACCCGGGAGGAGCCATTATTCACAGCACAAACCATGTTAATCTTAGATGAAACAGTCACTTTACCATTTATACACACGTGCGTACACACAGATACCATATACAAAAATGCAGATATATTAGAAATTTGAAGGGCAAAGATGGTGAGGGGTATATCAAGGGGAAATAATCTCAGAACACATAATTTCTGCAAAATAATTTACAATTGATTTCAGAGATCTGAGTTATTTTCTAACAAACTTGCCTAAAGCTCCCAAAGATTTCTTTCCTAATCCTTCATTGCTTTTCCCTTTTCCAGCCCTTCTTGCTTTCTTATGTCCTCTCTTTGGCTCATCCCAACAGTTCTACCCTCTGCTATTTCAGATCCAACTTTGCAACAATACCACACCTTTAGTCTCTCCCTGACCCAGAAGTTAGCAAAAAGTAGTTCCAGACACAAACAGCACACCCCCTAAACAGAATTCTGGTGCCAACTGCTAACAAATTTTTTCCTGCCATGTTACATGCAGAATATAGTTAAGTAACTTATCTTAGATCACACAGCCAATGCTGCCCTACTGATTTCCAGAAATCACTCCACACATTTTTCCTTCCAATGAAATTAAAATTCACTAACATTCTGATGATCAGGAATAATTATACCACTGAAGTAAACATTGAAAAGGAGGTGGAGGAGGGCAGGTCAGAGAAAGTGAGTACAATTATTGGTAGTCTCAGTATGTTGCATGTCAATATAAATCCTATATAAAGATTATTTTTAAAAAATATGTTTTTACTGATTTGAGAGAGAGAGAGAGAGAGAGAGAGAGAGAGAGAGAGAGAAATAGAAACATCAATGATGAGAGAGAATCTTTGATCAGCTGCCTCCTGCACTCCCCCTACTGGGGATCGAGCCCACAACCCAAGCATGTGCCCTGATTGGAAATCCAATTGTGACCTCCAAGTTCATAGGTTGAAGCTCAACCACTAAACCATGCTGGCGGGGTTATGTAAAGATTCTTAACCTGGTACCCTTGCTGATTCCACCCTGTAATGTTTTCTCACTGGGCTGCAACCCACTCTCAATGGACCTGCATGAAAGTACCATGAGAATTTAGTCTATTCCAATAACTATGTACTAATTATGCCTTTAGAGAATCATTTGACCTCACCTGCTATTTAATGTTGAGGATTAGAGGGTCACAGAGGGAAAGAAAAAGAAAGGGAACAAATGGACAATGATGTAATAACTACTCTGTGTCAGGAGTTGGGTTCTTGGTGCCATGCTCTCTTCCTCTGCTCCCAGGACAATGTTACTAAAAAGATGCAGAGGACATTCTGATTTTCTGAATTCAGTACATAAAATTTATAGTACAAATTAATCTCACTTAGATCTGGAGGGGCAGGAACACACACACACACACACACACACACACACACACACACACACACACAATTAGGGCTTCATTCATATTGTCTATCCCTCTAGCTCACAGAGCTGCTGTATTGTCAAAATAAATTTTTATTAGAAGAAAATGTAAAATAGCAAGCACTTTATTTTTATTTTTTAAATATATTTTATTGATTTTTTACAGAGAGGAAGGGAGAGGAATAGAGTTAGAAACATCCACCAGCTCCCTCCTGCACACCCCCTACTGTGGCTGTGCACGCAACCTAGGTACATGCCCTTGATGGGAATCGAACCTGGGACGTTTCAGTCCGCAGGTCGACGCTCTATCCACTGAGCCAAACCGGTTAGGGCTAAAATAGCAAGCACTTTAAATGATTTTGCTCTATTATACAATTTTGCAGCAAATTTAGAAACTACTGATTCTTTTCCTTAGAGATTTCCTATGCATATAATTATATAGTTGAAGCATATGCATTTATATATTTACTTCCACTTTATATTATAATATGAGTAAATTAATAATGATTAAAGTTATTCAGGAACATTATCCCAACATGCCATTGTGTATTACTCCATTAATACATATGTAACATAAACTACAAAACAACTGATATATTTTTATATGCTTAAAGAGTTTCATTATTTTCAAATGATCTATACATATTTATATTTGCATACGCTGTGAGTTTTTTCTTTGTTTTTAGGATGGATTTGTAGAAAAATAATAAAAAGTTGATTTTTAAGTAATTTTTATTTATCAACTTTTCAAATCTACTTTGGTTTTTTGAATTCCCCTCTTGTATTTTTGTTTTTAGGTTATTCTTTTCTAGTTTTTTTTTTTTTTTTTTCTGTCGCTGTTCTTTTCTCAATTATTTGGAGATCCCGGGACTTTAAGTTGATACTATCAGCGGTAAGTTTGGGGAGGTCTTCAAGGAGGGGCTGAGACTATTGAATGTGTGAGGCATATGAATTCTTTGCCCTAAGGGTAGACTGTGGCAGATGATATTTTTCCAAAGATGACCACAACAACATCTAACCACACTCTACTAACAATGTGACTTTCCAATCCTAATAGGAGATGGATGTATGCAAGGACTTTCCCCCCTTGAGCCTGGGTGGGTCTTTTTTTAAAAAAAATTGATTTCGTAGAGGAAGGGAGAAGGAGAGAGAAACTGAGACATCAATTATGAGAGAGAATCATTGGTTGGCAGCCTCCCTCATTTCCCCTCACCGGGGACTGAGCCTGCTACTTGGGCACGCACCCCTGACTGAAACCGAACCAGGACCCTTCAGTCCACAAGCAGATGCTCTATCCACTGAGCAAACCAGCCAGGATGGGCCTTTGTGATTGCTTTATCGTATAGAGCAGCGGTTCTCAATCTGTGGGTCACGAACCCTTTGGCGGTCGAACAACCCTTTCACAGGGGTCGCCTAAGACCATCCTGCATATTAGATGTTTACATTACGATTCATAACAGTAGCAACATTACAGTTATGAAGTAGCAACGAAAATAATTTTATGGTTGGGTCACAACATGAGGAACTGTATTTAAAGGGCCAGAAGGTTGAGAACCACTGCTATAGAGTATGATGGGACTGATGCTCAATCACTTCTGATGAGAGGTTATAAAAATGGTATGCACTTCTGCTCTGTTCTCTTTGTACACAAGGTTTGGGGGAAGCTAGCCACTACATTAACAGTCCAACTGTCCTGAGGCTGTCGTGCTGTGAGGTCGCCCAAACTAGCCGACAAGGAGAGACCCTGTGGAGAGCCCTGAGACCACATGGAGAAAGCGAGGTGCCGGGTCAGCGCCAGCTGCTCCAGCCCTGCACCATTTCAACTTACCACCAGATGAGAGACCATGAGTCAAATTTGCTCAACCTTGTCCTTCCTGAATCCCTGACCCACAGAAATTGTGAAAGACACTAAAATTATTGTTGCTTAAGCCACAAAGGGTGATTTGTTATTGAGTAATAAATAACTGAAACAAGAGCTTCAAAACACTTCAACTCCAATCTCCCCGAATGTGATTTTATTTTCCAGTATTTTAGCTGTGCCTTTTATTTTGACACTACAAATCATATGCAAAGATATTGTGTATATAATTATTATTTTATATAGATGAGGTTTGTTTAGGTTTATTTGCTTAGTAGTTTCTTTGCATCTCAGATTTTTCTTTTGAAGTAATTTATTTTTTCCTGATATATATTCTTTAGAATTTCTTCCAGTGATGGTCTATTGATGGCAAATAATCTTTATGTCTTTTTTTTAGAAAAAAAATTTTTTAAGTAATTTGCTGAGCATGCATTTCTATGTTGATAGTTGCTTATATATTAGCACTTTGAAAATATTTTTTCACTATCAATATTACTGTTGGAAGGTGTCTGCTTTTAGTCTATAAATCTTTTGCAAGTGATCTGTTTTTTCTCTCTGGCTGTTTTTAACAGCATTTTACTTTCTTTAGTTTTACTAAAATGGTCTAGGTCTGCCATTTTAAAATGTATTTATGTTTTATATTTTGTGTTGTAATTATGGATTACATTATTCTTTAATTCTGAATAAGTCTCAACTTTTAAATCTATTTTATGATTCCCCAATTATACTTTAATATAGTCCTTCTCGTTCTATGTGTGTGTTTTTTATCTTATCTTCATATTTTCTATACCCTTGTATCTGGAAAATTATTTGCCTCTTTCAGTTTACCAATTCTCTCTTCAGTTATGTATAACTAGAGGCCTGGTGCACAAAAATTTGTGCACTCGGGGGGGAGGGGGGGCCCTCAGCCTGGCCTGTGCCCTCTCGCAGTCTGGGACCCCTCGGGAGATAACGACCTGCTGGCTTAGGCCTGCTCCCAGGTGGCAGAGGGCAGGCCCAATCCCTAGGTGCAGCCCCTGGTCGGGCTTAGAGAAGGGCCGACTGAGGAGTTGGGGCACCGCCCTGTCATGCACAGAGCAGGGCGGATTGGGAGGTTGTGATGCCACCCTCAGTCATGCTCAGGGTAGGGCCGATTGGGGGGTTGGGGCACCGTTCCCTGTCACACTCAAGGCAGGGTCGATGGGGAGTTTGCAGCGCCACCCCCTGTCACGCACAGAGCAGGGCCAATCAGGGGGTTGGGGCGCTGCCCCCGTCACACACAGAGCAGGGCCCATCAGGGGGTTGGGGCACTGCCCTCTATCACCCACAGAGCAGGGCCGATCAGGGGGTTGGGGCGCCGCCACTCTCACACTCAGGGCAGGGCCGATGGGGAGGTTATGGCTCTACCCCATCACACACAGAGCAGGGCCCGTGGGGGGGGGGTTGGGGAGCTCCCCCCTATCAGGCACAGAGCAGGGCTGCTCAGGGGGTTTGGGTGCTGCCCTCTGTCACGCTGATCCCGGTGCTGGGAGGCATATTACCCTTTTACTATATAGGGTAGAGGCCTGGTGCATGGGTGGGGCCGGCTGGTTTGCCCTGAAGGGTGTCCTGGATCAGGGTGGGGGTCCCCACTGGGGTGCCTGGCCAGTCTGGGTGAGGGGCTGAGGGCTGTTTTCAGGCTGGGAGTGACTGAAGTTCCCAACCGCTCCTTTTTTTCTTTTTTTTTTTTTTATTCTGGGCCAGCTTTACCTTGAGGCTTGGCTCCAGCTCTTAGGCCTCTGCGGCTGAAAGTAGGTTTCTGGCCTTTGCTTACAATGTTGCGAATCTGCTGGCTGAAGTCTGGCGGTATTTGTTACAATGTTTCTTAAACTGCCCGCTCAGAGGCCTGCAGCGGCAGGCGGGGAACATTGGTTTCCTCCAACGATCCTCCGATCCTCCGTCACTGAGGCAACCAAGCCTCATGTTAGTTTCAAGCTGCCTGGCTGCCGGCCGCCATCTTGGCTGACAGTTAATTTGCATATCTCCCTGATTAGCCAATGAAAAGGGTAGCGGTTGTACGCCAATTACCATGTTTCTCTTTTATTAGTGTAGATCATTGTGTGCTCATTTAAACAACTACAATTTTCATTACCAAAAGTTCTTTTTCAAAATTACCTAGTAAATTTTGATGTTTGATGTTCTCTTATTGACTTATTCTTATTTTTATAAAGATTTTATTCTTAGTTATATACTATGTCTGTTAATTCCAATACATTCTTAGGCATTTGCATCTGTAACTTTTTGTTTGCTTTTTGTCTCTGAGGACTCTCAATATTGATGGTTTGTATGAATTTCAGTGTTTGCTAATCAGCTTGTATTTGTTTAAAAGTGATATAAGGGAATTCCGAGAGCTTTCCTCTAGAGCAGTGGTCGGCAAACCACAGCTAGTGAGCCACATGCGGCTCTTTGGCCCCTTGAGTGTGGCTCTTCCACAAAATACCACGTGTGGGCGCGAACATACAGTGCGATTGAAACTTCATGGCCCATGCGCAGAAGTCGGTTTTCGGCCTGGGCGAGTCTATTTTGAAGAAGTGGCGTTAGAAGAAGTGGGGGATGTCGGTCCGTCGGTCGGGCGATGTGCGCGCGATTCATGCAGGAGTTGAGTGAGCCAGTCAGTCAGCAGTCTCATTGTGCAGTGGTTAGTGCTAGTCACGTCCGCAAATCGCGTGCGGGTGACAAAAGTACCTACTCGAAGCATAAAGTTACCTGTATTTTTCCAACCAGCTGCAAATCCTACAGGTATTTTTGTCATTAATTTAGGAATTGTAATTATTTTGTGTTGGTGGCTTTATTATTATAAAATGAAACTTATCTGCTTAGAGGGGTTTAAATGCCTAACCTTGCTAAATAACGTCTCTCGCTTACTGTTTATTTCCTTCCTTAGCACTCATGACAACTGCAATTATTTGATGTGACTATTTAAAGTTGATCTTCCTCACTAGAATGTAAGTTCCAGAAGGATGTCATGTTATCTCTAGCCTTAGACACATAATAGGCATTCCACAAATATATTAGTGTATTGAACTCATGCTGTTAATACTAAGTCGTCAATCCAAAATTATTAAGTTAATAACAATGTACCTACCTATATAGTTTAAGTTTAAAAAATTTGGCTCTCAAAAGAAATTTCAATCGTTGTACTGTTGATATTTGGCTCTGTTGACTAATGAGTTTGCCGACCACTGATCTAGAAGAAATGTGTTTGCTTCTATTGGGAGCCAGGGGCTGCTAATGACCTGAGACCACATTAGGTCCTTATCATCCCTTACCATGGCTTAATATGAAACACCCATTAATATGTAACATGGTCTCCTGTTCTCATCTTTGATATCCAAATTGTATAGTTCACAGTGCTTGGTCTGGTTTTAGGTCCATGATTTTCTGTTTTGTGGCAGTTTTTTTGTTTGTCTGGAGGAGAAGTTATGCAGATAACCATGGAAATTTCCTAAATTTGATGAGCCCATTAATGGATTTTAAAATGTATTAGCCAAGAACAAAATGTATTCCAACAGAAGAATTTTCCTGAGTAGCCATTCTGAATATCAATCAGAGTAGTTTTACTGGATGCAGCCACATTATGTCATTTATATCTCTCAACAACCCTCAAGGTAAACATTTTATTTTCAATTGACAGGTGGGAGGTTAAGCAACCAATGCAACATAGTGCACTGGCACTAGAATTTGAACATAAATCTCTTTAAAGCCAAGACCTCTATTACAGTGCAATATTGCATCTCAGACACAAACTCAGTACAGATCTATATCCTTTTAGAAGCATCCCCTCTCTACCTCCTATTTGCTCTCTTTAGTTCCAGTTTTAGCATCCACCTCTGAATTCCCTTATATTATGGCAGGTGTTAGAATTCTATCAATGGATGCCAAGCCTTGATGCAAACACTGATAAGATGCTCCAAGTCTGAAAAGAGTCAGCTGGCAGAGTAGATATGGAAGTTTTAGAAACATAAGCTGAGATGTGAGTCATATAGAATTTTAAAGACAAACTGCTATAATCTTCTTTGGACCCAAATTATTTTCCTTAATACTCAAATTATTTTTTTAAAAAGCACACACTCATCTGCTGATGGGAACTTGAGCTATTTCTAGATCTTGGCTATCCTATATAATAAAAGGCTAATATGCAAATTGTCCCCTCAACGGGGAGTTCAACTGGGAGTTTGACCAGGGAGTGGGGCCGGCCAGCCAACTGCCCGTAGCCCCTCCCCCCAGCCGGCCCCACCCTGGACCGGCCTCTCCACACCAAGTGGAGGTGGGTCCAGCCAGACCCCACCCATGCATGAATTCGTGCACTGGGCCTCTAGTTGTAAATAATGCTGCTATGAAGATAGGGGTACATATATTCTTTCTGATTTGTGTTTTGGGATTCTTAGGATATATTCCCAGAAGTGAGATCACTGGGTTAAAAGGCAGTTCCATTTTTAATTTTTTGAGGAAACATACTGTTTTCCACAGTGGCTGCACCCATCTGTATTCCCACCAACAGTGCACTAGGGTTCCCTTTTCTCCACATCCTCACCACTTGTTTGTTGATTTATTGATTATAGCCATTCTGACAGGTGTGAGGTGATATTTCATTGTGGTTTTAATTTGCATCTCTCTATGATTTGTGACCTTCAGCATGGAACTCTTACCCTTTGCAATAGCATGCATGGACCTGGAGAGTATTATGCTAAGCAAAAAAAAAAAAAAAAAAAAGCCAGTCAGAGAAAGATAAATACACATATGATCTCACTAATATGTGGGATCTGATGAACAAAATGGGACCAGGAACATGTATACATGGAACAGACTGGCGAGTGCCAGAGGGGCAGGGTAACTGGATAAAGAATGTGAAGTGATTATCTACAGAATATATGCAGACCCCAAGGTCAGGGACAATGGTGTGGTGAAGGCCAAGGGAGGGTTCGGTGGTGAGGGTCAGTGGAGATGGCCAAAGGGGAAGGAAATGTGAGACATCCGCAATAGTGTCAACATTAAAAAAATTTAATTAATAAAAACGGTGAAAAATAAAATAAAAAGTGCACAAAATAAACAACTGTTTTTCCCGGTAATATCTCCACATTCCCAATTGCCATTAGTAAATAGAGGCAGTAACCATGGGATAAAGTCTCTTCCTCTTGTATGAGAAAGACTATCCAGGCTCTACTGGATACAGAAACCTCAAATAAATACCAGGGTCTCATATCAAGTTCACCCAGTGACGCAAAAGCTACAGGCTTACAAATTTTAAAAGGTTAACTCCACCGTGATTTATACTGCATTTGTTCTGAAGCTTTTTTATTTCCTAATTCATGACAACTTAAAAAAAAAATAACCAAGTTTTCCCTGCTAAGCATTCCACTAATACTGTTTTTGAAATATCTGTTACTAAAACATTCGTCTCCTCAGCTTAAGATAAGAAATGCATTTTAACTGACACCAAAAAAATTCATTGAATTTCCTTTTATAAGACAATTCAAACCAAAAATTCAGTTTGGAGGAGATTTTTAAATGTATCTATTACTTACTCATTCCATAAACATACATTGTGCAGGTCCTGTGTGCCAAACAACTTGCTGGGACCTCAATGGCACAGGTAAGAGATTCTAACCCCACACTGCTCACACCTATACTATTTTCTCGAATATGCCTGTATAGAAACACACATTCAGAATCCTGCTGCTCTGTTTTAGTGGCTGCAAATAACAATCTTTCCCAAGTTAGAGATTTCATATTTAAAAATGAATTCTTAATGTCATGATAGGTCAACTTAGTTCAACTTGTTATCTTTTAAAATCATTTGCCCAAATATGTATGGAACTGCTGTGATAAGAAAAATGGCTACTGAGGTTTCAACTCTGTTGCAAGTCGAGAAATAAAGCTTTGAGAACTCTGATTTCTTCTTTTAGATGATGCTATCATATAATGACTCAGTCTGGGCCATTTTTGTATAATGCAACCATTGGAAAATTAAAGATGCTTACATACACATCCATGAAAATTTTGCATAAATTGTAGGAGGGGTTCAAGGAGCCCCTTAAAGCCCCTTAGGTAGACCCCAAGACCTTGACAATGTCTACTGACTGTGAGTAACTCCAGTGTGTGCGTCATGTTTCACTCAACTTTGTATTCCCTCTTCCAGAGCAGATTTCAAAAGGTATTAGTTGAATGAGTGCTTCTGCATCTTGGTTCTCATGACACTTGAATCTTAATCTCCCTCTCCCCCTAGGAATTTCCAAATCCTCCACTTCTACATAGATACTTTCCTAAAACATCTGCTCGGGACTAATTTGACGGTCTAAACAGCTTTCTCTTTTCCAAACTCTACTCTCATAATTTTCCCTTTTCCACTTTACAAAATAAAAGCATACCTCTTATTATCCCAAATATTACAAGGATGCAGAGTGTAAAAACCACCAGACCACCAAACCAAAAAAAATATTTCCAAGATACACAGCTCCTGAGGCAGTGTCCCTTGAGAGAAAGCAAAAACATTTCAAAAAACATAAGAAACAGAAAGACTGTGCCTTATTTTATTCAGGGGACAAACTCTTGGCAATTTCCGTACCTTATTTATATAGTCAATAATTAGAGTTCAGAAATGAGATTACTATATGGGGTTACATTTTAGCATGTGCTTGAATTAAAAAGTAGTCTGCCTTTCCTGACACAAAGTCAACTCAACTTACTGAATCAATTTGACAAAGATTACTGACATTGCTACGAGGATATGTCACATCAGAAGAGTTAAATCTGTATTTCTCAGATTTTGACTGTATATATTTAAAGCCTATGCACAGTATATAATGCCCTGAACATACATTCTTGCCAGCTATTTAACTTTGTAGCCAAAAAATCAAGTGATTTAAAAATGATCAATGAAATAAAGATGGATTTAAAACATTCTTGTAAGGCATATTTGAACAAAAATATTTAAAACCCATTAGGTTAGTTGGTATGTTGATAAAGAGTAATCTTATGCATGGATCATTGCTGCCATCCACCTGCAAAACCCAGTGAAGAAAGGAAGAGGACAATAGCAATTGAACATCCAACAGGATCTGCAGCTATATTAGAACAGGCTCTCTCCTCCCAGCCCATAAAAATGTAATCAGAGCCTTTTCTCATCTTGTGTCACAGGCATCCTAACTAATCTTTTTGTTCTGGGTGCTGTCACAGAGAACACATTTTACACCCATTGAATAACAACTTACTGAGATGATATACTTCATGTTAAGTGTTGTTACCACACCACACACATATACACACAGACAAGGGCACAAGGAAACATTTGGAGGTGATGGATGTATTTATTACCTTAACTGTGGTGACAGTATCATGGGTGTATGCATAGACCCAAATTCATCAAAGTGTATACATTAAAGATGTGCAGTTTTTTTTGAATATTAGTTATACCTCTCTATAGCTGTTTTTCAAAAAATAAGAATGCATTTAAACAAGTATACTAAAAAAGTGATAGTAATTTCTGTTAAATCCATCAACAAATATGAAGTTCTCTAACCTTATTGTTTTGTACCATAATCATATGGCCTCATATATATTTAATTTTTCTCAAGCCTGTTTTATCTTTTTATAATATGTTTTTATTTATTTTAGAGAAAGGGGAAGGGAAGGGATAGAGAGATAGAAACTTTGATGAGAGAGAAACATCAATTGGCTGCCTCCTGCAAGAACCCACTGGGGATCGAGCCCGCAACCCGGGCATGTGCCCTGACTGGGAGTCACACTGTGATCTCATAGGTCAACGCTCAACCACTGAGCCACCCTGGCTGGGCAAGCCTGTTTCATCTTGATACTGATATTTTCTAAGAGAATTTTGTAGTGAAAACTCACAGTGCTTATAAACCTTGGTGGAATATTTTTTATAAGAACCAAGAATTTGGAGGACAGCTGAAAATTAGTGGTACTTAGCATTTCCACTGCACAGCTTTGCCCAATGAGTTTAATTTTCAGTCACATGGAAGTGCAAGATACTGCCAACATCTTGGGTTTGAACAGCTTTGAGAGAAGACTGTATAAAATGTGAATAAAAAACTTCCCCAATCCAGTACTCTCCTTCCCCTGGGAAGGACCACTGTTGTTCTTCATAGTTTTACTTGCTCTGTATGTGTCCCTCAGCCATACTGTTAATTTTATTTTTACCTTTATATAAAGTTCTACCGTATTTTGATTGACTTACTATTTTTTCTCAACATCAGGTTTATGAATTTCATCCATTTTATCATGGGTAGTTATATAGTTCATTGCTATAAAGTATTCTGTTATGTAAACATTTTCCTATTTATTCATTCTATCACTGATGCACAGTGGTAGAATCAATTATGTTATCTATCATTTATTTATTTATTTATTTATTTATTTATTTATTTATTTATTTAATACTCACCTGAGGATATGCTCACTGACTTTAGAGAAAGGGAGAGTGAGAGAGAGACACAGAGAGAAACATCAATGTGAAAGAGAAACATCAATTGGTTGCCTTTCATACATGCCCCAACCAGGACCGAACCCCAATCCAGGCATGTGCCCTACCTGGGAATTGAACCCATGAGCGGGACGACACTCCAGAAACTGAGCCACACAGTCAAGTGTCGTAACTATTCTAGAGTTTAACTACTATAAACAACTATCATGCACTTCTCCCTTATAGTTACTGTTGTTTTTCTCTAGGCAGCGGTTCTCAACCTGTGGGTCGCGACCCCTTTGGCGGCCGAAGGACCCTTTTTCACAGGGGTCGCCTAAGATCATCTTGCATATCAGATATTTACATTACAATTCATAACAGTAGCAACATTACAGTTATGAAGTAGCAACGAAAATAATTTTATGGTTGGGTCACAACATGAGGAACTGTATTTAAAGGGCCAGATGGTTGAGAACTACTGGTAGGAATGGAACCGCTAAGGTATGGGGTAGGTTCTTCTTCAACTGCAGTAGATAATGTCAAAATGCATTCCAAAGTGGTTGTAATTATATTCACTCCAACTAGCATATATGTTACTGTCTATTGCTTTACATCCTCACCAACAGCTGAAACAGTTGTTGCCACCTGATGGATATGGAATAATGCCTCATTTGAATATTTATTTGCATTTTTCTGATTATTGAGATTGAGCATATATTCATTCATTTACTTGCTATTTAGACTAGTGCTTTGAAATCTGGCTCTGACATTTTTTATTGGGATTTTTGATTTTCATATTAATTTCTTCCTAAATTAAATGAGTTATTTATATATTCTGAATGCAAGTCCTTGGTTAGTTGTCTTCTTCTATAATGTGGTTGTACTTGCTCTGCTTTTAGCATGTCTTTTTATGAATAAAAGCTCATTTTAATATATCAAACGTATCAGTCTTTTCCTTTCAATTAGTGCTATTTATTTAAGAAATTACAAGGCCTGTGCTGTTTCCTACAAGATTTCGTTTTGCTTTTCAAGTTTCAGTCTCCACTATCTAGAAACAATGCTTTGTATCAAGTATGAGGTAGAAATGTAATTTCATTTGTTTCCAAATAGACACCTGTCTCAACATCATTCTGAAAAGTTTTTCCTTTTCTCATTGATCTACACTATTACCTCTGTCATATATTAAGAGTCTCTATGTATGTGGATCTGATTGAGGGGCCCCTGTTCTGTTTAACTGATCAGTTTGTTTATCTCCGCACCAATACCACATTGTCTTCATTATAATAGCTATATATAGGTACTAGATTATAATATCTGATAGAGTAACTCTTCCAACCATTTTTTTCTTCAAAAACTCCTTTAATATTCTTGGCTCTGCATTTCAACTTGTCAAGTGATACACACACAACCATATTGAGGTTGTTATTGGAATTTCAATGACTCTATAGACCAATTTGGATAGCACTGATGCCTTTACAATACTGAGTCTTTTAGTCATGGACATGGTATATCCATACATTTAGTCAGGTTGTCTGAAATGTCTCAATAAAATTCCAAATTTTTTCCATAGAATGCTTGCTTTTTTGTGTGTTGAGTACATCATATTACTTGATGCTATTGTAATGGTATATCATTTCCTTATTTCACAAAATAGAATAGTTATATTCATTTTGATTTTTAATCCAAATACCTTGCTACACTGAATACATTTTTAAGTGAAAAAATTTAAACTTTCCAAAATAACTTGTCACTTATGAAAACTCGATTGTTTCCTTGTACAATGCATGGATCACCTGGAAAGATCACCTGGTGTGATGGTAACTGATTAGGAGCATGGGTTTTGGATTGAGCTATGTCTGGGTGAAGTCCCAGAATGATTACTCGCAACTGTGAGTATGAGCAGGTGACTAAACTTACCACATCACATTTCCTTTTTCTGTAAATACATATTTAAAATATTCTACCTATTAGGATTGTTTTGAGGATTAAATGTTGCAATGTATATAAATAGCACAAAATCTAGCACATGGAAATGCTGACTAAATGATTAATCATAATGATTTGTATCATAATGATTCTTTCTTGCCTTGTATTAATTGTTTATGTTGAACATAAGTCTTAACCAACAGGTTTATTTTGCCTCTTAAGTATTTAATTGTTTACACTTTCCTTTCTCCTGTAGTTTTCATAATTTTTCTCAATAACACAATCTCTCTCTCTGTCTCTCTCTGTCTCTCTCTGTCTCTCTCTCTCTCTCTCTCTCTCTCTCTCTCTCTCTCTCTCTCTCTCTCTCTCTCCCTCTCTCTTTTTCTCTCCCTCCCCCCTTCATCTTGCTCCAAATGTTGCTCTAAATATTTTTGTTCACTTTCCTTTTAAAGTCTTACTATCAACTCCACATATGAAGTTATGGAAACAGAATCTTTTACCCTTGGATGTCTCATTTCACTCCACAAGAACACCTATTCCTTCTTAAAAGTTATTCCCAAATCAAAATAATAGTTAAAGTAATATATTATGGTTATGCAAGATGTTTCTATTGGGGAAAATGAATGAAGAGTACATAGGAACTTCCCATACTTTTTTTTTGGAACTTCTTCTGTACCTGTAATTATTTGTAAAAGATGTTTAAATAATCAAAAAATATTTCTGTGAGTTCTCTTGCCCTTTTGTTCATTCTCTTGAACCTGGGACAAACTCATCCCAAATTTAAAAACTACTCATCCTTAGGGTTCCCAGAGCCCCAACACACTTAATGGAAGCAAAAGGACACCATCATCACTGGTGATTTTCTGCCAACTTCCTGATCAGACCCCCATGAAAAATAATAAATAAATAAATAAATACACATATTTAAGAATTGAGTGAGAGTCAATAATTAAACTTTAAGAGAGTGATGTTTTATTTTCTCCTTCTACATTAGCTACATCAAAAACAAATCACCCTAAAAAGTAAGTATCAAGCTAATCTTTGGTCATTCAATTTATTGATTCACAAATTTGACTGTCGTTTTTTATTTTCAATGACATATTTTTAAAGACTAGTTTATTGATTTTTAGAGAGAGAAGAAGAGAGAAGGGGAGAGATAGAAACATCACTATGAGAGCATAACATCGATTGGCTACCTACTGGGATTGAGCCCACAATCTTGGGCATGCGCCCTGACCAGGAACCAAACTGGCCATCTTTCAGTGCACAGGACAACACCCAAACAACTGAGCCACACCAGCCAGGGCTTCAGTGAAATTTTAGAAACTAATTGTTCCATGCTTCCATATTTCCAAATATCAGAGAGAAAGAATGTTCAGAGATAAAAAATAATACTAATGATAGCTAACACTTATATAGTTACAGTATACCAGGCACTGTTCTGAGCATTATATATAATTAAAATATATAGATATATATGCACATACACATATAGAGTGGGCCCAAAAATGTATACACACTTTAACGGCTGATAGCTCAATTTTGAAAATAAAATGTATTTTAACATCCACTGCCTTTATAATTATTCAACGTGTGTATTTACATTTTTGGGGATGCCCCTATATATGCAGATGTATACATATATACACACATGTAGTATAATTCACTATAATAAAAGTATTATCCCCGCTTTACAAATGAGGAAGCTGATGGAGACAGTGTTAAGTAACTGAGCCACGCTCACACAGCCCATAAGTGGTGAACAGGGAGTAAACCCAAGTCATCTTAGAGTACAGAATCTTCACCACTAAACCCTCAAGTCTTCCAACTCAAAGAACCTCTCATTAATGTGCTAAGCAACAGGAATTTCAAAAGACCCATTCTAAGATAAATGTTGGTAAACTATCTGAATTCAAATGATAAAAATAAAATTTTAAAAAGTTATCAGTGGAGAAAGAAAAGATTTCCCTTGAACAAAAAATAAATTTCTATTAGACTTCTGATTGGCAACACTAGAACTTAAGAAGGTAATAAAACAATAACTTCAAAGTCCTGAAGAACATATGAAATATCTGAAAAAAGTTTACCTAATATTAATTACCATTTTTTTCAAATGGGGAGGTTTGGGATGATTTGTTGTTTACCTTCTTTGTACTTTTCTCTTTTGTTTTAAATTCTGATAATGAACATGTCTTTGTTGAAAACAATAAAACTATTGTTATAAAAATAAAAATATTCACATGAACTAAATTTCTTAAATATGAAAAATGAAACCATAAGTTTACTAGATAAATACAATATAATATTTTCTCATTGGAGGAGATGTGGAAATGAAAGATCATCCGAGGAAAGATTTTTTTTTTTATAAAAAGAAACTATAAAGAAAAAGATTAACAAATTACATAAAAATGTTAAGTTCTGACAGGACATAAGTTAAAAGATATGTGACAGATTAGGAGAAAACATATGTTTCATACATAGCAAACGAAGATTTAATATCTATATTATAAACAGTTCCCTAAATCAAATGGAAGATATTTTTAAAAGCACAAATAAACAAGAAATACAAATAGGCAATTCATCGAAGTGCTAATAGCCAATACCCACTCAGCCCCTCTTGTATTCAGAAAAAAATACATATTAAATAAGTAAGTAATGTACCATTTTTCACCCAACAAACTGTTAAAAATTTAAAGGTTAATAATACATAATCAGGATTAGGAAACAGGCAGTTTTACCTGTTACTGAAAAGGAAGTAAATGGTACGTTTTGGAAGGGTAATTTCACAATATCCCTCAAAATTAAAAATTATTTGGTTGTGTTTCTAGACATCTATTTTATGGGAATACTTACTTAAGAGCCAAAACAAGTAGTGCAACAGTGTTTAAAAAGTGACACACAAGTGCCGGCCACTTGCATAGGACTTCCTTAGAGGACAAGCACCAAAGCCCAGATGTCTGGATATTTCACTCTTAATTGCGAGCTTCACAAGAGAGTCTAAAGGCAATGTCTGACTCCGCTTTTCACAGAGACTGAGGCATTTTCCACAATGAACAGTCCTTGGAGAAACAGCCTACTGATGGGCTTCATCAACTAGAGACTGGCACACAGAAGCTCCCACAGCAGCTGCCAAGATTTCTGGAATCAATACTAGAGCAAGAATTTTCCATTTTGCTTTCCCATATCTGATGGATATAATATAATATCATCATGCACTCCTATACATTCTGCCAATATTGTTATTTTTATGCACGCATATGCAGTAGATTGATCATTTCTTTATCTTTATTCTTAACAAAACTGATATTAATTCAGTTCAACAATCAATGCCAATCAATAAGTTGGGACTGAAGCCAACAAATTAGAAAGTAGTAGTAATGAGTAAGCAGAATACTGTGTTGCTTCTTTGAGCAAAACAATGGGTCCTCATGTTATTTCTAGCGTCTCTGAAGACAAGAAACAGAGTCCCAGCAGGAGCATGAAATGGTGTTTGGATTCCCATAATCCTGCCTAGTTTATTTACAATTCCCTTCTTCATCCTTCCTCCCTGTCCAGATGGTGTCCTTCTTTGTTTCCTATGCTCACTGTCTTTAGATGTTTAATACTTCAAAAGCTTTCCTCTCTAGTCCCTCACCAACAGAAGTCATAAATGCTTACCTTTGCCGAATTATGCTGGGGTTAGCTGTCACTAGATGACTTTTGGATCCAACATCTTTAGTGTATTCACTTGACAAGGGAGGAAGATTGCATCTAGGGAAACAAAAACAAACATTTTAGAATGAATTACCTACCTTCAGACTGTCAGCTATCACAAAAAATAGGAATTTTACTAAGTCTAGCTCAATTCACAAATAACTTTTATCACCTCTCCCTTTTAATGGACATCAGATGACTATCAGCACCTTCAAAACACTGTCATACAAACTAGTCCTATTTTAGAAGAAAGAAAACATCAGCTGCAGAGGTAAATGATCTATGAAAGAGAAATAACTGGAATGAATTTATTCCATTCAAAATATTTTTGAAGTGGGAGGACAGGGAGTATTAGACCTGAAATTGCAGCTCAGGAGAGTGTGGGACACAAGAGGACACAGGGCCTACACTGACTGTACTCTGCACACCTCTAAACCTCAAGAGACAGGAAGGAATTGTATTTGTTTTTTCCCCTTTTTTTCCAAATTCTAAATTATAATAGTATATTCAGGGCAAAACCTGCCTTGAATATACCATTATAATGTGCTAAATCAATGCATGTCCCCCTTTTGTGTATGTGACCAGTGTATGGGTTGACTACTGGTGAAGTCATAGTTGTAGAGAGCTGATATAGGGTTAAGCCTCGGACTGACCTGTGGGCAAATTCACAAACAATTCCCAGTTTAGAGGGCACAGTCCCCTTAGCATAATTAGGCTTGACCTTATAACACTCCCTAGATCTTATCTGGGAAGCTAATGGGCTGAGGAAGTGCAGGAAGTATAACCATGGTGTAAACAAGTGAAACTCACAAGAACAGTGTAACTTTGTAACCACTACCTTGTTTACCTCTCACTATAAAATAAAGGCTCAGGTTGCCTTGGGATCTTTCTCTGTGGCCTCAGCCAGGCACAGGAAGATCCACGGAGACTAAGGAAAGCTAGAGAGTTCTGAATGCTGTCTCCGTGTAAAACATTCTTCGCCGACTCCGTCCACACCTTTGGGGAACCCCTGGATCTGCTGGGGCTGGCCCCCAGCACATAGTGATCTGTCATCTAGAGAAATGAAATGATTATCCACCATCCCAGGTCCACCAAGGAAGAGAGCATGTTTTCCTGATGATGGAAATAACTCTCTCTCTCTCTCTCTCTCTCTCTCTCTCTCTCTCTCTCTCTGTTTTGCTTTTCGTGGCCATGTCTTATGTTTACAATGGAAAATATGGCAATTGCAAATCCAAATCCCATGGCTTTCTGACAGTGGGAAATTAGACAAATTAATTCATCAGCCTGGCCTCAGTTTCCTCATTAGACAAATGAAGATAGTGTCTTCCTTTCCAACAAGGTTGTTGTAAAGATTAAAATGAGAAATATATAAACAGCCCCTACCTTTATGTCCCACACATAGTAAAAGCTCAAAAATATCACATATCAGAAATAGCATGACAATTAATTAAATACACATCTACTACTTATGACAATCTCAAATGAATCTAGTTTCCACTAGGTTTTATTTTATTACTGTGTCCTAGTTTCTCCTCTCCACCCATATCTCTAACCTGACTTCTACCACATCCGGGCATCACTAACTTTTATTACTTCAACAAACTAAAGCATTGTTTGTAGGTAAAGAGGTCTTACAAATATTAATGTCTCTGCAGTTCCCCAACTAATAAATTTTTCCCAAATTTTCCCCAGGACATGGAATTTTCCGGGCACCCACTCAGCTGATCAGCTCAAGTTCCCTGGTGTTGTCTCTTACTCACCCTGTGACTCCTACCACATCAGGGCATCCTAGGTAGAACCCTGTCTCAGTTGATTTAGAGTCTTCCTTTCATCTGCTCTTTGGTAATGAGATACTTGTTTTTGTGGCAGCTACCCACAGATTAGTCAGCTAGGCAGTGACTTCTGAGTGTCCACTGAGAACCAACACTGTGGTTAGCCTGGGGGAAGCAGAGTCCCAGAGCCTGCTCTTGAAGCATGTGCGGCCTTGCAGTCACATGACACCCCATGTGGTTTCTGAGGACCCTCAGGAGGGGGTGAGCTTATACATTAGCAACCAGGCTCATCTGGCAGTGGGCTGACTGTGGTCTTGTGATTTAATTGATCTTTGCAAACACAGGCTAAAATCTGGACATGTCTCTTGAAGAAGCTTTGATCTTGATGGTCCTTCATAACATATGAAAACCAACCAGTCTACATTAAAACTATAAAGTCTGAATATTGCTAAAGAGTGCCGTCAACCTGCTTCGTCATTATTAAATGAAGCAAATACTTTGTTTTTCTGTGTGTTCCTTGTGGGTAGATCCATGCCTCAGATGTCTAGGTTCCTTCATACCTCCTACCATAAACGCACAAGAAAAACTTGAAGGTACTGACTGCCAAATCCTACAGCAGAGGGAAATGCTTAAAACAAAAAAGATAACATTTTATAAATGCATTCCTGTAAAATAATGAAATTATATTTTGGTGTGAATATCTGCTTTAAGTTCTTCTGGGACAACTTTCTCTTTGAGTGCAATGTCTGTGACACATCCCTGTAGCTCCTTTCTCAGAAAAAGCACACTATAATTTTATTTTATTTTTATTTTATTTTTTTCTTCAACTGACTTAATAGATAAATCAACAGTAGTTTATATAAGGTAATTATACTTCAATACAGCTGTTTAGAAAAGATTTTGTTTTAATTTTACAAGCAATGGGAAACCACTTAAGATTTATAAATGAAGAAAAACTATTGAAAAAATTGCCAGTAAAGAATTATTCAGATTAAAATATAAAACTAGACTGAATGTCCTTGAGCATCTCCAGGAAGGCCTGCGGGGATGGCGCCTCCACATTCGGGAAGGTGTCCTGGACTCTGCCGTACCAGAAGAAGTGTTTCTCCTCCAGCCAGATGAACCCGAAGTGGTCCTCATCGAACAGGATGAAGACTCCGGGGCAGCAGTGCCTGGGGTGGGCGAAGGGATCAGTGTCCACGCCGTAGAAACACATCCTGCAGGTGCGGGGGTAGTTCTGGTCACTGGAGCGCACGCCCACAGGCAGCACAAACGGGACAGGCTGCTCCTCCGCAGCTGCGGCCCCGGACTCCCCGGCGCTGGGCTGGGCGGCGCTGGGCTGGGCGGCGCTCTGCCAGCCATGGCCCTGGCTGTCCTCAGTCCCGTCTTCTTGCGGCTGCTGCTGCTCCCGGGTCACCTGCTCGTCCATCTCCCGGAGGGAGAGCTCGTGGAAGCTGCGGAAGATCTCGCCAGCTCGCAGCTGGATGCGGCGCCCGAGGTGGATCTCTAGCGCCTTCGTACCGATCCCCATGAGCCTCGTCACCCTGGCGCGCTTCCCGTGGAAGCTAAGCAGGACGGTCGTCGGGCCGAAGGCGTTGTATTTGCGGTGGAAGAGGCCTGGCCTGATGAGGTCGTCCGGGCGGCGAGGCGGGAGGTAGAGGCGGGAGTAGGTCAGGCAGTCATACCGCTGTCCGTCCTCCTGCCCCCGCCCCCGTTCTCCCCTGAGCCGCGTTGGGGAACCCGTCCGGTGGTCGGTCCTCTTGCACCGGATGGTGAGCCTGTCCCCCTGGATCTGCAGGTGGCCGCGGTGGGGCCTGCCGAGGCCTGCCAGGCACTCCACGGCGGCCGAGTTCCGCTCCGCCAGGCGAATTCGGAACGAGGGCTTGAAATGTCTTGGGCCCCGCACATGGGTGTTAAGGGGAGGCCTATACCTCCCGCCAGTAATGCCTAAGCCGTCCACCACGACGTTCAGCAGTGTTCTACAGCTGTAATTTAGCTGCCACAACCCCAACACGTGTCTGTATGGGAACAGCCTCGCATAGAATTCTCGGTAAGACATACCGACCATCTCCGGGTTCTGCAAGGTTTCGCGAACGCCGAACTCCTCGCGGCAGCGCCGTCCCCAGATGCTGTCCGTGTGCAGGATGTGGTGGAATCTGGTGCAGGCCTGGGCCAGGCTGCGCAGAGCGGTGCCGGGGAGCGAGGCGAAGATCTCCACCAGCATCTCCACCGGCAGGTCCTGCAGCGAGCAGGGCGGGGGCGGCGGGGGCGGCCTGGGGCTCGCGATTCCTCCACGCCCCGCGTCCACCTCGACGCGCTTTTCTGCCGGGGACGGCTTGCCCTCGGCCGCTGCCGTCTCAGCTGGGCGCTGGCACTCCTGACGACACCGATGGCCCCTCGAAGAGCCCACGCCGCAGAGGCCAGCGCACTCCTCCATGCCTCCACGTGTAACCGCCACCACAGCCGGGCCTCTGCTCTTCGGCCAAACTGGCTCGATCCGCCCTAGAGTCCAGCCACGCCCCCAGAGCCTAGCCACGCCCCCTCAGAGAGGAGCCAATTGTAGGACTTCAGCAACACTTTTTTTTTCTGCTTAAAGTATTACAAAGGGTATTACATATGTGTTCTCCCCCCCACCCCCCGCCCTTGACAATCCCCTGGCCTCCCCTACCCCCCAGTGTCTTATGTCCATTGGTTATGCTTATATGAATACATACAAGTCCTTCGGTTGATCTCTTACCCCTCCCCCCTCCTGCCCCCCCACACTATAATTTTAGCTGCTCAACTCCTAAACTGATCATTACGAAGATTTACATAAAAGGCACATTTAAGACAGTCAAATTGTTTCTAATAAGGCATAATTGTGTAAAAGTGTTTCAAAATTGGCATTATTGCTTGTTGTCACAATTAACAGACATTAATGGCTAAAGCAGTGATGGCGAACCTATGACACGTGTGTCAGAGGTGACACGCGAACTCATTTTTTTGGTTGATTTTTCTTTGTTAAATGGCATTTAAGTATATAAAATAAATATCAAAAATATAAGTCTTTGTTTTACTATGGTTGCAAATATCAAAAAATTTCTATATGTGACACGGCACCAGAGTTAAGTTAGGGTTTTTCAAAATGCTGACACACCGAGCTCAAAAGGTTCGCCATCACTGGGCTAAAGTGTCTTATTAACTTGGCTTCTGAACCTAAAAGATGTGATCATAGAACTGATGAAAAATGAAATATTCTTTGAATTGGGTAGTGGAGATGGGTGGGGAATAGGGTGGCAAGGAATCTTTAAATTTAAAAAAAAAATCCTAAGGCGCGAGAAGATGAAAGAAGGGCCATGTGAAGATTGAAGGGATTCGGCCAGGAGTCCCCAGAGGCAGGAAGGACCTTCCCCTGGAGCCCTCCCAGGGAGCACAGCCCCAGACACCCTGATTTCAGATTCTGGCCCCAGAACGGGGAGAGCACATGTTCCTGTTTGTTTAGGCCAGTCTGTAGTCATCAGAGCAGCAGCCCCAGGAAATAGACCCCTCCTTGACCCTCCTTTTGGGGCTTTGATCTGGTTCTGGGAACAGCTATACCCTGTGCCCCAGCAAAGGAGATCCCCCTAGACCTCTCACTGCAGGGGCTCACAGGGAGATTCATCCCTGTGTCTGTGCCTAGGCCTTGTCTCCCACTCCCCTGGGGGCTCCTCAGCAGTGACAGAGCAGTGGGCACCAGGGCAGGCTGCTTGGTGGGAAGTGCAGGCTACGTGACTCCTCACAGCCTTGCTGAGCCCCCAGCTGCAGGATGATGCAGGGTACTCCCCAACCCCACCCTTACCTCCCAGGCTTCCCCCTAATGAGTCCAGCCTGGCCCTCCGCTTCCTGGAGCACTTGGGTTGACAGGAGCCAGCCACTGGGTTGTCGTGCCCATAATCCTAGATGCCAAAACTGAGGCTCAGAGACGGGGAGCAGAAGTCTCTACCCCCAGCCCACCTCCCCCTCAACCCAGCCCAGCTCACAGGCGGCTCCCCCAGCTGCCATGGTGTTGGAGGGGGAGGCAGAGGAAGAGGAGGAGGAGAGTTTGAGAAGCAATCCAAAAATACACACCAGCTTGCTAGCCCCTCCTTCCTCACTCCTCTCCAGCTTCAAAGCCTCCCTTTGTGCAGGGAGGCGAGGCCTCTTCCTGGCCTGGCAGCCGAGAGCAAAGGAGGTCAAGGAGGCAGAGGGTCCAGGTAGTAGGTTCTGGGACCCCACCTTACCCAGCAGATTTCCTGGACCTGGGCTCCATCGCCCTCCCACAGTTCCCAGACCAGGCGGGCTCTTTCCTGCCTCCCTGCCTTCACACATGCAGTTTCCTCCACCTTGAATGCCCTTCCTCATCCTTCAAATCCCGGCTCAGCTTTCACTTCACTGGAGAACCCTCCCTGAGTCACTTCGGGGCTCTCCCTGCATCCTGCACCCACCCCAGTCACAGCTCTTTTCTGGATGATGCTCTCATGGGGGCGGTCTTGGGGATGCTAGCTTTGCCTCTGTACCCCAACCCCTGGCACAGTCAGGTACTCAGTAAATCCAGAAGGAAGGGAAGGAGGGAGGGAGGAAAGGGAGCAAAGAAAACACCTCTCATAGGATTGGAGAGGATCTGGACCCTGAGCACCTGGCACAGGGCTGGGCACGCAGCAAAGCCCACTCCTTCCTGCCACCTCCACTTGAGCCTCATCTGATTTGGAGCCGGCTTAGGGGTTGCCTCCAATACCCACAGCCTGTGTCTGTTGCCCATTTGAATGCAAGGTGATTACACCAGGATGCAGACGTGCACTTGACTTCATAAGGAGCTACAGTGTTAGGGAGAAAGGCCTCCATTCTCAGAAATCCCGACCTTGCAAACTTGCAAGGGCCTGAGGGCTGACCTTGAGCAGGGGTTTTCAAGCAGTTTTCACACTGAGTACTTTCTGCAAACAAAGCCTTACCTGATGGCCATTATATAAAACAGATGGAAACTAAGCTGCTTAGGGCAAATCGGTGTGTGTTGAAGGCACCTGGGAGAGGGGACCAGAGTCCCCTTTCCCCTGTAGGTCTGGGTCCCGGAGAGATGGGGGTTGGGGTTGGTCCTGGTGGTGGGATGGGGCAGCCAGGAGAGAGGGAGAGCCCTGGGGAGAGTCCAGTGGCTGATATTTACTAAATGGTACAGAATGGCCACAATATTTTCAGAACTGCGTGTTCATGTCAGTGTGGCTGGGCCAACGAACTCATCTTTCACAGAAAGAAGTCAGTCTATACAAACAAAAATGAAAATATGTCCTTGGAAAAAGTCATAATGACTTCAACCTTTTTAAAAAAAATGCTAAAAGCACTTTTTTTCTTTTTTAGTTAATCCTCACCTGAGGATATTTTTCCATTGATTTTTAGGGAGAGTGGAAGAGAGAAATATCAATGTGAAAGAAACACATCGATTGATTGCCTCCTGCACAAACCCCGACCAGGGCCTGGGCCACGGTGGAGCCTGCAACCAAGGTATGTGCCCTTAGCTCAGATTCGAACCCCAGACCCTTTGGTCCACAGGCTGACACTCTATCCACTGAGCCAAAAAGGCTAGGGCCTAAAATCGCTTTTTAAACTGTATGTACTTAAGTATGCAAAACATGCACGTTTTATCTTATCCAAAGTCATCACAATTATGTGTCCCTGAGCCACCCAATTTCTCTCTTATCTCTGTCTTGCAGACCTTCCAGATAAATTTTATTCTACAATATTATTTTTTAAAGTCTTATTTTTGGTTACAAAGCCAATGTTTACTTTGTAAAATGGAAAATTGGTTTTTGGCATTAGATGTATTTGAAAATGTCTAACCAAAGAACATTATAGCATTGCTATACTCCAATCCTAAAAGACATTTTGAACTGTGCTCTGGTATATTACTGTGTACAGGTAAGGCCATAACTGTAACTGTTCAGACACCTTTTTAATCAAATGTACCATGTCCTTTTTAATCAAATTTCCTTAATGTTTAATCTTGAATATATTATACTATCTCAATTTTCTAAGGATCTCCAAAAGTGTGTATTGAGCAGCCATTTATAAATAGATCAATAAATGGTCAAGTAAAAATAATTTTAAAATAATTCATCAACATTTAATGACTTCCATATTATAAACCATAAATAAGAATTTTTAAAAAATCAAATGTCTTGAAAATGGCACTATTCTTTTTTTTTGTAAATATATTTTATTGGTTTTTTACAGAGAGAAAGGGAGAGAGATAGAGAGTCAGAAACACTGATGAGAGAGAAACATCAATTCAGCTGCCTCCTGCACACTCCCCACTGAGGATGTGCCTGCAACCAAGGTATATGCCCTTGACTGGAATCGAACCTGGGACCCTTCAGTCCGTAGGCCGATGCTCTATCCACTGAACCAAAGCAGTTAGCGCGAAATGGCACTATTCTTGAAATTAAATCAAAGGTACATGCACACATAGCTCTAGCTATAATACCATCTTCTTTGAATTGTTTTCAGTCCTCACTGCCCTCATCCATCTATGAACATTATACTTCTTCATACTGTGCTGGGACTCTAATCACAGGAACTCATTATCTCTAAACTTGAATATATCAACACCTGATTATATACAAAGCCAACTTAGTCTGGTTTTTGCAATAAATATGGCCCCCCTAGATAACCCCCTATGATGCTTGGGCCTGGTCTTCCACATGTAACCTTTAAAATATCCATCTTCCTAAATGTAGTGACACACACATACGCACTTGAGAATAATTTAAAAAGACATTTATTGTACTGCCTCCTTCTACATTGCATTAAGACCACTTGAAGCCACTTAACTTCCCTGAATCTGTGAGTATAATATTATCCATTCCTTCTTCCTTATACAGTCTTTGGAAAGAGCAAATTAATTTATAATTGAGAGCAATTTGAAGGTTTAAACGACTACATGAACTGTGTGACAATTACACAATATTCCTACAATCACAGACAGAATCGGAGTTTCTACAGTGGTAAGGCTTGAGGAAGTGTCTGCTCCCACTTCTTCAAATACATCAGACAGCTGAGGCCCAGCCAAGGAAAAAAGACTTGCTGTAGATTCCACAGCTAGTTTGTGGCAAGGGCCCTCCCACCTCTCTATTTTCCTTGCTGGCTTCTCGCCCGCTACTTAATGCCAATGTACTGAAGTGAGTACTTGAATCTGACCCAGGATCTCTGTTCTACCTCTGCTCTCCAGGCGATTGTTTCCACTCCTACATCTTAAATAGGTCTCCAGCCCTCCCACCCCTGGGGCCACTCTCCTGGCTCAGGACACTACCACAGCCCCTGGTGTCTTTCCCACAGTAAAGTCTCCCGAAAGGCTGCTCCTGTGGGTGCCCAGGATGGGATGGCTCATCCAGACGCCCAACTCTCATTCTGTGGGAGGAAATCAGGTCCTCCCCACAAATATGGCTTCTCCCGAAACACTTCCAAATAGTCTCTTCTCTCCCTGCTCCGCTTAGCTCAGTGGTGGTGTGGTGTTCTCTGGGCTACCTTTTCCCGTTCAGACCATTACCTGTTATCCTTCAAAATGAACAGAAAAACCAAATCTACTTCCTTGCTTTGCTCAGCATTCCATCCTCTGAGTGCCTTCATTTTTTTTTTAATAACAAATGTCTTCTTTTTCTACAACACATCTGAGCATCCCAGGAGAAGGTAAGCTCCAAAATTATACACTCCAGCAGGCCATTCTTCGACTTCAGCTCTTACATTCCACCCCTCCCTCATCTTCACCCCTCACCCCCCGCCCCTGCCAGGCTCTGAATGACCCTATCATTTGGCCCCATTTGGCTCCTCCCTTCCTTTCTCCTTTGTGCCCCCCCCTTCCTATTCAGCCCAGACTCTAGGTCTGTCACTTCACAGGCTTTCCAGCCAGGACCCTCCATGCTGTCACACTCCGTCCTTCTTTCCTTTCATTCAGACAATCCCCAACTGTGTCAGTCCAATCACTTGCTGTCCTCACTCTGGTCAAAATCACCTGACAGCACAGGTTGGTGCCAGTACGGTGTGGTGGTCTGTACTCGTGGTGGGATGTGCCTTAGCGAGTCTGTTATTCGCTGCTGCAGAAGCCTCCTGTTTTCTGCTGAAAGCGATGCTCACATCACTACTCTGCTCAGTCCTTTATTCCAAGCTTACTCCTTGCTCGAAATTTATCCCCTCGCCTTCCCTCCAGTTTTCCTCCTCAGACACAGATCAAATCCCTCTTCAAATCCCACCTGCTACTCACAAATGCTTTTGTGAAAAGCAAAGAAGAAAATGGTATAGAATGACATGAATACATTAAAATATTCACGCAGGGTTAGTCTTCAGAACAATTTTTAAAGTTTTAGGCACCCGACTGTGTAATCTAAAATAAAATCTGCATGTTCCCACTCGGGGGGTCTGCCAGGACCCCTGGACCTTTCTCAGCTTTGTACTTTCTGGGGGCACACCCGTTCCCTTGCGCCCCCCTGGTCTTCTCCTGAACTCACTTGTGTATGAACTTGAAGAGAAGCTAAAGAGCAGCTACAACTGATTAATCACAAGCGACTAATTTCCAAAGGCCCCAGGGCTTGTGGGAGGGGTGGGGGAAAGGAGAAAAGGCAGGGGCCACGCTGTGGGTGCTCTCTCTTACCGCATGACAAAATTTGCTTCATCTATTTGACGGCCACAGCCACTCTTCTTCAGAATCCCACCATTTCCCACCACCGCACATTTCTTCAAGGGCAGCTGGAATGGGGTTGCCTAGCAACAGAAAACAAGGCGGGTTTTCACTGCAGAGAACACACAACTACTCACAAAATCATTGTTTACAGCAGACCCTTTGGAGGAATTTGACCGAGTTTGGGCAGAGCGAAGGGAACATGTAATTAAAAGAAAGATGCAAGAAGTTTGTTAAGGAACAAACTAGCTTGTTCCTTTAAAATTAAAAAAAAATTTTTAAACTCTCTGCAGTATATTTTCCTTTTTTGTTTTCCCCTGTATCAAATTGGCCATGCAC
The DNA here is from genome assembly GCF_963259705.1 of Myotis daubentonii. Taxonomy (NCBI): domain Eukaryota; kingdom Metazoa; phylum Chordata; class Mammalia; order Chiroptera; family Vespertilionidae; genus Myotis; species Myotis daubentonii. Next base: position 32,580,104 of record NC_081841.1, read on the forward strand.
ATAGTAGCATCTGCTAAGGAAAAGGGGAAAATCCAAGACACACACACATTTTTAAAGGCAATACGCTGGGAACAAATGCAAATGAATGCAATTTCATTCATTCATACAATTGATCATAATCATTCAACACACGTTGCTAAGCATTTACTGTGCTAATTGTTGCGGATTGATACAAGGATACAGAAGTCATATGCCTCGGGATTCACAATTTTGGACGTGAGTGGAGTGTGGCGTATATATTTATGCAGCAGACTCTAAGATAACGCTGAAATTGCTGTAGAAGAGAGAGGTAAGCTCCAAATATTGTGGAGAATCCTAGAGAAGGGCAGAAGGCATTTCGGCCAAGTCGACTCAGGTAAAGGCTTCTCCCTCAAGATGAATCTTAAGGGATGAACGGTTTGGCCAGGCAGGGAAAGCAGCATAAACAAAGGCACAAAAGTATGCTGAGAACCAGTGCTGTGTTTATGAGCAACTGAACACGCTGGGTGGGTCTGTTTAGAACTTAGGAGGCACTGAGGGGCAAGTGACTTGTAACTGAACCAGACAGCATGTGACTTTCTTTCTGCAAACATTGAACTGGACTGAAGAAAAAAATTCTCACTGTACCTGAGTGTTCCCTGAAGTGCTATTAATAGTACCAGGGAATATCCAAACCCAGCAATAGCCCCTGAAAGTGAAATGCGTCATTCGGTCTCTTTTAGCTAGATCAGCAAGAACCACCAGATACAGAATTTCCTGCTGGCTGAAACAATGCATAACGGTGGGAGTTCTTTACCTTACTATATATAACTCACACATAAAATAGCTACAGTGATATTAAGTAGGCCATCCTGGATAAATCTGAAGTAAATAATATGGGTTATACCAAAAGAATAAATGGAATAAATACATCATTGTATACTATAAAAGTCTTGCCTAGTCATAAAATAATCAAACAAGAAAAAAATTTAGAGACATCTTTGTGCTCACTGGTAGCTGAGATAGGCTCTGGACTCAGCACAAGAAGACAGTTTCCCTTCCTTGGCTTCTAGTAATGTAAACGGAACAATCAGAGCTATGGAGATACAGTTAATAAAGATACAGTACTCAGCCCGGCTGGCACTGCTCAGTGGTTGAGCGATGACCTATGAACCAGGAGGTCACCGTTCGATTCCTGGTCAGGGCACATGCCCGGGTTACGGGCTCCATCCCCAGTGTAGGGCATGCAGAAGGCAGCCAATCAATGATTCTCTCTCATCACTAATGTTTCTATCTTTCTCTCCCTCTACCTGTCTCTCTAAAACCAATAAAAATATATTTTAAAAAGATACAATACGCAAAGTGTAAAGTCTAAGCATTTGCCCGCAGAATTAAGAATTCCCTGCATGACCACAACAGAGAGCCGTCCAGGGGACTCCAGAGCAGGATACACAGAGGAGAAATGGGCAGAGGCCAGCACTCACACATCTAGGGTAATATGTGGCACTTTCTCAGTCACTCCTGAGAAGAGGGTTTGAAATCAACACTCGAAACACATTAATTAGACCTATAAATTGTTAGATATAGATTTATGTCTTTATGTTCAAGTTAGCTGTTCATTTATTGCACAAGGATTTGCTAAGTGCCTGCTATTCCAGGAATTGTCCTGGGTGACAGGAAAGTAAATGGTAATCACTGTTCCACTGGAGCTTATATTCCAATGGGAAATGGATGATAAATAAAGATAAATGAGTAAAATGAACAGTATACCAGGTGGTGACATGGGCTGTGGAGGGAAAGAAATAACTGGCATTAGAGGACCAGGAAATGCTTTTGAAGAGGAACTGCAACTTAAACAAGTGGTCAGGGAAGAACTCAGAGGAGCCATGTAAGCAAATCCCTGAAGGAGATGAGAAGTGAGCCTTACCAATATGGGTGGGGACCACTGGTGTAGACCTGGAGGAGGGAACATTCCTGGGCTTTGAAAGGACAGCCAAGAGCCCATTGTGTCTGGAGATGAGTAATCAAGGGAGACAGAAGTAGGCGAGGAGATCAGAGCGTTAACTGGTGGGGAGGTTGGCAAACAAATTCTGTAGGGCCTTGTAGGGTATGGTAAAGACTTACAGTTTTATTCTAAGATGAGAATCAAGTCACTGAATGGTGATTAAAGGAATGGCAATATTCCATATTTTAGGACCATCACTTGCTGCTGTGTGAACAGGCTGTAGGATGTCATGGGCAGAAAGATACAGACCAGTTAGGAGTCTCGTGTAACAAGAGACTACAGATTTTGGTGGTTTGGACTGGGGCGCAGGGGCAGTGAGAAGTAAGCAGATTCTGGAGATACTTGGGAAGAAGAGCTGATGCAGTGGAAATAGGTAAGAAAAAAAGAGAGAAATCAAGAATCATGCCAAGGCTTTTGGCTGGAACAACTGTAAAGATGGACTTGCCATTTATTGAGATATGGAAGATTACGAGAGGGGCAGGTTTTAAGAGAATGATCTGGAGCTTAATTTTAAATATGTCAAGTGTGAGATGCCCATTATACATGTAAGTGGCAATGTCAAGTGAACAATTGGATATATCAGATTACAGTTAGAAAACCAGTCTTCTCTGGAGATAGAAAGTTGGGAGTGATCAGCATAAGTAGGTATTTAAAGTTAGGAGACTAGCTGGTGAATGAGTGTAGACAGAGAAGAGAAGAGGTGTAGGATCTGGATGGATGCTGGGGCACTCCTCAGGAGAATGAGGAGAGATCGGTAAAGGAGACTAAAAAAGAGTGGCCAATGGAATGGGAGAAATAACAGCAAAGTGTGGTGTCTTGAAAGCCTGGTTTAAATATATATACTAATAAAAGGGTAATATGCTAATTAGACCGGAAGTTTTCCAGACATCCTTCCAGACAAAGCCATGGTGGCAGGGGCCAAGGCAGAGGCAGTTAGGGGCGATCAGGCCAACAGGGTAGCAGTTAGGGGGCGATCAGGCCAGGCGGGGAGCAGTTAGGTGATAATAAGGTTGGCAGGGGAGCAGTTAGGGGGCAATCAGGCCAACAGGGTAGCAGTTAGGGGGCGATCAGGCCAGCAGGCAGAGGCAGTTAGGGGCAACAGGCAGGCAGCAGGCGAGCAGTTAGGAGCCAGCGGTCCTGGATTGTAGGGGGGATGACCAATTGCCGGGGATCAGGCCTAAACCGGCAGTTGGACATCCCCCGAGTGGTCCCAGATTGGAGAGGGTACAGGCCAGGATGAGGGACCCCTGCCACCCGCATGCATGAATTTCATGCACCGAGCCTCTAGTATATATATATATATAAAGAAGGAAGGGGGGAAATTGCATCAAATGCTACTGACAGATTAAATAAGAAAACAGCTAAAAATTGCCACTGGATTTAGCAACATGGAGGTCAGTGGTAACCTTACCAAGGACAGATTAGGTACAGTAGTGAGGACAGAAGACTGATCTGAGTTCAGTGAGTTATACATGTATATTTGCACATCTATTTGAATATACTATCATTTATTTGAAAAGTGGGTGTCACTCATTCTCAACTAATACTTAGTTTGCTTTGTAAAACCCAACTTAAAGCCCCCTCCTTGTTGTCAGAGAGCTTCCAGAACCAGACTGACTGGCAATCCCAAGTTTCCAGACAAGAATCTGGGCCCAGAACAAGATCTGGGAAGTAGCAGCAACAGCAGCAAAAACCTGTTTCCTGTTTCTAAAAGGAGATAAAATCGCACAGGATTTTATGATTATATGAGACTAGAGGCCTGGTGCACAAAATTCATGCACTTGGCGTTGGGGGGCGGGGCGGGGAGGGTCAGCTTGGCTGGGAGCCCTCAGGGGATGTCCAACTGCTCAGAGGCAGGAGAGGCTCCCATCACTGCAGCTGCACTCAACAGCCATGAGCCTGGCTCAGGGCTTCTGGCTGAGCGGCACTCCCCATGTGGGAGTGCACTGACCACCAGGGAGCAGCTCCTGTGTTGAGCATCTGCCCCGTGGTGGTCAGTGCACATCATAGCAACTGGTAGTTCCACTGTTTGGTCAATTTGCATATTAGCCTCTTATTATATAGGATGATGTACATAAGGCAACTCTCAGAGCCACTGGCATGGTCATCTACTCATCTTCCTTCACTTCTCTCATCCCTTCCCTCCTTCCAACCGATTTTACTGACTCATTCAAGCCATGAAATACCTAAATTCCATGGTTAAAATAATGATTTATTTAACTTTATCTTAACAATTGGAATAATTTTATTAGCAGAACATTTAACTATTAAACCAATGAACTATAAAAAATATTTTTAAGCCCTCCAACAAAAAGCCAGTGAGAAAAACAAAAGCCATTTCTGACTTTTTTCCGGCAATGTTTGTTTGCTGCTTCATTTGATCAACTACTAGCCCTCACACAAGCAATTTCATTTCAATAAATATTTCCTGAGTGCCTGCATGCACTCTTCCGGGCATTGGTAATACACCAGTGGACAATAAGAGATCACTAAAAGGAAAAATTTAATTAAGAAAACACTGTGGATTTATTTAAACTAATTGAGATAATATCATTATTCTATTTTAGAACATACCATATGTCAATTTGACAATGGTCAATGCTTACCAGAATAATGTATGAATAAGGTGTTCTCCTTTTGGGATATACTACATAGAAAGAACTTTTGATCACCCATTTCCACATGAATATTATGATTTTGGCAAGGAGTACTTTTATTAAAACACTCTATCCTTTCTTTTCAGATGTATTTCATGCATCCACGTAAGAAAATATCTATTGGATCTGAGAATATAGTACACTTTCACTGCTAACCTTAGAAAATACTACTCTAAATGAAAGGCTGAATTAGGCAGATTCCTATAGCAATGAGCTAAAAATATTGCTGAGCACTAATTCATCTTATGGATCTTTGTCCAAATGTTTTCATCTAAAACAATTTGTTCAGTAAGTTCATTATTTAATCAGCAGACTTATGTTGAAAATTGCTAATCAATTTTCAGCAATGTGGCACTTCCTTAATGTCATAATGGATGTATAATTTAATTCCCAAACTTAAACAACAAATCTGAGTCTCACCACTACCTAAATCTGAGCTAATAAATCCATTCAGACTCTCGCTTCTGAGATACCTCTTATCCATATCATCATCCACAGACTACATTGCCTGTGCCTCTTCTTAAATAGCCCTCATGCCCAACTTTCCTTTATAGTCAACAACTATTTGTTGATCACCTATTATGGACCAGGAGCTGTGATGGATACTGGAAATATGCTAGTGAACAAAATAGACATGTACCCTACTTGTGGAGTTCACCTTTTAACAGGAAAAGTAGGATTTAACAAATATGAAAGAAAAGGGCAGAGTGCAGCAGGGTTAAGGAATATCTCTGAGGAAGTGACACATATCTAAGCTCAGAAGTTTTTGGACATAAGAAAAGTAGCTGAGATTTCTATTCTAATAGATAACCTTGGGAAGGTTCAAATAAGACAAACAAAAATTAGGGCCTTTAATGCTTTATGGCATGGATGAATATAAATTAGGGCCTTTAATGTTTTGTGGTATGAATGAAGGCAAAAAGACTTGTTATAGGCTAGAAGGCTTTTTTGGAAACAAACCACAAAATCCAACTGCAAAAATATTCCAGGTTGACTATATGACTTTAGGAAGAATATTATTAATAGCTAAAGAATTTAAACCTCATTTTCTGTGTGCCATATGTAAATAATGCCTGAGCATCCCAGAATGGTTTCTATAATTAAGTGAATGAAGCATTATTTACCAGAGTCATTTCCAAAGCCAGAGACCTCACTTGGTCCCCCTCCAAACATGCCATCCGCACAAGACAACACAGCACTAAGAAGCAGTGACCTTACCACCAGCACTATCATGCCTGTCATCGCCCACCCCACAGACATAACTAGATGTCTCGAATGATGACACTGCCCCTCTAAGCAACTGAGTTAACCAACATCAATCACTAATTGTGTTAAGAGTCTGAGCTTGCCTTGGGGGAAGGGGAGAAGTTAGGAGGTGCATGGAGAAAAAGAAAAATGCAAACCATTTAGTAGACAGAGAATTGGGTTAAACAATGACATAATAACTATATTCACAGTAATACATACCATTTCCAAAAAAGCAGCTCTGATTAAAAAAATAAGTTACAATAGTCTTTGAAAGACAATACTTTTGCCCAGCCAGCATGGTTCAGTGGTTGAGTGTTGACCTATGAACCAGGAGGTCATGATTCGATTCCCGGTTGCGGGCTTGATCCCCTGCGTGGGGCATGCAGGAGACAGCCGATCAATGATTCTCTTTCATCATTGATGTTTCTATCTCTCCCTCTCTTAAATTAATAAAAAATACATATTTTTTAATTTTTAAAAAGAAAGACAATACCTTTGAGGCATGTCTACAATGCAAAAAGTTAGTATCATGCATTGATATAAAATCAGAAACGAATAATGAATAACATTCTATAGAACAAGAGCAGAGATTATGAGGCAGGCTATAATGTCCCCACATCCAAGTTATAAAAAGCAACTTTAAATCTAGGAAGCACAAGGGAGCACAAGGAAGCCAAAAAGTTTTGAAACTCCAGAAGCAGCCCACTAGGACTCTATCCATAGTGACCGTCTTCTAGAAACCATCACAGTCCTGAGCAGATGAGAGGAGGCGCTAAGGCACACCGCTTTATGAGAACTGAACAATAGTATAAGTGAGAGTAAGCAGACTGGTGGCCAACTCAATATCTTTAATTCCAAGAACTCATCTAAGCATTTTTAAATGCTCTCTTGCTTTTGAAGATGACCACAAAGAGCACTGTGTTTTAAAGTTAATACAGGATCTATCAGATTACATCAGATATAACTCCCCATACTTCACTGCTTCAATGTCTATTTCTCAGATGCGCTGAATAACTTTTTCACCTACCTTGTTCTAGGTTCTTCTTCCTCTACCTTCCCTCTACCACTCCCTGCTCCTGTTTAACATCTAACTGACATTTCATGCCTTGGTGCTTTTATACTTGGAGGGAAAGGAGAAGTGCCATAAATATTTCCAAATAAACATTGTTTCATAGCTTAAGAAAAAAAAAGGGAGGCTTTCAAGCTAAATTTTGCTAATTTTGTTACAGGTGTAACTTTACCTCTCAGCTAGAAGAGTTGGCACTGTTATTTTCACATTTCACAATTCAAAGGAAAATTCTTTGTTTTTGTTTGTTTTGCCCTACTACATCCTCCAAATGCTTCTCTTTGACAGGAAGGGGGAGCAAGTCTTCCTGGTCCTGCAGTTGTGTTTTACAGCTAGCAAAATTACCATGCCATTCAGTATTTAGAATACCATCAAGTGCCACTATTAAGGAGAGGGATCAATGTCAATGTTAGACGTGGGTCTCAAATCTTAATGGAAAAGCAGAGATTTTGATTTGCAACCTTTCAGAGTGGCCTGAAAAGCTGTCACTACATGCCAGCTGCCATTAGTCATGATGTCAAACATATGCTTGCCCTTATTGATGAAAATCTCAAGTTTTTGTGCATAAGAACATGACCTCACACATCCAATTGCACTTCAACCCACTCATTTCTAGGTACCCTCACCCACATATCCACAGGGACTCCCACACATAATTATGCTCCACCCACACACATAATTTATTTTCTTGCCCGTATGGCAATTATATCCTCAACCTAGGCATCTAAATACACCCCCTGCCTCACATCTAATTACAGCCCCCCGCTTATGAATGTAATTACCTCATTCAGCCACCCATCTAATTATGCCCTCCTTGACATGTTTAATTGTACTGCCCACTCAAGGACCTACTTACATTATAGCCAGTGCATCAATTAAGTCCCCAACCCTTTAACAATATTCCTCAGATGCACATCTCTTTGTCTCTGAACCTCACTTTATTATTTCAACTAAGGATTGGCAACTTCCCACAAGAGAATTTCTGGCACCCAGCTAAACAGGCAAAATAATGACAAGATGCAGCTGAATCAAAAGCAGATTTGATCCTTTCCAGTAAATAAGTGAATATGTACTTGCTTTTTTTGGGTCACTGAACTAGCCCCTTGGAAGTCCAAATTAAAATTTCAGCTGTTTTTCTTACTTTATATGTATAAGCATTTTTATGATAAAAATATCCAGTAAGCAATTTACTTAAGAGGCAAATGCTTCTCATTACAAATACTATTGAACTCTTAACAAAATTACCCCAAACTTTGCCTAGGGATATATATTTATAGGTACTAATTATAGAATATTTGCACATCCCTACCATTCAAGAAAATTTGACTGCTTTTCAAATACATGAAAACAAATTTCCCGAACACTGCTACTTAGATTTGCATTCAGCATCCCACTAATAAAATTGAGATTTTGAAAGGATAAGTGCAGCATTAATATACTCTGTACACAGGATGCATCTCTGAAAATTGAATGAAGTGAATATTTATATAATGGGTAGTATTTCCCTATTAACATTTTTTACTCAATCCATTATAAAAATAACAAGCGTTGTAAGGAGTATTGTGACTTTTGCATACATAATCTGTTATTCTGTATATAACCTCTGGAAGCCAAATATAACAACAGTTCATGTGACTATTCAGCAGATTTATTAAACACTAGAGACCTGATGCATGAAATTCATGCAAGGGTAGGCCTCGCAGCCCCAGCTGCCTCGGCTGCGGTGTGCCCCCCACCCACTGGTTGTTCTGGAAGGTCATTCCCCTGCTTCTGGTCTAATTAGCATATAAGCTCTTTATTATATAGGATTGCATAATCCATTCCCAGTTAACTGAAATTTGATACTGATATTGTTTCTGACCTATGAATGCCCAGACAGTAAGGACTATAGTTTAGGCCAGATGTTAACCACATTTTAAGATTCCTCCAAACAGCAGGCTGTTTTTTCATGAAAAGAAAAGGAAGAATATGCACAACATTTCAAAGGTAGCGGCCAGTGATTCTTAGTAGTGGAACAAAAAATGGCCACAGCATCAGCAGGGACTAAGCCTCATGACACTGCTAGACTTTGCATTCTCAACCCCAGAGATGGAAATGCTACTGGGGGATCCTTTCTCTGAAGATACTGTGTGTCTTCCTGTTGATGAACACTAGCCTGGAGCCTGCCTGCCTGGCTGCCTGCATCGAGTCCCAACTTATCTTTCCTCAACGACCACCAGCAACTCATGTAACCTTAGTGCCTTAGCCTTCTCATTTGTACTAATGGCACCCATCTCATACAGTTGTTGTGAGGATTAAATGAGTTCTGTCTGGCACAAGGTAAGTGATCAATAACTGTTATTTTTATTTTTAGTGGACCAATATGTTCTTAGCAACACAGCCCAGAGATCTTGGAGTCATTTTTGCTCATCTCTCAAAATTATCCTAACATCTACCTCTACAGAGGCTCTTCTGTTCTCCTGTGTCTATCCTCAATGAAAATAAAGGTGGGGCAAAAGGAGGTTTACAGTTGTGAGTACATGAAATACATACTTCATTCTTGTATTATTTTCATTAATTATTGTATTATTTTCTATATGAATAACTGTAAACCTACTTTTGCCCCACCTTGTATTTTAAAAAATGGCTTATAACTTAGTTGGCTCCTACTTCTTGCTTATCATCCATCCTTCACTCTCATATACCAGTTATTCTTCTAAAATGTAATGATGATGGTATCACAGATGTTTGCAAATGTCCAAACACATCAAATGAACAGATAAATATGTGCAGTTCTTCATATACCAATTATCCCTCAATAAACCTTTAAATAAACAAAAGCTAGTACAAGTCACTCAACCTATAAAAAAATGTATAAAATGTACCATGTTTGCCCCTTTCCACAGAAAAAAAAATGATTGCAATCTTCATTGAGGCACTCAGGACCCACCAACACTCTAACCTCCCTGCTCATTCTCTTCTCACAACACATCTTCTATGCTCCCACCTAATGTTCCCTCTACACCATTTTATTTATCTGTGTTTCCTCCAACACAATCTGAATTCCTTGTCTCCCTACTTTTGTGGAGGCTGTTATAATGACTCCTACCCTTCTTCCCCTTGCTTTCCCAACTCCAGTGTTTGCCTACCAAATTATTTTTCACCCTTAAGATCTGTAAAGTGTCTGCAAGTACTGTGTTCAGTAAGATCCCCTACCAGTTCTCCATGTCCCCAATAAGGAATGCTCAAAAATGGAAACAGATCAGCGGAACATTAAAATCCATTTACGCTCGATGAGTCATGAGAATCATGTATTAAGCTGTGCACAGTGACTTGTAAGTATAGGTGAAATTCAATCAAATCATTTCCTCGATACTTCAGAGCCTTTCAAACTTATTATCGTTGATGTTATTTTGTTTGTTTGGCAATGGAAGTCCAGATCGTATACAGAAAACCCATTACACAATAAAAATAAGAAAACAGAAGAGAAGATGCTATTTGAGGTAGAAGGTGGGTGCTCCTCCCTGATCTCTTAGTGTCTCCCTCATTTCTGAAAGTGATACTTAGATACCACAAGGAATTTGATGGGGCAGAAAACCACTCATCTAATCAAACTCCTTTTTATTTTTCCCAGAAATGAAGAACTACAAACATCAAGCAGATTTCAGTTAAGAACATTTGACAGGTATTTACTGAGCGACAACCAACCACATACCAGTCACTACATGAGGTGTTGGGGCAAAAACCCTGACCTCCCAGCTTAAGGTTTGTTCCACTAAAATGTAATATGAATTAAGATATATATCTCAGAGGGAAGGCAGGAGTGGGTGGGGAGACATTAACCAAAGAATTTACATGCATATATGCAAACCCATGGACACAGACAATAGTGTGATGAAGGCCTGGGGGTGGGGGTGAGGGGTGGGATTAGGTGCAGGGTAGAGGTGGTCAATGGAGGAGGGGGGAAAAGGGATATCTGTAATACTTTCAACAATAAAGATAAATTTAAATATATATATTGTTTTCAACTATGAACAGTGTGCAATTACTCAGTAATGCAGCATATTGTTAAATTGTTAATCCAATTTAACTGATTAAAAACCTGAACTAATAAAACCAGGGTCAACTGCCTGCTAATTAACTATTAAATTAAAACACAGACACAAAGTGCTGTCTCATACATAACTATTCCATTTTAAAATGAAGAAATTGCCCTAACCAGTTTGGCTCAATGGATAGAGCGTTGGCCTGTGGACTCAAGAGTCCCAGGTTCGATTCCGGTCAAGGGCATGTACCTTGGTTGCGGGCACATCCCCAGTAGGGAGTGTGCAGGAGGCAGCTGATCGATGTTTCTAACTCTCTATCCCTCTCCCTTCCTCTCTGTAAAAAATCAATAAAATATATATTTTAAAATGAAGAAATCAAGCAGAGGATATTCTCTTTGAGAATACTTGGCCCTTGCTGTCTGCCCACCAGCCCTGTCTTCCAGCACTGCCCCCTTAGCCATTTCCCAGGACTCCCCCATACAAGCCTCCAATCAGCTGGATTTTGTAGCCTCTAAATCCCCCACTCACACTTCTACCTATTTTATCCTACCTGCTTGGAGTACCTTCTCCCCTTTTTTCATACTGTGACCCACGTAGATCAAAATCATTCTGAGATGCATATTAAAGATTCATATTCTTGGTCCCATTCAACCCTCTTGAAACAGACTCTCTGGGTAGAGCTCAGGAAGCTAAAGTTCCCCTACACAATTCATGTGCATGGTAAAGTTTGTGACCCACCAGATCCTACCAACTCTTGAATACAACCCAAGGTCCTCCTTTCCCGAGAACTTTCCCCGACCAATCTCATCTTCTGGGATCAGCATCCTCAATCCTGCCATTGCCACACACAAAAAAACCTACAGCTATACTGTCACTCCCTCTAACCAGATACTACAGACACTTAGCATTTGGTTCCATTTGCTAGCTACCATTTTGTGTATGAGCCCATCATCCACAAAGGGAGACTAAGCTGGTCAAGGGTATAAACCATGTCCAATAACTCTTAATGTCCTCAGTTATTATGTACTAGGGCCACAGTAAGTACATATATGTTTTCACTGATAGATTAATTGATTGGTCCAGAAATGCCAGGTATAACAGCAAATAGAGAAATGCTGTAAACGTTTTCAGACCACTAGTATGAAGATTAAGGATACATAACTGAGCTAAAAGAGCCTAGAACACAAGAGTTGCAAAATCAGATACCTACAGAATGCAGGCAGAGAGCATAAGCTAGTAGAAGGAAGACAACAGGGAGTGCTAAGGACTGTGGTTAAGAGAGGACACATGAGCAAACCAAAAAGATCAGGACCTGCTCATACCCTGTTGGTGGGCATGGGATCCAGTGCTGCTAGACATTCTGGTTTTTCTTTCCAAGTGATACTCAAAGCCCAGATTTTTATGTGAAATCTCCTAGTTTTTAATATTGGCAAATATAGTTCAGATGATTTTTTTTAAAACAATAGAAACCAAACAAAATATATCTGAGGGCCAATTTGGGCTTGCTGGTAACCAGTTTGCATTTTTTTATTCCAGAACCCAGGCAGGGCCCTGGCAGACTAATTCAGAGATGAGTGTAAATCTTCAATTATTCAAAAGCATATAGGAAAACTACATGCTTTAGGGAATTTGTAGCCAAAGACTGAGAAAGACCCTCTTCTCCTTGCCAGGCCCAAATTAAATAATAGGTCCTTTCATAAGCTGCTCAAGGGTATAAACCATGTTTGTGAAAAATTCTGTTTGTGAAAAATTCAGGATTCTAAGAGACAAAGGCCAGACCAAGGGGTCATTGAAAAGCATTCCTAATTTCAGTTCAAAATAACATTAATGAATATTCTGATATTACCCACAGTGCTTACTCAGCCCTCTGTGGCTGAGGCCTCTTTCCCTAAACACTTTGTTTTCTCAACAAAATGGGATCACCTTATCCATGACGTTGCAACATGCATGTTTACTGATTAAGATGCACAGACACCTTTAAATCATGTTTTAATACCAGCATACTATTTGATTAAATAGGTGGTTCATTATTTAACCAAATCCTTGCTGTGAATATTTTAAGTGGTTCTCAATTTTTTCACTAGGAGAAAGCACACTGCTATAGACATCTTCGGATTGTGGTAAATCTAGGGGGCAGGAAGGGGAAGAAGGGATCAGCTCACTCTACCTTCTCATTTGGCATGGACAATGCAGGTGGCTTCATTTGATGCAAAGCACTGTGAAAGAGCCTCTTTGCCGGGGTCCAACCCCAGCAGGTCCAGGGGTCCCCAAAGGTGTGGACGGAGTCGGCGAAGAAGGAATGACACGGAGACAGCGTCCAGTTGATCAGCAGCCTTGCCAGGATCTCTAGCCACAATCTCCAGCCAAGTTCTGTGTCCATGTTCTCTTGCTAGGTTCTCCAGCCAGGTTCTGTCCAGGTTCTCCAGCCAGGTTCAGTCACCAGGTTGTCTTGCCATGTTCTATAGTCAGGTTCAGTCCAGGATCTTTTGCCATGTTCTCTCCAGCGAAGTTCTTCTGTCTCCAGGCTCCGTGTAGGTTCTGTCTTCTGAATTCTGTGTTCTAAGTTCTGTGTCTTGCTGTCTTGTTACATCTGTATTTATACCAGCTGATTCAATCCTATCAATCTCTATTACAAAGGTTAGGGCGTTTCTTATCTCCATTCCAGGGAGTAAAGATTATGTAGCTTAAGCATGATTGTTCGTAGTTAAAGTGATTAATTACCCGCCTGGCACTTAGTTGAGGGGTTTTATTCCCTCCCTAACTTCAGGGGAAAATCCCTACCTGGGGAAACAACCTTTCTCAGAGAGGAGACCTTGGTTAAAACACATAGTGCCAAGAAGGTGAGCAAACATTTTAAGAACAGTATGCCATATATGCCAGGTCCTTTGAAACAGCAAGGATGGACCAGCTCCCGGCACCTCTTCAACACTGCCTTTCTTTTTTTGTTTGTTTTTTTGTTGATTTCACCCAAGAATATCTTTCCATTGTTTTTTTTGTTTGTTTGGGTTTTTGGGTTTTTTTATTTGTTTGTTTTGGTTTTTTTTAGAGAGAGTGGAAGAAAGGGGGAGATACAGAGAAAAAGAAACATCGATATAAGAAAAAGACATCGATTGGTTGCTTCCTGCATGTGCCCTGACCAGGACCAGGGATTGAGCCTGCAAACCTAGGTACATGCCCTTCACTGGAATCGAACCTGGGTCCCTTCAGTCCATAGGCCAATGCTCTATCCACTGAGCCAAACCAGCTAGGGCAACACCACCTTTCAACAAGATTGCCATTTCTAACATATTCCACATAGAATTCCTCGCACTGTCACTGGCCTGATACACATAACCTTAAGCATTTGTCCAATTAATTCCTTAAGAAAAAATCCTTAGATGTGGAATTACTGAGACAGACAGATCATAAGCACATATTTAAGGCTTTTGATACACACTGCTATGACTCAACCAGAAAAATTATACCAGGTTTATTGGCACCAGTGTGCCTGAGAGCACACTGACTACCTAGAAACAACCTGGATCATATCAATAAATTTTAGCAGCAGAGGAAATATCCATTCCCATAAGAAAAAAAATACACAATGGGGAGCTCCTTATATACCATGACAGCTATTTCAGATATATGAGAGCAGAGGCTCTACTGTGTTGTAATCACTCAATGGTGTGTTACACAATCTGAGAGGAAAGGCAAGGCAGTTTAAGTGGTTAAATCCATAGTTTGGCTTCAATGGGCCTGTATTCAAACCCTGACTCAGCTTGGAATCCCAGCCTGGAACCAGTGTCTAGCTGGGAGATCTGCACAGGTCATTTAACATCTCTCAGCCTCAGTTTCTACACGTAAAATGGAGAAAATAATACCAGCCTTTATGTTGAATGATCAGGTAATGCATGCAAAACACATTGAGTTCTCGGCAAACTATAGCTCTAGAGTGTTTTCACAAAATCGAATCAAATTTAAAAAACATAATTAAACTGCTCTTCAGTAGATTTTCTCTAATACATTTTATTTCCATTAATATTTCTTAGACATTTTACCTAAAGACTACATTTTTAGAAATTGAATTTATTTACTTAAATAAACTTATCTACTATTTCTAGTTTAAAATAAGAACACTGAATTAGAACAAAAATGTGTTCAATATAATTTTTCTCCTAAATAGAAATATTTCAAATAAGAAACTTTTATAAGAAGTCGTAAGCAGTTTATAGTCATGAATACCGAATCATAATTAGCAACTTGAAACATCTTTGGAACTTCCTTAAAATGTCTTTTTTCCTATTTATTTGCCGTATTCACTTGCATCCGCCTTTCAATGCCACCCCGTCTCTCTTGCAACTGTGGCAGCCTTTCACCTTCCCTGGCTATAGGATAGTTTCATGATGTCTGCCTTTCCCATAGAATACATAGACTTCCTTTTATGCACTTATCAATAGAGTCTCAACTAAATGCAGCCTTCATTGTTTTGTCAGCAGTGGCTTTGATGGACCACTTAGCTGGCTCACCCACTCCTTGACTAACACAGTGAGAGAGAGAAATGTGCATTGACAGGGTGATTTTCGAGGTTAGAATGATTTCCTTTCAATTATACTAAACATAATACAACTGTTACGAAAGAAATAACAGGCCCAAATGGAGTGATTTGCTCCATGATAGCAAACCAAGACTTACAAGTTAGGAAGTTTCAAACTATCCCAGGCATGTGAGGTGTGGCAATCTGAAATTTCCTGATGAGCACTAGGAAGGTCGTCTGCATGATGAAACCTCTGCTGTTTCCTCCCCCTCCCTGCTCCTCCCCCAAGAAAAAAAAGATGCCCTGGTCTAAAATAATCTTGTCTTTTCTTTTGCTAGTAACTCCTCTGCCACACCTTATGTTATTGATTTTTTACAGATAGGAAGGGAGAGGGATAGAGAGTTAGAAATATCAATTAGAGAGAAGCATCCATCAACTGCCTCTTGCACATCCCCTACTGGGGATGTGCCTGCAACCAAGGTACATGCCCTTGACCGGAATCAAACCTGGGACCCTTGAGTCCGCAGGCCGACGCACTATCCACTGAGCCAAACAATTCACAGCACTCAGCTGAATTTTTGTTGTTGTTAATCCCCATCTGAGAATATTTTTCCATTGATTCATTTTTTTTTTTAGAGAGTGGAAGGGAGACGGAGAGACAAAGAGAACCATCGACGTGAGAGAGACTGCAACCGAGGTGTGTACCCTTGATCAGAATTGAACCCGGGACCCTTCAGTCAGCAGGCCGAGGCTCTATTCACTGAGCCAAACCAGCCAGGGCTGAATTTTGTTTTTTAACAGAACCTAAAACACAGTTTGTATTTCCCTCAGGCACTCGCTTTTTAAAGACACCACATTATCTATGGCATTTTATTGCCACTATTTTTATTAAGATGATAATAGTTTGCCTTTCTCCCTAAGGTTTCCTAGCCCTCATTTCATCCGCCTCACATCCTATAAATCCTCCCTGCTAACTAGTCATTTCCCTAAACCCAAATCATCTAAATCCTCCCATGCCAATAGGCGTTCATAACGCAAAAGGTCAACAATGAAATTACAACATGCTTTAAGAATGTGATGACTGTTATTTACTTTTACTTTTTGACTTGTTATATTCTTCCTTCTGGATTTTGCAGAGCATTCTGTTACTTCTGTTTCCAGGCCATTTCCACGGAATGTGATTACAGTATGAAAAAGAAGTCTTAGAGGATTACTTGATTCATGTCCTTTACTAAAGTTCCAGAAAAGTCATAGAGTTAAAGGATGATTGTTCAAGTTAAAGTATGATTGTTCTAACTCCCCACACTACACACAAATCTAGTGTCATTCTGGCTAAAATCTTTTTCCTGGTAAGAGTTCCAAAGGGTTAAAAAATTATTACTGGCCCTAACCGGTTTGGCTCAGTGGATAGAGCGTCAGCTTGCGGACTGAAGGGTCCCAGGTTCGATTCCGGTCAAGGGCATGTACCTTGGTTGTGGGCACATCCCCAGTAGAGGGCATGCAGGAGGCAGCTGATCGATATTGCTCTCTCATTGATGTTTCTAACTCTCTATCCCTCTCCCTTCCTCTCTCTAAAAATTCAATAAAATATATTTTTAAAAAAATTATTACTGTCTCTGGCAAGAGGTTATTCGGGAGGTAAACTGGTTGGCTTGTTTACTAAATATCCTGGCTCCAAAGTGCTACAAACTTGAGAAGATCTTTTCCTCCAGCAGCTGAGCCAGGATGACTTGAAAACAAGCGAGGAAGCAGTATGTTCACTTGAAAGACTGTGATTTATAATGGTTGTGACTTCAAAATGCAAATTCAGGGAAAAATTGGTGCAGGAATATCTCATAATTAGGAGACTGAAGAAAAGAATGCATCCAGGCCTCGACCCGGGGTGTGGGGGGGGGGGGGAATGCCACCTCGTGACAGGGAGGAGACTCGAGAGTTGCCCCTCTTTGATTCTATCACTGTTTCTGCCGTTAAGTTCTGGTTGGACAGAGGGCAGAGACCGGCCAAGCTGACATCTCTGACAGTGATTTTATCTTCAGAAAGGGCAGCAATTTCTCCATCGTGGTGTCTTGTGAGGTTGATTTCATTGCAACACCTGAAACCCTGTATAGATAAATAACCGCACTAGGGCAAAACACAGATGTGGTGACAAAAGGAGCTCATTGTAAGCCCACTTGACCAAGTGGGCTGCTTCCAATGTAGAGATTTTCCCCTCCACTCTCTGACAATGAGCTCCAAGTCTTTTTATATATTTATTTTTTTAAATATATTTTTATTGATTTCAGAGAGGAAGGCAGAGGGAAAGAGAGATAGAAACATCAATGATGAGAGAGAATCATTGATTGGCTACCTTCTGCACGTTCCCACTGGGGATCAAGCCTGCAATCCAGGCATGTGCCCTGACCGGGAATCGAACCGTGACCTCCTAGTTCATAGGTTGACGCTCAACCACTGAGCCATGCCAGTCAGGATCTAAGTCTCTTTATAACAGTATTTATACCAAAACATAGGCTGGGGGCAGGGGCTGTTCTACCAGGATTACAACTGGTGATTTTATATAGCAAAACCAAGCAATTCCATTCATTCATTCAGTCAGTCAGTGAGTCAGTCATTCCACTAAAATGTACTGAATAACAACTGAGATACTATAGCTCCCAATTCACCCAAAATTAAACACTTTCCCAGCTAGGGAGAGAGAACTCAGAATTAAGTACTTAAACAACTGAGTACAAATTTGCAAATGGGAAGTACAGTGCTGTGAGGAAAGCCCATCTGAGGAAATGAAACTTCAAACAGGACCTGAAGGATTAACATAAGTGAAGCAGAAGGAGACAAGTCTTTCAGGATAAGGAACAGTATACTGATTAGTCCCATAGAAACAGAGAGCAGTGTTTTTCGGCAGCTGAAAGAAAACCAGCAAGGGAAAGTGAAGAGGGTGAGAGGGAACACTATGGAAGTTAATGGTAGAGCCACAATCAGGGACCAGACCAAGCAGAGCCTTATGGGCCCTAGGAAGTGAATCAAGAGTTTCAAGCCTCAGAAAACTACAGGACGTTGAAAAAAGACATAGAGGAAGACATAAACAGATGGAAGAACATACCGTGTTCATGGATTGGTAGAATCAACATCATCAAAATGTCCATACTACCCAAAGCAATCTATAAATTCAACGCACTTCCCATTAAAGTACCAACAGCATACTTCAGAGATCTAGAACGAACTTTCCAAAAATTCACCTGGAATAAAAAAAGACCCCGAATAGCTGCAGCAATCCTGAAAAAGAACAAAGTAGGTGGGATCTCAATACCAGATATCAAGTTGTATTACAAAGCCACTGTTCTCAAAACTGCCTGGTACTGGCACAAGAATAGGCATATAGATCAATGGAATAGAATAGAGAGCCCAGAAATCGGCCCGAACCAATATGCTCAATTAATATTTGACAAAGGAGGCAAGAACATACAATGGAGCCAAGATAGTCTCTTCAATAAATGGTGTTGGGAAAATTGGACAGATATATGCAAGAAAATGAAACTAGACCACCAACTTACACCATACACAAAAATAAACTCAAAATGGATAAAGGACTTAAATGTACGACAGGATACCATAAAAATTCTAGAAGAATCCAAAGGCAAGAAAATCTCAGACATATGCCGAAGCAATTTCTTCACTGATACAGCTCCTAGGGCACTTGAAACTAAAGAAAAAATGAACAAATAGGACTACATCAAAATAAAAAGCTTCTGCACAGCAAAAGAAACCATCAACAAAACAACGAGAAAACCCACTGTGTGGGAAAACATATTTGCCAATGACATATCTGATAAGGGCCTAATCTCCAAAATTTATAGGGAACTCATACAACTTAACAAAAGGAAGATAAACAATCCAATCAAAAAATGGGAAAAGGACCTAAATAGACACCTTTCAAAAGAGGACATTCAGAAAGCCAAGAGACATATGAAAACATGCTCAAAGTCACTAATCATCCGAGAGATGCAAATCAAAACAGCAATGAGGTACCATCTCACACCTGTCAGACTGGCTATCATCAACAAATCAACAAACGACAAGTGCTGGAGAGGATGTGGAGAAAAAGGAACACTTGTGCACTGCTGGTGGGAATGCAGACTCGTGCAGCCACTATGGAAGACAGTATGGAGTTTCCTTAAAAAACTGAAAATGGAACTCCCATTTGACCCTGTGATCCCACTTCTAGGAATATATCCCAAGAAACCAGAAACACCAATCAGAAAGGATATATGCACCCCTATGTTCATAGCAGCACAATTCACCATAGCTAAGATCTGGAAACAGCCTAAGTGCCCATCAGTAGATGAATGGATTAGAAAACTGTGGCACATCTACACGATGGAATACTATGCTGCTGTAAAAAGGAAGGAACTCTTACCATTTGCAACGTCATGGATGGAACTGGAGAGCATTATGCTAAGTGAAATAAGCCAGTCAATAAAGGAAAAGTACCACATGATCTCACTCATTCGTGGACAATAGAGACCATTATAAACTTTTGAACAATAATAGATACAGAGGCAGAGCTGCCTCAAACAGATTGTCGAGCTGCAGCGGGAAGGCCGGGGAGGGTTGGGGGGCAGGAGGTAGGGGGGTAAGAGATCAACGAAAGGACTTGTATGCATGCATATAAGCATAACCAATGGACATAAGACACTGGGGGATAGGGGAGGCTAGGGGACTGTCTAGGGCGGGGGGATAAAATGGATACATATGTAATACCCTTTGTAATACTTTAAGCAATAAAAAAAAAAAATTAAAAAAAAAGAGTTTCAAGCAAAGTGATGGCATAATCTCATTTGCATTTTTAAATATATTTTTATTGATTTCAGAGAGGAAGGAAGAGAGAGACAGAAACCTCAATGATTGATCAGCTGCCTCCTGCAGTCCCCCCACTGAGGATTGAGCCTGCAACCCAGGCATGTGCCCTTGACCAAAATCGAAACTGGGACTCTTCAGTCTGAAGGCCAACTCTCTATCCACTGAGCCAGACCAGCTAGGGATTTCATTTGCATTTCAAAACAATAACTCGGGCTGCAATGTGGACACAAGATTAGACACACGAAGGCCAATAAGAGATTATTATAGATTTCTAAGTAAGAGGTCACTGTAGTTTGAAATAAGATGGCAAAGGCAATGGTAAAGAAACGCTAATAAGCCAGGCTGAAGCCATGGCTTGCCATATTTTAGTGCTATAAAATCACAGCCTTTTAATTATATCAGGGGAGGACTTGGTGTATACTTCATTGGATAACAAGAAACCCCAACGCAATTTCAGGATCCCTCTCCTGGAGTCTAGATCTAGAATTATCATTTCTAATCATGAAAAAGCTTCAGAGTATCTGTTGCTTGTTACTCATCCTTTTCCATGAGTTTTCTCCAGTGAACAACGCTCCAGCAGGCGTGGTGAGTATGCTGTTTGGTCACTGAGTGTCTTGTTTGCATAAGGAATAGTGAGAAGTGACTTACCAGAATTTAAATAAACAGATTTTTATAACGACAACATTGGCAGCGGGCGACACTGAAGACAGTACCCAATGGGAAAAATGGAAGAAGGGGCTGGGTCTGTTTTCACTCACCACTATTCCCCCAGAAATCAGCACAGCTCCTAGCACACAATAGTAGTTGCTCAATAAATACTTGATGAATGAATGGTTGAACACTTGTTTTATATAGACTCAACAGGATTTTAGGAAAGCATAGTTTTGCTGGCAGCATAACATATTCATTTGGTCAACAACTCTAACAAATAAGAAAGGAAATTTCTGATGTATAAATCCTTATTTTAATTTTAATTTCAACTGATTTTATTTTGTAGATTTTCTATTTGACTAAGTTTTATGGTTCATGTACATGTACTATATTTTATCTGTAATACTTTCAACAGTAAAGAAAAATTTTTAAAAAACAAAAAAATGCCTATATTTTCTCCTGAGTTTATAAATATCACTGGCCTTTGAGTTTAAATAAACCCTCCAACAATGCCCTCTCAGGCATCTGGAAGCACCTGCAAAACCAGTTACTTCAGTTCTTATTGACTTGGCATATTACAAAGTCTGTGTCAGGCTATAACAAAATAAAACAAAACAAAAAATTCAGAAGTTACGGGTCTGGAATTGACAATACTTTGTGAATATACTATCATCGAATAAATTAGACCCCAAATGTATATAAACTCAGAAAAGACTGAAAGAAAAATTCAAGCAAAATAATCAGA
Organism: Myotis daubentonii; assembly: GCF_963259705.1. NCBI lineage: Eukaryota > Metazoa > Chordata > Mammalia > Chiroptera > Vespertilionidae > Myotis > Myotis daubentonii. The sequence goes on from NC_081841.1 coordinate 32,601,826, forward strand.
TGATGTATATTTTATATTTATAAGGAGCTGTTAGCCAGTGTTTTAGTAATAGCAGACCACCTAGGTTAAAAAAAAATTGATTTAATTTGCAACTGCCTTTTTCTCAGCCCTTTTTTCTTAGCAAAAAGTTAAAACTCTGAGTCTAGCCCTAACCAGTTTGGCTCAGTGGATAGAGCGTCAGCCTGTGGACTGAAGGGTCCCAGGTTCAATTCCAGTCAAGGGCATGTGCCTTGGTTGCAGGCACATCCCCAGTAGGGAGTGTGCAGGAGGCAGCTGATCGATGTTTCTCTCTCATCGATGTTTCTAATTCTCTATCCCTCTCCCTTCCTCTCTGTAAAAAATCAATAAAATATATTTTTTAAAAAAAACTCTGAGTCTAGACAGGAAAAATAAAATTTAGCAAGAGAAATCCTATGCATTTTAGTTTTCAGAGTACAAAAAGCTGGTTATCCTCTAAAAGCAATTGTTTCCATTATGGTCAGCAGATCTTGACCCACACCCCATCTATCCTAAATTTCTCCACCACACTTATCCTATTTTACTGACAAAGCTGCTAATATATTGTGTCACTTAACTTTGCCCAGATTCTTTCCTTCATTAGCTTCTGCTTCCTCCATACTGTCAGTCTCTACCGAGCTAGTCACAGGAGAGGGTAAGAACCTACTGCTTTTGTCTAAAGACACTCCACTTCATCAGGCCTAATTCTCAACCTCTACATCAGCAGTTCTCAACCTGTGGGTCGAGACCCCTTTGGGGGTTGAATGACCCTTTCACAGGGGTCACCTAAGATCATCGGAAAACACATATATAATTACATATTGTTTTTGTGATTAATCACTATGCTTTAATTATGTTCAATTTGTAACAATGAAATTGGGGGTCACCACAACATGAGGAACTGTATTAAAGGGTCGCCGCATAAGGAAGGTTGAGAACCACTGCTCTATATACATCCTGAGCCCAAATCTGGAGCAAACTTGGGTCCAGCTCAAGCCCTGGGAAGTGTGGGTCAACCCTGGCTTCAGGGGAATGATTTGGGAAGTGGTCACCTGAAGCTGTGGGAATCACCACCAAATGACACCTGCTTTCTTTTAGCCCTGGGTTTGAGGAGAGGCTCTGATAATTTGGCTTCTGTCTTATTTTCCAAACAGCCCCAGGGTGCCCTTCCAGATTCCTGGTGCTCAGCTCATACCCAGTTCCAGAACTGGGCTTCAGCCTTGTTCTCAAAAACAGTCCTTAATTTTAACCCCAATGCTGGGGACCTCCACTTTGTTCCCTGGAAGCTCTGACTTGATCAGTTCCCAAGCCTCTAGAAGGGTGGGCCCTGCCTTCTTCTGACCAGTCACTCCTGGAAGCTGTCACCTGTTAAAACGTCAGGCTAGTGGGTAGGAATTTGAAGTGAATTGCTATTTAAATTAGATCTCTGGGTATAGCTCCATCCTCCCCCATGCCTCATCTCCGAGTTGTGCACACTATTGGCACATCCTGTTAGTCCTTATTATCTTCTGGTTACTGCCAATAGTGGCCTGTGGTGAGAACATACATACCCCTTCTGGCGACTGGCTGGACTTCCTCTAAGCCTCTACAGCTAAGTTTACTCCTCTGTCTCATTCCCATCCCACCCCTCCTCCATCTGTTGGGCAAGTCTACACAGAATTTCTCAACGCTGCAGGTAACAGGGTATGACTAGTCAGGCCACAAGGGATGTCAAGAATATCGTGCTATCTGTCTTGTGATCAAAAGATTAGAAGTCAATGGGGAGAAGAAAAAAAAAAGTGAATTGATTCGAATAGATGCAAATATTAAGAAAATGTTCTCTATACTCATTTGTATCGTTGTATTCCCTGATCAAATTAAGCCACAGAAAATTTCAGTGTTAATATATCTCTCTATAAATTAATCAGCTGGATCATTATGTATTTCAGAGATTCTCTTATAAGGTTAAGAAGTACAAATGAGCATATCAACAGTGTAAATGAAACAGGCCTCTAGTATACAAACAAATGCTGAAAACTATATCAAAATAGAATGGAAAATTTTTTCTACACCTGGACCTTTGCCAGTAAGAATGACCAAGATGAAAAAACCAATTGAAAGGGAAAAATAAAGATATACCAACTTTTTCTGTAGGAACGCACCCTGTTATGTCACCAAACCTAAGAAGTAAATGTTATTTGTTTATTTTTTTTTAGAAGTAAATGTTATATGGAACATTAACACCTCCTGAAAAAAGCTATCACTCCATCAGACCTACAGGATGAGAGCTGACCCAGGGGTAATTGGTGTCATGCAACTTTTTCCATTGTTCTGCAGAAGCCACACACCTGAACCATAATCAGTCTTTGTACTAAATTTTATACACTGTCAAATATTTTAGAAAGGTCTACACCATGGCAAGATAAGCCACTCATTACATTTAATTTTTATTTTGTGGGTAACCTGTGAATTTTCATTAGAGAGGGGTCTTGATTTGTAATTATTTTCTAAGTTTGAAAGACAAGGTATCCTTCAGCTCCTCTGCAGGGCAACTCCATTGTACCACCTCACTTCTAATCGTTTGCTTTCCTTTCTTGCGAAGATAACAGATATTTGGAAATCTTATGATGATCCACTCTCCTCATCTCAGTTACTTACAGAGCAATTTGAAGAATAGTGTATATTAATCCATTGTTCACATATACAATCTTAATTTACTGGAAATTAATAATTTACCTCACATTGCACTTTGAGTTGATCATAATAATTTTCCATCTGTAATGATACAAATGTATATTTGGCAGAGTCCTTAGCATTACTTTATGTACTACTTTATATTTCCTAAATCCCAGACTCAAGAGACTTATCTCTTCTCACCATTAAAGGGCCTGGAAATACTTATTTCACCCCTTTTCTGGTGGTATTTTTCTTTTTTCCGTTGGTTCCTGGCATTACCAAAATGCCAAGGAAATATGTATGTGCCACAAATGCTTAAACAGGTAATAGTGGTAACATCTAATCTAATAAAAGACAAACATGCAAATTGATGGTACCTTTGCCATGCCTTAAGCCATGCCCACCAACCAATCAGAGCACCTATATGCAAATTAACCCAACCAAGATGGCGGCGGGCAGCCACGGAGCTGAAGCGAGCAGGAGGCTTGGTTTCTCCAGTGATGGAGGAAGCCAAGCTTCCCGGCTGGCTCTGAGCTCCACTCAAAGCAACAAAGTTTCAATAATAGAAGCTAAATAAACCCCAGATACCTGCTTTCAGCAGGCCGTGGCCACGGAGCTGGAGCAACCAGGAGCCAGCTCTGAGCTCCACAAAGTTTTAATTATAGAAGGTAAATAAATCCCAGAATTTAAAGAAAAAAAGGAGAGGCTGGGAGCTTCCATCGCCGACAGGCTTGGCCAGCCTGAAAACGACCCTCAGCCCCTCACCCAGACTGGCCAGGCACCCCAGTGGGGAACCCCCACCCTAAATGGGGTGTGGCCAGCCTGAAAACAGCCACTAGACCCTCACCCAGGCTGGCCAAACCTCCATGGGGTGAGGGTCCCCATTGGGGAGGGCTTGACCAGCCTGCAAACAGCCATCAGCCCCTCACCCAGGCTAGCCAGGCACCCCAGTGGGGACCACCACCCTGAAGGGGGTGTGATCAGCCTGCAAACAGCCATCAGTCCCTTACCCAGGCTGGCCAGGCACCCCAGCGGGCACCCCCACCCTGATCTGGGACACCCTTCAGGGCAAACCAGCCGGACCCCACCCATGCACCAGGCCTCTATCCTATATAATAAAAGGGTAATATGCAAACTGACCCTAACAGCAGAAAGACTGGGAATGACTGGTCACTGTGACACACACTGACCACCAGGGGACAGACGCTCAATGCAGGAGCTGCCCCCTGGTGGTCAGTGCGCTCCCACAGGGGGAGCTCTGCTCAGCCACAAGCCAGGCTGATGGCTGCCAGTACAGCGGTGGTGGCGGGAGCCTCTCCCGCCTCCTTAGCAGCGCTAAGGATGTCCGACTGCAGCTTAGGCCTGCTCCCCACTGGCAAGTGGACATCCCTGAGGGCTCCCGGGCTGCCAGAGTGATGTCTGATTGCCAGCTTAGGCCCAATTCCCCAGGGAGCAGGCCTAAACCAGCAGGTGGTCATCCTTCGAGGGGTCCCGGACTGCGAGAAGGCACAGGCCAGGCAGAGAGACCCCCCGAGTGCACAACTTTTTGTGCACCGGGCCTCTAGTTATTATATGTTTTACAGTGCATTAATTACAAAGTACTTTCACATCCATAATCTCATTTTAACTTTGTTTCTCATAATAACACTGAAATCTGAAGACCAGGCGTTAATGGTCTTGAGTTGAAAAACTATAAACTTCAGGCTTGTTATATGGCTTGTCTGGGATCCTACATGTCATCATCAAAGTCCATAGGGTAGACCCATAAAGCCCTGATTTTTTTACTCCATTCCCTACATTTTTCTCTAATGTTCGCATCTGGCCAAAAATGATAAGAGTAAATGACTGAATTATGTAATGGTAGTGAAACCTGTTCTGGACTCTTATAATACAGAAACACTGAGCAAAGGATAATTTGCTTTCCTTTGAAAACCTAGAAGTCTCTATTATAGAAATCAAAATGTAACTGGTCTTATTTGTCCTTTTAATGTGGACCACTAGGGAAGTCAAGGGAAACTATAATGCTATATAGGACCCTCTAACCTGCATATCTACACTCTTTTTTCCTCTCAAATATCTACAAAAGAAATGTCTCCATTTCTTCTGAGAGTATTCATATAAGAAAGGTAAAAAAGCCTAAAATGGTTTCAAGATGACTGATTGATAAAAATAAACAATGGATCTACTAAAACCCATGTCTTCCTAAAAAAAAAAAAAAAAGTAGTAACAATAAATGTTTGAAATCAGACAGTCCACGTTTCATATCCTAGCCCTTCTACTTTCCTGCCCTAAAATCTCCAATAAGTTACTGAACCCATTTCAGTCTCAGTTTCATCCATGGAATGAAGACAATAATGATAACCATACAGAGTTGTTGTACAGATAGAGTAAGATGTGAAGAAACTGAGGCAAATAGTACATGTCAACACACATAGTGCATTTGCCTAGAGCTGAAATATCGGAAGTCCCAGCGTCTCTTGCAGCTTGACATGCCCATGTGATTCAGTCCTGACCAATGACACCTCACCAGGAGTCCATCATATTTCCTCTTCTGTGTCCTCCCTCTTCCTACTGGATTCCTCACCTAAAACGGAGGTTCGTTGGCCTGAATCAGCTAAGGATGTTCGAGCAGCAAAACAGGATCCTGGGAGCTTGATGGCACTGTGGAGCTATCATCCAGCCCTGAACTTCTCACCTCCTGCTTCATTATTGTTTGAGATAAATAAGCACCTATTTGGTCAAGCCCCTGTGACAGGCGCCTGTTATAAAGCAACTAAACATTAACCTGACAGTGTAAGCCTAACACACAGTTAACAAAGATTATTCATTAATAATCTTTAACAAATCTTAGTCCCCTTAGTTTCCTTCCAATCAAAAAATATATTTGTTTGGGAAGATGATTACAATAATATCAATAAGTTAAAATGCAAGCTACCAAATGCTGTAGATTATATAGTATGATCCAAATTTCCTTAGGAAAAAAAAAATTGCTGTGTGCTTCAGGCATACTCAGGAGGTGAAAGGATTCTAGAAAGCACATTACTGTGAAGGGGAGAAAATGTGTATTTTCATTATAACAAAGTCACTTTGATAAAAACCACTTTGAAACATTCCTGCTTGGTTTTTTAAGGTTCAAGAGCACTGTGGGTCCAGGCTGAGTGGAATATGTCGGGGAGCTATGGCGACCAGAAGAGCTGGAAGAAATGAGTGTCCATTTGGGATGCATTAATGATGTTTTGTGATTCTTTATATATGGCCTTGGGTGGCTATTCGGAGGAAAAATTACTAGTTTGTGATTTATATCACATGATTATTCAGCAAAATGTAAGAGAATGATGAGCCAACCATGTTTTTATTACACCAAAAGGAAATATTTTTCAAATTATATCAGCACCCTTGTGGTTTCTAACATTCCTGCTCCTCCCTCACTCATTTCTAAGGAAATATATGCTCTTTTTTAGTATAAATGTTTTAGGCCAAAATACTATTTATTGAGTAATATCTACAAACATGAGACCATGCAGGCTTACAGGGACTATTCTTGGCAAAATAAAGGAGCTGACCCCAACCCAGGGGATGAGGAGAGCCTCAAAGTAGAAAGGCCATCACATTGTCCTCTCTAAACACACACAGAATATTCTAGAAAACCTATGTGAAGTTAAAATTCTACCCTTCATGCCTAATAATATTCGACAAATATTTTATCAAAATATAGACCCTCTTGGAAACAGCTGCATCCGTATGTCCTGCTTGGCCTCCTGCAGTTCAGGCAAGGGCACTGCAGGTGGCCAGCCCAGGTGGGACATGAAAGGGAGCCCTTGGCAAACATGAGCCGCTGAAAATGAACATGTTTCAGTGGGAAGCACTGCACTAGGCACAGAAGTGAAAAATTGTTCTTGTTCCTCAAAAGCTCACAAGAGGTATGGAGATCAGCAGAGAAGGACTTTAAGAAAACCGTAATATAACAAAAAAAGAAAAAGAGAGAGAAAGAAAACCGTAATATGTTGTTAACATAGATAAATTCGTATGAGGCAGAATTGAATAAGTTTAATAACAAAGTTATGGGAAGTCATGAGAGACCCAAATAAGAGCTACTAATTGCAATTCCAGAGATTTGGTGTAGCATCTCCAAGTGCACATCATCTCTGTAGGACCCTCCTAGACTCTCCAGCGCTGATTCAGCACCTGCTAACTTTCCACAGCACACAGAGCATCTTGTACTGCATGTTGGCAACAATAATAACAACAGTGGATAAAGGTAGACAAAGGAATAAAAACAATAATGATGATGGCTAATATATACTGAGCATTTAGGGAGAAAGTGTAACATATAATTAAAATAAATATATTAAAATATATAATTAAAGGTATAATATAAAATTATACATCTGAGTTAGAGAATGAGTGATATGACACGATTTTGCTGAAACTCACAGAAAGAAGGGACACTTAGTTCAACTGACAACACTGAGCCTAGCCCATTCACCTGCCTTTCTGCCTAATTGGCCAACACACAACTTCCTTCCCATGGGGAATATGAAGAAAGCACATCAATGAACTGGCTACTTAGCTTCCTGATAACAAACTAGAAATATTTCACTAAGAAATAATAATGGGGTGAGAGGATATGCCATTTTTTCTGTCGATGCAAAGTGATTTTCCAGGATTTCTATAAATTAGTCTTCTCAGAATCTCAGCGGAAAAATACACATGACTATTTTTAAAATCTATTCATTGAACTGGCTCACTGTTTGTGTTGACCATGAGCACACACAGTGATGTCATAACTTCTGCTTCATAAGAAAAAAGCATTTTTTCTTTATCATTAAGAAACGGTGATGGAAAATAAAATTCAATTAAATAAAAAAAGATATGGTTCTACTGGCAAAAAGAGGCACAGGATTCTGTGCATGTCCTTTAAAAAGGAAATGTTTCCTATTATCCTACGGCTGCAACTGACAGATAAGATGGGAGCTAGTTTTTATTTCTTTAACCGTCTTTTCTTCAAATCTGTTTTCCAGCATAGAGTTAAAAGTCAGTTCATAAGCCTTCATGTACACAAAGCCTATTTGGGGCTTCTTTAATTTTTTTCCTATTTGATGAGCTGTTAAAGTGATTGCTAACTTATCTCTCTTCATTTCATAGTGAGTTGATATGGGGTTATGAACAGAGGATACTGTGGATTGGCCTGTTCGTCCTCTATTCCACCCCTTTCCTAGCTCCCGGCTGAGGCTTCATTTAAAACTGCCTCTCCTGGACTGCTAAGCAACTACTATTCCAGATGCAAATTAATCTTACCTATTAGATGCACTTGCGGGAGATCTGAAAGGAGGGAGGGAGTTGGAACCCATCTATCTGGCCCCATTTCTGCTGGAGGCAGTTTGGGCCACAGGAATGGCAACAGAAGCTGGGGCTTCTATTTCCTAAACCACAGTGAGGGCAGCAGGTTCTTAAACTAAGCAATTTCAGGAGCCACCTCTTGATTCTTGACTCCCACATATTTATTCTTCTAATGATTTTTAAGTGCCCAATTCTCCATATGAAATAACTTTCTGTGAAAATGCCTAGGAAGATTTCTGTTCCTTGCCTAAACCTTGACTAATATATAGTCTCCATTCCCTCATCTGATGACGCAATATATGAACCAGAACAGCACTAACACCTAGCAATCCTATATAATAAAGAGATAATATATATGCAAATTAACTCTCACGCCCTCACAAGATGGCTGTCTGCGACCAGGCCAGCATGGGGGTAGTGAGGGACGACCAAACAACTGAACAAGCAGGCTGCGTGGGGCGACCAGGCCGGCAGAGAAGTTAGTGAGGGATGACCAAACGACTGAGTAGCAGGCTGCGTGGGGTGACCAGGCTGTCAGGGGGGCCGTGAGGGGCAACCAGGCCAGCAGGGGGGGGAAGTTGGGGGTGATTAGGCTGGCAGGGGGGGCAGTTAGGGATGATCAAGTAGACACGCAGAGGCAGTGAGGGGCTATAAGGCTGGCAGGGGAGGGCAGTTAGGGGCGACCACACCGGCAGGCAGGTGAGCGATTAGGAGCCAGTGGTCCAGGATTGTGAGAGGGATGTCCTGGATTGGAGAGGGTGCAGGGTGGGCTGAGGGGACCACACCCCCATCCCCCATGCATGAATTTGGTGCACCGGGTCTCTAGTATTTACATAATGCTTTGCAGTTTACAAAGTACATGCACATAAATTATCTACATTAATCCTGACCACAAGACTGAGAGGTGGTGGGACAGGGGCTGCTCTCCCCATTGTACAGATGAGAAAGCTGAGTCTCGGAAGAGTTAGGTGACTTAGCAAGACATTTACTTAGTAAGAGATGGAGACAAAACTCAACCCCACATTTTATAACTCTTTTCTTTTCTTTTTAAATTACATTTGACATACAATATTCTATTAGTTTCAGGTGTACAACCTGTGATTATGACTCTCAGTCCTTTCCTTTGATACTAGAAAGCCTCCCAAGGGCAAATGAAGAGGGGGAGAGAGCACATAGATGCTAGCAATGATTAAACCTTCTATTTCTTACTGAAAAATAAAACATCATTACACCCTAAAATCATTAAATTAAACTGAAACACCTAAGGACGAAATAGCAAATATGGGCTATTTCACAGAGAGTGGCTTTGGATCCAGCAGAGCCTGTGCCTCAAGTTCACAGGATCCTCCCTTTGAAGACACTTTGCTGTTAATTCAGATACATGAGAGGTTCAGCCCCATTTTCCAACTCTGACCATGACTTCTCCTTCTGCATAATTATCTTGGCTAAACCAAGAGTGGCTAGAAGACTTGGGGAGGCCAAGATTCATTTCTCCATTTCTCCCTGATGGCAATTTCACCTAAGATCCACTCCCTCTCCAACAAGGGCTCCCCAAAATGATTTCCTTTCCCCCACTTGTTACATAGATATAATTTAGTAAAACACTTTATTTCAATGCTCAAGAAACCAAGAAGAAAAACATTAAGTAGGCAGAGCTTGTTTTAGACCACTTCGAAAGTGGTCAGATTCTCTCTCTCCATTATCCACCATTCCTCCACTTCACAGCCATAAGTCTAACAACAGGGTGAAGGTTCAAGAGCTCTAAGAAGCAAACTTCTGACCCTATGGTCCCTACTCCCTGAGAGCAACATCAACCCGAAACCAGCATGCCAGTGCTTTGAGATCAAATCACAGCCAACCTCACAACTCTGGAATTCCACAATTCCCTGCCCTTACTTTCATTCTCAGTTTGCTTCCTTCAGTCTCATATGACTCAAATCAGAAGGGAAACTGTTACTCCATAGCAGCGGTTCTCAACCTGTGGGTTGCGACCCCTTTGGGGTCGAACGACCCTTTCACAGGGCTCGCCTAAGACCATCGGAAAACACATATATAATTACATATTGTTTTGTGATTAATCACCATGCTTTAATGATGTTCAATTTGTAACAATGAAAATACATCCTGCATATCAGATATTTACATTACGATTCATAACAGTAGCAAATTACAGTTATGAAGTAGCAACGAAAATAATTTTATGGTTGGGGGTCACCACAACATGAGGAACTGTATTAAAGGGTCACGGCATTAGGAAGGTCGAGAACCACTGCTCTATAGCATCCTACTTCTGCTCTTGCATCAAAATACCGTGTGATTCCTTCCCACACACAAAAATAATAACTACAAAAATTAAAATTATGAAAAGTATACCTGATTCATTAGGAAATTCAATTACACCTTTCCTGTAAAATCAAGACAGGTAAAAGGCTATATTGAAAGGCAATAGACTCTATACTAACCTGGGGGAAGAGAGAATAAGTTGAATTGTCAATGGTGAATGAGTATAAAAACTCTCCATCATACCACATGCTCGTCCCCATGGGGGAATTCATTTTAGTCATAGCAAAGAGATGGGCGGGGTCACAGCAGTCTTCCATCTGTTTCCTAGGAGAAAAAACAGGGAGAGAAAAGAACACTGGGTTAAGTGAGCAGCAGACTCATTCACTTGTCATCCCCACAGAGATGTGCAGTTTTACCTCAGGGCCAACTCACAAAAGCATCTGTGTCTCCAGGGCGATTAGACTACTATTAATTCATTCTTCCAGCCACCAGAATGCATGACTGGAACTTTTCACAATAAAAATAAGTTGAAGAAAAATACATCAGCTCTCAGATGCAGGTGAAAGATGTCCAAAGGCAAAAAGCATCATGGTAACTGCAGAGTTATTGACTGATTTAAACATCCAGTTCCAGAAGGTGGCTAACTGTGGAGACTGTAGAGCTATTCAGCTGCAGCAGAAGTGCACCTCTATGTTGGTTTAACAATCAGGTAGTTAAGTTCAATGACAAGGGACTTTACATGAGGCACGTGGAGCAGGGAATGGCTCACAGGGGTCCAAAAGAGGGTGCATTTCCCATCTGTGGACAAGATTAAAGAACAACTCCTGGGAAACCTTTTTAAATAGAAACAAAATGAGATGACTGATGTGATTTCAGACAGTAGGGAAGCAGCCTGCCTTCTAACTGATAAATCTCCTGGGGCTTGTCAGCTCGAATTTTGTCTGAACTCTCAGTAGTGTTCAACACAATTGAGCACCCTGACCTTTGCAAAGGTCTCCTCACTCGCTTAGTGTCTGGAACACCAGGGTCGCCTGAGTCTCCTCACCCTTTGTGCAGGCTGCTCCTCTACCTGTCCCTCTGATGGAAGCCCTGATACTGTTCTATAGACCAGTCTTCATATTCTCCTCTAATCAAAAGTTTTGTCAGAAACTCATTCCATTTACTCACTGAACTCTCCTGAGTAACAGAGTTTAATTCTCCAGTGACACCGCTAAAAGGACCTGCTGACATAAACCCCTTCTGAATGGCAACCCCATACAGACATGCTCACTCAGACATTTTAGCTACCCATGGTACAGAAGCTTAGAGTTGAAAGGAGACAATAATGTAGAGTGCTGGGTTCAAATCCTGGCTCTGCCATTTACTAACTCCTTAACTGGGGAATGTTACTGGGCTTCAGAACGGGCTTCAGAGACTGTTTCTGAGAATGTACATGTGGAAAACAGAGTAAAGGTTCAATACATGTTGTTGTTATTCTATAACCTCAACCTCATTGTAGAGATGAATATACTGATTCAGTGTTAGGCCACAAAACAAGTCTTAGCAAATTCAAGAAGACTGAAATATACTAAGTATCTTCTCTGACAACAGTGGCATGAAACTAGAAATCAATAATAAGAGGAAAACTAGAAAATTCATAAACTCATGGAAATTAAACAACACTCTCTTGTACAATCAATGGATCAAAGAAGAAATTAAAGGGGAAATAAAAGTTTATGATACAAACCAAAATGGAAACACAACATACCGGAACTTGTGGGATGAAGCAAAAGCAGTTCTAAAAGGCAAGTTCATAGCAATAAATGCCGACATTAAGACACAAGAAAGATCTCAAATAAACAACCTAACTCTACACCGTAAACTACTAGAACAAGAAGAACAAAGTTGGCAGGAGAAAAGAAATAATAAAATTAGAGCAGAAATAAATATAATAGAGAATAGAAAAACTATACAAAATATCAACCAAACTAAGGTGTGGTTATTTAAAAAGATAAACAAAATTGACAAACCCTTAGCTAGAGTAACCAAGGGGTGATAAAACCCCCAACAAAGTATAAATGAAAAATGAAACATTACAACTGATGCCACAGAAATTCAAAGGATCACAAAAGGCTACTCTGAACAATTATATGCCAACAAACTGGACAATCTAGAATAGAAAAATTCTTAGAAACATATAATTTACTAAGACTGAATCAATAATAGAAAATCAAAATAGATCAATTACTAGTAAGGAGATTAAATAAGTAACAAAAAACCTCCCAAAGAAAAACCCAGGAACAGATGGCTTCACTGGTAAATTTACCAAATATTTAAATATGAATAAATACCAATCCTTCTCAAACTCTTCCCAAAAAATCCAAGAGGAGGGAACACTCCCAAACTGATAAAATGAGGCCAGAATTATCCTGATGCCAAAACAAGAACAAGATGCTACTATTAAAAAAAGAAAAGTACAGGCCCAACTCCCTAATGAATACAATTGCAAAAATTCTCAATAAAATACTATCAAACCAAATTCAGCAGTACATTAGAAGGATCAGACACCATGATCACGTAGGATTTTTCCCTAGGATGCAGGGATGGTTCAACATATGCAAATCAATCAATGTGATACATATTGATTAGAATGAAAGAAAAGAATATACAATCATCTCCACAGACACAGAAAAAGCATTCAACAACATTCAATATCCATTCAAGATAAAAAACTCTTTAAAAATCAGGCATAAAAGGAACATATCTCAACATAATAAAGGCCACGTATGACAAGTCCACAGCTAACATAATACTCAATGGTGAAAGGTTGAAAGACCTTCCTCTCAAATCAGGAACAAGAGCTCCCATTCTTATCACTCTCCCTCAACATAGTCCTAGAAGTCTTAGCCAAAGCAATCAGGGAAGAAAAAGAAATAAAATGTATCAGAATTAGAAAGAAAGAAGTAAAATTATCTCTATTTGCGGATGGCATGATTTTTACATCAACAACATCCTAAAGACTCAACCAAAACACCATTAGGTCTAATCAGTGAATTCAGTAAAGCTGCGGATTACAAAATTAACATACAAAAATCAGTAGTGTTTCTCTACATTAACAACAAATTTTCCAGGGAGAAAAATGGATCACATTTACAATAGCATCAAAAAAAATTAAATACTTAGAAATAAATTTAACTAAGGAGGTAAAAGAGCTTTACTCTAAAAGCTACAAGACACTAATGAAAAAATATCAAAGAAGACACAAACAAATGGGAAAGTATCCCAGATTCACAGATCAGAAAAATTAATATTGGTAAAATGGCAATACTACCAAAAGCTGTAAACATCTGTTGAAAGGAAAGGCCAATGATGAACCTTGCTAAGTGAGAGCCCACTAGTAGTAGATTCTGACCCATGTGCCTAGCCAAGGAAAAATACTGGGTAATGAGGCATCCCAGTTAAGAGCATGGACCCTGGAGCCACACTGCCAGCATTTGAAACCTGGCTGTCTCATTTACTAGTATGTATACTGGAGCAGGCTCCTTAACCTCTCTCAAGCCCTCATCCTTGGGATGGTTAACTTACTTCATAGGATTGTGAAGAGACCAAGAGTAAAGTTCTTAGAACTATTCCTGGCTCTATGTCCTTTTATACATAAGTGATACATTATAAGTATTCGCTAAATAAAGTAAATTCAGTTCAGGACAGAGGGAGAGAATGGAAGATAGATAACCTTAGGAAAGATACTATATTTTTCTGCCAATTATGTTTATAACATTTAAAAAATAATACAAGGCAGAACAATAGTTATAGAATTATTTGATGTACTAACTTTCAAAACATTAAAGAAAATAACCTTTAAAAACTATATTTAATTTTCAGTTATTTAATTCCATTAAGACAATGAGATGTTCAGTGAGGGAAATGTCCTAGTTGGGAACTCTTCATATCTTGTTATGAGGAATTAATAATTAAATGTCACATTTGCCCTTAAAGAATTCATGAGGGGAAAAAAGTTCTTAAAAAAATCATGAGAAATCATCATGACCCAGTCTTAACTGAGACTCCTCATAGCCCTCTTACCTGCTTTGTTCTTCTCTACAGCACTGAACACTGCTTATATGTTGTATGTTGAATTTATAGGTTGGCTTATTATCTGTCTCCCCAAGTCCTAGAATATAAACTCCATGAGGAGAGGGACTTTTGTCTTCTGCTCACCGCTGGATCCCCACCCCCTGAAATGGTGGCTGATGCACTGAACAGAAATGTAATAAATGTTGTTTGAATGAATAAATAACAAGTAGGAAAGAAAGAAGAAAACATTAAGAGAAACAAGAGGATCTCAATGCACGTTTTGTTCTCAAAATTCAAATTGAAGAAGTCAATTCCTTATAGTTCTAGCCTATGGAGACCAAAAACCCCCAAAAGATTGTCAAAATAATTGCTGTAGACTAGTACACATTTCCACTAGAGGCCGACCCAGGATTTTTTGGATTTGCTGACGGGTGAATCCCAAGTTCGATATAGGGTGCAATAAACATTAGCCTGATGTGGGAAGCTGATATAGGGTTAAGCCTTGGACTGACCTGTGGGCAAAGTCACAAACCATTCCCAGCTTAGAGGGCACAGTCCTCTTAGCATAATTAGGCTTGACCTTATAACATTCCCTAGATCTTATCTGGGAAGCTAATGGGCTGAGGAAGTGCAGGAAGTATAACCATGGTGTAAACAAGTGAAACTCACAAGAACAACAACAAGTGAAACTCACAAGAAAAGTGTAACTTTGGTAACCACTACCTTGTTTACTTCTCACTATAAAAAGCTTGGTGAGGCCTGAGCACAGGGGAAGTCCTTCCTCTTGAGTTGGACTCCCCCACCTGGTCCCCCAATATTCCCAAATTATCTTGTGTCTTTTCTTTTTCATTTGTTGTGCGGCTCCTCTTCCAGACCTGAACCCTGAACCACGCAGGACGTGGAAGGAAACACTTAGGACAGCCTGACTAAAGCGAGCATCCATTAGGATTGCAGACCTGCAACACGAGGACCACAGGAGCAGTGCACCAGCTGAGGGTGCTGATAAATTGTTCCCTTCACCAAAGTGTCAAACTTTCAAAATCTGACTTTACAATGTTTAATAAGGCTTCAGATTTAATCTTGTCTTCAAACACTTCTTTCTATTCCATTAATATATCATTTCAGTCAAGTATTGATTTTAACTTTTGGCTTTTGGCCAAATGTGTATCTAATGTACTTCCTCCAAACAGCCAAATCAATAGCCTTTATTGTAAACTGTCATGAGTCAAGTTCCTAAAATTCCTTTTAGACTATTATATGTTAACTCCCTGACTTAATGTCACAGAGCTTCAGATTTATTGCTGAAAATGTTCCCACATTCCACATCAGAGATGGTTTTTAAATTGAGATAATATTATATATAAAGCGTCTAAGTACATTACATGGTCTTCATAAGCATTCATTTCCTTCTCTTTATTTAGTAGTTAGGAAGCATATAACTCTGCTTGCCTCACAGAATTCTAAGTTATTATTATTTTATTAGACATAATTTTTTAATAGTTACCCTCTTCCATTCCCAAATACATCCCTATTTGGATGATAGATTATATATCCACTCTTTTAAGAGCAGGAGCTAAACAGTTGGCATCCAATAAGAGGGGGCTTTTCTTTAAGAGAAGAACGTGGTGGCCTACAAAGAAATCGGAGCAGTTTCATATTCAAATGGCAGATTTAGGACAAGAGATGGTGGAAGGTAAAGTTTGGGCCATCATAAAGTTATTTTACCCTGACTTAAAGAAATCTTTGTCTTAAATGATCAGTTTCGGAAGAAGTTTAAAAACCAGGAGTCACTGATGACTGAAGGCCCAGGATTTAAAGCAAGAACTTTCAGAATTCACGCTCGAGCCAACAAGCAGCAGGGCTTGCCCGTGGCAAGGCAGTGGGAACAAATGGTTTACATCACTGATCTAAGAGATTCAAAATACACACTCGAAATAGGGTAGAGTTTTGTATTCATCTAATTTATTTTTATTTTATTTTTCAATTACAGTTTACATTCAATATTATTTTGTATTAATTTCAGGTGTGCAGCATAGTGGTTAGACAATCATACACTTTACAACGTGTCTCCCCAATATTCCAAGTACCCACCTGGCACCATATAGTTATTACAATATTATTGACTATATTCCCTACACTGTACTTTACATCTCTGACTATTTTGTAACTGTAATTTGTACTTCTTAATTCCTTCACCTTTTTCACCCAGTCTCCCATCCCCCTACCCTCTGGCAACCATCAGTTTGATTTCTGTGTCCATGAGTCTGTTTCTGGTTTGTTTGTTTATTTCATCCTTTAGATTCCACATACAAGTAAAATCATATGGTATTTGTCCTTCTTTGACTGACTTACTTGATTTCATCTAATTTTTCCACAAAATTATCTTGAATGGTGAAAAAAAGTACCGTCATTCGATTATTGCTCAAAATAATGTTTTCTACAGATAAAAAGTCTTTTCAAAGATTAATCTTCTGGATAACTTGCCAGGACTAAAAAATACAGAGAAAAGTAGCTCTTATGTACTACTCAAGATAGCAGGTAATCCTTTTATTTGGCAGCATTTTATTTATCACATTTGAAGTGACTGCATAATAAAGGAAAACTGTTCCAAAGAAAGGTATATCAGTGCCAGGTGTAGTCTGCATTTCTCCAAAGAGGCTGAGCAGATTGAAAGGAGAAATCTTTAGAACACAAATATTTCAAGGATGATCTTGTTTTCCCTCATAGTACATATTTGTTTTGTAATGTACTTCACAAGCATACATGCTTATTTTAATTAAAGAACATAAATGTTTCCAGGAAATAGTTCAATGAACACCTAAATTCAGTCGTCCTGCTTATGTTCACTTATCTGTGTAGCTAGAAAAATTCTAATATTATCCTTGAGAATCACCTGTTTGCTGTTTAAATTACCACAAGTGCTGTTTTAGTTACCAGTCACTATTTGATTCACTCAACCAATATTTATTGCACACTTCCTTTTTTTAATATATTTTATTGATATCAGAGAGGAAGGGAGAGGGAGAGAGAGAAACATCAATGATGAGAGAGAATCATTGATTGGCTGTCTCCTACATGCCTACAACCCAGACATGTGCCCTTGACTGGAATCGAACCCAAGACCCTTCAGTCCACAGGCTGACTTGATGTTCTATCCACTGAGCCAAACCAACTAGGGCTATTGTACACTTTCTATATGTCCAGGGCTGTACTAGGCACCAGGGTGAGAAGGGGATGGGCAGGGAATACCTTGCTCTTTTATTTTTATTTTTTATTGCTTAAAGTATTACAAAGGGTATTATATATGTCTCCTTTTTTCCCCCCACCCTGACAATCCCCTGGCCCCCCCTACTCCCCAGTGTCTTATGTCCATTGGTTATGCTTACATGCATGCATGTAAGTCCTTCGGTTGATCTCTTATCGCCCCCCCCCTTCTACCTCCCTCCCCCGCCCCCCCCCCGGCCTTCCCGCTGTAGTTTGACAGTCTGTTTGAGGCAGCTCTGCCTCTGTATCTATTTTTGTTCATAAGTTTATAATGGTCTTTATTATCCAGAAATGAGTGACATCATGTGGTATTTTTCCTTCATTGACTGGCTTATTTCACTTAGCATAATGCTCTCCAGTTCCATCTAAGCCATTGCAAATGGTAAGAGTTCCTTCTTTTTTACAGCAGCATAGTATTCCATCATGTAGATGTACCACAGTTTTCTAATCCATTCATCTACTGATGGGCACTTAGGCTGTTTCCAGATCTTAGCTATGGTGAATTGTGCTGCTATGAACATAGGGGTGCATATATCCTTTCTGATTGGTGTTTCTGGTTTCTTGGGATATATGCCTAGAAGTGGGACCACAGGGTCAAATGGGAGTTCCATTTGTAGTTTTTTGAGAAAGCTCCATACTGTCTTCCATAGTGGCTGCACCAGTCTGCATTCCCACCAGCAGTGCACAAGTGTTCCTTTTTCTCCACATCCTCTCCAGCACTTGTCATTTATTGATTTGTTGATGATAGCCATTCTGACAGGTGTTGGGAAAATTGGACAGATACATGCATGAAAATGAAACTAGACCACCAACTTACACCATACACAAAAATAAACTCAAAATGGATAAAGGACTTAAATGTATGACAGGAAACCATAAAAATTCTAGAAGAATCCAAAGGCAACAAAATCTCAGACATATGCCGAAGCAATTTCTTCACTGATACAGCTCCTAGGGCACTTGAAACTAAAGAGAAAATGAACAAATGGGACTACATCAAAATAAAAAGCTTCTGCACAGCAAAAGAAACCATCAACAAAACAACGAGAAAACCCACTGTGTGGGAAAACATATTTGCCAATGTCATATCTGATAAGGGCCTAATCTCCAAAATTTATAGGGAACTCATACAGCTTAACAAAAGGAAGATAAACAATCCAATCAAAAAATGGGCAAAGGATCTAAATAGACGCCTTTCAAAAGAGGACATTCAGAAAGCCAAGAGACATATGAAAACATGCTCAAAGTCACTAATCATCCGAGAGATGCAAATCAATACCTTGCTCTTTTAAATTCTAATGGAGAAGCCAGTTAAACAAGATAAATAAAGGATGTGGGTTAGGAGGTGAGGGTACAGTTTTCAACAGGGGCTAAGTCAGTCCTCACTGGGTAAGAGACATTTATTTAGGAGAGACCAGAAGGAGGTGAGGAAGTAAGCCACATGGGTATCTGGGAGAAGAGCATTCAGAGATTGTATTTCGACAAGAGCAAATGTCGAAAGAACTTTCAGGAAACCAGGCAACTGCAGTACAGAGGGTGTGGGGGTGATGTGTCACTGGATCATGTAGGACTAGTTTTATTCCAAGGAAAGGAATAAAACGCGTGCTCATCACCAACCTTCTTGTGGCAGCATCCATAGACCCTCAGGAATAAATCCAGCTCCAAAACCATAGAGAGTCATTTGGATTTTACTGAAGTTGTAATGGGGGTGGGGTCCCCACATGGCAGAAACTTCATAAAATCTCCCAGTGAACATCTGTCTCTGCCACAATTCTATCATTTTCTCTAACCACCCCCAAGCCTGCCCTCTCTCCATCACATCTCTTTCTCATCAGAGCATTTTTATTCTATTAGGCTCTCTAATTTCGACTCTCTTCATAATCATTTAGCATCATATGTAGGTATGAGAAAACTCTTTTTGGATTTTTTTTCTCTTTTGGAGAATGGAAGGATTTGAAAGACATTGAGAAATGTTCAGTTATATATGTTTAATCTTTAAGAATAAAATTATCTCTCTCTTGGTCTATTCACAGGATCACACTAGAACAGCTAAATGGATATATACCAAATTTAAATAGTATGTCCTTAGTGGCCTGAAACTAACACGCAGGTCTGAGGGAATGCAGCAAATTCACTTTGGGAGGCTCAGGTAGGAGCATAGGGACGGGGCAGGTGCATCCACTGAGAGAAATAGTTGGGCAGCCAGATCAGAAGCATCAGTCCATACTGATGAGAAAACCCCCATACTCCACTAAGTTTTAAACTTGTGCCCAAGTGGCAGATACTCCAAATTACACTGATTTACCAGTGAGCTGTTTCTCCAACGCACAAGTTTACACAGCAGGGTGGGATGCAGCGGGATTTCTTTATGTCGTCATAATCAGCGGCACTCCCGAATAGCAGCGGGGGGGCAAGACATTATGCATCAAAACTAAGAACCCTACTCAGGACCATCTTTCTTGTTCTACGGACGCCCAGGTCTGAGGTTATTTCTGTGAAGGATGAGCAGAAGTTAGTGGAAGGCAGAGCAAATAAAAAGGAGGAGACAATGGTTATAGAAACTGCTTTATGAGTTTTCCAAATTTACACAGATTTTTCTAAACCAGGGAACTGAGCCAATGAACATGAGATGAGCAGGGGAGTGGTCAAGTTTAAAAGGTGAAGTCCAGAAGTCAAGCTCCTTGGATTCGGCTCAGCTCCACTCCCTACTAGATAGATGCAAGACTGGGGCATTCGTCCCAAATTTTTTTCCAGACCACAACTGCCTCTTTCATGATTTACGGTACAGACTTTTGGTATTTCTGTAACTGCTCCAGTATTTGAACAGATTCAAAATTATTTTCTGAGAAAAATTTTGGCTCTGCGTTATGACCCATTTCCACAGGATGGGATTCTACATAACAACACAAGCCAGAAATTCTCAATTTTCTTAACAGAATAGTAACTGTGCCACCTGCTTGTCTAAAACATATGGTTCTCTCTTTACTCAGCACAGAATATCAGCATTTCAGGTTGTCAACAACCCTTAATGGACTATAATCTAGTTTCCATTAAATGTGTGGTTAAAGGAATGGGTATTTGGGAGAGACAAAGGGATGTGTTAGCTGATTTTCTCCTAGGAGTTAGATTCTTTACACCCTTTCTTTATATCAAGTCAAACCATGAGCAAGTCAACAATCTGCATTTTTAAATGTCCACCCTATGAACTTTCATGGATGAGAACAGAGCTGTTCTTCAAGTCAAATGTGTCAATTCAGCTTACCACCAACATGTGAAAACAGCCAGGCAGCATCCCCCACCTTGTTGCTATGTTAGCTATGTTTGTACTTAGCTTCGAATTGTCTTATCAACATCATTGACCCCCATCATGATAGGAAAGTGTAGAGTTATTGAGAGAGTTGACAGCAACAGTTACAGAGAAGCGAAGGCTTGGAAACAAAAGTAGAGATGAATTTTCAAAACTAAAAACATGAGAAAATAAAGGATATTACAAGGGTAGATGGAATGAGTCATTTGACAAAGAGTGAATAAAGAAACATAAGCAAAAGAGAAGGAAAAGTACAGATTAAATGGGTCATTTTTTTAGTTTGTCAATAAAAGACTCGAAGAGGCTAAAAACTAGAAACCAGATAAACCTACAAGGATGGATGCAGTGCTCAGAGACTAACAAGACAGGGAGAAATACAAAAATGTCGAGTTTATTGCTAAAGAAAAAGCATAGTTGTCAAATGCCTCTTAACCCAATGATTATTCAGGGTAATGACAGGCATGAAAAAACTGAAAGGAGATAGTACAAGTACCGCTGATGAAAATGTACAGTGAGCTATGGGTGCTTCCTTACCTTAAGGTCACTCTGAGTCTGCCCATTAGAGGGGACAGGGCAAATGTTTATGGAGATCCTGCTAAGGAGGAATCCCTCCCAGCATCTAAGTCTAAGATCAAGGGAAGTGCTTAGCGGCCTCAATGCAGACAAAATCTAAGGATTTGGGGGAAATGTATCCAATTGGCTACAGAACAAAGAGCAGAATAGCATGCTTTCAAAGGACAGGCTCATGCTCGATTTGATAGGAATGTATTGGGGAAAGCAAGGTTAAAAATTATTTGGGTGATTTTAGACTTAAAAACAACTTTTGAAACTGTAACCTATATGAAAGTTGAAAAGTCTCTGAATTAACTAACCATCTTGTAGAAATACCTTCACCAACTTACATTATAAAATTATGCTTAAGGTTCAGCAAAATAAACAACTACATCAAGAATAGCATTCAGTTTTCCATAAAAATGAAGTTGAAGATAATGTGTACTAAGTATCCACTATCTTGTTTATCTGCATGATAAGTTCTTCCTTGAATTAGTGTCAGAAAAATGTTTTATAATTGCAGAGAAATGTACACTTCTCCTTATCAAACAATGAAAATTATTGTGACCCATTCATTAAATATTCCTCTAGTCTGAGTCGTCGGGGAGTTCAGAGGTGAATACAGTACATTTATACAACTATCTCAGGCTCAATTCCATGGACTGCTAGCCCTCTCCTCTTTTTTATTATTTTTTTATTTTTTAATATATTTTATTTTTTTACAGAGAGGAAGGGAGAGGGATAGAGAGTTAGAAACATTGATGAGAGAGAAACATCGATCAGCTGCCTCCTGCACACCTCCTACTGGGGATGTGCTGCAACCAAGGTACATGCCCTTGACCAGAATCAAACCTAGGACCCTTCAGTCCTCAGGCCAAACCTCTATCCACCGAGCCAAACTGATTAGGGCTCTCTTCTTTTTTAATGGTTGTTTTTAAAACATCGGTGTACAATAGTTTTAAATTTATAACTTCAAAACGTTAATTTTAGAAGCTTTCACAAATACAAATTAGAAAAATAGACAAAAAATAAATCCGACAGTAATCCTTCCACACAGAAATAACCACTATTAGTAGATTGTTTTGTGTGCATTTTCCTTAGTCATTAATTCAATTATTTCCTTAGTAAACATTCAACAAATATTTATCGCATATGTAGTATGTCTCTTTTACAATTCTAGAAACAGCAGTAAACATGATAGGCTCACTGCTTGCACCCTTGAAGTGGGAATGTAGTGTGTTTATGATTTAGAGATGCTACAAACAACTCTGGGGTAAACATTCTCATGCTTAGATTTGTGAACACATCCATGATTACTTTACTGGGATAAATTTTTATGAGTATTTGCTGAATTAAAGAGTAAATACTAATGGCGTTCACACAATCTCTGATTTCCCTTTTTTTATTTTTAGGAAAGTAAAATAGGTACTGAGCTTAAACTATTATAAGGCAACACAAACAAGAGTTCCCTTTATATTCTGACCCCCTTGTCTGGAACAAAAAGGCAATGGTTTTCTTATTTCTGATTAAGATTTAAATAGTGCTGTTTTGATTTCCCAATTTTTTGTACTATCTTACAACTTACTACTATGAAAGATAAAGATATCACTTTCATCCTACCCCAAACAGACATGAACAGACTTTTCTGCACTCCACACTCCCTACAGAATTACATAAAATCTTTTAGCTAAAGCAATTATTCTTATAATAGGACTAGAGGCCCAGTGCATGAAATTTGTGCACTGGTGGGGTCCCTAGCAGCTGCCTGCTGCCGGCCGGGGCCTCCCTCCCTTCCCCTAGCCAGCTCCGCCCCCTGATTGAACTCCCAGATGACCTCCCGGTCAAGGGGACAATTTGCATACTATGCTTTTATTATATAGGATAAGTCTCTAAGTATTATTTACTAGCTGTACTATCACTGTATGACTCACTAACGCTGCAGCCTTTCTAACATTTGCTCTTCCTGGAGTTAGTTACTGTCTTTTTTCATTTGTTTCATTTGTCATGTACTTTTCAATAATTCCCCTTCTACTTCTTCAAAGAACTTTAAAATTTTCTCAGTGCACATCAAGTAATCAGTCAGTTCAATTTCTTTTCCAGATCCTTCTGACCCACTGTGCTAAGGTGGGCTGCTTTCTTGCTTGCCTCGACAAACACCTGTCATCATGGAAACTGCCTTCACCCCTTTTCTGAATGGTATTGCCTAGTTTTCTCTATCGACTTTTTGTCCTTATTTGGTACTTCCTCATTCAGGTGTAGCATATACGCTATTTCTTTTTTTTAAGAAAGGGTGCAAGCACAGTACATATTTTGAGTCTTAAATATTTGGCAGAGCACAAAATTCTAGTTTAGAAATAATTTTTCTAGGGTTCTGAAGGAATTGTCCATTGTTTTCTAACTTCCAGTGTTTCTGTTGACAAATCTGGCTTCACTCTTAAATCTAATCATTTGATTATAATCAGTTTTCACCTTAGAAAGTTCTTAAGATCTTAAATTAAGGATTCTGACATTTCACAACGATAAGCCTCGGAGCGGTCTTTTTGCATTCACTGTGCTGGACAGTTGGTGGTCCCTTACAATGAGGAGACAAGACCTTTAGTTCTGCCAACAGCCTTCTATTATTTCTTTAATAACTTCTACCCTCCTTTATAAAATTCCTACTAACTAAACTTTTCCCCCCATTTTTCACCTTTTTCTTTTCCTTTTGTACTCTGGGGGAATTATTTCCTAAACATTGTTTTACAAATCCATCTATTGACCTTTTAATTTCCATGACCACATTTATAAAACCAGAAAGGTCTTTCGTATCTTCAAAAGGTTTTATTTTCATAGCTTCCTAGCCTTTGTGAATGCAATATGTTTTCTAGTGAAAATCCTAACTATAGCATTTGTGAGGTATTCTTCTCCTTCCTGCATTGTCTGTTTCTTGTGTGCTTTTTCTGTTGGTTTGTTTTGGCCTCTGTTAGAGGCTCCCTAGAAATATTTACAGATCCACAGCTGTCCGTTTACATTTAAGAATGAGGTACTACACAGCTGAATGAAAGCTCTTTATGCTTAAGCAGTGATTAGAGTGTGATCCATCAGGACTCCGCCCTTTCACTGAAGAAAGGCCTTTTCTCTTACACTAGTCAGTTTCCCCAGAGAGGAACCTTCCACTGTCCTGATAAGATATAGGCCTAGTCAACAACATTCTGAGAGCTAAGTGAAAACAGAGTGGTGTGGGCGAGCAGGGGAGGGGGAGCGGTAGGGGGAGGACTGAGGCCTTACTCTTCAGAATACATTTCTCTTAATTCCCCCGTTTTCAGCTGATGTCCCAGATCCAGAGTCTCTAAATTTCATCTCCAAGCTTCTAACAGAGCCAGCGGCAAGGGTAAGGGCAATTCCTTGTGTCTGCAGAGAGGGGAAGATTTGGAGCGCTTCTAACCAATTTTCCTGTTTTTAATCTCATTAGCACTCACCTCTCATTGCTGAGTCTTTCAGGAATTCTGCAACATACACTGCCTCCCTTTCTTGCTGGCTTTCCCTGCTGCAAGCACTCGAATTTTAGATTTCTGTACTCTCCTACTGAGAAATCACTGGGCCATCTGCTTTTCATCTCCTAAAATATTGTTGATGTCCTTTGCCGGCTATTGTCTCCTTTCCCTTCCCTTCATTCTCACAAGTTCATTCCTGTTTATATGCCTCTCTTGCAATCTTATTAGTCTTTTAAAAGGAGTCAAAAAACCAGATGCCAGGTGATATTATCCTTCTCCAGTTTAATTTCTTTTTAAAAAATTTCTTAATTTATTTTTTTATCACCAATTTTCCCCTTTTACGCGTCTTCCAGTAAATACTTTCTAGAGAAAGGACAAAGGTCATGATCTTGCCATGCTAGAATTTACCCATCTTCTTTTTTTTTTTTTTTTTACAGGAATTATTTTTAATTTTTCTCCTGTTTATTTGTTTACTTTTTAAAAAATATTTTTATTTTCAGAGAGGAAGGGAGAGGGAGAGAGAAATAGAAACATCAATGATGAGAGCGAATCATTGATTGGCAGCCTCCTGCATGCCCCCCACGGGAGATCAAGCCTGCAACCTGGACATGTGCCCTTGACCAGAGTCGAACCCATGACCCTTCAGTCCACAGGCCAATGCTCTATCCACTGAGACAAACTGGCTAGGGCTTGTTTATTTCTTTATAGTCTAATTGTTGCTGCTGTATTCAATGTCTTCCTCTTTTTAGATCCTGCATTCCCTGTATTCCATCCCTGGGAACTGCTTTCAAGTCAGAAGCAAATGTCATCCAATAGGATGAGACTTTTCATCTAAAATAATCTCATAGATATGAGATGATAGAAATAGCAGTGGGGAAATGTTAGGGGTGAAAATAGAATATTGGGAACTAGCTATAGTTATAAAGAATATTGATCATGCTCTGTTAACCATGATTGCCTGGTTCTTTTTTTTTTTTAATTAAATCTTTATTGTTCAGATTATTACAGTTGTTCCTCTTCCCCCCGCCCCCCATAGCTCCCCTCCACCCGGTTCCCACCCCACCCTCTTCCCTTACCCCCCCCCACCACTGTCCTCATCCATAGGTGCACGATTTTTGTCCAGTCTCTTCCCGCATCCCCCACACCCCTTTCCCCCTCGAGAATAGTCAGTCCACTCCCTTTCTATGCCCCTGATTCTATTATATTCTCCATTTTACTCTGTTCATCAGATTATTTATTCACTTGATTTTAGATTCACTTGTTGATAGATGTGTATTTGTTGTTCATAATTTGTATCTTTACCTTTTTCTTCTTCTTCCTCTTCTTAAAGGATACCTTTCAGCATTTCATATAATTCTGGTTTGGTGGTGATGAACTCCTTTAGCTTCTCCTTATCTGTGAAGCTCTTTATCTGACCTTCAATTCTGAATGATAGCTTTGCTGGATAAAGTAATCTTGGTTGTAGGTTCTTGGTATTCATCACTTTGAATATTTCTTGCCACTCCCTTCTGGCCTGCAAAGTTTCTGTTGAGAAATCAGCTGACAGTCATATGGGTACTCCCTTGTAGGTAACAGACTGTTTTTCTCTTGCTGCTTTTAAGATTCTCTCTTTGTCTTTTGCTCTTGGCATTTTAATGATGATGTGTCTTGGTGTGGTCCTCTTTGGATTCCTTTTGTTTGGGGTTCTCTGCACTTCCTGGACTTGTAAGTCTATTTCTTTCACCAGGTAGGGGAAGTTTTCTGTCATTATTTCTTCAAATAGGTTTTTAATATCTTGCTCTCTCTCTTCTTCTGGCACCCCTATAATTCTGATGTTGGTACGCTTGAAGTTGCCCCAGAGGCTCCTTGCACTATCTTCATATTTTTGGATTCTTTTTTCTTTTTGTTTTTCCGGTTGGGTGTTTTTTGCTTCTTCGTATTTCAAATCTTTGACTTGATTTTTGCGATCCTCTAGTCTGCTGTTGGGAGTCTGTATAATATTCTTTATTTCAGTCAGTGTATGCTTAGTTTCTAGTTGGTCCTTTTTCATAACCTCGAGGGTCTCAATAGATTTCTTGAGGGTCTCACTAAGTTTATCGGCGGTCTCACTAGACTTATTGAGGGTCTTACTAAATTTATCGGCAGTTTCTAGAAAATTCTTGAAAGACCTTATAAGTGTGGTTTTGAACTCTATATCCAGTAGTTTTCCTTCCTCCATTTCTGTCATTTGTGACCTGTTTCTTTGTCTCCGCATTTTTTATGCTTCCCTGTGTTGACAGAGTGGCTTTCTGTGATAGCTGCCCTATAGGGCCCAGTGGATCAGCCTCCCCAATTACCGGAGATGGACACTCTTGGTGCACCCCTTTGTGGGCTTTGTGCACAGTCTTATTATAGTTAAGCCTTGATTGTTGTAGGTATCACTGGGAGGAATTGACCTCCAGGCCAATTGGCTGTGAGAATCAGCTATGTCTGCTGTGGCAGATCTTCTGTGCTGGAGACACCCTTCTGGGGCAAGACTTGCTTCAATGGAGCTTTGGTACTCACTGAGTCTGCCCCCTCAGTGTCTCCCTTATGGACATGAGGAGTTATAATCTTGATGGTCCCACTCTGACCACTGGGTACCCTGGCTCTTGGATCTCTAAGGAGGTGCTAATTTAGCCTCTGCTTGAGGCTACTCATCAGGAGCCCAGCTGTGAAGCAATGCAAGCTGCTGTGGGGCCTTGGGCTTTCTTTTGGATGTTCTGGCTTTCTCTGACTCAGCTGCAGTTTGTTAGGTAATTTTAGATTGCAAAGGGCCAGGCCTTTCATATGCAAAAGCCTCTGCGCACAGCTTGGGTGGGGCGAGGTCTCAGGGGATCAACAGGGCGGAGCAAGCAGCTATTGCTGCTCCTCAGTCCTGCCCTAAGAGGCCCCTCTTCTCACTGTCCCAGTAATCGCTGCAAGCACCTCTGAGAGAAAGCCGCCCTCAAGTTCCGACCGATGCCAGATAATCCAGTTTCTTCCGTATGAGTCTGCATCCCCAGAGACTGGCCTGGAACTGGAGTTCAGAGCAGTCAGGAGCTTGAGACTCCCTCCCGATTGAAAAAGACAACCTTGTCCTCAGCTGCCAGCCCTTTCCGCGCGCCTCCGTACCTCTGCACTTTACTTCCGCACCTCTGAGTCTCAGTGTGCTTTTCTCTTTCCTTCCAGTTGTAGAATTTCCACTCAGCCAGCCTTCCTGTGGTTCTGGATGATGTTCGTATTATCTTTTAGTTGTATTTTTGAAGTGGTTGTGTGAGGCAGCAATTTCCGGTATTTACCTATGCCGCCATCTTGATTTCTCCCCTGCCTGGTTCTGATTAAAGACTCCAGTTTAATTTCTTTACTTGTGACTTTTCAATAATGTTTTCTGGTTTTAAAACATAAAAGGCAACCTACTGAAAAGAAGATATTTGCATATGATGTATCCAATAAGGGTTAATATCCAAAATATGTAATGAACTCATACAACTCAGTGACAACGGCAAAACAACAATCTGATGAAGAAATGGGCAGAGGACCTGAATAGACATTTCTCCAAAGAAGATATACATATGGCCATAAGACATATGAAAAGATGCTCAACTTCACAAACATCAGAAAAATGCCAATCAAAACCACAATGAGCTATCACCTCATATCTGTCAAGATGGTATCATCAAAAAGACAAGAAATAACAAGAGTTGGTGAGGCTGAGGAGCGAAGGGTGCCCTAACACTGTTAGTGGGAATGTAAATTGGCGCAACTGCTATGGAAAAAAAACAGTATGGGGCTTCCCCAAAAGTTTTAAAACAAAATTACCTTATGATCCAGTTATTCCACTTATGGGTATATATCTGAAGAAGTGGAAATACTAAATTGAAAAGATACTGGAACCCCTATGTTCATTGCAGAGCTGTTTACAAAAGCCACTATATGGAAGCAATCTAGATGTCTGTCAATAAATGGATAAAGCCCTAGCAAGTTTGGTTCAGTAAACAGAGTGTCGGCCCATGGACTGAAGGGTCCCAGGTTTGATTCCTAGTCAAGGGCATGTACCTCGGTTGCAGGCTCAATCCCTGGCCCTGGTCGGAATGCATGCAGGAGGCAACCAATCGATGTGTCTCTCTCACATTGATATTTCTCTCTGTGTGTCTCTCCCCCTCCCTTCCACTCTCTCTAAAATTCAATGGGAAAATATTTTCAAGTAAGGCTTAACAACAACAACAAAAAGATGTGGTACATATATATAATGAAATATTACTCAGCCATAAAAAAGAATGAAATCTTTCTATTTGTAACATCATGGATGGACCATCATGCAACATCATGGCTAACTGAAAAGTGTCCTAAGCTAAAGAAAAAAATTCCCTCAAATAGGTCGCCTCTTTAAGGTATCAAAAATCTTTCCGCCGAAACCGGTTTGGCTCAGTGGATAGAGCGTCGGCCTGCGGACTGAAAGGTCCCAGGTTTGATTCCGGTCAAGGGCATGTACCTGGGTTGCGGGCATATCCCCAGTAGGAGATGTGCAGGAGACAGCTGATCAATGTTTCTCTCTCATCAATGTTTCTAACTATCTCTCTCCCTTCCTCTCTGTAAAAAATCAATATATTTTTTTTTAAAAAAAAAGAACAAAATTTAAAAAAAAAATAAAAATCTTTCCAAGGGCTTTTTCAAACGAAACATTAAATCACTACTGCCTCTATTTCTTCATCAGCCTCTTCACTTGCTTCCAGCCGATGGCCTTTACTGAAACTTTTCTCCCAGGCCTTCAAATACATTCAAATGACCAAATCAAATGGCATGGTCACATTTCTCTTTTATTTAATTAAATGTTTTTAATGGTGACATAATTGCAGGTGTCCTCGTCCCCCCCCCCCCCGCCCCGCTTTGCCCACCTCCACCCACCCCTCCACACTTCATAGTCATTGTGCCCACTCTGGCATCTGACATAGTTGACCAACTCCTTCCTTCTTATAAGCTCCTCCACCTTAGATATCCATGGCAATATATCAACCTGCCCTACCACCTCCTCTCTACTTATTTTCCCTCTCTTTTCTGACAAAACAGCACTTCTTCCTCCCATCCTTTACATGTGGTATGTCCCAAGGCTTAAACTTTGGTTCTCAGCATTTTTTATTTGAATAACAATGAAAGACGGAATCACAGCCATATTCCTTGTATTCAGCCCAAGAGAACTAACACTGTCTCCTACAGAGATCCAAAACAGAACAGACCTCGATGGACCGCGAGGAGATGTCTAAAATTGGAGGTGGGGTAGGATTAAGTCAGTGGAGAGAGGAAGACACAGAGGAAAAGGAAGAAATTAAGAAAAATAGTCATTTCTTGCGATGCACAGACACCACGCCAAGCTCTTTCATATATATTACCCCGTTTAGTTCTCAGCACAACCCTGTGAATCAGGCACTTTATCTTTACAGGAGTTAAGCAGAAGCACAAAAGCAAAGAGCCGTGATGGAGGTTGTCTGATGAGGGCGGCAGCACGGTCTAATGGAAAAAACAGGGGCTTTGGGGTCACGTGGCTTTAACTCCACCACTTACTGCTGCGTGGCTTTGACCGAACCACTTCACATTCTGGTTTTCAGAGTTCTCATTTATAAAATGGGGACAAAATTGGTTGATAACAAGTGAAAGAATTGTAAATAAGAGGTAGTACAAAACTAGTACTTAGTGCTCCTAAGTAGTTGTGGTTATTATTATTCTGACTCTATAAAAAACAGGTTACTTTCATGACAAAAGAGAAGACCACGAAAGGCAAAGAAAGAATTTCAAGGAGAGGGATTAATGTTTCTTCTAAGATGTAGACCCAAGCCCAGACTGAAGCATGCCTGGGGTTTTTTGTGGCTGTACAGCCTTAGAGAAAAGCTCTCAGTAATTCTGCAGGGAGCTTCTCTATAAGAAAGGCAATAAAGCATTCCCCTTGTGACAGCAAAAGTCAGTAGAATGACATGAGTCACAGCTGTCTGGAAAAATGTTCAACCCCATAATTCATATTGATTAAATATCATCTCCCCAAATGAGGGTGCTCATATCACTACTGAATTTTATAAGAAGCTGTGGCTATCCTCTCCAGATAAGATGTTTTGACAATTTTCTTTAAAAGCCAAAAAAAAAAATGTCTATATTGTCCGCTCAGCATAGCTCAGTGTTTGAGCATCGACCTATGAACCAGGAGGTCATGGTTCGATTCCAGGTCAGAGCACATGCCCAGGTTACGGGCTTGATCCCCAGTGTGGGCATGCAGGAGGCAGCCGATCAATGATTCTGTCTCATCGTTGATATTTTTCTCTCTCTGTCCCTCACCCTTCCTCTCTGAAATCAATAAGAATATATTTTTTAAAATGTGTGTATGTTTTTAAAAAGCAACAATAAAAAGGCAAGATGCCATAAGCCTCTGTGGATTTAGAAAGATCAGAT
The DNA here is from genome assembly GCF_963259705.1 of Myotis daubentonii. Taxonomy (NCBI): domain Eukaryota; kingdom Metazoa; phylum Chordata; class Mammalia; order Chiroptera; family Vespertilionidae; genus Myotis; species Myotis daubentonii. The sequence goes on from NC_081841.1 coordinate 32,633,164, forward strand.
TACCAGAAAATGCTGATTATTCTCCATATGTACTTTTTACATGTCTTAACATTCCTTTTGCCATAAAAATATGAAAATCAACATGGTGAACCAAAACTGAACAGAATAAAAGAAAAACGCAAGCTGACCAGAAGAGCCGAGAGAAGCATATTGTCTGTGGAAGCATTTCAGACAGCAGCTGCAGGCTGTTCCCAGACACTCTGATAATGGAGAACGTAATTAGTTTTCCCTGACAAAGAAAAATAGAAGAAATGATGAGGTCAAAGCTCATAAATTAATTCAATTCAGTGAGTGTGTTTGTTGGAATAAATTGTCTGTGCTTCAAACTGCAGGTCAGAGAAGACATACAAGACACAAACAAAGCATGAAGAGCACCCAAGTATTTACTCGCTCCTTCATTCATTCACTCATTCATCTATTAAATACTTATTGTGCACTGAGTATGTGCAAAAGACATATGCTAAACTTTGAGGATGAGGGAAAATAAGGTGCAGTCTCTGTCTTCTAGACGCTCATGGCCTGTGGCCAGAGAGAGCAGCAAATAACCCCTGGACAGTGATTGGTGCACGAAAGAGGACGCACAGACCACCAAGGAGTGGTAACTGGAGGGCTGGGTAGGGTGAGAGAGAACAGGTGATTGGCGATGGGAAAAGATTTTCTAAGGTCAACGTGTAAATTGAGAATTGAAGGACTGAGAGGATTTTAGTCAGACAGGCCAAAGGCTAGTGGCATGAGAAAGTGAAGAATTCCCATCAGAGAAAACAGTGTGTACAAAAGCACAAAGTTCCCAAACCCCACAATGCCAATGCCAGTCCAGAACAACTTTTTTCAACAGTCTGTGGCTAAAAGAGGAAAATACAGCCGAAACCGGTTTGGCTCAGTGGATGGAGCGTCGGCCTGTGGACTGAAAGGTCCCAGGTTCGATTCCGGTCAAGGGCATGTACCTGGGTTGCGGGCACATCCCCAGTGGGAGATGTGCAGGAGGCGGCTGATCGATGTTTCTCTCTCATCGATGTTTCTGACTCTCTATCTCTTTCCCTTCCTCTCTGTAAAAAATCAATAAAATAAATTTTTTTTAAAAAAGAGGAAAATACAGGCAATGAGTGAGGCTTTCAAATTTTATGTTAATGAGCAGCCTTTCCCCTCCAAGATTATATCCTTTCTACATTTTGATGTCCACCTATAAAGTCTTTCATGAATCGGTTGTCCATTTATTAATTTATTTGGTAATTTTCTAACCCATTAAATCATAAATTTGGGAAGTCCTGAGTATGAGCGATAAAGCCACAAGTAGTTGGCATGGTTAGAAGGCAGAATACACCTGGCAAATAAGTACACAATAGTTTACAAAGGAGATTACATTCAAAAAGTAGGCAGAGATCAGATTATGAAGGGCTTTAAATGGCAGGTGAAGAAGTTTAGTTTATCCCATAGGCAAAAAGGAGCGGAGGAGCATTCAAAAGGTGTGGAATTAGCAAGTTTTTATTGGGCAAGTCATTTTCTTTCTCTGGTGCTTATATGTAAAATGCTGATGCGGGCAATCACCCCACCTCCCAGACTTATGGGTGCTTAAATCAAAATGAAGAGGAGTTGATGAGCTACTCCGTGAAGTCTAGAGTATACTCTAAAGGAAAAGGGTTAATATTAATAAGATCCTCCCTCTCCTCTAAATAAATATATAAACTAACCAGCTTTTAAAATCTCACCACCTGCTCTTTTTCCCTCATCGCTTTCAGTCAGGATACTAAACCAACAGATCCTAGTGGTGGACATGAAATGATGAAAACAGTAAGATAACTACTGATCTCTAGTAGATAAATGCATGTCTCCACATAGACTCTGAGTTTTATTTGTGACAAAGGACTTACCTACTAAGAATCTGTAATTTTTAAGAATTATTAAAATTTCGTATGCAAATACTAGAATGACCACATTTCTCAAGTTTACCAAGGATTCTCACTCAACATTCTACAGGGAAGCCTGGCTGCCATGCAACACTTGGCCGAATAACAATGCTTTCTTTGTGCCTGACACATGCAGTTTTGAAATTCCCACGATTGTTAGCAAAGACATGTTTTATCGGTGCATCATCAGTGTTGTGGGGAATTGGCTGTGATTTTTAATTGCTGCTGCTCTTGTGTGTAAATATAAATTACTTTAGTCGTGGCTGAATTACCTAAAAAGTAGACTATGTTTGTATTTGGTATGCCAACCAAATAGGGTCATCACAGAAATTACCAAAACAAATAATAATTTGACACTTGAATTCCTAAAATGCTTTGAAGTAGTCCTTATGGGCAAATTCAAAAAACTTTGCTAAATCGAGACTACCATATTATATTTTTTATTAATTTAGTGAAAAAACTCCTTAGTTTTTTCTGTGCATTGTTGGACTAACCCTTTGATATGTACAGATGAATATTTACATTAACAATGTTTTATGCACTAATTTTTGAACAACTTAAATTCGAGGTATATTCTTGTTAGTTAGAATTCAACTATGAATCATCCGTAAATGTGCTGGTATAATAATAGCTCATAGTTAGTAGGCTTTGGAAACAAGCTATTATAAATTTCTATTCTGCCCCTCTTTCTTACAACATATGCGTGGGTATGTCTCATAAAACTCTCTAAGCCTCATTTTCTCAAATAGAAAATAGAAATAAAATAGTATTTGCCTCATAGGTTGGCAGAGACCACTAAATAAGATCATACATATAAACCCCTTTGCATCAAACCTGTCACACTTTTCAGTTAGCCATTATTACTATCATCATCATTATTATTATCACTATTATTATCATTATTAAATTCATTGTTAATGTAAAATAAAAATAGGTGAACTAAGGAGGTCAAGAAAACTCAGTGTATTAAGGCCACCAAATAAACACACCTGAGTTTTGTCAACAAAGAAAACAAAAGAAGCACAGAATAAATGTTGGAAGTTATTTCCACACAGAAACCAGCAAGGATAGAAAGTGGAACAATTTCCAAGTGAGCTGAAAATGAGAAACAAGAGGATTCCAGCACATACCAAATGGCTTGGGTAACCACTTGTCCGCAAACGTCACCTTATTTCAGTGAACCTAGAGAACTAAGCGAGATACCCGTGATGTTCAACAACGAAAGAGACTCTTTGGAATGTACATTTAATTCTACCAATAGTGATGAATTTATGCATAAGCTCAATTTACCAATTTTATGGTAAGAGCTTGAACTTTCTGCACAGGTGCTTTTGTATCTGGAATATGCGAGGAATGTCCATGGAGCCAAGAGCATGTGTTGCCAGCAGGAAGCTGTCTCTAGCCATATGGGCTGACCAATCAGTGGTCAAATACCTGGCACCAGCAGATAGACTCTATTTATACCTTGGTATTTGTTCATAATGCAAATTTGGAGACCTTCATTTCTTAAAATGTCTGTCTATTGAAAAAATATTTCCGTTGTATTTGTTCCACTGTGAGTGTCTATGTTTGGGTGTGTTACAGGGCAGGGGGTACACTTGGAATAAGCACGCTGTGGTCACGGGAGCATTGCGCTGTTTTATCTGAGGAGGGATAAAGGAAGGGGATAAGTACGTCAGGAAGCCTGCCTCTCCCATCCATCCAGACCCCCACAGGCTCAGTCCCACCTGGTGTACCAGCATCCTCTGCAGAATGGGAGAGAACAGAGGGATTGACAAAGTGGCTAATGTGGAAGTGGTCTAGCCTTCCCTTCTCCCTGCTCATTAGTCCCAGCATTCATTGTAGATAATCATAAAAGAGCTCTCAAACAGTTATCACGTGTTATCCAAAAAAAAGAGAGGGAAGCCAGCCAGTATGTCTCCTGACACCGGTTTTCACTTCCTTCTCTATTTATGCCATCATGGTGACAGCTTCGCTTTTCACTCACTGGAGCATGTACTGGAGGATCACTGGAAGACCATTCAACACTGATGAAAGGTCTCTGGGAATGCATGAAGATTCCCATCTAACAACTGGAAGTAAATTTTTTAATGAAATAACTGGCTCAATTGACAGAAGAAACCTCAATTCCAGCCCATATTCTGACTCAGGACCAGAGTATGTAAATACAAGTCAAATTTTCCGGTCAGTCCAGTCTTGAATAGTAGCATTTGAGGCTCAAACCTTATTTATTGTGTATCTTCTTTCTCTACTAAATCACTTTTTTTATATTTAAAAAGTCAGATATATTGAACATCAAAATAAAGCTGATGAATAAAAAGGCACACTACAAAAGTTCAAGCATAGAAAACATAAAACAGTTCTTCTTGGTCTGGTTTGTTTCTAATGTAGGAGGAAAGGGAAATGGGTGCATTAAAATCACTTTTCAGCCCTAGCCAGTTTGGCTCAGTGGATAGAGCATCGGCCTGCGGACTGAAGGGTCTCAGGTTCGATTCCGGTCAAGGGCATGTACCTTGGTTGCAGGCACATCCCCAGTGGGGGATGTGCAGGAGTCAGCTGATTGATGTTTCTCTCTCATCGATGTTTCTAACTCTCTATCCCTCTCCCTTCCTCTCTGTAAAAAATCAATAAAATATATTTTTTTTGAAAAATCACTTTTCAGGTAAAGGTTTCTCTGATTTGAAGCAGTTAACATTGGCTTCATTCTCCCTGATCCAAAGAAGTCTTTCCTTTCATTGGCTTCAAGGATATGTTTAGTCTTTCACTGTGTAGAGGTGATACATCAGGGCCATGACCAGGGCTGAGAGGCTGGGACCACCTACCTGGCCCGCAGCTGGAATTAGAGTTAACGGTAGTAATAAGAGTTTCCAAAGTCTTGCTTATCTTTGACCTGTCATCTGGACGAAGCTCCCTAATGATACCTGTTTGGACAATTCTCTAGCATCTGTGGCGTGCCCAGGATCCTCAAAGATTTCAATAGCATCACCTCCAGCTTGTTCCCTTAAGACTTCTCCGCCAAAATGTGCCTCCAAAAATTTGATCAAATCATACACCTTGTGGTGCAGGATCAGCCAGGTGCTGTGGTTGTGCTTCTGGATCTTTTCCAGGGTGTTGATGGCCTTGTCAGACTACTACTGTGCCATTTTGGACGTGGTGAGCTTCAGGCCCTGCAGACACCAGTCAGCAAGGCTAAGCACAATGAGCATCTCAATGAGCCAGGGCTGGGACATTCCTCTGCATCCCAGCCCTAGCCAATCATGTTTTAATCTGGAGGGTTTTCTACCCATTCTATGCTTTTCCCATTGTCTGCACTCTGGATTGGGCTCTTGGCAGGACTGTCTTTTAATTCATGTCGTTGACTCTGTCAGTCTACCCCAATGCCACTACCAGATTCGTGCTCCTAATCACAGTTATTAAGTTACTTCTGTACCCAAGAACTTACCGTGGCTCTCAAACTTCTATTAAACCTCATCCTAACTGTCCAAGATTCTCTTTCATTTCTCACCCTCACATGTTCTGCTCAAACCACCCATTCAGGACTAACTTGAAACCCCAAAAACCATTTCTCATGCTCTTTCACCAGGTTCAGAATGTGCCAATTCAACTCCCACTTAGCCTTTATGAGCAAGTTCAGCACTCTCTCTGTTCCCAGGTACCATTCCTCGGCTGTCTGATCCATTGGGCACAAACACTGGAGGTCAAGGACTATGCCTTACCCTTTCTTTATATCTCCTCTGTGCTAAGCAGAGTTGTAAATTTTGTCACGTGCAAGTAAGATGTTTCTATTTTTGTCATTTTTCGTACTCCTCATCCATCCCCATTTCAAGCACCTATGATAAACGTGTGCTTTACTAACAAAAGCCTTGGTTTAGAGCAGTCAATCTTTCTCTGATGCAAGATTCATGCAGAGAAAATATGGCAGAACTAACACACACTGGTTTTTTAAACTTATCACCGTTTCCTGTCTTCTGAACAGAACTTCTATTTTGCCTCTTGCTTTCCATTTCCCCACAAAAATCTAAACTATTTTCCTACCCTCCCTCCTGTGCTCCCTCCTAAAATAATGACATTTCCAGAAATCAGAGTCATTTGATTTAAGATTCTCACAGTGAGCTGTGTTTCCTGTCAAATGGAGACCTTATGGTAGTGGAAGTTAAGAGGAGAATATGCACCAAGAGTCCTTGAAGTAGTGAAAGAATTAAGAACTTGGTATAACCTGGAAGATATGAAAGTGGTTAGGGCAAACAAAGAAACCAATTCAGGAAGCCCCCAACAACAAAATCCCCTCACAGGCGCAATGCTCCATGATGAAATCCGTTGTTCTTAAAGACAGAGGTCCACTATACCTGTTTCCAATCACCATAATGGCATAGCTGATGCCTATTATATCAACTGTAGATTTCCACCACAATGACTCAAACAGGATGCATTCTAGGATGAGATTGGGTGACTAGATTTAGAGAATCAATAAACGACAAATGGAGGGGAGGGAGGTGGAATGGAAGGGAGAAAAAGAGAGAAAGAAATAGAGGATAGGGAGAGAAAGGGAAGGAGGGAGAGGAGAGAAGAAGGAGGAGAAGGAGGAGGGAGGAAAAGGAAAGATGGGAGGGCAAAAATAAATTTAAAACAAGAGAGAATGAGGGAAGGAGAGAAGGAGGGAAGGAAGGAGGGAAGGAGGGAGATGAACAAACTGACAAGGGAAAAGAAGAGAGATACTGGAAGCAAGCAAGCTTCTAAAATCATTTTTGAGGCCAGAAGAGAGGGTGCTTAGAGTGGGAGCCCTGAAGTCAGGGACTCCCGAGTTTTCATCCTGGCTCTCATCACTAACTCTCTAAGCTCCACTTTCTTCTTATGTCAGTAGCTTGTCCAAGGTCAAGCTAGAAACTTGATGAGGGATAAGATTCAACTGAAGAGAGAGCGAGGAGGAGAGGATGGAGAAAGAAACTCAGTACTGATAAAAGCATGCCCCTTAAACAACACAAAATACTAGAAAAAAGAACAAATTATCATTATACATAAAATATATAAATATACAAGTGAAACTGGAAAACCCAAGAGGATAAACTGAATAAACAAAAACACACTCTAAGAAACTTAAATAAGGTGTCTTACTATAAATAAAAAATAACTTTCCAAAATATAAACAATAATCACAGAACTCATTATGAAAACAATATGCTATTGAGTATATAAATAAAAGCATCAAAAGCATATAAAATATCTAGGAGTAATCTCAATAAGAAGTGTGCAGAGCCCTGGCCAGCATTGTTCAGTGGTTAGAGCATTAGCCTAAACACAAAAGGGTCTTGGTTTTTTTCCCAGTCAAGGCACTATCTGGGTTTCCACTTTGCTTCCTGACCCCTGGGAGTGGGGGTGCATGCAGGAGGCAGCAGGTCAATGTGTCTCTTGCACATCAATGTTTCTCTCCTCCTCCTCCTCCTCCTCCTCCTCCTCCTCCTCCTCCTCCCCTCCCCCACCCCCTCCCTCTCCTCTTCCCCCTCCTTCCTTCCTTCCTCCCTCCCTCCCTCCCTCCTTTTCTTCCTTGCTTCCTTGCTTCCTTCCTTCCTTCCCTCCCTTCCACTCTCTCTGAAAAGCAATGGAAAAGATATCTCAGATGCGGATTAACCACCACCCCCCCCTCACAAAAAAAAAAAGACGTGTGCAGGATCTGAGCAAAGAAACTAAATATTCTGTTTAGCTTTGAATATCTAAGTAAGCATGTCTTATTCTTAGATAGAAGTTCTCAATCTTATAATAATACTGGAGGCCCTGTGCATGAAAATTCATGCACTTGGGGGGGTCCCTCATCCCAGCCTGTGCCCTCTCTCAGTCTGGGACCCCTCAGGGGATGTCCACCTGCCGGCAAAGGCCTGCTCCCCGGGATATTGGACCTAAGCTGGCAGTCAGACATCCTTAGTGCGGCCGAGGAGGCAGGAGAGGTTCCTGCCACTGCCGCTGCACTCGCAGCCATCAGCCTGGCTTGTGGCTGAGCAGAGCTCCCACTGTGGGAGAGCACTGACCACCAGGGGGCAGCTCCTGTGTTGAGTGTCTGCTCCCTGGTGGTCAGTGTGCATCATAGCGACCAGTTGTTCCCAGTCATTCTACTGTTAGGGTCAATTTGCATATTACCTTTTATTATGTAGGATATCAATCAATAAAAATATCAACAAGAATCATTTGAACTTGAAAAGCAATCTCAAATGTACCAACGAGTAAAATATGAAAGGATGGCAAAAAATATATATATTATAACAAAGGAACAGTGAATGGCTTTAGGAGATATTAAAATTTACTATAAAGCTACAGTAATTGAGACAGTGTGGCTGTATAATAGAACTAAAGAGACAAAACTTTGGAAGAAAAAAGGGACTTCCAAAAATAGACACACACATTGGATTATCTAGCATGAGTAAACTTGGCATTTCAGATCACTGGAGGAAGGGAAGTGTTTGGTTTTTGTGAATAATGATGTTAGAACAAATAGGAAAAATATGTAATCCCTACCTAATTATACAACAATAAATCACAGATAGAGATCTAAAATTTAAATGTCAAAAGTTAAATCATAAAAATATCAGATAAAAATATTTTTGGCCCCAGGAATTATGACACAAAGGTTCAAAGGCCATCAAGGAAAAAACTGATGAAGTTGATTGCCTGGTTATTTATAAAGTCTTTACAGAAGAAAAAAAATTAAACATAAACATAAGCAAAGTAAAAGACAAACTGGGGAAAATATTTGCCACAGATATGACAAAAAAAAAACACCACCCACAACTACATTCCTTTAACAAACATAGGACACTTTGGACATCAAAAAAGAAGAGAGGCCCGGCTGGCCAATGTTGCTCAGAGGTTGAGTGTCATCCTATGAACAATGAACCAGGAGGTCACAATTCAATTCCCAGTCAGGGCACATACCCAGGTTGCAGGCTTGGTCCCGGTGGGGGGGGGGGGGGGGGGGTGTGCAGGAGGCGGCTGATCAGTGAGTCTCTCTCATCAATTATGTTTCAAACTCTCTCTCCCTCTCCCTTCTTCTCTAAAATCAATAAAAATATATTTTTTTTTAAAAAGAAGAGAAGAACAACTCAGGAAAGTAGACAAAGACATGGAAGTGTCCTTCATGGGAGAGGAAATCCTCAGGAATAAACAAGTAAAATAAAGTTCAATCTCACCAGTCATTAAAGTTATCATTTTTCACCTATATACTTGCAAAACATTTTAAAATCAATAATACTCAGCACTGGAAAAGCCAACAGGCTCTTGGGCACAATGAAGATGACTTCAGTTGGAAGATAATCTGTAAATATCAATCTAAAATTAAACATGTTGCCTCATGACCCAGAAATGTTCTCTTTAGGAAGGTTTCCTGTGGAGACAATTGCAGAAGAAGAAAAACATATTTCTAGGATGTTTGTTAAGTCATCCTTGTTTTTCTTTAAAAAAATAAAGAAAGAAAAGAAAAATACAATGTTCAACCCTAAAATGGAATTTTCTATTCTCTCCATCTTTTTTGAGATAGTATTGCTTTGTGCTACGGATCCTAAAATGAAATAGCTACTGACAGATATGTTGTGGGTGGAAAAAGAAGGATGTTGTTAAAAACAATTTTTAATATGATTTCATTATTACTTATTAAATATGTGTTATTTGTTACTATATAACGAATTACTCCAAAAGTCAGCAGCTCCAAACAAGGCCTATTTTCTCACACAGCTTCTGAGGGTCAGGATGTCTCAGCTGGACGGCTCTGGCTCAGGGGCTCCCATGAAGCTGCAGACCAGCTGTCAGCTGAGGCTGCAGTGACCTAAAGCCGGAGGACCCCCTTGCCAGTTCACCTGCTTGGTTGTCTGTGGTCTCGGATCCTCGCTGACTGCTGACCATACACCTCAGTTCCTTACCACATGTACCTTACCTCAGTTCCCGAAACTGCCTAAGGGTCCTCACAACATAGCAGCTGACTTCACTTGGAGCAAGGGATCCAATAGAGAGAGAGAGAGCACCCCAAATGGAAGCCACGGTCTCTATAACCTAGTCTCAGAAGTGAAGTACCATCACTTCTGCAGTGTTCCATTCTATTCTAGAAGTAAAGTCACTGAATCCTGCCTACACTCAAAGGGATGGATGACACATGGATACAGGAGATGGGGATTGCTCGGAACCACCTCAGAGGCTATCACCATAAAATATATATCTATATATCTATATATCTATATATATCTATCTATATCTCTATATCTCTATATCTCTATATCTCTATATCTCTATATCTATATCTATATCTATATCTATATCTATATCTATATCTATATCTATATCTATATCTATATATGGCTAATATGCAAAGTGTCCCCTCAGGAGTTCAACCGGGAGAATGGGAGTTCAATCCCTCGCTATGACGTGCACTGACCACCAGGGGCAGCACAGAACAAGGAAGGCCCCGATCAGCCCCAATGGCCAGCCAGGCCCAGCAACCCTTCCCGTGCATGAATTTCATGCACTGGGACTCCAGTCGATCATATAGAAAGAGTATATCTAGATGTTCCTAGATGTAAATATAAAAACTCACATACATGGAAAACAGTATGGAGGCTCCTCAAAAATTTAAGAATAGAGTTGCCACATGACCCAGAAATCCTTCTTCTGACTATCTACTTGAAAGATTTGAAAACATTTAGTCACAAGGTCATATGCAACACTATGTTCATTGCAGCATTATTCAAGGTGGCCAAGACATGGAAACAACCCAAGTGTCCTTCAATAGATGATTAGATAAAGAAGATGTGGTACATATATACAGTGGAATACTACTCAACCATAAGAAAAGACAAAGGAAGAACCAAGATGGCGGCATAGGTTAACGCCGGAGTTTGCTGCTTTGAACAACTACTTCAAAAGTGAAACCAAAAACGGAAGGGACATCACCCAGAACCACAGGAACGCTGGCTGAGTGGAAGTCCTACAACTAGGAGGAAAGAGAAACGCACACGGACACTCAGAGGAGGCGCAGTGCTGAAGTCAAATTCTGAGGTGCGGAGTGCGCGGAGCGGGCTGGCGGCGGAGGGCGCGGTTGGCGTTTTCAATCGGGAGGGAGTCGCAGACTCTGAGCTCCAGATCCGGGCGAGTCTTTAGGGACCCAGACTCAAACAGGAGAAGCGGGACTGTCTGGCTTCGGTCAGAGCGAGTGCAGCTTTCTCTCCGAGCTTTGCAGCGGGTGCTGGGACTCAGAGAGGCAGAGCCCCTGGGGACAGGACTGAGAGCCGCCATAACTGCTCTCTCCGGCCCACCCTGTTGATCCTGTGCGACCCGCCCCGCCCAAGCCCTGCACAGAGGCATTTGCCGGATAGCCTCAGGCAAAGGCTAGATTAGCACCTCCCTAGAGGACAGAAGTTCTCTCACTGCTGACACAGCTGATTCTCATAGCCACTTGGCCTGGAGGTCAAACCCTCCCTGGAATTAGCTACAACAATCAAGATTTAACTATAAGACTGCGAACAAAGACCACTAGGGGGTGCACCAAGGAAGCATAACAAAATGCGGAGACAAAGAAACAGGACAAAATTGTCAAAGGAAGATATAGAGTTCAGAACCACTCTTTTAAGGTCTCTCAAGAACTGTTTAGAAGCCGCCGATAAACTTAATGAGATCTACACGAAAACTAATAAGACCCTCGATCTTATATTGGGGAACCAACTAGAAATTAAGCATACACGGACTGAAATAACGAATATTATACAGACGCCCGACAGCAGACCAGAGGAGCGCAAGAATCAAGTCAATGATTTGAAATGCGAGGAAGCAAAAAACATCCAACCGGAAAAGCAAAATGAAAAAAGAATCCAAAAATGCGAGGATAGTGTAAGGAGCCTCTGGGACAGCTTCAAGCGTACCAACATCAGAATTATAGGGGTGCCAGAAGATGAGAGAGAGCAAGATATTGAAAACCTATTTGAAGAAATAATGACAGAAAACTTCCCCCACCTGGTGAAAGAAATGGACTTACAGGTCCAAGAAGCGCGAAGAACCCCAAAACAAAAGGAATCCAAAGAGGACCACACCAAGACACATCATAATTAAAATGCCAAGAGCAAAAGATAAAGAAAGAATCTTAAAAACAGCAAGAGAAAGAAACTCAGTTACCTACAAGGGAATACCCATACGACTGTCAGCTGATTTCTCAACAGAAACTTTGCAGGCCAGAAGGGAGTGGCAAGAAATATTCAAAGTGATGAATACCAAGAACCTACAACCAAGATTACTTTATCCAGCAAAGCTATCATTCAGAATTGAAGGTCAGATAAAGAGCTTCACAGATAAGGAAAAGCTAAAGGAGTTCATCACCACCAAACCAGGATTATATGAAATGCTGAAAGGTATCCTTTAAGAAGAGGAAGAGGAAGAAAAAGGTAAAGATACAAATTATGAACAACAAATATGCATCTATCAACAAGTGAATCTAAGAATCAAGTGAATAAATAATCTGATGAATAGAATGAACTGGTGATTATAATAGAATCAGGGACATAGAAAGGGAATGGACTGACTATTCTTGGGGGGGAAAGGGATGTGGGAGATGTGGGAAGAGACTGGACAAAAATCGTGCACCTATGGATGAGGACAGTGGGTGGGGAGTGAGGGCGGAGGGTGGGGCGGGAACTGGGAGGAGGGGAGTTATGGGGGGGAAAAAAAGGAACAAATGTAATAATCTGAACAATAAAGATTTAATTTTAAAAAAAATAAAAAATAAATAAAAAGCTAAGGATTATGATTTCCCTCATATGTGGCATATTAAACTGAAACTCACAGAAACAGACAACAGTATGGTGGTTACCAGAAGGAAGGGAGATAGTGAGATGTAAAGGGTAAAAAGTGCCAAATATATGGTGATGGAAGATGATTTGACTTTGGATGGTGGGCATACAATGCAATGTACAGACGATTTATTATAGAACTGTACACTTGAAACCTATATAGTCTTATTAACCAATGACACCCCAATTTAATTCATTAAAATAAGTAAATAAAATCAATAAAAACAAACAAAACAAAAAAAAACTCACATACAGCAAGAGGATTATACATCCCTGTTTGTTTGAAATAGTCCTGGTTAATGCCTGGTGCACTGGAGTCATGATAGTATTCACTTCATGTATCCCAGTTTAGATAATAAATTATACTCTGAACAGGAAAATGTCTGAAAGCATACACACCAAAACATTAACATTGTTTACCTCTAAGAGATAAGATTGAGAAGACTTATATTTGCTGAATACACACCTGCATAAAGTTTTAACATTTACAATAAAAATGCATTACCTTAATAAAGAATTTTTTTAAAAAGCAGAAATTATACGTTAGATGTCCAGATTATCTTTCAGAGTAACTCAAATATTATCACATGAATTCCATTCCAGAGATAGTAACTGACCACAAAAGAAAAGCCCCCAGGGATGTCAGCACTGGAGAGAAGAGAAAGAATAAGTTCCCTTTTCAAGTAACAGTAAAAGTCTCCCACAGTTGGCTGTTCCACTCCTGTTTCTCACAGCTGCACACATTTCAGTTCTCCTGACCGTAGCATAGTTGTATCATTTCTTGGCATCCATCTCACGAATGTAAAGGGGAATTCGGCAAGGGAATTATGACAGCTAGATAAGAGAGAGAAAACTAGAACGAAAACTAAACCAACCACTGGGATGAATCAGAGATGTTAGGCAGAAAGAGAAGAGGCAGCCTTCTCGTGACTTGAGCTCATAGCTCTATTTGTAGGATCCTAAAAACAGCCTTGGATGTTAACAACAGTGAAATGCAGCCAGTGTTCATGCACCTTCCCAGACTGAAATTTTACCATTTAAGATCCTCTCCTTAGACTGCAGCCTAAGGAGGCATCGGGCTGTAACTTGAAGCCCTGAATGCCAATGTTGGTCTCACTGCAAAGGTTCAGTCCGGCCTTGTAAGGAGCCTAGAGCCCTAAAGCCCATGAGCCTTAGAGCCAGAGAGACCGTTTCCTAACGGCATAGCCCTGAGCAAGGTCCGTGAAGCTCTTTTTGTTTCCGTTTCCTATCAATAAAATAGAACTATCTTAGTCTTTCATCAAATGGTGCTGGCACAAATGGATATCCATACACACAAAATAAATCTAGGCACCAACTTTACACCCTTCACAAAAATGAACTCAAATGGATCATAGGCCTAAATGTAAAATACAAAACTATCCAAATCCCAGAAGATAGCATAAGGAGAAAACTTAGATGGCTTTTAAGTGTGACTCTTTGTTGCTCTTGTTTTTAATCCTTGCTCAAGGATATTCTTTTTCCATTGATTTTTAGACAGAATAGAAGGAATGGGGGGGGGGGGGAGAGATCTATGTGAGATACACGATTGGTTGCCTCCCGCACATGCCCCAACCAGAGAGGGCAACCCAGGTAATATACCCCTTGAGTGGGAATCGAATCTGCGACCTTTGGTGTGAGGGCCGATGCTTTAACCGCTGAGCGACACAGGACAGAGCTAAGTATGACTTTTTAGATACAACATCAAAGGCACAATCCATGAAAGAAATAATTCTCCAAAATATGTAAAGAACTCTTAAAATTTAACAACAACCCAATTTAAACATGGAAAAAAAAACTGAACTGATAAATACAAAGAATAGATTGGTTGTTGTCAGAGGTGGGGGTCGGGGGGAGATAATATGGGTGAAGGTGGTAAAAGTTAACAAACATCCATATTAAAATAAGTAAGTCCTGGGGATATAATATACAGAATGATGACCACTCTTAGAGGACATGGACAGCCTGTCACTGTTCACCTGAGTAGCTTCAATCACCAAGAGAAAGGACTGGGAATAGTCAGGTCCGCTCTGCCCAGGGGGGAAGAAGCAGCTGCTAGACGGGAGGGATGGGGCTCTACATCCCAGAATGCCCTCCACACGTCCACTCAGAGCTGCTGGAGGTTCAGGTGGTGCCGAAGCAAACAGACCCAAGAGTGTTCATTGCGCTCTAAAATCAAAAAAACTGAGCTAAACCCCAGAATAAGACTGTCCCAAAATGAAGGTGGATGCAAACTGACAACATTTGCAAAGTTGATCAGAGATCCTTTAGAGCAGTGGTTCCCAACCTTTTTTTGGCCAGGCCCCACCTAAGCATCTCTAAAATCCTGATGCCCCCTTGCCTCCCGTGACATATAATCCTTACTATTCAAAAAGTAAACTCCTATTCACATAGAGGAAGCCTAAAAGGCCATTAACATGGTCTAAACAAGCTTCCAAAGAACATGGCATCCATGAAAGAGAAAAATAAAAGAATGAAAGGACAGGTGACATAGTGAGGAAGAAATCGCCAAGAAATTGTTAAAAAAATTATTATAATAATATGAAGTGATATGAAAAAATAGCAAATAAAGTTTCAAAACATATAACAGAGAACTGAAATGCATAAATATGTCACAATATACATTTCCATACTGTATATGAGGCCCCGAGAACCATAAGAAATGCAAAACATTCACTGTTAATAACTCATTCTTGAATTGCCCCCTTAAAAATCAAATTGCCCCCCCTGTGGGGAGTGTGCCCCTCGTTGGGAGCCACTACTTTAGGGTCAGCAAACTGGAGCAGAGGTGGGGACGGGAGGTAGACGGACAAGGCAGAGTTGGAGCAGTAACTAGGACACATTAAAATGCCTTGGTGTCTTTACCCCAATCCGCAATGGCCATGACCTGTATCCCCGCCCTCCCCTTCTTGGTGAGCTCCTGCTCCTTCTCTGCTGTATTATGGCAGGCGGGCTGGTCGAGTGGAGGCCTGTTGCTTACAAAGTCAGCAATCCCCATCCACGCTGGCCTGCCTTTGGTCTCTTTTATTCTATTGGTAATTGAGCTTTCCTTTCCCCCATGGACTCGTGTAACTTTTACCAGTGTTTTAAAGGGCTTTTCTCTCTAACATTTCCCATGTTGCATAGGTTAACCAGAGTCCAAAGACATTACCCCACTGACCTGCACAAAGGCCTCTACCTCACTGTCCCCAGGTAGGCCAAACACCGGAAGGCTCAGAGGCACTCGGGGACTCTCAGGACTGTACCAAACGCACACGTACACAGCTAAATCCTGAAACTGAAGATAAACTCTGGCTTGTTTTTCCTCCATAAAAAGGAGTTGAGAGGCTTTTTGGAGACTATTGCAGCCCCTATAAATAATGTGTGCCGCGTGCTTACATTTTCTGTGAGGGAAGGGCATGTCCTCCTGGCCAACAGCACCTAGCAACAGGCCTGGCACACACAAGGCACTGAACAGAATGAATGGAGGGGTGAAGAACTGAATGGGGAGTGAATTTGTATAGCATGGAGTCTTAATATGAGGCAATAAATGAAACTACCCCTGAAAGGTGTTCAGACAGCTGTCTACAGGCCTTTCAGACAATCTAATGTTTGTATTCATATAGCAAATACTTATTAAACACTTAATAAGACTGTGATGAGGGATCTAAACCAGATGCAAGGGCAGAGAGGGACACAAACCAACCCAACAAACTACCATCATGGGATTTTTGTGCCTTTACCACACCCTCACCCTCTACCTAGGTGGTTACAATCTGCTCCAGACTCAAGCCCAAGACTTTTAATTACAGCAAATAGGAAAATAACTCTTTTTTAAAAAAATATGTTTTTATTGATTTCAGAGAGGAAGGGAGAGGGAGATAGAAACATCAATGATGAGGAAAAAAATCACCGATCGGCTGCCTCTTGCACGCCCCCCACTGGAGGTCGAGCCCACAACCCAGGCACATGCCCGTGACAGGAATGGAACCTGGGACCCTTCAGTCCACAGGCCGACACTCTATCCACTGGGTCAAACCAGTTAGGGCAGGAAAATAACTCTTAAAATAACAGGGTCAGAAAATACAATTGTTTTTCTTAAGATAGTTTTCTTTTTCCTTTAAATGTCTACCATATGATGAAGCAAAGGTTCAGTTTTATTTTTACAGTTTTATTTAATTACTGAAGTCCTAGAAAAATGATGCAATGGTCCCATACAGGCATTGCTTCTTAAATGTAGATCAAACAGTGCACTAGGTAAATTCCTCACAGCTGGGTCTCCTCCATGCTCAGTGAGGGCGGCTGCCACTGTACATACCCTGCTATATGGGAATCTTTCTCAGTTGCTTTGGCCTCTTAAAAATTCCCTAAGGGGAATTCCACCACATAATGTTAACAATCATTGTATGTCTGCTTTGTATGCAATAATCACTATTCACACTGAAATAGAGGAACCTCAAATCTGCCCTGAGCCAAAGTCAAAGATTTTCTATAACAACCAAAAAAACCAGATTTAAGCATTGATGATAAAGCGGGGGAAGAACCTGTCAAGAAACTAATTTTAGCCCAGCCAGCCTGGCTTAGGGGTTGAGCATCAACCTATGAAGCAGGAGGTCACAGTTCGGTTCCCAGTCAGGGAACATGCCTGGGTTGTGGGCTCTATTCCCAATAAGGGGTGCGCAGGAGGCAGCCAATCAATGATTCTCTCTCATCATTGATGTTTCTATCTCCCTTCCTCTCTGAAATCAATAAAAAATATATTTTTAAAAAGAAACTAATTTTAGAAATTTATACTAAGAAAATAAACAGATAGACATTTAAGATGTATACACAAAGATGTTCGTCTCACCATCATTTATAAAGGTGTAAGATTACACTAATATGACTAGCCAATAACAGTGGATTAGTTAAATAAATTATTAACTATCCCAACAAAGGAAAATCTTGCAGCCATTAAAAAAGTATGACGTAGATATACATATATTGTTACCAGAAAAATATTCACAATGTACTGTTGAACTCATTATATTTTTGTTTTATACATGCACACAGAGGCATGGAATGGTCTCTAGGTGATTAAATGTCAGTCCTTTTTACAAATGAAAACAGAATGGCACGTATTTAAATGCCCACTTTGAGAAAGTAAAACTCTTTTAAGAGGCTATTTGACTGCCCAAGTCCAGTATTTACCAAATACATTGGAGAAATTTTTAAATAAAAAAAAATCTAACATGAAAATTTCAATATCCTTTTTAAAAAAAGTTATTTGTTCCAATATAACAACATTTTTTAAACTCACTGTAAATGTCTGTTTTTCCAAAATGAAAACCATAAAGCTATTTTATCACAAACTTAAAAGTTAAAAATGACTTAACTATATGAGAAAATGTTAAAGATATAACAGTGAACGGACAAAAGTGGATAAAAAACTAAATATACAAAAGACACACAATTTAGTAATGCATGCATATGCAAACAAAACTGCACAAAAGGAAGTGTTCAGAATGAATACTCCTGAGGGCTGAAATTATGAATGTTTTTTCTCCTTTTTACTGCATTTTATATTTTTCTACAGTTAGTATCTATTACCTCCCAAATCAGACAAATAATAAACACTATAAACATTTTAAATAAGCACGGGGAACACAAAATCATGCATATATTTGTTGTGTCAATAACTGAAACAGACACTTTTTCGAAAAAGTGCCTTCTCATTACACTCACTTGAAAATCTCTGGTAGTGCACTCTGTTACTTAAGCCCTGAATAATGGAGAATGTGTAGCTCTGAATTCATTTCAGCTTCTCCTGGACACCTAATTAAAGGAGTGACACAGCTCTTCTGGTCTTGGCTACTTCCCCCTGACACGATGCTATAGCTACAAGACAGTCCAACAGAAAGGGAAAAAATCAATAGCTTCGAAACTCAGCATAATTATCCGAAACAGGCAAACTATAAACCTTGGAACATAGACTACCTCACTCCATTTCTTTCTGCCTTAATTAATGACACTAGATCAGACTGGAAATGTTATAAAATCAGGAACCATGTCCTACTTTCATCACTGTATTCCAGCACCTAGCTGGCACATAATAGGCATAGTAAATCTGGACGAATGAATGAACAAATAGGTGATTTATGGCTGGTCTCTGCTATCTTCCTTAAAATTCTGCTGGTCATTTTATAACATCCTTAGTGCTACCACTGTGGAAGAAGACGGTGTGTCATAAGGTCACGTTTCATGGTCATATGTTCCATTACTGAAGGTACAAATAATAGGCATAGGACATGTCCCAGGAAGCAGCTTTGCTCATCATTACGGCTTAATAATTGGCAATTATTCAGCACCTAATCCTCTGAAGGTAAGTAATGCTACCCACAGCTAAGGCTCAGAAAGGCCAAGTAAATTTTTCAAGGTCACAAAGTTAACAAATGACAGAACCAGGATCAAAACCTGATTCTCTGAGGCCCCAAAGTCCAGACTCTGTTTAGCAGGGGGAGAAGCATCCTGTCATCTCACCCCGTCAGGTGCAGATGGCTATGGGTTCTACGCTAATTATCTCACTTAATTCTCATCATAACCCTATGAAGTGGGTTAGCATAGTATACCATTTCTCAGGCGACAAAATGAAATAGAGGTTAAGCAGCTTGCCCAAGGCCACACAGCTTCCGATAGAGCCAAAACGGAATGACAAACTAGAAAGAATTCTTAATGAATATCTATCACCTCCATCATATGGGATTGCACTCATGATATATAGTCAGCACCACTTCCAAGATGACTCACAACTCTGTCAAAAGACAAACTGGCCATACTCTACACTAACATATATAATTGTTCAATTGATCCAACTAGCTTCCTAAACCCTCCTCCTCTCCAAAATGAAGAGTAATAAGCACCCAAATTGCAAAACACCACTCCCATTTGTAAAGCAAAGGACAGAAGTACAGATATATCTAAATATTTTAGTTACAATCAAGTCAACAAATAAAAAATGTGTTCCATCCCCCTATCCTTTTCCCTGGCCAAATATACCTGCATAACAACCTGGAATGCCAAATTCATATTTAGGCTTCTCAGATTCCAGGATGTTTGGTACTAGACATGGTAACGCAGAGAGAGAACGCCGCCAAGTGTGCATGTGACTCCCCAATCCCATATGGAAGTTCCTTCCACAGCCTTCATTTCCCACACAGAGCCATTCCTTGGCCATTCCTTGAGTCTAGGAGTGCTCACAGCAGCAGGGCAAGCCACAGTCAGGGTGAAGGATGGGGAAATGCCTCGTGCAGGCAGGCAGGCTTGGGTCATTTGGGCAGGGAATTCCAGGGTCAACAAAGGTCTCACTGACACCTTGCCTTCTTAACAAGTGGGGAGACCACAGGAGCAGCAGAGTGAGGCCCCCAAAAACTAGAGCACAGAGCATGGGCTCCTTTTGCCAGGGTTTGATGAGACCCTTCCCCAGCTGCCACACAAGCTTTCAATAGAGACAGCTGCTTAGAGTAAATCGCTCTAAACCAGCGGTTCTCAACCTGTGGGTCGCGACCCCTTAGGGGGTCAAATGACCCTTTCACAGGGGTCACCTAAGACCATCAGAAAACACACATGTAATTACATATTGTTTTTGTGATTAATCACTATACTTTCATTATGTTCAATTTGTAACAATGGAATTGGGGGTCACCACAACATGAGGAACTGTATTAAAGGGTCGCCGCATAAGGAAGGTTGAGAACCACTGCTCTAAATGCATCCCCTCTCCCAACCCCTCCCTAACCAAGACCTGGCCATCTATCAAAGTACAATTCATTCACTCCCCTTCCAGTAGTCCAAGCATTTATAGTTTGTAGTCTCTAATTTTGTCTTTTAATTGCATGATAGTTTCTGGGTTTTTAAAATCCTTTCAACTGGGTTGTTTTGTTTCTCTAAAGCAGTGGTTCTCAGCCAGGGGCAATTTTGCCCTCCAGGAGACATTTTGCTAATCCTGGAGACATTTATGGTTATTTCATTTAGTGGACAGGGGGCTTGGATGTTACCAAACACTTTACAATGTACAGAACAGCCCTTCACAATGAATTACACAGCCTAAAATGTTAGTAGTGCTGAGACTTAACAGTGCAGAGCCTAGGAAGCGCTGCTCTAAAGAACTCTTAGGACCCAGCCAGCGTGGCTCAGTGGTTGAGTGTTGACCTATGAACCAGGAGATCACATTTTAATTCCTGGTCAGGGCACGTGCCTGGGTTGCAGGCATGATCCCCAGTGTGGGGTATACAGCAGGCAGCCGACCAATGATTCTCTCTTCTTATTGATGTTTCTATCTCTTTCTGTCCCTCTCCCTTTCTCTCTGAAATCAATAAAAATATGTTTTAAAAAAACTCTTAAGAGAGGATGCCATTTACTCCTTTGATCCCCACATGGCCAAGCAGAGTGTTGGACCTCACTAAGTATTTGTTGCCTGACTGACTAGCGATCTGGTCCCAAACCTTCCTAAAACGTTCACTACGCAGTAATTTAAAAAAAATTAGGAACTATGCTCAGCTCTGAATGAATCTGGGGATGCAAATCTGAATGAATTAGCAGAAAAGGATGGCAAACTAGTACTTTTGATACTGCATGAAAATGCATCTGTCACTAGCAGATATTCAATATTTGTATATTTTTCTGTTCATTATTTCTCCCTTCATTAGCCAATAAATTTCAAGAAAGTAAGAATTAAGTTCACGCCGAAACCGGTTTGGCTCAGTGGATAGAGCGTCAGCCTGCGGACTGAAGGGTCCCAGGTTCGATTCTGGTCAAGGGCATGTACCTGGGTTGCGGGCACATCCCCAGTGGGAGATGTGCAGGAGGCGGCTGATCGATGTTTCTCTCATCGATGTTTCTGACTCTCTATCTCTCTCCCTTCCTCTCTGTGAAAAATCAATAAGATATATTTTTTAAAAAAAAGAATTAAGTTCACTATTATAGTTCCAGTATCTTCTACAGTAAAAGTGGTAGACACATAGGAGTAAAGGATGCTGCCTGGAGGAGCGATGACATGGTTAAGCTCTAATTATGTGCCAGAAACAGTTCTAAGCATTTTCAACACATTATCTATTCTAATGTGCACAGAAATCCTAAAAGAAGCCACATTTTGCAGACCAGAAAATGGACAATGAAAGGCTAACTTGCTGAAGAACACAGCACGTGGTACAATCAGGATTTCAGCACAGCTAACTTCGGATCCTTTGCTCTTAACCTCTACACTGCATGGTCAAAAACTGAGTAATAACTGGCGAGGTGAAGAGCGGGAGATGTGGCCTTGAAGGAAAACATTCCAGGCAGAGGGAATGGCATGAGAAAAACCAACACAATTTGGCTTATTTCTGAAGCTATAACCCTTAACTGCTGAAAGATGATGCTGGAGAAGTAATCATGGCCAGATCATAAGGGATATATATATTCTATAGAGCAATGTTTCCTTTAACCAAAATTATCAGTGAAGGAACACAGGCTTTGAATCAAATAGTTCTGGGTTAGAAAGCCAACCCCATCATTTTGTTAAAGGATCTCACTTAGCCTCAATTTCCTTACCTGTAAAACAAAGAACATACAAATATCTATATTATTAAGCAGCTGTGGGTACAAAAAATAACAACTATAAGAATTAAGAACCAGGCCTGGTGCATTTTGTGTTCAATAAATATGACTTGTTTTTGTCATTGTGGTTGCTGTTAATGAAGTTTTTCACATTTGTAAATCTGCAACATAATTGAAGCTTATTTTCTCAACTTATTAAACCATCCTTTTCCTTAACTAATTTTAAAGTGAATTTCTATATAATAAAAGGGTAATATGCAAATCGACCAAATGGCGGAACTGAGGGAGTGGGGGAGGGGGGGAGCAGACACTCAAGGAAGGAGCTTCCCCCTGGTGGTCAGTGCATTCCCAGAGGAAGAGCACCACTGTAGCGGTGGTGAGAGCCTCTCCTGCCTCCACGGCAGCGCTAAGGATGTCCGCCTGACAGTGGGGAGGGGGCCTAAGCCATCAGTCGGACATCCCCCGAGGGCTCTCAGACTACAAGAGGGTGCAGGCCGGACTGAGGGCTTCCCCCACCCCAAGTGCATAAATCTTGTGCACCGGGCCTCTAATATATATATATATATATATAGTATATGAATCACTGCACCTACATCTCATCCCCTCTATAGTGCCTCTGTGCCCACCAGGGCAACTGTGAAAATACCTGAAGCTTCTGATATCCATAGATTCAAAAATAGGGAAAGAAAAGAAGCCACATAAATCTAGAACTGTTTGCACTAGTGTTTCATTCAGAATATGGGAAAGGAAAGAAAAACACCGCTGCTCAGAGTAATGGTTACCATCCAGTAAATAGACAGGATATTCAAAATACTTTGGTGTGTGTTGAAAGCCATTCCACCCTGGCTGCTTGAGGCAGTCCCTGCAGGGATGTTTCAAGGGACCTGGCATATATGGCGTATTGTTCTTAATATGTCTGCTCCCCTCTTAACAGCTATGTGTTTTAAACAGGACCACCTCCCTGAGAAAGGTTGTTTCCCCAGAGGGGTGGTTGGTCGCTTTGATCTTTGCTTGGAGTGACCTCCTTCAGTTACTTCCTTGTAGCTTAGTGGAGCAATAGAGTAACCTTTGAATGGAGATGGGAAGCCCCCTGGCCTTTTGTATAGAATGGATAGGATTGGGACCAAATAGTATAAATACAGATGCTAGATGACAATAAAAAAGAAGAACCTGGCTATGATGATCACCTGAACACTGCCTCCGTGTCATTCCTTCCTCGCCGACTCCGTCCACACCTTGGGGAACCCCTGGACCCGCTGGGGCTGGACCCCAGCAGGTGTGTTACCCTTGTCCCAAACCAACCAACAACACTGGCATACCAGTGTCTTTGGATACTTGATGTTTGTTCATTTCTTTCTTTTTTTTTTTAATGAAATCGTGTATTTAATGGGTTATCATAGTGCCTAGTGTAAAGTAAGGAATTGGTAATTTTTTTTTTACTTTTTTATTAAATTTATTGAGGTGATACAGGTTTAAGGGCACAAATCTATATCATGTGTATATTGCACTGTGTGTTCACCACCCAAATTCAAATCTTCTTCTGTTACCATATATTTGCCTGCCCCCCTTTATCCTGAGCCATACCTTAAGACCATTCAGAGATTTTGACCTGGTTTCCACCTACCTTCCAGTCTACATTACCTGCTATAGTCTCTGTGGGCCACTTACTAACTTTGCATACAGGCTGCACACCAGGCTCTTCCACACCGTCCTGCTTTGGCCTTTGTTATTGTCTCTGCCAGGAGCATCCTTCTGCCCTCACCTCCTACTATCACCCCATCTTACCAGCCTTCAAGGCTTAGTACAAGCACCACCACCTCTGTGATTTCCCTGCTTCTGACAGAATGACATGCCATGTTCCACAAACTAGCCCAACACTTTGCTTGTGTTTCTATTCTTACAACTACCTTATACTAAACAGAGGTATGTGGTGAGCATCATTCTAGGTACTTTCTGTATGCTTTCATGTAATTTCATAAACTTGTATGAAATGATTACAAACCCCATTTTACACATGGGAAAACTGAAGCTCCGAGTTGACCTTACCAACGATCACACAACGAGAAAGGGATACATCCAGAATTCCAACCATTCTAACAGCTCCTTAATTAATCCCTAAGTCTTTCGCTGGGCTTTGTTGCCTCTCTTTGATGGCCCTATTTCCAGTTGGTTAGTTAACTGTAAACATATGCCTGTCCCATGGGACTACAGCAAATCCCTTGATGACAGGGACCAGGGCATATTCCTGTATAAATGTATTCACTTATACAAGGTTCTTGAGAGAATTAAATGAGTCAATACACTTAAAGCACCCATAGTGCCATAATAATAATAAGAGCCAAATAATTTGTTGAGGTGGTTGTTACTATGTCGGGTACTAAAAACAAAGCCTAGCACATAAATTCTGAACTGAGGTTTTCTTCTGAGAAGCAAATGAAATAGCTAAGGACCAGAAATGCCAAATGCCACTTTGGTTTGGCATTTCCCCACTACTTGACTACTCAATCAAAAGCAACAAGAGTCATATAGAAACTTTCTTAAGGATGTTAGGGAAATTTCCTCTTTAGTTCAAAACTCTTGCAGCTTTGTTACTTTCTTGCTGCCCTCTACCATGAGATTTGTCAAGGTCCCCCTCTGAGAAGACAGTACTTAACAAGTTGTGAGCTGGGGTATAAAATTTCAAATGCCCAAACAAGCGGGCACTTTGTTAGCTTCGGCCAGCTAAGCTGCCCACTCGGACTATATCTGAGTGCATTTCTTTTTCTTGCAAATAAACTCTTGCATGCTACTTGGTACTGTCTCTTGTTTGAATTCCTTCCTACAAGCAAGACATGAACCAGGGGCGCAGAGACCACCTCTAACATATTGGTGCCATGACTTGGATTGTGTAAACTGTAAGTCTTCTAGCTGGAAAGAGGGCTATTTTGCTTTTTGCTTCTTATCCAGGTTCGAGAGGGTGAGGCAGAAATTGCAGTTAATCAGGGAGAAATGACTGAGAGGAAAGCAAAAGTAATTATGAGCGCCTGGTGATGAACTGGCACAAGGATAAGAGACACATCTTCCCTCAGGTCTGCAAGGTGGACACTCTCAGGCAACTGAGGGTTTCTGGGTAGGTGTTGGAGGGTCTCTTTGCAATGGATAAGGGCCTAATAGGTACTTCAGAACACATTCGTAATTAAACTTTAACCTGCCCGTGGGGCACACGTAAGGTCTGGCCATCCAGCTCTCAGGTTCCTCATAGTGGTTCTAGACAGCCTGCAAGAGAAACTGAGACATATAAGAGGAGTGGGGATGGCCAATGGTGTCATGGCCTCTGGGAGCCCCCTCCGCTAGCAGCACACTTTGACCCATTACAGGGAGCCCTGAGAACTCTGCTAGCAGTTATGACTTCCTCATGCCCACATTCTCAGCATATTATTTTGGCCCATAGGAATTGCCATGAATTGATGTGCCTGGCCTGTCCAACCCGCTCCTGCATCTACATTCTTGGGTCCCTCTATGTAGAAATTGTGTTATGGGTTTATGTTGCATCTGCCAAAGGGCTAGAAGGAAACATCACAGGACAGAGATGTTCAAAGGATTCTTCCCTGAGAACACTAAATAGGTTCCACTTTTAACATGTATTCTCCAGGGGAACCAAGATGGCGGTGTAGGCAAATGCCTGTACTCGCTGCCTCCCACAACCACATCAAAATTACAGTCAAAATACAGAACTATCATCCAGAACTGCTGGAAAGCTGGCTGAATGGAAGTACTACAACTAGAGTACTAAAGAAAGCATACTGAGACTGGTAGGAGGTGCCGAGGCACGAAAGGGCTGGCCCAGCACCCACGTGTGTGTGTGGGCGCCACTTTTTTAATCGAGAGGGAGATCACCTCTGAAGAGGCTGCCCAGAGGAGCAAGGGGTCCCAGCCCTACATCAGACACCCAGCCCAGGCTCCCAGAGCTGGGAAAAGAAGTCCCTACAGGCTGTAAAAACCAGTGCAGATTGGGGGGCTAAGTGCTTGAGACCCAGCTGCTCCTCTTAAAAGGCCAGCACCACGAACTGAACTTACAAGCTCCCGCTTCTTCTAAGTACTTCCTCTGAGCTCCAGTGCCAGGCAAGACTCTGAGGTAGCCAGACACACAGGAGGAGAAACTGAACTGTCTGGCATCAGGGCAGGAACACGGGGGTGGCTTTCTTCCAGACGAAGGTGCTTGCAGCGGTCATTGTTCCCGTGCAGGAACCTCCCAGGTTGCAGGGCTGACTGGCCACCATTTCTGTTTGCTCCGCACTGAGACCCCGCCCCACCCAATTTACAATCCCACCCAAGCTGTGCACAGCAGCTTTTGCAAATGAATGGCCTGTCCTTTCTCAGGCTAAAAACCTGTCGAACAAGGTGCAGCTGGGTCAGGAGCCCCAAACCTATTAATAAAAGGCCCAAGACCCTGCACTAGCCTGCCTTGCTTTACAGCTGAGCCTCATTGGGTACTTCCAAACCCTATACAAAGAGGAGGAATCTGAAGATCTCTCTGTGCTCCTGCTGGGTGGCCCCAGGCAATAGCTGACTTGCACCTCCCTGGAGACTCAAGAGCCAGTGTACCCAGTGGTCAGTGTGAGACCGTACCAGATTAGAACTCTTTACATCCATAAGTGACACACTCAAGGGGCAGACTCAGCAAGCCCCAAAGCCCCACTTAAGTAAGTACTGCTCCATAGGGGTGTCAGCAGCTCTCCCACTGTAGTTGCAGCTGGTCCTCATAGCCAATTGGCCTAGAGGTCAATTCCTCCCAGTGACACCAACAGCAATCAAGGCTCAACTACAACAAGACTGTGCTCACAGCCCACAAATGGGTGCACCTAGAGTGTCCAACTCAGGCAATTGGGGAGGCTGAGCCAGTGGGCCCTATAGAGCACCTACTACACAAGGCTGCTCTATCAACTCAAGGAGACTTAGCAGCTCTACCCAATACATAGAAACAAACACAGGGAAGCAGCCAAAATGTGGAGACAAAGCCACATGTCACAAATGAAAGAAATGGATGAAAGAAAATTACTGGATATAGAGTTCAAAAGCACAGTTATAAGGTTACTCAAGAATCTCCTAGAGCCCTAACTGGTTTGGCTCGGTGGATAGAGTGTTGGCCTGCAGACTCAAGGGTCCCAAGTTCAATTCCGGTCAAGGGCATGTACCTTGGTTGCGGGCACATCCCCAGTAGGGAGTGTGCAGGAAGCAGCTGATCGATGTTTCTCTCTCATCGATGTTTCTAACTCTCTACCCCTCTCCCTTCCTCTCTGTAAAAAATCAATAAAATATATATTTAAAAAAAAAAAAAAAAAGAATCTCCTAGAAACCTCCAAAGGACTAAGTGAGACTTTCAAGGATCTTAGTGAGAATGCCAAAAAAATGGAAAAGGACCAGTCAGAAATTAAGCATACACTGACTGAAATAAAGAATAATATACAGGGATTCAACAGAAGACTACAGGATCCTGAGGATCAAATCAATGATTTGAAATATGATGAAGCAAAAAACACCCAACTAGAAGAGCAAAAAAAAAAAAAAAACACAAGAATCCAAAAATATGAAGATAGTGTAAGGAGCCTCTGGGACAACTTCAAGCGTACCAACATCCAAATTATGAGGGTGCCAGAAGAAGAGAGACAGCCAGATATTGAAAACCTATTTGAAGAAATAATGACAGAAAACTTTCCCTACCTGGTGAAAGAAATAGACTTACAAGTCCAGGAAGCACAGAGAACCCCAAATAAGAGGAACCCAAAGAGGACCACACCAAGACACATCATAATTAAAACGCCAAGAGCAAAAGACAAAGAGAGAATATTAAAAGCATCAAGAAAAAAGCAGTTAGTTACCTACAAGGAGTGCCTATACAACTGTCAGCTGATTTCTCAACAGAAACTAAGCAGGCTAGAAGGGAGTGGCAAAAAATATTCAAAGTGATGAATAGCAAGAACCTACAACCAAGATTACTCTACCCAGCAAAGCTATCACTTAGAATTGAAGGTCAGATAAAGAGCTTCACAGACAAGAAAAAGCTAAAGGAGTTCATCACCACCAAACCAGTATTATATGAAATGCTAAAGGGTATTCTTTAAGAAGAGGAAGAAGAAGAAAAGGTAAAGATAAAAAATATGAACAATAAAGTGGAAGAAATACATATCTATCAACAACTGAATCTAAAAAATCAAACGAATGAAAAATCTGATGAACAGAATGGTGAATGGAATAGAATGAGGGGCATGGAAATGGAACAGATTGATGATTCTCAGAGGAAAGTGGGTGTGGAGGGCTGCAGGAAGAGATTAGACAAAGATCTTATATGCATGTATGCATTACCTATGGACACAGACAATAGGGTGGCGAGGGCCTGGGGCGAGGAACTGGGTGAAAGGGAGCTATTCGGGGGGGGGGGGGGGGAGCGGGGCGGAGAATAATCTCTGTAATAATCTCAACAATAAAGATTAATTTTTTAAAAAGCATATATTCTCCAACATTGTCAGACAACACACTGGTCTGAACAGACTTGTTCAAGATCTATGGATAACCAATGAGGCAGTAGTTCCCATGCATCCATGTCTCAATTTATACTGTTATTTACAAATTTCTTAATGTTCTTTTGGATTGGCCTTTTACTCTTTGTTGTCTTGGAATGCCTCCTTTTTCAGAATTGCTCTTCTACAGGTCAACAGTTTTCTATATAACTTTTCTCCTTATTTGCTCATTTGCCTGTGCACTTCCAGACATACCATTTGAAGCTTGTTTTGGTCTTTTCTGCAATCATACACAATGAATAAACTCCTATTCTTACCTCTAACTTTTACTCATGTGCTAGGCCTAGGCTGCAGAAACAAGAGCTATCTCTTATTTTACTCAAGAGCTAACTCTACAGGTTCCCAATATAACTGAAATCTGTTGGATCTGCCATCGGCAGCCTAGAACGAGGACTGACCATGCTCTAATGGGACTCCTGGCCAATTCTTATCTTATTCCATAGACCCTAACAGGTTAACTTGTCTAAGCACAACCCAACTTTTTAAATTATTCCAAAACTTAATGTAACACCTCGGTATTACCAGCCCTTGTCCACTATATTCTATACAAAGCTTAACAAGAATTTCTCCCATCTGGCAGACAGAAGTGTTTTTCATTGTGACCAGGAGGGCCTCACTTGCAAATTCTCAGACAGAGAACAAAACCTCCTAGAATTGTAGCACAACCCGAAATGCTACCTGCTGTTATAAAATGGCATACACAAATCAGCAGGTATTTGCAATGGATCCCTTATTAAAGCAGAACCAAATGCTACTAACTATACACTCCAATCCTTAAATAGCTCTATTACCTGCAATACCACTTTGCAGATACAGACTAGACAAAACTGCAACAGAACCATTCTTTCCCCATCTAAGGGAAAAACAAGAAGACACTACCCTGGATGCAATACATCGGCACTGCCGTCAATCACTAATTGATTAAATCATTCCTCCCTAGACCCCACTAAACCTAATGATACTAATGGATATCTTTGCTTACTCAAAGGACTTATGTTCCTAGGACAAACACCCCAAAGTGGAATCGCTCAACAATACATTAATCCATCGGCAACCACAGGAACGGGGACAATAGGCTACACCACATCCCCAGAGCAAACTGTTCAGATTTATTGTCCTCACAGAAGGTGCAAAAGGGCCATAGATTTCCTTGTGCTAGGCCTCACAGCCTTAATTGGAAGCCTAATTAGGCTAGCAGGGAGCATTACCTACAGAGCTGTTCCAGCCAAAAACATAACTGCTTCAATGACCACTATTGCTACTACTAACGGCAGAGACTTAAGATAATTTTTTCAATCCATAAATTCAATAGCCAACATGGTTACTGATAACCACACAGCATTCGATTACTTATTAGCTTCCCAAGGAGGCGTATGTACCCTAGCAAACACCTCGTGCTGTTTTTACATCAATACAACTGGCCAAATTGAAGCAGACATTCAAACCATTTTAAAACATGTCACTTGGTTATGAAATTTTAATCTAGAAGGCATGAAAGATACTATTTGGAATACAATTAAGCAGGCATTTCCCAATTTAACTTGGTTCTTACTCTTGTTAGATCCACTAATAACTCTCATACTTATCTGCACCTTCAGTCCCTGCATAATAAACAAACTAACAACTTTTCTTTCCTCCCAGATACAGGCAATACATCTGCAAATGATGGTTCACAAGGCTGTCAGCTCATACATCAAAATCCATTGGACCAGGCTACACGGCACTTCCACTCCACCCCAATCTAGCCACCCCAGACAGAGAGCAAGGGATATTGAGCCAACACAGCTCCCTTGTTCAATTCAGCAGAAGTAGAGTCAGAAGCCAGACTAGCGTCCCTCAACTTTTCAAATGAATTTGACTGATATCACTTGAAGGGGGGAAAGTTAGAGTAGGTAGCTAAATAGACATGAATGGCGATAGATGGATAAGATCAAGGAGAAGGCATGGGAGGTGCTTACACAAGAATTAAGCAAGAGTTATCAGACCCAAGAAGGAAGACTTGAAACCTCCTCCAGGATGTGGTCTAACAGATAGAGTAACATCCAGGTGGGGTAGCTTTGAAACCTGAGGAGGTATTTTTTTCCCCCACAACCCAATTCCAGGGTATAAAATTTAAAATGCTCAAAGGAGCAGGGCACTTGGTTCTGCGTCAGCCAGCTAACCTGCCCACTCTGCTCTCTATGTCTAAGGGTATTTCTTTTTCTTGCAAATAAAGTCTTGCATGCTTTGCAGCTATTTGGTACTGTCTCTTGTTTGAATTCCTTCCTACAAGTAAGACAAGAACCGGGTGCACAGAAACCACCTCTAACCTGTCTGATCTAATATTTAGAAAACATACACTACTACTTGCATACTAAAAATCCAGATGGTAAAATAAACGAGAGAGAGAGAGAGAGAGAGAGAGAGAGAGAGAGAGAGAGAGAGAGAGAGAATGGATTTTCGCAAACATGAGAGTAAAAAAAAAATTGACTTACCAAACCATGATACTTTTACTCTCATTTAAAACTCCTTGTCCCTGTTTATTTGCTTAAGTGTAAGGGGTGTAAGGGAGTGTGGGTAGAATATGGACCAATAAAGTTTCTCTACAAATTTGGCAGGTGAAATATTCCAAATTCATATGGGCTGGCAAGCTGTTCTTATTTAAGTTGTAACATATAACATATATCATTTATAAAAATTATAACACTATTGACTGGATTATGCCAGACATTTATCATCAGGTTGTTTTTTATTATTTAAACCTGATACCAACCCTGCAAGGTATGTTATTATCTCATTTATAAATAAGAAAACCGAGACTCAAAGAGATAGAATAACTTGACGAAGATGCTCTGCTGTTTATCTAATCATGGCATGGGCAGTCTAAAAATTCAGGCTTCTCTGAAGCACCGCACTCTTTTCAGTAAGTAGCGGTGCCTCTTACACCATTTTACAGCACTAACTTGGAGGGATCAGTGTTTAGGCAGTTTGTATAGTGTGTACATTTCAATAAGTAATTTTCTGCACATAGAGACAAGACCAAATGACAGCTAAACAACCAAAGATTACTCCAGGCTACAGATAGCAAGGGGCACATGTGTCTCAGAAAACTGTCAGCCTGTGTGTCTCAGAATATCAAGTATTTTCCACTTGATTATGTCTTCCAAAAGAAATCTATTCTCCAATGGAACTTCATTATTCCTCCTCCTATACAAAAAAAGGGGGGGGATTCTTTCATTGGAAACCAATGGGACGCTCTTAACTCATTTCCTTATATTACAATGAAGTGCTTTCTGTCTTCAGAGAAAAGAATTGCTGGATGCTATGCCTTTTGAGTGCTTTTGAGTCCGACAATCAATACTGTGGAGGTCAGAGAAGACAAATCCTCATATCCTTTTAAGGGAGAGGGGTAATTTTAAACTGAATGAGAGCAGAAGTCTAAAAAGAGAGAGAAATGAAAAGTCTTCCCTCCCAGTTTAAAGGAGAATTTAGCAACCTTCCCCAAAAGAGTTGCCTAATTCTTTGACCTTCTTCCCAGGACCAGGCCTGAGAGGAGGGAGGAAACCGTATGTTTTTCAAGTGCTTTTTAAAAAATTTATAGATGTTTCTGAACGTTTAACAGTCACAAAAAATGTTTAAATTGGCTCTCACCTGCCCATGAGCTGCCTGAAAGGTCCTACGCAGAGCAGAGGAAATCACTCCCTGCCCAGACCACTACAGTCACCGGAAGAGCCCACCGCAGCATCCTCAGCCCCAGGGACGGAAGGTGAAAGGGGCATCTGGCAGGGGTGGAAGCACCAGTGTGTCCCCCAACATGCCCTGGGAGGCGGAAAGGAAGTGGGAAGCAGTTCTGTCTTCCCTCCAATCCACAGGCAACCCCTGCTGCCAAGAACTTATTTTTAGACAGTTAAGCTGAAATTCCCAGAAAGGAAGGAAAACTACAACCTCTGAGGGACCCTCAGAGTTCTGGTATCCAACCTGGTTACCGTTTTTTGTCTGTCTTCTGAGGTCAAGTCCCTCCCTAAAGCAATCTTCCATCCTTCAGAAGGTTTCCCCGCCTAATACCAGAGAAAGATCTGGGAGCTTTAGAGCTCTTGTGATGAAAAGCCCAGCAGGGACACTTCCAAGGTACTTGACCTTGGAAAAAGATCCTTCTGAAGACTCAGTCTATGGTTGGTAAGATGGGGCTAATAGCTGTCATTGGAAAGTTGCTGAGACTTCAACATAAAAATGACACAGCACCGGCTCTTAGTAGAAGTGCCCTGTGTTTGTGACAGTCACACTGCACAAAGCCACTGGATCCTGGCTGAGTGTGCATGTTTTCACTGCCCAAGACTTGGCCACGAGTCCCTCATCAGGGATGTGTGTTGCCAACCATTCACCGAACCTCATTAAAACACAGCTGACCTGCTTCTAGTTCTCTATAGCTTCAGATGTCTTGCAGAGCCCAAGAGAGGAATTCTCATTAAGTGCAAGGCACAAAGTTCGCCTGGGTCCCCCCTTCCCGCCAGTTATCACCAAATCGGAGACTGCACATCAGGCTTGGGCAGAAATGCGTACAGGCTTTTTGCACGGGCAAAGCAGGTGTCTGCATCTTTCTTGAGGTAAAGGGTGGTCAGAGCTCCTGCCTCAAGTCTCCAGGTCAGGAATGGGAAGGAAAGACTGGATGAAAGGGATGCCTCTGCGAGGCGGTCCTCGCCAGTGACCCTGTCCTCCGCGCACCGGGAGGAAAGGACACGAGCGGGGAGGAGCCACGAGGGCAGAGGTACCTGAAAAGCCTGGCCGCCGTCTGGTTCCTCTTCCACGCCGTGCCCTGTTGCAGCACCGCCTGCACGATCTCCTTCTCGTTGGGCAGCCGGTAGACTGGGAAGATGTAGAGCCAACAGAGGACCACGACGCAGAGGGCACTGGCTCCCACCGGCAGCCGGGTCCGCGGGAACTTCCACGCCAGGACAGCCATGGCCCCTCTGGACGTGTGCCGCCGGGGCCGCCCGCAGGGGCTCATCGCAGCCCCGGGGTCCCGGGGGGCGAGGGTGGGGGGTCGGCGAAGACCAGAGCCTCAGCACAACGCTAAGCAAAGTGGCCCCCCATGCACACACACCTTTCGCTTTCTTGCCCGCACTCGCACGAGCGCTTCTTCGGCCCCCACGGCCCCAGAGGTCAGAGTAAGGATTGTTTTTGAAATGCAACTTTTTCAAGGATGTCTTTCTAGGGGACGTGGCCGGGGGGCAAGTCACGAGCTACGGCCATGGTTGCTTCCCCTGAAGAAGGCGGGCGCTGGGTTCTCCGCCGGCGCGGAGAGCGGCGGCGACCAGTGGCTCCCGCGGGTTCTGCAGCATCACTGTCGCCCGCGGCGTGGGTCCGGGGAGCGGCTCGGCTCCCTCCCAGACATTTGGCCCGCGGCGTCCCCTTCCGAGAGATGCTCCTGCGCCCTTCGCAGCCTCTCCCCGCCTCCCGCGCAGCGGCGCCGCCAGGCACCCCCCCAGACGCGCTCTCCGCGCCGCGCCAAGTCCTTGGAAATTTCCACGGCGGCCCGGGACCGCTATCCAGCCCCGGGCTCCTCCGCCTCGCCAGCCAGGACCCTCGCTCCCCGCCCCTCCCCGAGAAGAAAAGAACTCGCTCTCATCAGTGAATTCAGCCGCGCGCCGCAGCCTTCCGCTGCGCCTCGGACTTCGCAGACAAACGCCCGGGGATTGGTGGAAATCAAGGTCCCCTCCCTCCCCCACTCGCCAAATTGCCGTCTCCGACCCGCTCAGATCCGCGACGCGCGGCTGGAGCGCGCGCCCCTCTCCCGCCCTTGCTCTCTGGAGATAGAGGCAAACAATAAAAAAAATAAAAAATAAATAAAAATTACATTTAAAAAAACACTACCCCCCAAAATATATAAATATCCCTCAGTGTGACAGAGAAGGTCTGATAATCTGACCCTTGGACACGCAGCCGCTATTGCAGGAACTGTCACCCTGGTCTCTCTCTCTCTACCTGGTTGGTTATATACCCGCAGTGAGATGCGAGAAGGCCGGCGGAGATTTATCCCCTCCTGTGCTCCCACCCCCGGTACCGGGTCCGGGAGCCGCAGCTACAACCAGCAACCGTGCGCGCGCGCGCGTGCACACAGACACACACCGACGCTCCCGGGCCCGCGCGCGCGCGCACGAGGAGGTGCGTGCACGGCGCGGTCCTCCGCCTGGCCTCCGCCCTGCAGGGGAAAGCGCTGCTGCATCCAGATGTGCAGGCAGCTGGTGCCCACGCACGCAGACCTCCCGACGCGACGATGCTTTGGAGGCGCGGCCGTCAACTCCACCTTTTGGATGCAAGGTCCCTTGCTTTCAGATGTCTTTCTCACTCCACGCACTAGTTCATCGCCACCTTGGAAAAGTGCCACCCGCCTGGACCCGCGGAGCGGAGGGACCCAACGTGAGCCATTTATGCTTGCCTCGGCGGCCGACGCACAGCTCGGATACCTCCTAGCGGTTGCTTATGTCATTTGGTTAAGCATCTTGTGGAGCGCAAAGTGTGCAAGGACAAAGGAGAAAGGCGGCTGCCTACTAACCAGGTTGGCTTCGTCATCCCGAAACCAAAATCTAACGCCTGAGGTCCATTGGCGCAGCCCACCGTTTGCAGCGCCCAGTGCAACCTGCACTGACAGCTGTGTGGCCTGCACTCTTTCCCCAGCACCTTTCACCACAAACAAGTTAAACTTAATAAAGTTAGTTACCAACAAAACCAACCATCTTTGATTCATTCTTCCAGCACTACCATGCTCTCTCAGGAGCATGACACTGAAATGCAGAAGTCTGCAACCAAAAAATATGCCTCTTTGGGATAGTGATTATTTTAAGCTGGTTCTTTTTAAGGCCCAGAAAGCTCTGTGAAGAACTTTTAACCTTCCTAAACGAATTTAAGATGGAAGTCTGATACCAGGCTTTAGGAAAGAACTACCACCCCAGACCGTAGTTCACCTTCCTATGACCCCTGCCTTCTTCTCCTTAGTCTGGAATGACATATATGCCTCATCTTGCCTTACTGGCTTTGTATTCTCACGCTTATGTGAATTCCTGTGCATATTAAAATTGATTTTTCTCCTGTTAATCTGTCTTAAGTCATTTTAATTGTTGGGCCGGTCTTAAGAACCAAGAGAGGAAGGGGGAAACTATCCCCTCCCATACAGCCCACTGCCCTCCACCTGAAGCACGACCCAGAAATCTCTCTTCTGTAGGTAAGTCAATGGAGAGGGAAAATCCTGAAGTCCCCAAATTATATCTTAACCACCGTGGAACCTAATAAAGATTCTTTGAAATGAATATCACCTGAAGTCCTGCAAAGTACTACTAACCAACCCAACCTCTTCTGCTCTGGAAATAGAAGGGAGATGGAGACATGGGAAACCTTTTGCATAGTTGCCAGGGCTATGGAGAAATCACCCGCCTCCTTTGTTCCTATAATTTAAATAAAACACAAACCACCCCAATTTTTCTTTTCTTCCCCAAGTTCAAGGGATACTTGTAGAGTAAATAGCAAATAAATAATCTCACAACGAAAAATAAGACATATTGCAGTTATAAAGGGGCTATGTAAATGTTTCCCCATCAAACCTTATAAAAATACATCAAAGTTGCATCTTAAAACCGAGAGACTTCTGTGATGGAAAGTGCTGTTTTGCCTTCTGAAAACCAAAATTCTCTTATTCTTGTTGCCTCTTGCCCCACCCTACAATCCAACCTCCTGCTTTTCCTTAGCGTGAGCACCGAATCTAGTCAAGCCATTGCCTGCCCCCTTCAAAGTCACATAGGCATCACTTTTGTCACTGTTTTGTGATACACCTTCTTTCTTCCATGGGATGATTTTTCTCCCTCCAGACAAATCCAATACATCATTCAAAACCAACCCAACTAGCTAGGCATTTCTCTCTCCATGTGTTCCCAAACCAAGTAAAACACAGGCTTTATGGGGTAGGAACACAATAAGTGTGGATTCTGCTTCTATCACCTTTGACCTTCTGTTCTGAATGTCAATAGTATTTGCTGCTCTGACAGTTGATAAAGCATTTAGGTATGTTATGTTACTAGCTCTGATCATATGTAACTTTGTCTCATTAACTGGGCAGGAAAAGTATTTGGTCTCTTATTTCAAACTAGAGGCCTGGTGCATGAAATTTGTGCACTGAGGGGAAGGGGGAGGTCCCCTCAGCCCAGCCTGCACCCTCTCACAGTCCAGGCTGTCAGTCGGACATCCTTAGTGCTCCCACCCCCACTGCTGTGCTCTGTGCTCCCTGTGGGAGCACACTTACCACCAGGGGGCAGATGCCCCCTGATGGTCAGTGCACATCATAGCGACCGGTTGTTCCTTGTTCAGTCGATTTGTATATTAGCCTTTTATTATATAGGATGACAAGCCTGTGCTTTTTTTTTTAATCTAAATGAGGACTCCACATGACATGCCTACAAATCTAAGGGAAGAGCAGGAACAATATTTTACATTTTATTCATATTCCTCCAGGACTTATGCACATATGTACTCAACAAATAATTGTTGCTTGATTGTTTGCTTGATAAATTTGAAGGCCTCAAATTTATGCAGGCTATTGCTAAGGCAGTACTGTTTAAGAAAAAGTATAAACTCCTACCGTTTAATGTTTTAAATAAAAGATTTTACCTGATGCTTAGATATCTGGCTTATATAACTTCTAGTAGATAATTTATGTATTGTTTTATACTTTTGCATCTGAGTATACATACAGGGTTTTCTCAGGAATTAAACAACTTGAAAAAAATTTTTTTCAATCTTTATTATTGAAAGTATTACAGATGTCCCCTTTTCCCCCCCATTTGGTCCTTTCTAGCCCACAACACTCCCCCTCCTCCACCAGGCCTTCACCCACTATTATCTGTGTTCATGGGTTATGCATATATGTATACAAGCTCTTTGTGATCACTTTCCACCCACCCACCCAATCCTGCATTCCCTCTGAGATCCCACAGTCTGTTCCATGCTTCTATGTCTCTGGATCTATTTTTTCCCCCACCAGTTTATTTTGTTCATTAGATTCAACAAATGAGTGAGATCATGTGATACTTGTCTTTCTCTGACTGGCTATTTCACTTAGCATAATACTCTCCAGGTCCCCCCATGCTATCTCAAAGGATAAGAGATCTTTCCTTTTCACTGCTGCATAGTATTCCATGGTGTAAATGAACCACAGCTTTTTTATTTACTCATCTACTGATGGGCACATGGGCTGTTTCCTGATCTTAGCTACTGTAAATTGCACTGCTATGAACAAAGGGGTGCATATATTCCTTCTGATTGTATCTATTCCTAGAAGTGGGATCACTGGATCAAATAGCAGATCCATATTTAATTTTTTGAGCAAACACCATACTGTTTTCCATAATGGCTGCACCAGCCTGCATTCCCACCAGCAGTATACTAGGAACTAAACAACCTTTAAAACTCTATAAATGTTTATTTACTGAACTAGTAAACATAATGTACAAAGCTACTTTATGACATAAGTAAACTTGATGGGCAGTGACTCTGTGATATCAGAGTTGTAATGAAAGCCGGTGTAAGAGATAGAACCATCACAGCACTGAAGCCATGGAGAAGTGTTCCACTTCTATGGGAACGTATGCACAGGTGACCCAGTGCGCCTCATTTGGATATACCAATTCAGACGTCAGAGGGTACTTATTATTAATTAATTAGGCCGAACTTAAACCAAAACTAAGAAGAGAGAAGACACAGGAGACAAACAAAATGCAAGAATCACACAGGTTTATTTACCAGAGATCTGATGGGTTTCAGTCCTTGGCAGGCTACCTGGAGACACTCACTGACAGAGACACACGGAGGTCATCAGACACGCCGTGGCAGGAGCTCTGTCTCTTGACACGAAGAGAGGCCTCTAACAGTCTGGGCTCAGGAGCAGAGCAGGAACGGCAGTTTCAGGGGCAAGGAGAACGTCTTGTCTGTGGAGGGCAGACAGGCGTCTAACTGCTGGTGTGAGAGTCCTTCTTTTATACCCGACGGGTGGGCTTCTTCAGTGTCTCATATCAGTGTGCTCCAGTGGTGCGTTCTGGGCTTATCGGGGTACACACGCAGGGGGTTACAAGTTATTTGTCAGGAGTGCACACGCAGGGAGTTACAAGGCACTTATCAGGGTCACACACACACATTAAGTTCCTCTTCTAAGTAAAGTTAAAATTCACTCTAATAAAAAAATGGAATTTGCTTACGCTAACTTATACTAACTAAACTTATTACTATAACAAGAAGAGAGGACAAGAAGCACCTTTCACTGAAATGTTGAGAGAGAACACCAGAAAGATGACCAAGTGAATGGGACACACACAATTTTGAGGGGTTTCTGAGGCTTTCAGGTAGAAATATCACCTCGGCAGGGAGCTATTTGTACCTGGAACTCGGAGGAGAGGTTTGGACATAAAATAGGGTGACCCCAAAAATGTATACACACACTTTGAAAAATTATAAAGGCAGTGTTTATTAAAATACTTTTCATTGTCAAAATGGAGCTATCACTGTTAAAGTGTGTATATATTTTTGAGACACCCTGTATATATTTGGAAATTATGAGCCTGTAAGTGGTGCGTAACATAGATGAAATTGTTTAGTGAAGGAAAACACAGGAAGGAGAGGAAGTGCCCAGGACTGAGCTATGAATACCTAGCATACAGTTGGCCAGATACAAGAAAATTCATGTGCAAAAGAGTTGAAAAAGGGTAGGCCCCAAAGGTGGAATAAAAACCCAGAAAATATGGTGCCACAGAAGGTAAGAGAATAAAATACTGAATGGGGAAAGACATAATCAATGGTGTAAAAAAAGGAAATATTATTTCCCTTCATGTTATATGTATTTTTGAGGCGATGCAAAGAGTCTGGTCATGGTTTGGTTGGAATATCAGAATTTTGTGGATAGTTAATAATTTTGAAAATATATAGTTTTAGCAAAGTATGTTGGGAAGGAAATGAGCACTTTAGAGTACAGCAACAGTCCCATGATTTCCCAAAAGGCTGCCTCAGATGCATGAAGCGTAAAAAGGAGGAAGAGTTGGAGGAGGGAAGCTAACACTTACTGAGACACTAAGTGTAAGTAACACTTAGCATCTTTTAACTCATCTAATCCCCCAGCAGCTCTCTGGGACACGTGTTGTTATGCCAGTTTTTCAAAGGAGCAATTTGAGGCAGATAGAGGTTAAACACTTTACATCATTTTATTCTTTATCAAGGTCTGCCTAAAAATATCTTGAGAAAAACCTTTTACAAACAAATGGATAGGTCCCTTACAGAGTAACCCTAAGCAACAGAACGGAAAGGGCTTGGGGTATTGTTCTTCCCACATATGCAGAGAGGGATTAGTAAAAGTGTGCTAATCTTTTTACACTAAAAAGAATATATCATTGATTAACTTTATGAAAATATTCATCTTTACTTAATTTAAAAAAAATCCTACGTCCCTAGGTTTGGGGTAGAGAGAATGAAGCATTTATTCCATCTCAGCATTTATTCCAAATGGCTAAGTTCTGCCAATTCTTTGCATGTCTTTATTTTTTTTTCTAAAAAAAAAAAGACTATTTTTAATGAATACATTTTAAATCTACGCTATGATAATAAGTAAAATAGAAACATACAGGAGCCCTGGAGGAGGCCTCGCAACGGCACGTCCAGGGCTTCGGGATTAAGGTCTCCAGCTTTCCATCTCCTGGTGCCAGTCCCACAGCAACAAGGACAACAGTCAACATGCTGCTTACAGTTCTCGCCATCACCCCCTGGGTCACCTTGGACACGGACGCTCACTCCTGTCAGGCTGGCAGGGAGTGTCCATGGCCACGGCCAAGAGGCACCTCTGGGCCGCTCTGAGGCCTGGCTGGCGGGTGTTTCAGGTGGTGGCAGAAGCAAGTCTGTTCCGGCATCCCACGCATTTCTTTGCATGTCTTTAGAATCTCATCTTCCCTTTTGTTACCATCTCAATCCTGCTTCTGATTTCTTTTGGTCTCTTAACATAGTCCTTGCCCACAGTCTTTTCATTCATACGTTTTGTGTACCACTGACATATTTATCTTTATAAGAAACTCTTTTAATCATACCATCCTGCTCTTAAATAAGGACTCCCAGTTACCCTCATATATGTATCTAAAACCCATAGCTTAGCAAGCAGGATGTACCACAATTTCACCAATCCTTATGCTCAGTCGTACATCCCCATGCAAACAAGTGCCTCCAACCAAGTCATTCCACCCACGTCCCTACCTTTCTTTTCCTTGCTCCACTTACCTAAGCCTCTTCATTTGAAATTGTGTCTCTCCTCTGCCTATACTCCAGATCTCTCCCGTCTTCGGATCCCACCCTTGAAGGTTTCTTCTGTATGTTTCTTTCCCCCCCGACACCATTGGAGGCCATGCTGGTCTTTCTCCTAGTGATTTCATGCCAATATCTATGAACCTCTTTTAGCAGTGCATCTACAACTATTGCAACATAGTGGGTTTGGAGTCTCACTTTGTTTTATTATCTGCATATTAGATTTGCATGATTTGCCTTCTCAGCTTTTACACTTAAGAGCAGGCACCAATCAAATACCAATAAAAGGCCATCTGTCTACACATTATTACTCTTTCTACTCCATTTTTTTCTTAAGATTTTAAAATTGATATATTATATACACACATATGTATATTACACCGCAATATGCATGGAAAATTTATTCAAAGAAAAAATAACTTATTAACAAAGCTTACTTTTTTGCATATCCAACTTTTGCTTTATATTACTTTTCTATGTTTGAATGTTTTTATCATGAGCAAGTATTACTTCTGGGGAAAAAAACGTGGGTTGATGAACAAAAATAGATCCAGAGACAGAAGCATTGAACAGACCATCAAACCTCAGAGGGAAGTCTGGGGAGAGCTGGAGAGGGAGGTAAGAGATCAACCAAAGACCATATATGCATGCATATGAGCATAACCAATGGACACAGGCAGTAGGGGGAAGGGGGGAGGGCATATGCTGGGGAGTGGGAACAGCCAGGGAGAGGTCAATGGGGGAAAAGAAGACATATGTAATACTTTAAACAATAAAGAATTTAAAATTTTTAAAAAGCGGTGAAAATAAGAAAATGGTGATTTCTCAGGTCAAGGAAGAGATCAAAGGGAGAACAGAGAACTGAATAGAAGAAAGAGCTGTGAATGAAGAACAAGGAAACAAAGGTTCTGGCCAATAATAAAGTCTGAAGTCAACATCTGGATGATGACGTAGTGGGCTAGGCTCCCACTGTTGCTAACTGAAGCTTTAGTTTCAGTCCCAGTCACATTCTAGCTGCTGTCCTATGTCCTGGGACCATGAAGGAGGAAGAAGATAAATTCCAGGTGGCAAGGGCTTTTCATGTATTTGCTTTCAGCTGCAGAGGAAGCCTTTGTGTTCAAAATCTTGGCTCATCTCATAGAATGCCCATCTGCATTTTCTGCCAGGCGATGGGTTTTGTGCTACAAGAGGCAAGTATCACAAGTCATTAATTATACCAGATGGTGGTGGAAGACTTAATAGACAACATAAATCTGCTGGGGAAACAAACATCAACAAATCACTTCAGGAAATAGCATCCATCCATATATCATTCAGTCACTAGTTTTGCCACAGTGGATATCAGTCATTGAAGTTGGTACAATAGCCATAAATTAAGCCATCCAGAAATACAGATAGGAAATTCCTGTTTTTATAAAATGTAAGATCTCAGAATGACCAATTCTAGGAAAAAAAAATAAAATTTTCCTCTATATTTAAATATAGAGGAAATATAGCTCAGTGTGCAGCAGTCATAGTGCAGGCTGCATGGAGCCCTGTGAAAACAGAACATTGATGAAAAATATACTTGTCACAGTGGCAGGTACACGGAACCTGTGACAGTTACCCTTCTGAGTAGAAAATGATACTGCACTAAGGGACCAATAACGAGACCAAAAGTTATATGTTGAATCCTTCGGTAGGCCAATGTTCATTTGTCTGTTTGTTTTCAGCCTATGTTGTAAATTTGCCCTCAAATATGACAATAAATCTATCTCTATTACTGGAAAGCTACTCAAATGGCTTATTCTGCAGATGGCAGGTCAGTAGAATCATTTTGGAAATGAAAGAGAGCCAAACATTATGAACACAGAAGATACCTGTAACTCCTATCAGTGGGGGAAAAAATGTTAAATGTTATTTCAAGAATCTTACCTGTTGTTTTGCTTTTGATATGAGAGAGAGAGACCGCGTAGGACCTAGTAATAGCTTACCGTCCACTATTTTCTATAGAATACTGTCTCGGTCTATCTTCCTTTCACCACCTGACCAGGAACTCCTCCAGCTCCCCCACCATTCTTGCATCCCTCCCTGCTCCCTGCTGATGCTGCTTTGCCCCCAATACCTCCTGCTGGAGCCTGTGGTCAGTGGCCCTCACCAGGGACCCTCCAATTGGCCCAAGAGATCAAAAGTAGCTCTAAATCCAGTATGTGTACATTGACGCAAATTAAAGGACTTCATATGAAGCACAGAAGCAAATAATGCCAAATATTCAAGTAGTAATGGTACACATTTCTGGAAAAGTAATTTCCATGTTATTATGTACACCTCCCCAGAAGTTCAGATCTGTAGGGGAATTGTTGTGTAAAGTGAACTACAGGGGAGCAGAATTTTAATAGTTCTTATAAACGCGTATTTACTATATTAAAAAAAAAAAATGAGTAGCCCTAGCTGGTTTGGCTCAGTGGATAAAGCGTTGGCCTGTGGATTGAAGGGTCCAGGGTTCGATTCCAGTCAAGGGCACGTACGTACCTCAGTGCAGGTTCCTCATCCGCCAGGCCCTGGTTGGGCAAGTGCAGGAGGCAACCAATCAATGTGTCTCTCTCACATCAATGTTTCTCTCTGTCTTTCCCTTTCTCTTCTGCTCTCTGAAAATCAATGGAAAAATATCCTTGGGTGAAGATTTAAAAATAAGTAAGAAAAAAAATGAGTAAAAGAAAACCAAGGGACACACCAATAGGAAGAGTGAATGGGGCAGCATTTTATTCTCACACTGCTGCTGAGATGGTGGGAATTAGAGGAATTCAGTATAAAATGAAA
This sequence comes from Myotis daubentonii, assembly GCF_963259705.1. NCBI lineage: Eukaryota > Metazoa > Chordata > Mammalia > Chiroptera > Vespertilionidae > Myotis > Myotis daubentonii. The sequence goes on from NC_081841.1 coordinate 32,677,102, forward strand.
TACACCTACTAGTAAGGTATTGGTCAGCCAATGTGAATCCATTAAAATTAAAAACGACACCACCAAATGCTGACCTGAAACAAGAATTCCAAAGAGGAGTTCCAAATGCTACTATGATTATGCAGGTTCCAGAGAGGGAATAATGAAGACATTCCATTTTCAAGACCAGCAGGCCTTGACCTCTGGCACTAAGAATCTTTAAACTCCTGGCACTAAAAACACCACCTCCTATAATTGACCTAAGTGGAAGACCACTAAATATTCTGGATTCAGAAAGACCTCCTCCAAACCCTCAAAATGAAGAAATCCATGCAGTTGGCAGGCTAAAAAGAGAGCGCTCAATGAGTGAAAATGCTGCTTCTCCAAACAGACAGCTGGTCAGAACTGACTCCATGTGTCACAGGTCAGATTTTGTCCCAAGAAATAAGATTTCAAGGTTTCAGGCACTGAATTCTGCACCAGGGTACACTGTAAGAAGACTAACTGAAATACATGGTCAAAGCCCTGTGTTGACTGATGGGTCTGTGGGCATCATTTCCAGTCCTCACAATGAGTGTGTCAGGTATGGCATCTCAAATACAGACACAATTGAAGGAACTTTAGATGACATGACTGTTGTACGTGCAGCTTCATTAAGACGACAGATAATCAAAGTTAATCGACGTCTACAACTTCTAGAAGAGGAGAACAAAGAACGTGCTAACAGAGAGACGGTCATATGTTCAATTACTGTAGCATTCTGGCTGCTTAATATCTGGCTCTGGTTTCGCCGCTATAGATAACCTCTCCTCCAACTGAGCCACCCCACCAACTTAAAAAAAGGAAGAAGGGAAGGAAGGAAGGAAGGAAGGAAGGAAGGAAGGAAGGAAGGAAGGAAGGAAGGAAGGAAGGAAGGAAGGAAGGGAGGAAGGGAGGGAGGAAGGAAGGGAAAGAAAACTGTCTTCTTTTGAATTTGTCTAGTTCAGCATTAAACATTAAAAGAACTCACCATAGTAGCTCATGGAGAAGAAATATGTTCTAATGATCTTGCTAGCTTGCCCTGGAGATTACAAAACATCATACTGTTAGTTCTTTTCCATAACACTTGTCGTCACAATATTTTTAGCACTTGACTTTTCCATTGTGAGTAAAAGGAATAACTTTTAAAGTAAATAATAGTAGTAATATTGTCATGTGCTGCACAACGATGTTTCAGTCAACAAAGGACCACCGAAACCACGGTGGTCCCATAAGATTATCCTGGAGAGGAAAAATATCCTATCCCCCAGTGATGGCTATGTCCTAAAGTCATGGCACAAGGCACTACTATTTTGGGTGGGTTTCAGCTTATGAGGAGTTACGTTATCAGCGAGAAGTGCCTGGAGGCACTGACCTGGTTAGCTTCCCACAGACTTCACTTCTTCCTAAACCAACGTTACAACTGGACTGGCCCTTGTGGTTCTGATTAGCATAGCTGATGCCCTTCAGCTACAGCCATCAGGAAATGGATGCAAAAAAGAATTTATTAGTAACAGGCCCCTAAGTTGACAGGTGAGGGAAGGACCAACATGGATTGTACTGAGGTTTCTAGAGGCCAAGCCTGGGAGAAGTATCTATTCCTCCATCCACATTCCATTGCCTAGAATATAGTCATATTACCCCACCTAACTACTAGGGAGGCTGAAGTTTAATTTAAATATAACTTAACTGTGTGGCCACGAAAAAAGAAAACAGGTCTTGGAGAGGATATAGTGATGTTCATCATGTAGGTCTGATAAGTAAAATAAAAAATCATTTTTAGAACTAGAATGGACTCGATGGGAGTTAGTGCCCGGACCAAATAACATCAGCAAATACTTCTAGAGTGTTGTGGGGGTTTTGTGTGAAGGAAGCAGCATTTCCACAAGATTGTCAGACAAGCGAAATAACAAGAAAGAAGATGGAGCATTCTCTATTTCTCTAGAAAATAAAGAAGGCCTTCTCCTGTAAAGGCTGGAAGCAAGCGTGAAACTAAACTCACCAATGGAAGGTAACCTAGGCTCCCTTTCCTTTTCAGTCTATTTAGGTTTAACTTTATTTCCCATAATTGCTCAGTCATTCAGATTGTCTCCTTTGTCAGAAGGTGTCTGAGTGTGGAGTTGAAGAGGAACCTGGGGGAGGGGCTCTGGGCGTGGGTCCTGTGCTGTGTGCCTGGCCCTCCCTGACCTCTGTGAGGCTGTTTCTTTTCTTTCTTTTTAAATATGTTTTTATTGACTTCAGAGAGGAAGGAAGAGGGAGCAAGAGAGAGAGAAACCTCAATGATTCTCTCTGAATCATTGATCGGCTGCCTCCTGCATGCCCCTCCTCCCCCAGGGGACCGAGCCCCCAACCTGGGCATGTGACCACCTGGTTCATAGGTCAACATTCAAACACGGAGCCATGTTGGCTGGGCATGTGACACTGTTTCTCATCCTGTCTGGGCACTGGGCATTTTTCTGGTATCTGCTGCTGAAACCCACAGGAAGGGAAACTAATAATAACAACAAACAAACAAAAAAACACATGGTATTCATGAGAAATGCTTAACATCTTTAGTCATAAACAGGCTCTTAGAAACCACTAACAGAGACACTCTAATTCAAGGGGACTGGAAAAAAAATGTAATAATACAAATGACAATTAAGGATTAAGAATATATGATGATTGAGCTGAGCAGTGACAGAAGAATTTCTCTGTGATATCACACTGTCACAGGATAAGAACACTGATAGCTAATGTTGCTCAGTGTTGAACTGAACTTGGTCTTGGTTGAGTAGAAGAGGAACTGACTAATCCTCTTTTCCACTGGGAGCCTCCCTTAACCCTTGCAGCCTGCCACCTGGGATGCACCCTGTTGGTTGTTCCTCTGAGAGGACTTGAAACCCCAGCCTGTGCCCAGGGAAATGAGCAGAAAGCCCCTCTTCTCTTCTGTACCAGAACCTTTTCTTGTTTTTCACGCCTCTCACCCCAGGGCTTGCCCTGAAGCAGGGAGGAAGAAAGCATAGATCCAACCACATTCTCTTTCTTTCCTCTTCGGCACTTACCCTGGAGATCGCTCATTCTTTCCTACACCAACAGCAGCCTTCCGACCTCACAGCCTGTATCCTCTCTCTTCCTGAGATCCTAGAATGATTAAATGTCAGAGCTTCAATCTGAAGGAGTTTGAAGATGTAGAAACCCTGTTGTCTCTCAACAAACCTTGCCTCTCAGGAGCCCGCTTTTACCAGAGCCCTAAAGGTGTCCATGCAATGAATAGTCTTTTCTGTCCTTCCTCGGAAGCATTGAAACCCTGGTTCTTAGGTGAAAAACCCCCGGACATTGTAAGGGAAGGAAGATACATCATTTCACTGTTTCAAATGCATATCTATTTCACTCTTAAAGAAAACGGCTAAAAGTATTGATGATGTTTCATTCCCACACATGTTCTGCCAGTACCACTTGTAACAAATGTTATCGTTGGTATTTGGGGATATCATAACTTTCCCCTCCAGGACAAGGCTAGCATCTGGGATGGCTATCAAATCCAATATAACACAATCAACGTCCCATAATTACTTCTCTGGCCCTTTTTAGTTGAGTAGTGTCCATTGTCTTGGAGCCACACTGAGAGCATGAGTTTGGTTATTTTCTATATATATAGAAAAAGAGAGCCCTTGCCTGACTAGAATGTTAACTTGTTTATGTCAGTATCACAATTAAGAGGTCACATTTTCTTGTTTACCAGTATGATTTCTTAATGGGATTTCTGAAATGAGCCTGCTCTTTTGCTAGAAGTCTGCCTCTTAAGAACAGAAAAACTAAAAACTTCCTACATGGATTTGACTCATCTTAACCTATTTTGCCCTCCGTCCCCCTCCCCACCTCCCCGCTTCCCCTCGGATAACCACCAATCTGTTGTCTGAATCTATGAGTTTCTTTTTGTATACCTGAAATTTACATAATGTTTTTAACCAATGTTACTAGAGTTTAAAAAGCAATCTCAGTTAGAAAATTAGGAAATATCATTGTAGCGGTTTGCTATTCTAAATTCTACTGTGAAGAATTGTTCTGTGCTGGAACTCGGCAGGGCAGTGTCGCTGACTGCACTGAAGTGTCCAGTGTCCACGTCCCAGTCTCCAGTGAACAGAAGTGGTTGGGCAACCACGGGGTCAAACAGTGGGTGTGAGGAGAAAGGGAGGAGATGAGGAGACCTCTAAACTGGTAAAGATCTGAAACAACATCCTCACTACACCTTTGTCAGATAAACGTTTGCTTAGCCACGAACCATGAGGAATATTTTGTACTTACATGTCATGAAAACTTTTTCTGACACTTACCTAATACCAACGTTCTGATTCTTTGAGCTATATTTTTAGCTGCTCTGAGTAATAACTTTCTTGTCACGGGAAGTATTCAAACAGAGGCTGCTGAAATATGAAAATAGATTCCTTGTTAACGTACATTTTACAAGATCTATAGCCCTGTGGGATCTCAATCCAAAAGAGCAAAAGGACAAAATAAGTGCTTTGGATATTTAAAAAAAAGAAAAAAATCATGTCATTCTAAAAAAGTTTTGCTCTTAAGAATGGAAAGATAGCCCTGACTGGATTGGCTCAGTGGATAGAGCGTCGGCCTGCGGACTCAAGGGTCCTAGGTTCGATTCCGGTCAAGGGCATGTACCTTGGTTGCGGGCACATCCCCAGTAGGGGGTGTGCAGGAGGCAGCTGATCAATGTTTCTAGCTCTCTATCCCTCTCCCTTCCTCTCTGTAAAAAATCAATAAAATATATTTTTTAAAAAAAGAATGGAAAGATATTATTCGTTAGGAAGTGCTCTTGTTGGTTCCTCATAACATTTCCCCAAGCCTTTATTTTTATAACCCAACAACACAAACATCAGAGCACCTTGGCCTCCACAAAGAGTACCAACAAGAAGTTAATTTGTATGTAGCCAGTAAGAGGCTGTCAGAAGACTTTTTTCCACATCTGCTGAGCATTCACAGCAATTTGTGTTAGCTTCCGATGATCTAATGTGGAATAGGCGCCAGTGTGCATCTTTGTTTTGAAAGAATTATAGATATCTGAAATGCCACTGATTCCAGAGAACTGCAGATGCCCTGGAAACCCTCCAGCCCTCTTGCATGTCCATCCACCCTCCCCCGACCCCTGACTCCCTCCCCCACCCCCCTAGGCGAGCCACCTCCTTCCTCTCTCAACTCCATGTCCCTGGAGTAGCATCAGTAACTTCTTGTTCTTTTGCTTTTTGGGTATTGAGTTGGTATCCCAGGGGAGAAGCACTTGCTTGTTCTATTGTATCACTTGGCCTTTTTCTTTTCCTTGTAGCATAAGAGAAAGCAATATAAAAGGATATTAAAATAAAAACAGAGGTAGCTGTGGTCACTCACATTGGTAAAATGGAGCCATAGAACTTTGCTCAGTCTTTATGGCAATGATGAACTCAGAGAGTTTAAATTGAAATGATAATTTTGCCATTACTGGTTGTGGTACTTTAGGAAAAATGATTAATTTCTTTGTGTTTCATGGAGCACATAAAAAAAAAAAATTTAAAAAAAAAAAAAAAAACAAGGAGAGCAAAACTCCTCCCTCATAGAATTGTTGTGAGGATAAGAAAGTTCCTAGATGTAAAGAATTCAGAGTAGTGAATGTATATAACAAGCATGATATAAATGCCAGCTATTCTTGCTGTGTTTTGTTCAGGTAGAAATAAAGGACAAGAAAGGTGAAGCTGGTGTCCTACCTTCTATGAGGACCATAGTGTATTTCTTCCTACTTGATCTTCAGAAAAACTACCGACTCCTTCTACTCACCTCAAGGCCTTCGTATTCCCCTTTTCATTAATTGCCTTTTCTTTATAGCTACCCATCAGCCAGATGAGGTAATTATTAGACAGACTATAGCTTTCTCTACTCTATACTTGGTAATTTCACATCCCTGAAACTCATCTCATATATTCATAGCAGATGGTGGATTATAAAATTTATACCCGAAGGTTACAGCCCACAAATTTAACACTAATAACACTGCATAAGCCAGGAACTGCCCAAATCACAGTCAATAAATAATAGCCAAAGGAGTTCATGCTAATAGAATTAGCTTGGCCACACCCCCAAAATATAAAATTATATATATAACAATTATAACTATATAAAGTGGCTATATTTTGAGAAATATTTATATTTTCACGTAATTAAGAACTAATTTCTATGTGACATGTGATGATGCCCAGTTAGGCAGGATTTAAAAAAAAACTGGCCATTTAAAATTTCCAACTTCTTTTCTCTCTAGGTGAACCCACTTTTTCAACTTGTTCAGCATTTTTGTTGTTGTTGTTCAAGGCTCCACATCTCACAGGCTTTCCACAGTGATGCTGAGTGGCAGCAACAGAAGTAACAGCAGCTGAAAAATGAGTCTCCCAATGGATCCATTTGAGTCTTCGGGTCCCTCCTCACCTCGCGCTTGGACATAGGACTGGCCCTGTCGGACTAAGTAAGCCTTAGTTCTTACACAGGTGATGGGAGAATAGGAGAGAAATGCATGAAGTCCTGCTAATTTGAGCAAATGGGTGACTGAGAAATTACTGTGAAGATTAAAGGAGATAATTCTTATGAGAAGACAGTGCCATGGAAGCCAAGAGAAGAGAGGGGTTCAAGCAGAGCGTAGTGGTCAACAGTGTCCAGAGCTACTGAGATTTGAACAAGATCGTGAAAGATGCTTTCGCCATCTCGCGGACCTATGGTTTAGGTCATCAACCTTGTGAGCACAGTTTCAGAGGTAGAAGTCAGAGTTCAATGAAGGAAAGGCTGAATGGCAAGTGAGGAAATAAAGAGAGCAAAATATACTATTTTCCTGAAGAAGTTTGTTCAACAAAAGGAAACCCAGTAGCTAAAGACTGACCTAGGGAAGAGTGGGAGCATGTTTGTATGTTGAGACTAAGAAGAAGTAGACAGGAAATCTTGACTATAAAACAGATGGACTAGAATTAAGAGGAGTTTTAGGAGGAAACTGCATGGATGTGACTTAAAATTCAGGGTTGAAACACAGAAACTAGGGTGAGAAAAGAGGAGGGACAGGTAAGGTTTGAAATTGCTACTGGGAGGAAGGGGAAAGAGAGTGGGCCAGAGACAGGACGAGGTCTCCTGTGAATTGCTCACTGTCCAGCTGAAATTGCTCCAGCAATTTGCAAGAAAAGTGTAGAGAGCCAGAATGGTCCAGAGTTGGGATCTTGTCAGCTGCTATGGCAAGAAGACAGACTTTAGACTTGCCCAGCCAGCAGACCACACACTTAGATAATTCCTTGAAATAAATGTGTGTGTGTGTGTGTGTGTGTGTGTGTGTGTAGACATAGATACAGACGACATAGACATAGACATATATCCTAGTGGTTTGGTTTCTCTGGTAGGACTCTGGCTGATACAGACGTTATGTAGCTTACTCAATGGTACACTGCCAGTAAGTGGTAGAGCTACTATTCTGACCTGGGTGGTCTGAGCCTTAAACCAATGCTCTTAACCCACCATCCCACACTGCCCCTCCTGTAAGTAAATTCCAGTCAAACTGAGTATTCAAGACTTGGCCCTGTGGGGAAACACAAAGAGAAAGAAAAACAAAGCATACATGAATGAAAACAAATACAGTATAAAGGAGCTCATTGTGGATAGAGATGTGCAGAGTAAAGAGAATAGCACTAGTCCCTATAGGAGAGATTTTGAATTATGTTAGGGAATAAAAACGAAGGATGTGTATTTGCTTAGAATAAGAGGAAAATAACAGTCCATGTGGAGTGTATGACATACTCAGAAGCCCAAAGCAAATGATGTAGAATTTGGCTATGGCAAGCTTCCCAAATGAACAGAGAGCATGAACTCTCTATTAGTTATTGATTACTGCTTAACAAACTGGGGTCTGAGATCAACTCCTATATCTGGGAGTTATGCTGGCTGTCTGGGGTTGGTGGCCTCTTTTTATGGTCTCTTCAGATGGCCCACTTGAGCATCTTCAAAACATGGTGCCTTGATTCCAAGGCTGAATATTGAGAGAAAGAGTGGGGGTGTGGGAGGGGGTAGGAACTGACTATATCACCTTTTTATAATGTATTTTTAAAAGTTGTCTTTTCTGCTTTCTTTATTCCTTTGATTCTATTTCTAATTTCAAGTGGAAAAGAAATACTTCACTTCTTGGTAGGGAAAGGTAATGTTCTGAGGAGCATGCGGAACTGGAAATATTATAGTATCCATGTTGGGAAATAAAACTGCCACACAATAATTCATGGCAGATTAGTCCCATTATGAACCAGAAACATACCTTTTTTTAAACTTGGGGGGAGAGTGAGCCCTCCTGTTTACTTATAGTCCCTCCATTGAACATTCTTCAAACAGTGATCTGGCTTTTAAACCAAACCATTTACTTTCACACCTCACCGTCAGAGAAAAGCCAAATGCACAGAAGTACTTTCTGTTGGTGTTTTGCCATATCACCTGTGAAGAGGGGAACGCTCACGCTGAGCAAGGGAGCACAGCCCGTGTGGTCAATACCCCGCTCCCTCAGAGGTGGGAACTGGAGCCAGGATGAAGCAGGTAAGGTTGCTTCCATTCGACCTAGAAAGTGACTTCCACTCATGGGAGAAGCACAAACAAAATCTGGACACACAGGTTAGTTATTCTTCCTGTTGATGGCACACCAGCCTGGGTTTTCTAATCTCATTCAGTGGTGTGTGATAGAATATGCGATCACACCACCTTCATACAAGTGAGACTTAAAGACATCACAGATTTTCCAGTCTAAGGATGTGTGAAACTTCGCCCTAGTTCAGAGATGTTACCAGCGAGTCACCAGGTGTCCCTAAACACAGCTTCTTTACCTTACACTAATTGAATCTTGGCTAACGGAGGCACTCCGTTACCTTGCTTTCAGAAGGATGGTGCTAAAATTCTCACTTTCAGACTAAGTGGAGCCACTGACTTTTTTATCTTTTCTGACAGCAATAAACACACTTTTCCCACCGAATTTTGTACCAATTAATTTTTTCAAGGCCTCCAACAAGCCACATTGATTGACTCGTTTATCAATTACTTCTACCAACTGCTAATGTCCTAATAATCTAATATCAAGAATATAGGAACCCTAGCCTAGCCGGTTTGACTCAGTGGATAAAGCGTCAGACTGCGGACCAAAGAGTCCTGGGTTCGATTCCAGTCAAAGGCATGAACCTAAGTAGCAGGCTCCTCCCCAACCCAGGCCCTGGTTAGGGCATGTGCAGGAGGCAACCAATCGATGTATGTCTCTCACATCAATATTTCTCTCTGTCTGTCCCTCTCTCTTCCACTTTCTCTAAAAATCAATGGAAAGATATCCTCGGATGAGTATTAAAAAAAGAAAGAATATGGGAGTCCTAGCTGATTTGACTCAGCAGATAGAGCATTGGCCCACGGACTGAAGGGTCCCAGGCTCTTGTCCAGGTTGCGTACCTCTATTGCAGGCTCGATCCCAGGCCCTCATCAGGGCTAGTGCAGGAGGCAACCAACTGATGTGTCTGTCTCACATCAATGTTTTCCTCTCTCTCTCTCTCCCCTTCTACTCTCTCTAAAAGTCAATGGAAAAATATCCTCGGGTGAGGATTAATTTTTTAAAAAAAGAGGAATATGGGAGTTTTTAAAAAACTAATAGAATCTGGTGGAAAGTTTCTGGAAAGAAGATAGAAATCAGAAAAAAGTAAAGGTACTTTGAAAACTATAAAGCATCTCTATTTAAATAATAACATACATATATGTGCATATAAACATATTTTACATATGTAAAACTTTTTCATTTTTTTGTAGAGTTGTATAAATATTTATTACTTATTTTGCAAGGGACCTTTGGTAGTTGAAGCAGAGGAAGCAGGAAATAGGGGAGGAGAGTGGTAGAAGCTGATGTCAGAGAGGGTGTCAGGGGACAATTCTTATAGAATATTGCAGGATTTTAACTGCATCCTAAATATAATGAGACATCAGAGCAGAGTGATGGGGTTAATGGAGAGAGCTTGACTGGAGCAGCTCTGTGTTCTAGATGTCACTATCATAATTGTACCCATTTTTTTGTTGTTATTTAACTTTTTGCTATATTTGTTCTGTATATGATAACATTTTAGGATTTCCCAGGGTTTTGAACATTTATATTCGAGATTAGTTTTAACCATCTTTCCCTAAAACCTGTAGCAAAGGATAAACTTAATGGACAGAAGATTGGTCTGGATGACCTAACAGCTTCCTCCAGGCATATAATTCCATCCATTATCCTTTGGGAAACTTCCTTAGATGGGAAGCAGGGCACCTGGCAAAAGCATCCCATCCGATCCTCACTAAGTGTTGCCTGTAACTGGTAAGTGGTGTCTTTCATGTCTCAGGAGACATATCTCCCATCACCTCCATTTCAGGCCTAATTTACACAGAATCATAAGCAGTAAAAACACATTTTAACAGTTTACCCAGAACACAAATATTTTAATTTTTTTATTTTTTAAATATATTTTTATTAATTTCAGAGAGAAAGGGAGAGGGAGAGAAAGAGAGAGAGGAGAGAGAGAGAGAGAGAGAGAATCAACCCTACAACTGAGGTACATGCCCTTGACTGGAATCGAACCCAGGACCTTTTAGTCCTCAGACCAATGCTCTATCCACTGAGCCAAACCGACCAGGGCAGAACATAAATCTTGTATCCATCTTCCATTTCACTTGTTTATCATGCATCTAAGAATGAGTTGTGTCAAATCCTTTGTTAGTCAAATTTCCCTAATGTGTTATTTTTCTTATATTTTAAGCTTTACCAAAAAATGTTCAGTACCTTTATTACTAAAAAACAACAGTTGACCAGGAGTGAAAGATTGTTCCAAATGCTCCTAATATAAAATAGCATACATGTGGTTGAAAATGTGACAGGTGATTAGTTTTCCATAATATAGGATTCTGGAACTATGACAGGTAATTAGTTTTCCATAATGTAGGGTTCTCATTTATAATGAATAATAAATATATCTGGAAGAGCACGGCCATTAGTCTGAACCTCTGGGCTTTGCTGTTTCAAAGGAGAAAATATATTCTCTCTATAATTGCATGGCATTTTCAGTGACTGCAAAAATGCCAATACTAGTTACTATCTTTGATTATCACATTAACAAAAAAGTGGCAGGGTACTTAGCAATTTTTAGTAAATGTAATGCATGCATAATTGGCAGGATATGGTGGTCGTTAAATCTTGAAATGAACTGCTTTCTGATTCTTCTTTGACTCTGACCTAGAAGTAGAAATTTAAATTACGCTGGAGAGAGAAGATTCCCACACCAGTGTGAAACGTTAGCATCATGCCAAGTATCCGAAGGAGTCTGTGAGGGAAGTTTAAGACAAGCTTCTCTCTGTGTCACGTAACCAAATGGGATGATTCCTGAGGCATCACACTATGATAACTTACTTGATCCAGGATGGGTTTTAAAAAAGGGATGTGATGATTTTAGCTAATGGACTCCATTGTTCTTCCTCAGTTCTCTGGGGAAATATCTCATAACTGAAGGAAAGAAACAGGCAGGGAGCTATTAATTATACTTTAGTCAGATACTTTCAGTAATAGAAGAAACAGTAGAAACCAATCCCAATTTTTCTTATTCTAGTTCAGTCTTTTCACTGACGTGTGGGAAATCATGGTCTCCAAGGTCAGACCTCTTGAGACACAGTGAGATGTATAACAGGTTTCAGGCCATAGAGATTAACTGGTGTAGGTAGCCACCTTGGGCAGGGTCTTTAGCCATCTTTAGCTGAATGGTGTGCACTGACACTCGACATCTGGTGGATTATGGGAGTGCTCCCCAAATTCGTAGGCATTGACTTCAGGCTGATAAACAAATAATTCTGTATGTACAAAGTGGAAATTCAGCCACATCTAGAGATACAGGACCCTGAGGGCTGTGTATAGACAGGTCTTAACTTGCCAACTAAGAATGTTTAACTTCTGCCCACAGACTCCCCTGCAGCCAGGCCAGATGTTGGCTAGAGAGGCCACCGTGGCTTCAAACAGGGGCCTGGCCTTGGCCTGGTGCCTCCAAATACTTTCTAACTTGGGAAAAGAGTCCAGAGGTGATCCCTTCCCTACACCCTGGGAACTGAGTCATCTAGCATAATGTAAAGCCAAGCATACATTCCTTCCTGTTTGTAAATCCCCTCATTGATTAGTATTTCTCTCTCTAATGGCAGTGCTGTGTGGGATGTATACTAATCCGAGACAACCCGGGAGAGAGAGATGGGGCCAGCCGTGTGACAAAAATCCCCACACGTCACATAACTTACACCTTCTGCGCTGAGCTCCTGCACCTCTCTTCAATGATCTGAAAGGACGCTGGGTGGGATTCTTAATGTTTGACTTGGAACCCTGGACCCGTGAAGAGCAGATTGGACAGATTATTTTGTAATAGTTCTCTAAAAGTATATTGCCTGGTGTTTATACAACTTCAGCCACTTACAAAACACCTGCGATGGTTTTCTTTTAGCAAAAAAGGATTTTAGAGGGCACTAGTCTAACATCTTAGTTTTCCAAATGAGAAAAATAAAGCTCGAGGAGTAAAATGGCTTGCCTAAGGACACAGAGTTGACAACAGCCATTTATTTAAGCATTCAAAAATCATTTATTTATCGAGTCCCTACAACCCTATTCTTGTGACTTTAAGATGTGTAATTTTTCACATTTTGACATCTCTGAAATCAGGGTGAGCCTTAGAATTGCTGTTGGCCAGACACTGACGGCCCATGCACATCAAAACCTGCAGAGAAAATGTCACTATCTGGTGTGTGTGTGGCAGGGGGTGGGGGGTGGAGGAATCTCAAAGACAAAATTGGAGCAATCTTTTAAGAAATATTGCTTTGCCAACACTCTTGATGGGACAGACAATGACACTGTGGAAAATGGTGTTTATTGGCAACTTTTCACTGAAAATTGATATTGAAGAGTTGGACTCGGAGTGAAAAGTTGTTTCGGAAATTGCTTAACCATTTTATTTTGCTTATACTCTCATTTTTAGAATGCACAGTAAGATAAATGATAAATCCATGTTGTTTCAAAAGGAATCTAAAAGAGCTCTTCCATAAATAAAAAGTCTAAAGTGACAAGAAGGCAATGTCCCATAGCTTAAATGGTGGCATTTACTTTTTTTTTCTTTTTTTTTTAAATATATTTTATTGATTTTTTACAGAGAGGAAGGGAGAGAGATAGTTAGAAACATCGATGAGAGAGAAACATCGATCAGCTGCCTCCTGCACATCCCCTACTGGGAATGTGTCCGCAACCCAGGTACATGCCCTTGACCGGAATCGAACCTGGGACCTTTCAGTCTGCAGGCCGACGCTCTATCCACTGAGCCAAACCAGTTCCGGCAACATTTACTTCTTTTATATGTACATACATTGATGGTGTATCCTACAACTGATGTCATCTTGGATTCCATGTGATATGGTACATTCCTGGCTCTCTTCTAAATACTGGATATTCAGCAATGAAAAAAGATGGATAAAGTCTCTAAAGCTTAAATTCTAGGAGTGTAATCAAAAGAAACAAACAAAATATCAAGTAGTGCGTGATAAGAGCTGTGTAGGGAATTAGAATTAGGTAAGGTGGTAGTGAGGACTGAGTGGCTTCATTAAATGATCAGGTTTCTCACTTCCTGGAGGTGACTTTAAGCTGAAGAAGTAATATTGCTAGATGGGTGCCAGAGCCAAGACTAGAGGAGTCTCCTGAATACCAGCTCTGGCCAACACATCTCCGCAGCCTGGTGATAGCATTATTGTGCCAAAAGCCTACTCATAGTTCTTCATTTCACACTTATGGCATAATTTTTATTTCAAAGTTAATGTGGACTTTAGAGCAAACTACTCCTTTATCTGGTCATTTTAAGAGGAAACATAACTATCTTAGATAGGTGGTATTTTATGCAATAAAACACATTCAACTTTTGATGCAATAAGTGACTTTGGGAGGATAAATCTTGAAAAGCCTGTGAAATGCAAGCAGAAGCAGGAGGAGGAGGAGGAGAAGGAGGAGGAAGAGGAGGAGGTGGAGGAGGAGGAGGAGGAGGAAGGAGGAGAGAAAGAAGGAAAGAAGACAAGGTCAACATTCTTACTCATCAAAACTGTTGCCAAAGCTTTACATAATTAGAGAAAAACACTATCAGAACAGAAGGTATCAATTCTGAGTTTGAGTAAAGGGATAATTGACCTAACTGGCTTTTTTATTGTTTTCCTGATTGATTGTTGTTTAGATAGCAAGTAAATAAAACCAGGGTGTTTATAAAAGAACTAGAAGCCCAGTGTGTGAAATTGTGCGGCCCCACCCACCTGCATGCACCCTGCCCACCGCCCCTCCCCACTTGCAGCCCCGCCCATCCATGCATGCCTCGCCACACTCACAGCCCCGCCCACCCACACCAGTCTTTTTTTAAAAAATATATTTCATTGATTTTTTACAGAGAGGAAGGGAGAGGGATAGAGAGTTAGAAACATCGATGATAGAGAAACATCGACCAGCTGCCTCCTGCACACCTCCTACTGGGGATGTGCCCACAACCAAGGTACATGCCCTTGACCGGAATGGAACCTGGGACCTTTCAGTCCAAAGGCTGACACTCTATCCACTGAGCCAAACTGGTTAGGGTGCAGTCTTTGGTTGTTATGGCATTAGGGCCACAGGCCTTTTATAAATAGACTAGTGGCCAGGTGCACCAATTTTGTGCACTGGGAGGGGGGTCCCCCAGTCTGGCCTGTGCTCTGTCACAGTGCGGGAGCCCCACAATCCATCACCCCAATGAGACAGGCCTCCGCAAGCCTCACGTCCCTGGGGCCGGCACCAGGGGCAGGGACGCAAGCCTCACGCAAGTCCTCACCCACCTGCTCCTGCTGTGCACGCAGCCTCCTGATTGGTCGTTACATGTGAGGGTGTCACAACCATTTGCATATTAGCTCTTTATTATTATGGTTATCTAAAAGGTTCTTGGCCAGTGACCTATTTTAAGGTACCAGGTTGAGATTCCAAAAACAAGCCTGTGAAAGAAGTAATGATGTTCAGAAACATCCTAAAATGTTGGAATCAAAGAATAATGAAATGTTAATAAAAAAGACATACAAGGTAACTCCTGAAATAGATTAAAACTTATGATACTAAAGTGGTGATAAGCTATTAGGGACACATAAACACTAAGAGGAATTAACTGGTTTTTAGCTTAAACAGATTTATATTTAAAAGCTTATCTTGGACCCTAACCAATAGCATTTTGAGTTTTTTAAGGAAGAAATAAAAGCATTTATTCATTTTACCTGTAATAAATATTTACTGTGCCCTTATAATGTACAATCACTGTGCTGGTGGTGATAGAACACTTCTTAACATGCCCAGATCAGCTGAAGCAATATCAAAGCAATGTAAACAGGTTATTAATAGTTTAAGAACTTGCCCTGACTGGTTTGGCTCAGTGGATAGAGCGTCGGCCTGCGGACTGAAGGGTCCTGGGTTCGATTCTGGTCAAGGGCATGTACCTTGGTTGCGGGCACATCCCCAGTAGGGAGTGTGCAGGAGGCAGCTGATCGATGTTTCTCTCTCATCGATGTTTCTAACTCTCTATCCCTTTCCCTTACTCTCTGTAAAAAATCAATAAAATATATATTTTTAAAAAAATAGTTTAAGAACTAAAATTTGAGGGTAATACCTATTCCATGCTATTCAGTATTAGAGAAAATTGGTCCCTAGTTCGGACCATTAAGTAGCAATCCCTTACTTAGGCTCATGCCTCTGGAACATGAGAAGAGATATGAAAGGCCTTTCTGGAAAATGCCTAAGAGGACAAACAACAATCAGTCTGCTAAACCCAGCTTCCCACATCCTTCCACCCATTATGAAATGATGCTTCAGCTTTCATCTCCTCTTTTTATAATGGTGTACTTAAAAGAATGTTGTATAATTTTCAAATATTTAGGGATTTTCCAGGTATAAATATGTGCATATATATGTAGTGGTGAGTCAAGAATTATACCATCACCTAGAGCAGTGGTTCTCAACCTTCCTAATGCTGCGACCTTTTAATACAGTTCCTCATGTTGTGGTAACCCCAAACATAAAATTATTTTTGTTGCTACTTCACAACTGTAATTTTGCTACTGTTATGGATTGTAATGTAAATATCGAATATGCAGGATGTATTTTCATTGTTACAAATTGAACATAATTAAAGCATCGTGACTAATCACAAAAACAATATGTAATTATATATGTATTTTGCAATGGTCTTAGGCGACCCCTATGAAAGGGTCGTTTGACCCCCAAAGGGATTGCGACCCACAGGTTGAGAACCGCTGACCTAGCGCTTCTTTGAAATACCCACAGATAACATCATATTTAATACTGAAAGGCTGACTGAATGCCTTCCCCTTGAGATCTGGAACAAAGCTAGGATGTCCACTCTTACTACTCTACATTGCATTTAATAGTTCAATATGGTAATCATTAATAAAGCCAATTTAGTAAGGAAAAATAAGTCATTCAGATTGTAAAGGAAGAAATAAAACCATAATTATGCACAATCATGACAATAAATGTCTACATAAAACCCCTCCCAAATCACCAAAGGAAATGGATTAGAATCAATATGTGGCTACAGGAAACAAGATCGATGTGAAAAATCAGTTGTATTTGTATACACTAAAAATTACTAACTACTGGAAATTAAAGAGTACCCATTTATAAATAGGATAAAAAACCAGGAAGTACTTAGTATAAAGTACCCCCCCCCAAAGAAAGTTTTTAAGATTTGTATACTGAAAACTACAAAATAAAGATAAATCAAACAAGCCATAAATAGAGAAGCATATTCATGGATTGGAAGACTCAATATTAAGCTGTGAACTAAGCTGTAGAACTGTTTCTCCCCATAGGTATAAAACTAAGTGTTTAGGATATTCAGGGAACCCACCCCAATGTTACATTACCACTTATTGGGAAGAGCTGGGATCATATATATTTCTATGTTCTGTAAAGGATTTGACTTACTGGTTCTCAATAAAATTTTATTAGGACTAAAAATAAATAAATAAATAAAAATTAAGCTGTGAATGCTCCCTAAATTTATCTACAGATTCAACACAACCTCAATTTTAAAAAGTATATATACCAGCAGTTTTTCATATAAAAATTAATAAGCTATTCTAAATGTATATGAAAAAACTAGAATTTTATTTTCATCACAATTCAATTGACAGTTACGTTGAGTACTAAGACCTGAACTTGCCAGGCTTCATTGGATGGAATAGGCAGGGAGAAAATCAGTCTCCCTGCTAAAAAATCCTGCAAACCTGTGTGAGTCATGGTCAGTGTGGGGTCATAACTGCTGAAGACCAGCATCTTCTGTTCTACTGTGTGGAACCCATTCCAACAGCGACACCATGTGGCATTGGGAAGCAAATGCAATAGTGTACTAAAGAGGTTCCCGAATTGTCACAGCTTGGGTGTGGAAGCTAAATTTAACTTCTGGGGACTGCATTGAGCCCCTAGAGTTTATGGACAATTCTAAGTGTAGGTAACCTCAAAGGAAGGAGATTCTGGATTTCTGCTAAATTAGTCGCATGGGTATTTAAAAAATTAATTGAAAAAATAAAAGAAAGAAGACTGTACTTGTATCCCAAGTTTATGGAAACATTTCATATTCAATGACACCATAAATAGCATAACTATATTGTAACTTGATATATCTCTAGAGTTTAAATTTATAAGAATTTTATATAATGTCCTTCTTTGTATCTTACTATAGCTTTTGTTTTAAAGTATATTTTGTCAGATATAAGCATTGCTATCTCTGCTTTTTTTCATTTCCATTTGCATGAAATATTTTTTCCATCCCTTTACTTTTTTTTTTATCCTCACCTGGGGATATGTTTATAGTGATCAGTCGCCTCCCACACATGCCCCAACTGGGGTCAAACCTTCAACATAAGTATGTGCCCTGACCAAGAATCGAACCTGCAACCTTTTGGTATATGGGATGACACTCCAACCAACTGAACCACCCAGCCAGAGACATCCCTTTCAGTTTCTTTAATCTTTCATTCTGAGGTGGGTCTCTTATAGAGAGTATATATATATATTCTTGTTTTCTTATCCATTCAGCAATGCTATGTCTTTCAATTGGAGCATTTAAGCCATTAAATCTAAAGTGATTATTGATAGGTAGGTATTTATTGCCATGTTATTCTTTATAACTATGTTCTATTTTCTTCTCCTTTTTGTCCTTCTCCTCCACTTTCTCCCCTCCTCCTTCTCCTCCTCCTTTTCCTCTTCTTTCTCCTCCTTCAAGAAGAACTTTAACATTTTTTATAATACTGGTTTTGTGGAATGAACTCCTTTAGCTTTTTATTGTCTGGAAAGGTCTTTATTTCTCCTTCAATATTAAATGATAGCTTTGCTGGGTAAAGTAGTCTTGGTTGTAGGTTCTTGCTTTTCATCACTTTGAATATTTCTTGCCACTCCCTTCTGGCCTGAAATGTTTCTATTGAGAAATCAGCTGACAGTTTTATGCGAGCTCCCTTGTAGGTAATTAACTGTCTTTCTCTTGCAGCTTTAAGATCCTCTCTTTGTCTTTAACCTTTGCCATTTTAATTATGTGTCTTGGTGTGGACCTCATTGGGTACATCTTGTTTGGGACTCTCTGCACCTCCTGAATTTGCATGTCTTTTTTCTTCACCAGGTTAAGTAAGTTTTTAGCCATTATTTCTTCTATTAGGTTCTCGATCCTAAGCTGTGCACCAAGCTGTGCACCTCAGCAGGGTCTCTTCTCCTTCTGGTACCCCTGCAATGCAGATATTGTTATGCTTCATGTTGTCCCACATACCCCTTAAACTATCATTTCTTTTCTTTATTTTTGCTTCTCTGATTGGGTTTCTCCTGCTACCTTGTCTTCCAAATCACTGATTTGATCCGTTGCTTCTTCTGACCTACTGTTTATTCCTTCTAGTGTATTCATTTCAGAGATTGTATTCTTCATTTCTGAGTTGCTCTTTTTTATGGTTTCTATGTCCTTTTCCATGCTATTGAAATTCTAAGTTTCTTCAGCATTCTTATAAACATATTTTTGAACTCTGTATCTGGTAAATTGCTTGCCTCCATTTCATTTAGCTCCTTTTTACTTATTTTTTTTTAATGAGATTTCTTTTTTTCTTTTTTTTCATTTGGGGCATGTTTCTTTGTCTCCCCATTTTGGCTGCCTCTTTGTGTTTGTTTCTATGTATTAGGCAGATCTCTCAGTCTTGGTAGGGTGGCCTTATGTAGTAGGTGTCCTATGGAACCCAGTGGCACAGTCCCCTTGATTACCTGAGCTGGGTGCTTCAGGAATGTCCCTTGTGTGGTTTATGTGACACCTCCTACTATAACTGAGTCTTGATTGCTATTGGCCTGTTTGTGTGTGGGATTGACCCTCAGGCTAGTTGATGGTGAGAGTTGACCCTGACCACACATACAAGCTGCTGTGTAGGTGCTGACCACATGAAGTGAAATTTGCCTCAGCAGTGTCTGTTGCCTGTCTTTAACCTTTGCCATTTTGTGAAACTAATTGGATCCTGCTCTGATGTTATTTGAAGCTGGCCACTGGGTGTGTCTCTGGTGCAAGTCAATGTCACACACTGCCTATGACTGGCCCTGGGCAACCTGTTTGTAGCTACAAAGCAACCCAGTTTTTGGCTGCCTCTGCTGGGCCTGGATGTGTGTGGGAAGGACCAAGCTGTGCACCAAGGCTGGCTTCCACCAGCACCAAGCCCAGGGGCAGGTCAGCAAAAGGTCCCAGGAACCCAGAGATCCTCCTCTGCCTGCTGGCTGCCTTTTAGGCTCAGTCACTGAAAGAGCCACCCAATAATTCCTAACATTTCCTTTGGCCTGGTTCCTTATCCCCCGCCTTCATTCATCTTATACTTGATTTAACCTGAGGTCAATGAAGGATTTCAATAAACCTCCTGAAGCAGTGTGCAAAATTTTATGTGTTTGCTTATTTTTCTGGAGGAAAGTTCCAGAGCTTGGAACAGATTCTCAAAGTACTCTGTGAAAAGATCCCACCCTGGAAAAAAAAGAAAAAAACTACAACAGTGTTTGTAAATAGTTGCTTTCACACAACATACATTTTCTTATTTCCCCATTTTTATGCATCTTGTTCTGTGAGACTGGATGGTGTAGTGGAATGAGTATATTTAGGTTTTGGATCTCCCGCAGTATCTGACTTAAACTAAAACTGGCTAATTAGTGATGAAATTTATCTAATAAGAAATAATGAAGAGTAGCAAATTTGATGGGGAGCCGCTGAGAGTAAGTGAAAGTTACAAGCACAAGATCCCATTTACATGGTAGGGGAGGTAGACTGATTACCAAAGGACACAAGGGAACTCTTGAGGAGATGGAAATGTTACCTTGGTTACATGACCGAGTCTATTTGTCAAAACTCCTTCATGCATACACTTAAAATAGATTAATTTTATTGAATAAACATTATACCTCATTAGCAAATTTTTTATATGCAAGAATACCTAGGTTGTTAACATTGGATTGGGAGGCATATAATGGGTAAGGAGAAACAGGTAAAAAAAGTAAAACTATTTAAAAATGTATGATCCCATTTATGCATTTATAAAATAATTATGGCCCTAGCAGGTTTTGCTCAGTGGATAGAGCATCGGCCTGCGGACTGAAGGGTCCCAGGTACGATTCCGGTCAAGGGCACATACCTCGGTTGCAGGCTCCCTGCCCTGGTTGGGACCATGCAGGAGGCAACCAATCGATGTGTCTCTCTCACTTAGGTGTTTCTCTCTGTCTCTCCCTCTCTCTTTAAAAATCAATGGAAAACAAGTCCTTGAGTGAGGATTAAAACAAAAATGTAAAAAAAAGTATAAAATAATTATGTATATGCATAAAAAAATCTTGCCAGATATCCAATACTGCAATCCAATACTTGTACCATTGGCATGTTCAAATTCAGGGGCAGATCAGGAGATGAAAGCCAGATGGTCATGGATTATGAAAGAAAAGGAGGTGGAGGAAGTAGGACAGTGAGTGTAGAAAACTTAACAAAGTATTGAGATTGTGTAGTTTACCTTTGGAGCAGCAATGAAGAAGGAATGAGATGAGGTACACTGTAAACATTGTTAAGCTGGCTTGTATTCCCAGTACATCTGCTTTAAATGATCATGTCTCTCGAGAGAATCCACACAAAAGGAAACAACAGCAGCTCCTGAGACACAGGTAACAGTAGCTTTTCTGGAAGGAGCCAATCTTCGTGTGAGCTGATTGCAAATCCTGAGTGGTTAATTAGCCTGGCTTTCCTAGAAATCAGCCTGGGCCTCTGCTGAGTATACAATTGTTTGTACCAACATGGAGATAATGCCACCCAGCGAGTTTTATATTTTAAGAATTAGAATAATGTGTATGCACAGGATATGACACAAAGCAGGTACTCAATTAGTGGCAGTTCTTATTATTCGCCTGCCTAAAAAGGGCTCTTAAACATGCTAGACAATCATAAAATAGTTGGGTGGGTGAATAAACTATGAATAAACAGTCAATTTCAGTGAGTTGCCTATTTTTCCAGACTGAGCTTAATTATTATTTCCTTTGGGAAGCTACTTAGCTACCCTTATCCCAAACATTTTCTCACTTAATAGTATAGGTATCAGAGTCAGGTTGCTGGTGCTTGAATCTTGGCTCCACTACTTATTGTGTCTTGGATGTATCACATAAACTTTCAGCTGCCTCAACTATAAAATGGGGCTTGCCAATAGTATCTACCTCATCAGGTTTCTGTAAAGGCTTACCACAAAAATATATTTATTAGATTGCCTGGCATGTAGTAAGCATTCAATAAACATTAGCAATCATTACAGGGCTATAAACCACATTTTATAAATTATTTTCTTGTGTAGTTCATGAAAATAAGCTTCATGAGCGCAGTAACTTAGGTGTGTGTTTTTTCACTGTCTAAAACTATGCCCTGGGATCTGTAGGCCTTCATAAATAGTTGTTGAATGAATACCTACCTACCAAAGACACAGAGTGCCACGATTATATATATATATATATATATATATATATATAATTTTTCCCCCCAAATTAAGAACAGGGCTTTGCATAGAGTAGATGCACAACAGATGTTTATTGATTGAAGGAATGAATGAAGATGATCAAATGTCAAGTGACTCCAGACTACTGACAGTAGTGTATCCAGGAGGCAAAAAAGAGATTAAGGAATATTCCAGTATCTTTATAAACATTTTATTTAAAAATAAAAATTATAAACAAAATACAGAAAAATATTGACACCTGTGATAACAAGAAAATGACTCCTAATCTTTAGGGCAGTTTGTTATCCTAGAAGAGCAAAATCATGAGTTTTATAAAGAAATTTGATTGTGCAAAGGAAGAGTGTACTTTTTAAGGTTCATTTAAAACAGGTATTTGGCATTGACAGAAAAAGTATCCCTATGAATACATTCAACATTTTGCAGCATATTTACATTCAAGTTACATTTCCAAATTCTATGCCAAATACAGTCTAACTCACCATCAAAAGTCCCTAAGACATTACTAAAATTCTATTTGGTAGAAGTGCATTATTATTTTATTAGAAAATAATTTTATGTTCGTATTAGATCAATTATATTTTAACTATTTCAACAAAATTCACTGACCTTTTTCCCCCTGGTGAAGCCAAACCTCTTCTAGACAAATTAAGCACCAACTGAAATGGGACACTTATAAAGTTAAATAGTAATTTATTTTCCTCCCTCCTCAGAGATATCATTAAAACATTCAATGAAAGGACACAGGCACTGATATTCTGTCTTCTTTCCCAGTAGCTAAGACATGGATACAAGCAGTAGAATTGGAACTTCTTTTTAAAAGGTGGCCAAAGCACTGCTCCCCTTCAGTTGTGATCAAATTCCTCATCAAAATAAAACGCATTAAGAAACCCACATCATTTTCTGAAAACTTTTCTCCATTTTCCCACACATCCCTCAAATCAGACCATTTCTTCATTAACCATTTGTGAATCTGTTGCTTAACGTTCTGAAGTTACACTAGGGCAGCTATCTTAGTTTCCTAATGATCTTCCCATTTCATTTTGTAAATTATGATTTTACTAAAATCAACAAAAATTACAAATATCATCCACCTACAGTTCTCTGAGAAATTTAACTTACTCAAGGGTCAAGATTCCATGGGGCCTGTCTATCTAGGCTTGGCAAACAAAATGTCAAGGTTAGAAAATTCCCATGCTTCCAAGAGATTCTAGACAAATCAAATCTACTCATAATGTATCAATTCTTTTTGAATTATCTCAGATCAAGTTCAACTTTTTAAGAATTCTAGGAAGATAATGACAGAACGATGGAGACAGATAAATGTCATGTAGCTGAACTCTTTCTTTCTAATTTACTTCAGGTTGTAACGTCTCCTCCAGGACACGACGACTGACAGTTGGCAGTAGGTGGCTGAGATGATACTACTTCTAATTCAGATTCACGGACAAAAACCACTGCATCACCACTTACATTTATAAGACACTGTGCCTATAAGAACAACGGGACATGTTCAGTCACAAATTCAACAACATGCTCATACTCGTCTGTTACTTTAGGGGCACCACATTCATTAGAGAAAAGATAGACAACCCACTAGAAAAATGAGCAAAGAAGGCAATTCATAAGAAAGTAAACTCAAAGAAACATTCATTATAGTCATTTAATTTTTAAAGGACTCTAACAATTTTGAGTTATCTTAACAAAAATGATAAAAGAAATTTATTCTAAAATTTAACCTAAGCAGTACACTTTAGCCCCCATTAACAGAATTACCTTACTTATTTAAAAATGAAACAAAGCAGTGTGGCCCCATTATGATGTACTTTTCACCAGCATGGCAGTGAGAACCTGATGGCACCATAATCCAAACTAGAGGAGGGCTTTTTGAATATATATATATATATATATTGATTGATTGATTTCAGAGAGGAATGGAGAGGGAGAGAAAGACAGAAACATCAGTGATGAGAGACAATCATTGATTGACTGCCTTCTGCACACCCCACAATGGGGATCAAGGCCGCAACTCAGGCTTGTGCCATGACTGGTAATCCAACAGTGACCTCCTGGTTCATAGGTTGATGCTCAACCAGAGTCACGCCAATCAGGAGGCATTTTTAACTCTCCTCAGTTAGCCATCACTGTATTCCGAAGACCCACCAAGATGATGATGAAAAAAGTAGTAAATCAGAAGCACAGTCGGCGCCCTCTCACAGTCTGGGATCCCTCTCGCAGTCCGGGACCCCTTGCTCCTTACTGCCCGCCTGCTCACTGCTCCTTACCACTCAGTTCACTGCTCCTTAGCGCTGCCACAGAGCGGGGAGAGGCTCCCGCCATCACTGCTGCGCTAGCAGGGCCATGAGCCCGGCTTCTGGCTGGGCGGTGCTCCCCCTGTGGGAGCGCACTGACCACCAGGGGGCAGCTCCTGCATTGAGCGCCTGCCCCCTGGTGGTCAGTGTGCATCAGAGCAACCAGTTGTTCTGGTCGTTCTGCCATAACGGTCGCTTAGGCTTTTATTATATAGATTCTTTAGGACATGCTCTAAGCATCGAGAATCAAAGAGCTTTATAGAGAGCAAATCTCTTTTACAGGGGAGGGTGGCAGGTGGGAAGGCCATGGGAGACATTCCCAGCTTCCCGGTCAGAGGTCTTTACCTCTTACCTGGTTCTTATTTGGATTCTCCATGAAGACACACTGCTTCATGATGTAGGAGACAACAGCATTCCCTCCTAATGCAGCAACATGAGCTCTCACCATTGCAAACACCTCAGCGACAAAAGCATGAAGAAAACCACTAACTCCTCCTTCCTACATAATAATGCACAGGAAAATCAAATTATGTACTTGTATAAATAAATGTATATAAAATGTCAAAGAAGATATATTAAAACATCGTCAATGATCTTAATATAATGGATTATTTTAATGTCCTTCATGAGGACTTGTTGCATGAATGAACAAACCTTTACTGAACACATATCTATGATAGGGATTACTCTCCTTATTTTAAAGATGATGAAGCTCAAAGAATTTGTAATGTGCCCATGACTAGCTATGATCACATGACTAGTAAATAAATGGCAGAGCAAGAATTGTTCCTCCATCTTCAACATCTCCCTCTATCAAATCGTTCTCATCCTCCTTCAAATAAATTAATGATAAATATAAACAATAAAACCTCCCCGCTATCCATATCTCCCCTTCTGAACCATGTTCTATTCATGTTTACTTTTTATCAGTTTCTCAAAAGTGTCAAGCACTTTCTCTGCCTCAGGTCTTTACATATGCTGCTCCTAAAGGTTCTAAGGATCGTTACCCAATTTTCTAGCAGGATAACTTGTATCTAGTTCTTTAGGTCCTGGCCGAAATGGAACTTCTTCAGAGATACCCTCCCTAAATCTAAAGTGAGTTCCCCCGTTATATTTTCTAATGGCCTCTATTATATTTCTTTATATTACTTACTAACACATAAGTATTTGTTTAATATCCACCATGCTCCAGTTTCACTAGACTGTAAATTCCATCAGGGGCCCCATCTGTTTTGTTCATAAGTCTTATGATAATACTATTGTGTGGAATTTGGTAAGTCTAACCTAGAATCAACCCAGACAGGTTATTGGGGGAAGGTGGGGGGAAAGATGTGTTACTTTTGGCAAAAAATAAAAAATAAATAAAAATTGAAACTTGTTTGGTTTTGTCACTAATATCTTCAATCATAGAAAATTCACAAAAATAATGAAATAACATCCATAAAATTACCTCACGTAGAGAAGTGGTTTCCCGAATGAAAAACATGTTAATTATCCCAAGATATTTCGTTATTTTTGCTCCAGGAATGAAAGAAAGAGGTGTCATCTTAACAACCCCAACTGTAGAATTTGCACAAGGTGGAGCAGAACGATTCCGGAAATTTCCTTCACTCATTGGACTTGCTTTTTCAACTGTCATGGCTAAAAATTGGAGAAACAACAGAAAGCACCAGGATCAGATGCCAGTTACTCAATTACACCCCCAAGGTTTCCGAGTAAGTGGTGACAACATTCAGCTGTCTGTGAGGCTAAGCCATGTCATGAAAGTCAAGAAATTATCATGCACTGCATGCAATTTAAAGAGAAAGAGAAAGAAACACATAAGAGAAAATGCTGAAATGGAATTCTTTTGGAAGAAAAATGGCATTCCTGCAAAAGAAAATGTTGATGCGGTGTAGCTATACATACAATGATCGTTATAAAGTGAAGAAAAAGAAAAAGCGGCAGAGCAATTAAAAATTATCTGCTGTGGGAACAAATTATTACAAAGAGTGTGAAAGTTGTTATATTTCCCAGTTTTGTTTTCCAACTTTTTCAGATGACTTCATCATTGTCAACTTGTAGATAAACCTTGTTAACTAGTTGTAAAAGGTTTATTTTCCAAACCATTTTGATCAAACTCATAATTTTAAAAACTTAGAAATGACCTTGGCTATCTAAAAGTTGATTGTTATAAAATATAAATAATAATAGCTATCACTTATCAAATAACTATTATAAACCAGGCACATATATACATCTAATCCTTACAACAACCCAGCAACCTAGGTTTTATCCCCATTTTCAACATGAGGAAACTGAGGCTCAGAGAAGTTAAATAACTTTCCCAAGGTCACACAGCTATTACAATGGCACTTCTAAGATTCAAAACCAGATCAACAGGTTCCATATCCTGTGATCTTTCCTCTCAAAGATAGTTCTTTCCCTATTAATGTACTATAAACTCTGACACTCAAATACATTTACCTCAGAATCTACCAAAACACATGGAGTATAGATAAAGAGCATATGATGATCTTGATTCTAACAGTGAGATAAGAGTTTACTTTCTCTCTAAAAATACCTCATTCTTTCAGCCCTCTGGCTATCACACTTGGTAAACTGACACATGCCATAGGCTAGATCAGTGGTTCTCAACCTTCCTAATGCCGCGACCCTTTAATACAGTTCCTCATGTTGTGGTGACCCCCAATTGCATTGTTACAAATTGAACATAAAGCATAGTGATTAATCACAAAAACAATATGTAATTATATATGTGTTTTCCGATGGTCTTAGGCGACCCCTGTGAAAGGGTCATTTGACCCCCAAAGGGGTCGCGACCCACAAGTTGAGAACCACTGGGCTAGGTCGTACCTTGGGTCCTGGGATAGTATCTCTTCAATAAGAGAGCTGACAATTTCCTTCCACTAGAAGAATATAATATCTATTTATATACTTTTAAGAATACCTTCACAAAAAGTGAAATTTAAAAAAAATTCTACAGTTAAAATCAACAAATCTAAAGGCCCTTCAATAACTTCTGTTAAATGACCATTAGTCTGCAGCTTTCACACTCCAACACATGATTGATTCGCAATGTTATTACTGGGTGGAAAAGTCTAGCCTTCACCACTGGGAAATCAGGGATATGCTTCTCAGATCATAATGTGGTAGAAACATCCGCCTACTTGTCTTAATTGATCCGCGCCTTATGGTCTGAGCTTTCAGTTTAATGAGCTCTATCCAGCTGCTGCATCTGTCTGCAAAGGAACTGTAATCAACTGACGTTGCTGGAAACACAGACAGAAAACAAAAGAAAAAATATGTATGACGTCTCTTACTCGTCATAACACTCCTTCCGATGACGTAATTTAACTGTAATACAGAAAAAGAATGGTCCCTTTCAAGTCAGATAAGAGAGACAGTAAAGAGTCAAGCTTTAGACACTGATTTGTCCAAAACCAATTTCTCAGTTAGCTGGCTGAGCATTTTTGGTGATGTCATAGTTGTCTCTTAGGGAAAATGGAAGTGGGGTTTAACAGAAATATCAGGACCACATACCACGTTTTAACTAACTTTCTCCCCATTCTTTTTACTTTACAATGTTTTAGCTGTTTATACTTTAGGACTTCAATTTGCAATCCAAACTTTGTGAATAATTGCCTTCCTATGTCTACTTTAAAATCAAAACAAAAAATAATGAGTCAAATATTGAAGAATAGATGAAAAAAATCACTCGTTGACTTATCTTTTATTAAAATACCTTCTTTCTACCAAGAGTAACAGGAAAGCCAAAGGATCGCTTCTGTCCATATTCTCTTTTCCATGTATGATTTTTGGCAACAAAGCTGCTGATAACACAGGGTAGGGTGGCAGGTGTGAACCTATCAAGTTCTCCTTCTAAAAGAATAACTTTTACTACTACTGAGCAAAAAAATATATATATATTAAAAAGCTAAACTTTTATTTTTAGAAACTGGAAAACTATGAAAATGCTTTAAATTTTTAAAATATTAGTTTTATTAATGTTTTTGAGACACATTCTAACTACAAGAAAGCCACATTTTGGTGTCTGAATTCCACTGTCCAGTGCATTTTTCCAATGTCTGTATGTTTATGCACCACCACACTAGAATTTCACACCTTGGTGACTATTTGATTAGACGAACTCACCTCTCTGTGCAGCTGGTATACCTGAGTTAGAACTTGCACTCTCCAGGTGTTCTAATAAGACAATATGAACAACATTAGCTTGGATGCTAAGTATAAATCAGTTTCTCTTCTTTGCTGTTTGTAAGTACTCTCTATAAGCCAGAAGAATAGGAGGAACTCTTTATGGCTTCATTGTAAAAGCAAACCAAATAGAAGTATTTAGATTTCTAATGCAATTTCTATTGACATATGAAAACTAGCTCAGTTAATAAATATCATGCTGAGGAAGACTACTTGTTAGTATAACACAAAAAGAGTTTCAGAAACTTCATAGGCATGAGAAAATATAAACACAGTAACAAATAGGATGAAAGCAGAATGTAAGAAAACTGAGCAGAGAAAAGGGTCAATGAATTGGGAAGAAAATCTGAAATGAAATATGGAAGGGAAACATTTGTGTGGGGAAGAGCTAGTAAGATTAAAAATTACAGACAAGGCAATGACCGATGTCTCACAGACAAAACACAAGCTCCTTACTAGCCATAACCTTCCCCCTCACAACCAACCCCTTCATTCGAGGACATCACTGTCAGCAACTTCCTCTGGTGGTATCAAGACTTTGTGGAACGAAAAAGTGACTGTTCTCCATAGAAATAACCAGGAATCCCAATCACTTCCTTTCCAGTACCTCATAAAAATAGCATCCAGAATTTTCTCTGATATTTTATATTTTTTATAGATTTTTAAGGTATTGTACAAATTTAAACAGTACTATAAAAATCATCTATTTCTACTGTTCAGGATCTATCCACACTCGCACATTTGAATTTTTGTTTCAAAGAATTTTATAATTGAAGGAATAGTGTTGTCAAGTAGACATAACCCATAAGAAATACTGAGAATTATTTGGGGCAGCCAGTTGGGTTTTTTTAATTTATAAACTAATTAATATTTTTTGTCTCTGCCTAATGGGTTGATCTTTTGGTGCTATTCTTAAGTTAATAAAATTTATATTTTCCAAAAGTAAGATTTTTACAGAATGTTTCTGATAATTGGGTGTAATGGAGCATCTCCCATGCCACCCTCCTCCCCCATTTTTATAGGTCAAGTGGCCACTAGCTAATACGGAGAGTGTACAATGGTTGACATTCCTCTTACAATAGAGAGCTGATAAATAAACAGGGTCACCAGGTGGGGTCCACAAAATGCCTGTGAGGGTGCTATGCTGTGGACATGCCCTGATAATCATGGCCTCAGACTGGAGATCCAGACAGGGAGAGTCCTCTGGATTCCGGATCCCGGGGGAACGGGAACCCCCGGAGGAGATGGAATCTACAGGAAGACGGCCAGACAGAGCTGACTTCTTGAGGCCGATTAGATCTCTAGGGACAGCTCAGCACAGCAAGACCCAGTGCTGGGACAGCCAGAGACCTACCCCAGGCTTCCATGTCCCAGGAGGGTCCCAGGGTTCTCATATGCCCTTGGTGAGCACAGAATTATAGAAAATTAGGAATTCTGTGAAAGTTTTTAAAATGTAGGAAAGCTAAAAAAAAAAAATGTGAAAATCACTAAAGTGAAATTATCTTCTGTACCTCAATATTATCTGAGTAATATGGGATTCCTCAGTAGCAACTATATGTTAAAGGCAAATGTCCACAAAAAGAGCTTAAATGTAAAAAGTGTCTGTTCCCTCCCAGCCAGTGTGGCTCAGCAGTTGAGCATCTATCCCAGGAACCAAGAGGTCATGGTTTGATTCTCAGTCAGGACATATGCCCAAGTTGCAGTCTCAATCCCCTGTACAGGTATGCAGGAGGCAAGCAGTCGATGGTGTTGCTCTCTCATCTATGTTTCTATTCTAAAAATCAATAAAAACACATTTAAAAAAAAAAGAACTTTGTCTTAAAAAGAAAAAAAAGTATCGGTTCCCATCTCTAAGTATAGCCAGTGAAAAAAACCCACAAAGGTATACAATGATGTGTATAATATTTGTGTTTTTTAAAAAACATATACATATTTGCAAAGACAGATAATAAGCTATTAAGGGTAGTTGCCCCACCTGGCGGTGTGGCTCACTGGCTGAGCATCGACCCATGAACCAGAGGTCACAGATCAATTCCCAGTTAGGGCACATGCCCAGGTTTCTGAGCTCAATCCCCAGAAGGGGGCATGCAGGAGGCAGCCAGTCCATAATGTTTCTCTCATTGATGTTTCTATCCCTCTTTCCCTCTCCCTTCCTCTCTCTGAAATCAATAAAGACATATTTAAAGAGTACTATTTGCCTCTTGGGAAGGGAAATGAAGGGAGATGAATGCTCTATTGGACTATATGATTTTTTGGTAGGATTTGAATTTTCCACCATGTGCATTTACTACTTTTTCTATCAAATTTTACAAAGGATAGGGAAGGGGGAAAATATTTATTCCTGGCCCTCAAATATGAATGTGTTTGAATTAAAATCTGGAAAAAAAAATCAGTTTTAAAATTGGAGACATTCTTAAGGGAAAGGGCGAGTGAAAAGATTTATCTCACTTAAGAACAGCAGGTTCATCTGTTAATATGCTAGCTATGACCTTAATTTTTTCTCTCTGAGAAAAAGCCCAAGGTGAGCTGGTTCTGACAGCACCTTGGACTGGTTTGACTACTTCAAATATCTCATGACCTTGGGCTCTCCGTCACACTGCTCCTTCTGATTACAATTTGCCTTCCCAGGCAACAGGCTTTTCAGAAGGGAAGGTACTACATATATAAGCTGTCTGGCTCACTGACAAACTAGTAATTTTGGTTAAAAAGAAATTAAAAGTACATACGTAATCTCTATGCCAATAGTACAAAAAAACACAAAAAACAACAACAACAACAAAAAACAAAACTTCATATATAGGGAAAGAAATCTTATTTAAGTCATTCAGGCTTTGTTGAGGACTAATGCTTAGTGTGGGCCATTTGTGTATCTACGGGAAAGAGTTTGAGACAAACACTTATGTTAGGTCCCCATTCTAGCTGTAAAGAGAGTCTCGATCAAGCCACATGGCAGCCTACTTCTCTTACGATTTCCTTTCCCACTGAATACAAGAAAAAGATTATTTTGTTTTAAAAAAGCACAAGCGATAACCCTATTATCCCCAAATAAACAACCCTCGAAAGTTAGCATGGCACGCACACAGCACATATGGCTTTCTTATTCTCTTAGTACATTCTAGCAATATTTAACAAGCCCTAATGGTGTGGGGAGGGGGGTCTAACCTAAATTAAAAGCAGTTTAGTGAAAATGAGCAAAATGATGACAAGGAAAAAAATGTGGCAAGAATTCTTTCTCCCTCAATTATACATGTTCCAATGCCTCTAAAGGTTGAGGCTTCCCTATTTTCCTAAATAATCTGTCATACCAATGACAAAGGTGTTGATTAACTATGATAAAGTTGTATACTGACCACTAACTCTTCTGACCACTTACTCACTTTATATCATTAGAATTCACAGAACATCTTTGCTCTTAATAATTAAAATATATTTGAGACAATCTTACCTGGTGAACCTAAGAAAATTACTAAAACTGAAAAAATTCCTACAAGTTATGAAAAAGTTCTCTGGCAGATTATGCATTTCCATCAATCAATAATGCACTGATTAGCTAAGTCATATAACTATAAAATCTGGATTAATATCCAAGTTAGATAATGGATGTATATGAACATTCAGCATAAACTTTGTCCATAATTATATTCAAATACTGGTGGACTGGTAATCAAATGGCCATATTATAGTTAAAAATTAGAGAAGGGGGAGGGGGAGGGGGAAGAAAAAAAAAATTATTAAGGCATAGAAAAAGATAGACCTTCAATTTGGACAGTCCAAAGGGAAAAACAATTTTCAATTATAAAGGTAATACATACACTAGAGGACGAAGACAAGTAGCTTCTCTATCTGGGTGGTTAAAGCTTCCAGCTAAAGGTGTACAACATCCTAAACCACCTGTGCTTTTCCTTCAATCACCCTTTATTGTTTTCCTGCCTCCATTACCAGGTCCCCACTCCTCCTCTCCATCCTTTATATCGTCTCTTCCAAATAACCCGTTTTCCATCAGTAACTCAATTCAGTTTTTCTTTGCATTTTTTTTTTTACTACCTACTCCAGATTTTACTCTCCTCAAGCTACCTTAAAGAAGCTAAAATTCCTTAACCCTACTTCTCCGTCAATTCTTTTCTTCCTTCCTTCCCATTTTGTGGGTAAGTTTTCCACACACTCTCCTCTCTTTAGTTTCTATTTTCCTCTCATTCTCCTTTCTCTCTGTATCTCTCCCTTTCAAAATCTCCCGTGGATCATTGTGGTCATCAATAACATGGAGAACTTTCTATTGTTGATACCATTTGGTCATTGTGACAAAATCTATTTTAAAGAGAGAGAGAGAAAAAACAGGCATGCAATGAGTTGTTAATATATAAAGGGATTTTAGTTAGTATAATGAATTATATAGACTTGTAAGAATTCAGTACAGTTAGTTGGCAGAAAAAAAAATGAAAGCTAATTTTAAAGGTTTCATAGACTTATATTTCTAATAGCTAGTTTAAAATAATGTGAGGGAAGTCATTAAATTTAAAAAAATAAAATATCTTTTAAAATCAAATTTGATTTAACAAAAAGAAAAACTAACTCTTATAAGCCTACAATAAAAGTAAAGATAAAAATAAAATTTCTGATGTGGATACCTAATTATGGAGTATAACGTATTAAAGGAATAAGCCAACTTGCTTTCTTTTGTATTGAAACCCAGATTTTGGCCTAAGCTTGTCACATTAGTCAGCAGCTGCTTGATGAAAAGAGTAATCTTGGCAGCATATAGCTTATGCCACTGAGCATGAGGAAATCATGCCGGCATAAAGCAAAATGAAAGCAGAAACAAGGTGGGTATAAAAACTTCTCTATGTCACGCGGGAGACTGGGGTTCGTTTCCCCGACAGGGAGCCAAAAAACAACAACAACAACAACAACAAAAACTTCTCTATACAGTTTTATCCAACAGTATATAAAAACTAGGATTGACTTCATCAAATCTTTAAAGTCTTAACACTCTCAAAATTTTAATGAAAATAACTATCCTATTATAGATTAGATTTTTAAATTATTTGAAATTTATTAATAAATAGGATATAATTCATACACTTTTGTCATGAATGTAAGTCCTTAAACCCTACAATATGGTATCTAATATCTCAAGATTTATATCTTTAGAAATGCATCTAAAGTAATATGCTAATCTTTTATGAAAATTACATGTTTAAAATTCTTGAGATCAACTACAGTTTATGAGAAAAAATCTCACTAACTTATTTTTTACTTTGCACACAAATTATATTCACTCAGAGTCTCCATTTTTACTATATTTGATCCCTTTTTTCCTATATATATCATTTTATAAGTCTCTTGAAACTATTTCGAGAAAAACTGAAGCCTAGATATTAATAGTTAGGAAAAACACTATGAAAGTGGCATAAAAATTCACTATAGCCATCTTTTTTCTCATAAAACAGCTTCATGTGAAAATAATTTATGTCAATGCCACATCATCTATGATCCTCATAGTATCAAAATATTTGGATGACCTTCACATGACAATGTCCTTTAAGAAATTATTTCAGCTCAGCACCTTTTAATAATTCAAATCTGAAAAATCAAGATAACTAGCAAGGTAACATCAAGCCAACCATAAATTTGAGACATACTTCAAACTATTTTGTTACCTTGAGAAACAAAACCAAATATAACAAAAGATGGAAGAAAAAAAGTTGAACATGGATGGACAATTCAGGCCCAGGCTTACTCTATACACAGAATTAGGATACAAATAATTGAAGCATCTTTTCTTCACATAATAGTCACTCATTTCCAATAACATGAAAGGATAAGAAAAGGTTTATCTACAAGTGAAAAGATGGAAGCATTAATAAACATACTGTGCTTAACTTAGCTCTTAAAACTACTCTGTCAACATAAAAGGAAATGAACATTTTAACAAATTATCCTATTTGTGATAAGAACATGAAGAATAAATTAGAATCCAAAATTTTCAGAATTAAAAAAAGAAAAAGCTCCATCAGTTTAGCTAACCGAACTAACAAAACTATAAAAACTATATATTTATTTACTTCTCAGTATTAGTAATTTACTTTTAAGCCTCTGTGGGTTGCATATAAAAAAGTAGAGAAGAACCTAACTCATGTAGCTCAGTGGTTTAGCGTTGACCTATGAGCCCGGAGGTCACGGTTCAATTCCTGATTCCCAGTCAGAGCACATGCTCAGGTTAGGGGCTTGGTCCCCAGTGTGGGGCATGCAGGAGGCAGCCAATCAATGATTAATTCTCTATCATCACTGATGTTTCTATCTCTCCTTTCCTCTCTGAAATCAATAAAAATATATATTTTTTAAGTAGAGACATTTTTGAACATTTATTCCTAGCACTCTTACCTTGCCCTCTCCTGCCTGTTTCCTCTGAATTGTTATGTTTAATTTTTTCCAGGTATTTCTATTCTCTACTCAAAGCCTTTCTTCATGTTATAATGCGCAGTTGCTACATTCATGTTATAACACTCTATTATAACATTTTTAGGACCTTTACAAAACTCACCCTATCCTCTAATCTTTGAAAATGCTTTCTTTAAAATAACTTTTTCAAATATATTTGGTATAGCCCATGTTCTCCTAAAAAGACTTTGAGGGAGCAAAGACAATAAATAAGCATGCAACATAAACCACAATTTACAAAAGTGTTTACAACAGATACAGATAAACTTTTTAGTGCTTACTGATGATTTTGAAATGCAATATTCATGGAAAAGCACACAGGTTTTTCAGTTAAGCACTTAGTATAAAAAGTTTTATACATATTAGTACTGGTTGTGATGATGTTGATCATTATGAACATGATGATGACAATGATAATAAAGGTGAAATGATCTGATTCCATTATTTCCCAACTTTGAAACCCTTTCTTCAAACAAAATCACATGTAGAAAGCAGATACGCAAAAACACACTGAATCGAAGCTGCTCTAAGTTCAGAGGTAGGGTAGGGGGTCCAGAGACCTACCCCCTCACATCTCCAACCATTTCAGCTCCCTCCCTTCCCACCCTGCCTCCTGGGAAGTCATGAGGCAACTCCGAAG
This sequence comes from Myotis daubentonii, assembly GCF_963259705.1. Taxonomy (NCBI): domain Eukaryota; kingdom Metazoa; phylum Chordata; class Mammalia; order Chiroptera; family Vespertilionidae; genus Myotis; species Myotis daubentonii. The sequence goes on from NC_081841.1 coordinate 32,712,808, forward strand.
AAACACTATGGTTTTAAAATTATTGGTTTAACTAATTAGAAGCTATTTGGAAAATTTTAAGTTCAGTGTGACCATAGGCATAATTTAGCTTTTGATTTGTTTTTATTAATGGGAATGTGTTAATAATTAAAGAAACACAAACTACAGAAACCCAGGGAATTGGAGAATTTTAAAGGCTAGAGGGAACTTTAATCCTTTCACATTTTACAGATGAGGAATTGAGGTTTACTAGTAAGTTGGCCTCAAGTCTCACACTTCTGAGTAGCAGAACTGAGAAGAGATCTGTTGCTTTATTACTCTACCCATGGCCCTTCTCTACACTCCTTAAATTGAATTGCAAATACTTTAGGTATTGTTCAGATATTACTTATTCCACTCAAATTCTTCTTTCCTCATTCTTCAGTTCACACAGTATAATTTACTAATTATACTAATATATAATTACAAAATATACTAATGACAAGAAATACTAGTTATAATTACCTTTGAAAGCGACTGCAGATACTGTGTTATCAACACAGATAAGGCAAACTTAAGAGTTTAAATTTGATCTGCAGAACTCAGTAGCTATTAACATGGTAAAATATAGCTACTGGTAACAGGAACCCCAAGAACACATATATATATTCCAATAGATTAGCAATTGATAAAATCTTTTTTGTTAATTAGTTTTTTATTTTGTTTCTCCGCCCTCCCCACCCCCCAACATTTCAGGGTAAGGATGAATAAAAATGATCCCTAAAAGTAGTTTGGAACTAACCCTGCATTAAATACACATTTCTGTATAAAGTAGGCATTAAAAAAAATCCTGTCTAGTTAGTTCAAGGGAGATTCTTAACAGTTCTACTTTTTATTCTGGAAGCTATATTTATTTTATAAAGCTGAACTCAGATTATCTTTGGATTTGATTTTTCCTCTCTATTCTTTCAAGGAAGTTGAAGTATGCAAAAATTCTCCATGGAGTTCTAAATTAGAATTTTAATTTAGATAAAAAGAAAAAAGGACCACAGTTACCATGTCAGAAAGTTCCGAATTTGAAAGTACCTCATCTTTTCATCTCCAAAATAAGAGACGGGATCTACTTATCTATATGGACAGGCTTTGCACTGATTTAGTAAAGATTATTAATATACATGCAATGTGAGTATAAAACTATTCTGTATTACATCTAATTTGTCAGATAATATACCTGACAAGAAGAAATCATGAAATTATTTCACTTGTATTATAAAATATAAAAATCAGAAAAGTCAATATGAATTTTTCAATAACAGATGTACCATTTTTCAGAGTAAAACATTTAGAAAAAACACAAACTACATTTATTATATATGTAATGCTATGAAGTAAAGTACAATAATTCTATAAATTTTATAATAAAAATTGCACTGAAATCAGAAGAAAAATGAAATAAAAAACTACCATTTTCTCCAAAGAGTATTAGATCAAAGTAGATGTACTGTTATTAAGAGATGATCATTTTGTATTTGAAAAAATGGCAGCATCTTGTAAGTACCTAAAAATGTTCCTCAATTGTACCCAAGATACCTAAAAGAGACAAAAAACATATTCCTTTCTCACATTACTGCTGCCACCCAAAACCTCTCCAAATACTTCTGGAGAAAATAAGTAGTTTGTTGTCATTTTCAAAATGAATATTTTTGTAAAGGTTTAATTGTTGCTGAAAAAAATTACCAAATGTAATATAAATTTCAAATATATCAAATAAATCACTATGGGAAATCCAAATATCTGAAAATAAAACTTTAATACATTTGATATATAAAAATGGAGTCTCATATGAAAAATTACCTTAATAATATGTGCTGATATTACTTGAGAAATTAAAATGAGAATATTACTCCCCCCCTTTATGAATATGAACATAACAATGAAGAAATGAAGAATAAATCTTCATCTCAAGATTCAGTAAGATTATCTACAATAATGAAGCAAGTAAAAAACACCAGAAACTAGGATTTGGGTTTGCATTTCCCTTATTTAACCAACCTTTAGCTGGTGGAAAAGGATGAGAAGGAAGTGAATCTGAACAGAGTTCCAGTGGAAACTGCAGAAGTTCTTCATTATCTGTAGAGGCTTAGGAAGCAAGAAAAACATAATTATTTACAGATTGTAAGAAAATACTTTGAACATCTATATGCCAACAAAGTGGGCAACCTAGGAGAAATAGACAAACCCTATGTACAATCTGCCAAAATGTAATCAGGACGAATCAGAAAACCTGAATAGGCCAATAACAACTAATGAAATTGAAGCAGTAATCAAAATACTCCCAGCAAACAAAAGCCCTGGACCCAGTGGCTTCACAGGTGAGTTTTTCCAAACATTCAAAGACAAATTAACACCTATCCTCCTCAAAATCTTCCAAAAAATTTAAGAGGAGGGAAGACTTCCAAGCTCTTTTTATGAGGCTAGCATTATCCTAATTCCAAAACCAGATAAAGACACTACAAACAAACAAAATTATAGGCCAAAATCCCTCATGAATGTAGATGCTAAAATCCTCAACAAAATAGGAGCAAATAGAATCCATCAATACATTAAAAAATATCATACACCATGACCAAGTGGGATCTATTTCAGGAATGCAAAGATGGTTCAATATTCACAAATCAATAATGTGACATACCACATAAACAAAATGAAGGATAAAAATCATATGATCATATCAATGGACACAGAAAAAGCATTAGAGAAATTCCAGCACCCATTTTTGATAAAAACTCTCAGGAAAGTGGGATAGAGGGATCATAACTCAACTTAATAAAGGTCATATATGACAAACCTACAGCTAACATCATACTCAATGGGCAAAAACTAAAAGCATTTCCCTTAAGATCAGGAGTAAGACAGGGATGTCTGTTTTCACCACTCTTATTCAACATAATACTGGAGGGTCCTGGCCACAGAGATCAGACAGAAAGAAGAAATAAAATGTATCCAAATTAGAAAGGAGGAAGTAAAACTATCATTATTCGCAGATGACATATATTGCACATAGAAAACTCTAAAACACTCTACCAAAAATTGCTAGATTTAGTAAGTAAATTTGGCAGAGTAGCAGGATACAAAATTAATACCTGGAAATAGATGCATTTTTATACACCAATAATAAACTCTCAGAAAGAGAAACGAAAAAAAAAAATCCCATTTACCATTGCAACAAAAAATAAGGTATCTGGGAATAAACTTAACCCACAAGGTAAAAGTCCTATACTCGGAAAACTATAGAACACTGAAAAAGGAAAGAGAGGAAGATACAAACAAGTAAAAGCATATACCATGTTCATGAACTGAAGAATTAACATCATTAAAATGTCCATACTACCCAAAGCCATCTATAGATTCAATGAAATCCCAATTAAAATACCAACGACATATTTCACAGATCTAGAACAAATATTCCAAAATTTATACAGAACCAAAAAAGACCCGGAATAGCCACAGCAATGTTGAGAAAGAAGAATAACATAGGAGGAATCACAATACTTGATATCAAACTATACTACAAAACCACTGTAATCAAAACAGCCTGGTACGATGATCTCATATGTGGAATCTAGTGATACGTCTGATAAGGGGTTAAAATAAACTGATGAACAAAATAGATCCAAAGACATAGAAGCATGGAACAGACTGTGGAATCTCAGAGGGAAGGCAGGGGAGGGTGGGTGGGTAGGAGGAGATCAACCAAAGAACTTGTATACCAGTACATATATGCATAACCCACGGACACAGACAATAGGGTGGTGAAGGCTGAGATGGGAGATGGAGGCAGGCTAGAAGAGGTCAATGGAGGAGGGGTAAAGGAGGACATACGTAATACTTTCAACAATAAAGATTTACAAAACAACAACAGCCTGGTACTGGAACAAAAACAGGCAAATAGACCAATGGAACAGAACAGAGACCCCAGAAATTTGACCCACGCCAATATGGTCAATTGGTATTTGACAAAGGAGGCAAGAGCATACAATGGAGTAAAGATAGTCTTTTCAATAAATGGTGTTGGGAAAATTGAACAAGTACATGCAAAAAATGAAACTAGACCACCAACTTATACCATACACAAGAATAAAATTAAAATAGATAAAAGACTTAAATGTAAGTCACAAAACCATAAAAATCCTAGAAGGAAATATAGGCAGTAAAATCTCAGACATCTCACTTAGCAATATTTTCACTGAGACTTCACCTTGGGTAAGGGAAACAAAGGAAAAAATTAACAAATGGGACTACATCAAACCAAAAAGCTTCTGCACAGCAAAAGAAACCATCAACAAAATGAAAAGGGAAACTACTGTATGAGAAAACATATTCACCAATGATACATCTGATACAGGGTTAATTTCCAAATTATACAAAGAACTCATACAACTCAACACCAGAAAGACAAATAATTCAATTAAAAATGGACAAAAGACCTGAATAGACACTTCTACAAAGAGGACATACAGCCCTGACCGGTTTGGCTCAGTGGATTGAGCGTCAGCCTGCAGACTCAAGGGTCCCAGGTTCGATTCCGGTCAAGGGCATGTACCTTGGTTGCGGGCACATCCCCAGTAGGAGGTGTGCAGGAGGCAGCTGGTCGATGTTTCTCTCTCATCGATGTTTCTAACTCTCTATCCCTCTCCCTTCCTCTCTGTAAATAATCAATAAAATATATTTTTTTAAAAAAAAGAGGACATACAGATGGCCAATAAACACATAAAAAAAGTTCAACATCACTAATCATCAGAGAGATGTAAATTAAAACTCCAATGAGGTATCACCTCACACCTGCCAGAATAGCTACCATCAATAAATCAACAAACAACAAGCGCTGGCGAGGATGATGAGAGAAGGGAACCCTAGTACACTGCTCGTGGGAATGAAAACTGGTGTAGCCACTGTGGAGAACAGTGTGGAGTTTCCTCAAAAAATCAAAGGTGAAACTGCCTTTTGACACAGCGATCCACTTCTAGGAATATATCCTAAGAATCCTGAAACACCAATCAAAAAGAATGTAAGCATCCCTATGTTCATAGCAGTGTTATCTGGAAATAGCCTAAGTGCGCATCAGTAAATGAAGGGATAAAAAAAAGGTGTGGTACATTTACACCATGGAATACTATGCAGCAGTAAAAAAGAAGGATCTCTTACCCTTTGAGATAGCATGGATGGGCCTGGAGACTACTATGTTAAGCTAAATAAGCCAGGTAAAGAAAGGCAAATATCACATGATCTCACTTACATGTGGAATCTAATGAACAAAATAGGTCCAGAGGTATAGATGCATGGAACAGAATAACAGACCTCAGTGGGGGTTGGGAGATGGGACAGGAAGAGATTAACCAAAGAATATATTTGCAATAATGCATAACCTATGGAATAGACAACAGTATAGGGATAGCCTGACGTAGGGTGGGAGTTGGGTGGAGAGGAGCAAAAAGGGAGAAAATGGGAGACATCTGAAATACTGTCAAAATATGATGGGCCGGTGTGGCTCAATGGTTGAACGTCAACCCATGGACCAGGAGGCCACAGTTCGATTCCTGGTCAGGGCACATGCCCTGGTTGTGGGCTTGATCTCTAGTAGGGGGCATGCATGAAGCAGCGAATCAATGATTCTCTCATCATTGATGTTTCTATTTCTCGCTCCCTCTGCCCTCCTCTGTAAAATCAATAAAAACATATTTTTTAAAAAATAAATAAGAAAACAAAATCCTACTTTTAACACCTAACAAAACAAAAAAAGAATGATACTTTCTAAATTTTACTGGGTAAATGACAACTCTGAGAATCTGTTGACTACCATGGAACTTTTCCTAAGAAACACGTGATGCTTACTACATCAGTAGTTTCTCAAATGCCTTGAGGACCTCCTTAGAGCTACTAGGATAGGAACCTCTAAGTTACTGCAGAATTAATATGCTACAATTTAAATCTATAAAATGACAGTATCTCTATGTAAATACCAGTCCACCACCTATTCATGTATAAAAAGTATCAAATCAGCCATATGCTTTATCCACACCGTTACTCTGATAAAGATAAACAGAAAAGTGGCAGATTCTCTTCAAGAAACAATTCATTTATTTAATCTACTATCCTCTATATTTTATAACTAAACTATAATGTAGACAAACATGAACTATGATCCCACTCATCATAGATTTACCTCTTTGCAATGACTTTTCAACCTGTGTTTTTGTTGTCTGTAAAGCCTGATTTTTGTCAAAAGTTATTGCAACGGCTGTGACTGTAACCTAGAATCACAGAAACAGTTAAGATTAGCAAAATAATCATTGTCAAAATAAGTTTCTTACACTTATTACTCAGTACCATGGAACAACTTAACACTAATTGGCTAATTTGCCTTTCCTGGTTAAGATTCTCAGTTACAATTCCCAGTTATAATTCTGGTTAAAATTCTCAGAGAATTATACATCAGCTCAGATATTTAAACTATAACTAAGTCCAACATGTACACCTAAACATAGATATTCCAGACAGAGCTCAAGAACTCTGTCTAATAGATGGGGACTGGAGAAACTGCATATACGTACAAATCCTATTGTATGTATGCTGGAGAACAATTGTATGTGATTAGACCTTCAGATAAGCAGAGTTCAGGAAAATAAAATATACAGTCTGTTTCATATTAATATGTTTCAAAATATTTTAAATAAAACAGGTTACAGTTATTTAATTATGGCATATTTATAATATTATAACAGATCAGATAAAAGCTAGAAATCTTCTTTAATAATAGACTGAATCTTAATTACCTGAATTAATTCATCTTCAGGAAGAGATACTGTAAAATTTACATGGCAAAGGCAGCAAGGGATCATAGACCGTAGTTTAAAATACAGACTCTATACAATAGAAAATATTAGCAATGTCATTTCTTCTCATTTAGAAATTTACAAAAACTGACATTTTAATGCACATTATATTATGGCAAATAGAAAGTTTAAAGGATTAAAACAAAGCTGGTCCAATTCTGTTTTGTTTATCTTTACATCAAGAATCCATCTATAATAATAAAAGTGAAATATGCTAATTAGACCAGACGTCCTTCCTTCTGGACAAAGCCACAGTAGGTGGGGGCCGTGGAGGTGGGCGGGGGCCGGGGCAAAGGCCCTTGCATGAATTTTGTGCATAGGGCCTCTAGTCTACAATAAAAGCATAATATGCAAATTGACCAAACAGCCGATCAGCGGAACGACCATCCGGATGGCCACACTATGACACCCACTAGCGCCAGGCCAGCCAAGGCAGGTGTGATATGATTGGTCAGGGGCCCAGCCATTACCCCATGATCGCCCCACAGAGGCAGACCCAGGCCACCAGCCGGCAGGGTGATCAATTGGGGGGCTCCACAATTGCCCCAAAGAGGGAGGCCCAGGCCACCAACTGGCAGGCTGTGGTAGGTAGACGGGGCCTCTCTCTGTGGGGGCGATCCATCGTGTAGCCCTGGCTGGGTTGGCAGGGCCTACCTCTTTGGGGCGATCCATCACGGAGCCCCGTGATCAATTGCCCCAAAAAGGGAGGCCCAGGCTACCCAGCCAGTGGTGCTGTGGCGGGTAGCCTGGGCCTCCTCTGCGGGGCCATCCATCGCGGAGCCCCGGCCGTGTGGGCAGGGCCTCCCTCTGAGGGCGATTGATCGTGGGGCACCCAAACTGTGAGAGGGTACAGGCTTGGCTGAGGGGCCCCACCCACTCCAGTGTGCGAATTTCATGCACCAGGCCTCTAGTTTTCAATATTATGGCAGACAATAAGGTTTAATCATATCTATCGATGTCATAAAAAATAATATAAGAAAAAGGTATTTTAAATTTACATACACACAACAGATTTTTATGAAGTTTAAAGCTATGAGATAACTTAAAATATATTTCTTTGATAGTATGGTATATTCAGATAGATAGGACAACTTTAGCATTTTATCTGATGGCAGAGCTAAGTTGATATGTAAACAAAAATAATTCAGCCCATAACTGTGTAAGGTATTCCAGACAATATGTACACATTTTCAATTTCCTGATTCTTAGGAGTTTTAACTAAAATACAGTTAGTCAGAAGGTACCTACCTTGAGCAAATTTTCACAGAGATCATTAAAGTTCTTATTGAGGGCTTGATTAGTCAGGTTAAGACTGCTTAATCGGATTACTCTTACTGATGTGAACATCTAAATATGGGGAGATATGATAGTATGGCATTTTATTACTTTAACTAATCACTATAACAATAAAACTGCTAATAATGAACAATAATAACTAATGTGGTATGAAAAAGGGTAACATTTTAATTGCAATAAGGAGGTGAAAAAGAAAACATATATTAAGAAGGAACTTGCTAAGATCACTTATGTTGTATTTATTTAAAATTAAAAATGAAAGATTCACCTGTATTTCAGATGTCCAATTATTTATGCCAGGCATAATTTCTGTATTACAACTATAAAAGCCTGTCAAAATAAATTATAGTTAAAATATGATATTTCACTTATTTCTGTGTTAAGAATAACCTGTTTCAATTATTAGATGACATTCTAACTATAAGAACCATTCATTCTTTTCTAAAATGTTAGACCATCTTAATAAATTACTACTTTTTAAAAAATGTGTAATCTTAAAAGGATTAAAAATCATTTCATCTAAGTTCTAACATAAATATTTTAAACCTGTTTTCCACCTTGGAGCAGCAAAGCACATAGCAAGGTGTGACATTGATAAAGCCTCTAAAATAAAGTTAGTACCATAATAATTATGAACTAAAATACTGATGTGCAAAAAAAAAGGACAGTCGCATCTCAAAGGTAATTTTTTCGGTTTACCTGAAGGAGGAGGAACATCAGTAAGGAGAGAATGTACATCTTCCATAGCATCTGTGTCATCAATCTGAAAATAGAAGATTTCAACTATTACATTGCCGGGAGCCGGTCCATGGTTGCTGTTTCAAGGGACCTGGCATATATGGCATACTGTTCTTAATATGTTTGCTCACCTTCTTGGCACTATGTGTTTTAACCAAGGTCTCTGAAAAAGGTTATTTCCCCAGGTAGGGATTTTCCCCTGAAGTTAGGGAGGGAATAAAACCTCTTAACTAAGTGCCAGGTGGGTAATTAATCACTTTACGAACAATCATGCTTAAGCTACATAATCTTTACTCCCTGGAATGGAGATAAGAAACACCCTAACCTTTGTAATAGAGATTGATAGGATTGAATCAACTGGTATAAATACAGATGTAACTAGACAGCAAGACACAGAACTTAGGAGACAGAACTTAGAAGAGAGAACCTACAGACAGAACCTACACAGAACCTACAGACAGAAGAACTTCGCTGGAGAGAACATGGCAAAAGATCCTGGACTGAACCTGACTACAGAAATTGGCAAGAGAACCTGACTAGAACCTGGTGACCGAACCTGGCTGGAGATCTCAGACAGAACCTGGCTGAAGAACCTAGTGAGGGAACATGGCTACAGAACCTGGCTAGAGAACCTGGAGAACCTAGCAAGAGAACATGGACACAGAACCTGGCTGGAGATCCTAACCAGAACTTCGCTGGAGATCCTGAACAGAACTTCGCTGGAGATCCTAAACAGAACTTGGCTGGAGATCCTGGCTAGAGATCCTGGCTAGGCTGCTGGTCAACTGAACTCTGTCTCCGTGTCATTCCTTCTTCGCCGACTCCGTTCACACCTTTGGGGACCCCTGGACCTGCTGGGGTTGGACCCCGGCATTACATAAGTAGTAAATATATAATCATTTGCAATTTAAAAAATTTTTTTTACTAAATAAAAAACTTGAGTCAAAAAAGAAACTTTTCCCTAAATTAAAATATAAAACTTGAAAGAAATTCTTTTCAAATATCGGTATATTTCTCCACAGTAATAATTATAAATACTTCCAAGTGAAATAATTTTTAAGTATAATTAATTTTTTCTTTTAACGAGCCTTTTCTTAATCCTTTAGGAGGGCATGTTTCAAAAGAAGATACCATAAGCAAAAATTATCTCTATTTGTTGAAATAAATATAGTGCAATTAAAAAACCCAGAATTTTGACTAAATACACAATTGCTTTAAAATAAAATTATGTAGGGATAAATTTAAAGGCATGCCTAACAAATTAGGTCTAAATCCTATTTTTCTTATATCACAGTATTCCATTGTGAATAATAAAGAGTGAAACTATGCAACTAGACATATACTGAATTCATCTGTACATCAGGGGTCTAAGTCCTGCCTCACACACTCTATGCTTCCACTCACATCACCCCTGTGACTTCCAGAACCACCTTCACTCCCACTTTACCTTAACTACCATGGTCATGGCTATACCTCAACACTGTTCCCCAAACCATTCCACACCCAGATTCAAGCATTCTCCAACTACAATCCCCTATCCTTTTGCCCTTTCTCTTACTGAATCTGCACCTTGTCCCACATCTTCTGCCCACATTTGAAGCACTTCTGTTCATTACTTAGTCAGGATCCCAGGATGAGAAGTATCAATGATGCTCTAGATCAGTGGTTCTCAACCTGTGGGTCACGAACCCTGCGGCGGTCGAACGACCCTTTCACAGGGGTCGCCTAAGACCATCCTGCATATCAGATACTTACATTACGATTCATAACAGTAGCAACATTACAGTTATGAAGTAGCAACGAAAATAATTTTATGGTTGGGTCACAACATGAGGAACTGTATTTAAAGGGCCAGAAGGTTGAGAACCATTGCTAGATCAAACTTCAGGTAATGCTAAGACTCACCTGGAGAGTCTGTTAAAAGTTTCCTTGGCCCCACCATGAAATTTTCATTTACGAAGTCTGAAGTAAGACCCAGAATTTGTATTTCTTACAAACTTCCAGAAGGTGCTAACACTATAGGTAGTCACAGCCCACTTTCAGTAGCACTGCTCTAACCAGTACCCTGGATCCTTTTACCTCCTTAACCTGACATATTCTTTACCAACTCCCATGATTTTTCCATTCTCAGACCGTAAAAAAAGATGAGAAAAAAGCACAAATCCATACAAATTGAGTTTTCTACAAATTAACACTCTTGCCTCAGTTAAGCCTTGTGCACTTCCCATGGCTGACATCCTGACCACATTCACAGGCACTGTTCTAGACTATTCAGAACTCCAATCCCATTCCAGTACAGTTCTACTGTCAGCTTCCTGCTTCACTGAGATCAAGGCACCTGACTTTCTCTTACCAGGACATTTCTGAGCATCCTCATTTATTTTCCTTTCCTTCAGTATCAAAGGAATCTATCTCTTTCAAAGCTAACCGTTCTAGAGAGGAAGGCAGGGGGAGCAGATTTGTTGGGAGAGGAGGCTCCCTAACCTCTTGTACCACATTTATCCTCCAGAAAAGCTAGTTCTGAGTATATTTTTATAATGAAAGTTCAATGATATCCTCTGAATTCAATAAGAAAACACTACATTCAGATTCACAGTGCCTATATTATTACATGTAAAAATGTTAAAGTAAAATGTTACAACATATAAAGCAGGGAATTCTGGTAAGTGAAACAATAGCACATTAATTTCTTATTTAAATTCATCCAAGTTTACAATAAATAGCTCCAAGAGTTAATATTACTTTAATTTTATTTCAACCCATACATAAATTTTCCCAGAACCACCTTCATTATTGTTATCGATCTTCTGGTATTGAACAAAAATATATTAATAAGTTCTGATATTCTCAAGTTTATTGTAATATTTAAATATTATATTTTTTATATTTATAACAGTTGTAATGATACAAAAGAATCACATCAAGTATGATTGTAAAATTACACATCTAAAAACTTTAAGAAATTAATCCAATGCAATAATACCTCCAAAACAAAAGCATCTTTTTTCCCATGTGAAAGGTCCAATTCTGTAACTTCATCAGAACTTTCTGATTGAGATCTTAAGAGTCTTGAACGTTGTCGAGGTTCTGGGATGGGTGATCCTATAATCTCTTCAGATATCTCCTGAAAAATATATATAATTGCTTTATATTACAAAAGACCATAATTTTCAGTTTTTTCTTTTTTTTAAATTGAGGTATAATTGACGTATAACATATTAGTTTCAGGTGTATAACACAATGATTTGATATTTGCATACTTTAGTTTGGTTTTAAATTTTTATAATAATAGACAATTACCTTTGGGGGGAGTCTACAAAAAATATTTAAAGTGTATATTTCATAACTAACTTTTTATAGGTATGTATAATTCAAAAACAGACATGGCAAGGCATTACTGACATCTACTGTACAGAGAGAAAACTACAATAAGTAGGGAACTGGCAGTCCTTCCAGCTTAGAAGGTATTTTCTGCACAGCATTTAAAAGTCCTAATACTCCACAAAGAATTAAAGATTTGTGTTCCTAACTATGATTCTACTCTTTATACCTTTCTTATCCAGTGGTAATTTTTCATAGCTCTACATAGTAAAATGAGGAATATAATAGATGTATGTGTGTATGTATATGTAGTGCACATATTACACATGTATTTGCTTTACTATTTATTAAGCTAAATAAACTTTGGTAGTTACAGTAATGATCTTTTTGAGGTCAGTGTAAGGTGCAATCCTGTATGGTTTAATCAGCTTTTTCCTATTACATAGCCAAATATTAGCTAACCAGAGGTTCTAAGTATCTGTTGGCAACTTATCAGGAGAATGTGGATATGTGAGCACAAATGCAAAAGACATAGCTTATTATTAGTATAACAGACCAATCTTTAAAAAAAAAAACACCCCAAGAAAACAAGGAAGTTATTAGAAAAAGCTTTTCAAAAGGCTAATTTTAAATGTTCATAGCTAGCGCATAGGTTACGTAAGACTACCACCACAGTTTCATAACACAGCTATCTATGCAGTACTTTCACATCCATTTATTTTGCTTGTACTCCAAATTAACCTGCCCTATATAAATCTGACAGGGTGCCTATTATAATGAATACAAAATGAGAAAGAGACGCAGTTCAGTAGTAGAGTAGTTTGCCTGGGTTTGCAAACTAGTAAGTGATGAACTTGTCTAGATCAGTTCTTTTGACCCTGAATGCAATATTGAAACTATCCTTCATTTTATAATTTTAAAGTAGTTTAAAATTCAGTTATCCCTCTCTTTATTGTAACATGGATGAAATAAATGTAACTATCTAAAATTGAATAAATCTTAGATTCATGAGGTTTTACCACTGGTGCTGTTAATTCCCAATAAAAGTTTTGCACCTAATTTTGATAATCTGGCTGACTTAGTTATCTCCAGTTAAGTGGTACTACACCTTTGCATAAGAAATGCTTTTCTTAGCAACAGGGATGGACCTTGAGAACATTATGCTAAGTGAAATAAGTAAGACAGAAAAAGAACCCTATGATTTCAGTAATATGTGGGATATAAAACTGAAATTTGTGAACACAAACAGCCAGAGGGAAGGGGTTGGGGGCAGAAGGGGGTCCTAAGATGAGGTGACAGGAGATTTGACTTGGGTGGTGAGCACACGGTGCAATACACAGATCTTGTAACATAGAAATCCACACATGAAACCTGTATGTTCATGCTGACCAATGTCACCCCAATCAATTTAATAAATAAATTTTTAAAAAGTTTCTCAAGGTATTGAGAAAAAAAATAAACAGCAGCACTCACTTCAGCTGGGGCTACCTTTCTAAGATACGGAACACTGACCCACATTTTCAGGGTGGGCATACATTGTTTTAGAAAATTGAAAACACAAAACTGTAATATGAGTAATGGCCTTGTACACTGACTTTTTCAAACAAATTCTGATAGGTTAAGCTAAAAGACCAGAATGTAATAAGTACTGAAATAAGGAAAGCCATAGAATACTCATAAATTGATTAATCCTTTTGTAAAAATACAGTCATATTCAACATATGAAATCCATATATGCTGAAGTTTTTAAATTCACAAAAGATTTATTCCCGCCCAGCCGGCATGGCTCAGTTGTTGAGCATCGACCCATGAACCAAGAGGTCCCCAGTGGATTCCTGGTCAGAGTACATGCTCAGGTTGCAGGTTTGATGCCCAGTAGGGGGCATGCATGAGGCAGCTGATTGATGTTTTTCTTTCATGGATGATTCTAGCTGTCTATCCCTCTCCCTTCCTCTCTCTCTAAAAAAATCAATAAAAACATTTTTAAAAGAAAGATTTATTCCCTCCTCTAAGATGCAATACTAAACAGCAGCTCATAAATATTTATTGAATAAAGTAACTAAATCCACATTCTCTAAATAGGTCTCTGTCTTCAAGGGGCTTTTATTATAGTAAAGGAAGAGAGACATGTAAAACTAAGTGCACTAAAATGTAACAGGCACCATGACAGAAGCAAATACAGGTACAATAGAAACACAATGGAAGAGGTAGGTCCTGAGGGAGGTCAGGATGGAAGTAGAGTTGATAAACACTGTTACATGAAAGTTCAGTTCATATCATTACAATTCATATATGGAATCCTAACATATATCTCTACAAATCATTCTTCCCAACAGGAATAAACACTACTAGTAGATGTTTAAATATCAAAATATAATTATAAAAGAAAAATAATTACAGCAAACAAGCAGTCAATAAAGCGTTTTGCAGAAAGCTTTTACAAAGGCTATGTAAGTAAATATATTAACACGTTAACATTTTCAATGAATTTAAAGAAACTATATCAACACTGCTCAATAGAAATATAAAGCAAGCTTCATAGGTAATAATATAAAAAAGATACAAATGAAACATGTAATCAACATAAAAAGAATCCAAAAGGTATTTTACGTTCTTTTTCATTTACTAAGTCTTCAAAATCCAGTGTACTGATATATTTTACACCAATACCACATCTCAATTCAGACTAGCCACATGTCAAGTGCTTAACAGCCACATGTGGCCAGTGTCTACCACACTGAACTGTGTAACTCTAGTCATGCCCTTAAAATTCCTACCAGCTTAATAACTTTGCTAGAAACCTGTTAGTTTGAAGCTGGAATTCAGATGTACTATTCCAGAAGACCAACCAAAATTCAGTATCATATAAGTGAAATAAGCCAGTCAGAGAAAGATAAATACCACATGATCTCACTCATTTGTGGATTATAGAGAACAACATAGACTGATGAAAAGGGACAGACCCAAAGACTGAGAAACAGCGATCAGGCTATCAATCCCCAGAAGGAAAGTAGGGGAGGGCGGGGGTAAGGGGAAGAGATCAACCGAAGGACTTGAATACATGTATATAAGCCAAACCAATGGACATGGACAACAGAGGGATGGGAGCATGAGTGTGCGGGGCGGGGGGGGGGGGGAAGGTTGGGGGTTAATGGGGGGGATAAGGACACATTTGTAATACCTTAACTAATAATAAAAAAAAAGAAAAAAATTCAGTAGCATATATAAAATAAAATAATAAAAATAATGTTATCCAAACACTTACCTTTTATAGAAGTATTTCATTATCAGAGACTTATAAAAGCAAATAGTTTCATTCCTACTTCAACATATCTTTCAATTCAGGTTAAAGCTATAGGACATCTGTAGAGTAGGAAGCATTGTGATACCAATTGCAAAGCTGGTGAAAAGACTGACTATGGAAATGACTGGTAAGAAAATTATAAGAAAAATGCCAAACTAAAAAAATCTCTATTCTTTCACACTTTACCATAGGTAAGCAATCTTTCTTTTTATTAAGAGAGAGAGAGAGAGAGAGAGAAAGAGAGAGAGAGAGAGAGAGAAGAAGAAGAAGAAGAAGAAGAAGAAGAAGAAGAAGAAGAAGAAGAAGAAGAAGAAGAAGAAGATTTTAAGCTATTTAACTATTGAATAAGTATTTATTAAAAAAATACCAGAAGGAACTGTTCTAGGCATTAGGGATACAGTCCTGATAAAGCTTGATTCTACTGGCAGTAACAAATAATAGATAAGAAAGGGGGATAGGAAGTACCAAAAATTAATGGGAGAGTTACAATTCTTAAATAGAGCGAGCCTCCCTAAAAAGAAGACATTTGAGCATAGGTGTAAAGAGAGGGAAAAGAATGAGTAATGAGGAGAACATATCTAAACAGTGGAAAAAGTCTTTAAGGTCCAAAGTAAGGTAACCTAAAAAATATATTAACAGCTACACAATAACTGATATAGGCACAATGTAGACTTAGTTTACTTACTGGAGGATTGATTTCATATAGCTCTTTATTCTTAGCGATCGTGTCATTTATCTTCTTTTGCATATGAGATACATGCTGTTCGTAGGAGCCATCATTAGGAGTCTTCCCAGCAATCTGAATTCCACCAGGCGTTGGTAATGCTGCTAAATATACACCTGTGGCCGACTTGTAAAAATAATTAGGAAATAATTGTTAAAAGTATCTATAGGACAACAGAACCTTAAGTTTTCATATTTAGGAATGTGGTCTTTGCCCAGTAGGAGAAAGATAATTAATGTCAATGGATGCACAGGACATAGGTGGACAAGCAAAGCAAAATATAACTGGGAATAGGGGTTGGCTGCATCTGTTGAGAACCTGGGGTAGATGGTTTAGGAGGACTTTTCACTTTATACCTAGCTGTACTATAAAATTTTTACCTATGGTTGCAAGAAATTAATTGCATTGAAAAAGTTTAGAAAAAAATATAAAAAGTTGTTAAAAGTAGCCCTGGCTAGTGTGGCTCAGTTGGTTGAGCATCATCTAGTGCACCTAAAGGTCACAGGTTCAATTCCCTGCCAGGGCACATACCCAGGCTGCAGTTTCAACCTCTGGTCAAGGGGCCTATAGGAGGCAACCAATTGATGTTTCTCTCTCACATGAATACTTATCTCTCTCTCTAAAATAAATAAATACACACACACACACATATATAGTTGTTAAAAGTAAGTTTTTCATCAATGAGTAGATAATTGATCTTTTCTGTGACAAAAAAGGGAAACTTTGCAATGAAAGTGAAGATACTGAAGTGCAGAAAGAATAGGGAACTTACTCAAGATCACACTGTCAATAAATTTGGAAAAGAGACTTGAATTTGTTTCTCCAAACCCAAGAACTTTTCACTAAACCATGCTACCTCCATATTTATCAAGAAGGAAAACAGCATGGATGGACCTGGAGAGCAATATGCTAAGCAAAATAAGCCAGTCAGAGAAAGATAAATATCACATGATCTCACTCATTTGTGGAATATAATGAACAACATAAACTAATGGACAAAAACAGAGTCAAGAGAAAAAAAATATTTTAGAATATAATAGAAGTAATCCTGTTATTTGCAGATTTGTAATATTGCCTACAACGTTTGTGATATTATACTACGTTAGTACAGTTTTGGTAATATTATTATAATAGAGGCCTGGTGCATGAAAATTCATATACTTGGGGGGGGTCCCTCAGCCCGGCTGCCCCCTGGTGGTCAGTGCACATCATAGCGACTGGTTGTTCCCGGTCATTCTGCCATTTGGGTCAATTTGCATATTACCCTTTTATTATAGAGGATTTAAAATATTTTTTTCTTGAAATATCAATGTTTATTGCATGTAATCCCATATAACAAAAGCCTAATATGCTAAGTGTCTGGTCGACCAGTCAGCCATTCAACCAATCACAGCATAATATGCTAATAATATGGTAAGGCCACTCAACTGCTCGCTATGACATTCACTGACCACCAGGGGGCAGGCAGTCGACTGGTCAACCAGTCGCTATGATGTGCATTGACTACCAGGGGGCAGACGCTCCAATTAGTTGGTTAGCTTGCTGCTGGGTCCAGTCGATCTGGACTGAGCGAGACGGGCTGGACACACCCTGGAGCCCTCCTGTGGTCCCTCCCCAGCTGGCCAACCTCCCATGTCTCTTCCCGGCCCCAATCATGCGTTGGTGGGGGTCCCTTGGCCTGGCCTGTGCCCTCTCGCAATCCAGGACCCCTTGGGGGAATGTCAGAAAGCTGGTTTCGGCCGATCTCACAGGGGGAGCACTGCTCAGCCAGAAGCCGGGCTTATGGCTGGCGAGCACAGCAGCGATGGCAGGAGCCTCTCCTGCCTCCGCAGCAGTGCTAAGGTTGTCTGACAGAGGCTTAGGTCCGCTCCCCCTGAAGCCAGCAGTCAGACATCCCCCAAGGGCTCCCGGACTTAAGAGGGCACAGGCTGAGTTAAGGGACCCCCCTCCCCCAAGTGCATGAATTTCATGCACTGGGCCTCTAGTATTATTATATTTAAAATCATTTTTCTTGAAATATTAATGTTTATTGCATATAACATTATTATATTTAAAATCATTTTTCTTGAAATATTAATGTTTATTGCATGTAAATGGCTAATTATTTTGTATCTACAATCTGGTAATAGATTTATTTTGTATATTGTAAAAAAATCAAATAAAATAAAGAAAAAAAGGAGGAAAACTGTACTTGATACAAATTTACTTTAAATTTTTAATTAATGGGCTATTAATTTCTGACTCTGTAACAGTATTATATGCCATTAGTACTAGAAAGCTATTAGGGGAAATACACACACACTCCTCACACCTATGTGCATATATACTTAAATATGCTTATATAAACAAAGCAAAAAAATACATAGACATATTAACATCAAATTGTTCACATCAAAGGGGTAGAATGAGGCAAAGAACAAACAATTTTTTAAATCTGGATATTTGTGTTATTTTGAATTGAGGTGGGTTTTAAAAATTAATCAATTGCCAATTTTATAAAAGTCCACTCTCAAAAAGTGTATGACACTTTATGATGAAGACTGGGCAGTAGATGAAACTGATCCTCAGAAGCTCTCCCTCCTGGTTTGTTCATTAGTGTCCATGACTGCACCCATGACCCAGTTTCTGATGCTCAATCTCAGAATACCCTCTGTGCCACATGAAGCCTTACTGTACCATTTCTAATATTAACTGCAATGGCTAATGAGGCAATGGCTCAGAATAGTTGAGAACACACAGACTCTAGAACTAGACAGTCCTGGGTTTGAAACCCAGTTCCAGTACATGTAACCATATCACTTTGGACAAGTTTCAACCTATCACAGCATACATTTTCTCCTTGCGCAAAGTAAAGATAATATTACATTTCTTCTGGAATAACACAGTGCCAGACACCCAGTAGCACTCATCAGAGGTTAACTACCATGGAAGCTACTCTTGGGACCTTGAGTGCACAAGCTAAAAACACACACAAAGATCCAAATCTCAAACAGCTATAAATGTTGTCACTAGATGACAAATCTCAGCTATAAATGATGTCATTAAATGTGCCCAAGAAAGAAAAGATTAGTAAGAATCAGAAAAGGCAGTATTTGAGGCAGGTATTGAGGCATTATACCAGGATCACATAATAGTTTCCTGGGGTTCAACCACAGGAAGTGTTTGATACATTTGGCACAGTGTTTCTTACACCTTTGAATACAAATCAAGTTCTTAGTTCTTATAGATGCCTACCAGTTAACTATAGTTTTGTATGTTAAGTCTTAGCTAAGTGTGTGAGTGGTTCTCAACCTTCCTAATGCTGCGACCCTTTAATACAGTTCCTCATGTTGTGGTGACGCCCAAGCATAAAATTATTTTCGTTGCTACTTCATAACTGTAATTTTGCTACTGTTATGAATCGTAATGTAAACATATGATCTGCAGGATGTATTTTCGCGACCCACAGGTTGAGAGCCGCTGGTTTAGATGAAAGAATTATAATGGATACTTCCCCCCCCCCCAAGTTAACCTAACTATCAAATATTTGAATATAAATAATTAACCACTACAAATTCCTAGTTAAAATTTGTGATTATATAATTAATCATTATTACAAAATTATATCCTACATACAGAAATTTCCATATTTGCTCTTATAGAAAAGTGGATGAAGCAAGAAACAACTTATCATTTTATGCACAAATGCATACTGAAAAAAAGAATCCAAGTTCCATCAATTTCTTAGGTAAAATTTCTATGCGTGTCTCAAAAAGATGACAGAGAATTCCAAATTTAAAAGTACCAATGACATAAAATTCTGGCTATCAAAGTATCTTGTGTGTGAGAGCTTTTCGATAAACACTGTTGCTCAGAGTCCAACTAATCAATATATATTTCGCAGGCAACTATTTCTCTGGATCTCAGGCTACTTATAAAGGCAGTTCATGCCCATTACAACTTTTCTAGACAGAACTTGTTTTCTAATAAGCAAAGATAGACATGAAGCTGAGATAAAGAACTTTTCACTGCCTCACAATTTATCAGCACTTAAGAGACACATTTTATTGCATATTCTACTGTCTTCTGACCCCAGATGTTACATTTATAATAAAATATAATTCTCTGCCCAACAGTAGGCAGTGTCTCACAGGTATTGCTTTACTTTCTCCATTAAAACTAATGATTATTTTAGTTCTTCCCCCTCATCTTCTTTTCAGGAGTGATTTTGCCCCCTAAAGGACATCTGGTAACGTCTGGACACATTTTTTGTTGTCACAGTGGAGGAAAGTTATTAGCTTCTAGTTGGCAGAGGCCAGGGATGCTGATAAATATCCTACAATGAATGAGACAATCCGCTACAACAAAGAGTTATCCAGCCCCAAATCTCAACAATTCCAAGCAGGATAAGCCCTGTTTTAGCAACGTATAAACAACAATAAAGCCCAGTACAATGGCAGTCAACTTACTAAACAAGCTGCACATAATTATTTTTAGAAATCTGACTACTGAGGTTATGGGCAGAATATAAATATACTAGGGGCCCGGTGCACGAAATTCGTGCACTGGGTGTGTGTGGGGCGGGGGAGTGTCCCTCAGCCCAGCCTGCCCCCTCTCACATACTGGGAGCCCTCAGGCGTTGACCCCCATCACCCTCCAATCACAGGATCGGCCTCTTGCCCAGGCCTGACACCTCTGGCCTAGGCGTCCGGCCCAGGCAGCGGGGACCTGCAGTGGCAGCGGGGGGGGGGGGGGGGGGGGGGCCCGCAATTGCACGGGCTCCGCCCCTGCCCCTGCAGGATGCCTCTGGCTGAGGCGTCCGGCCCGGGCAGCGGGGACCCACAGCTGCAGCGGCCCCGCGATCGTGGGCTTCGCTTTAGGCCCAGGCAAGGGGCCCCTAGCTCCTGGGACTGCCAGCTTTGACCGTGCCCAGCTCCCATCGCTGGCTCCACCCCTACTTCCTGCTATCACTGGCCAGGGCAGAAAAGGCACCTGATTCTCCGATCATGGCTGGGGGGCAGGGCAAAGGCGGCCCCAGGGCCGCCTTTGCCCTGCCCCCCAGCTCTTAGCTCCCCTCTAGGTTTCCGATCACTGTCAGTGGCAGGGGGCTTCTTCCTGCTTTCCCTTTCGCCTCCCTGCATTGTGCCTACATATGCAAATTAACCACCACCTTGTTGGAAGTTAACTGCCAACCTTAGTTGGCAGTTAACTGCCAATCTTAGTTGGCAGTTAATTTGCATATAGCCCTGATTAGCCAATGAAAAGGGTAGCTCGTCCGCCAATTACCATTTTTCTCTTTTATTAGTGTTGATAATAACATTAATATCAATCAATCAATATTTTATGTGATAATTTATTAATTTAATTTTAAATAACAATTTTATAATTAAAGATAAAATATTTAAAAGTCTATCCCCAGATCTGTTAATTCTTATGTCTCCAACCCTTAAAAGTCTTGATGCCAGTTTCTTTAGATAAGTCTTTTAAAAAGACTCTTTGAAGCACTTAAAACAGAATCTACTACAACTACAGGAATTGCAAAAACAAAATATGCAAACTTACCGCTAAGCCCATCAACATATTTTCACCCACTGTGATCTGAATTCTCAGTCCAAATAAAGCATTCATTCCTTTGAGTTTTAGTTTATTCATTAGCTGAGTATGCACTTCGTATTCCATAAATGGCAACAGATTACTGATAGCTGTGGCATTTGCTTCTGCCTGTGCTTTCTTTTTTAAACGACATAACCTGTTAAAAAAAGAATGTAGTTAGGCCTGGCCACTATAGCTCAGTGGTTGAACATTGACCTATGAACAAGGTGGTTTAATTTCCGGTCAGGGCATATGCCTGGGTTCCCTATTGGGGTGTGCAGGAGGTAGCCAATCAATGATTCTCTCTCATCATTGAAGCTTCTCTCTCTCCCTTCCTCTCTGAAATTAATTAAAACATTTTTTAAAGAAATATCTAATTTTTAAAACTTTCTAAGAGTGTGCTTGAGAAGACATTTGCTCATTTCAAATAGGCTTAAGTTATATCAATAATCTTTCTGTCATTTTTTTCACTGTATATGTTTTTGCTGAAAATCTATTTCAACAAACAAAAGGAAAAAATCTCTAAATTTCTAAATATGAAATATTGATCAAAATCACTAGGGAATATAATTTAAATCCTAGGTTTCATAACTCCCTGTGATTGTCTGATGAATGGACAGCAAAGGGAAAAGTTAATTTATTCGTTGAAAGAATATAAACTTATAAAAACGCAGTTTATAAAAAATATAAAACTTGAATATCTGTCATGTGCCAGGCACTCTTCTAGGTGACGAGCACTAATCAATGAAAAATAGAGAAAAAGATCAACTGTATGACTATGCTGGAATGTCAAGGAAGATGAGGACAGAAATGCTCACTGAACTTGGTAACCCGGCAGCTGTTAGTGACCTACTAGTAGACAATCAGAGCTGTTTCCCATTTGCCTACCACAATTTACCATTTCCTACTCTTGTCAGTTTAAAAGGAACTCTTACCAGCTAAGAGAAATAATAAAAGAAATATTAAATAGCACTGTTTTTTAAAAGAAAAATGTCAGTTTCCAAAAGCATACTGAGTCACATCCCGGTCCTTCGACAGGTTAATTAATAATCATCATCACAATAAAAATATATACAGAATTTAAATGTTTAAAACTAATATATACTTACTTAAGTTTTATAATGAGGGTATTTTTCCTCCCAATTTTCTCTATGATAATATACACGGTTCAGACAGAACTTCCTAGCCTGTCCAGGATCCCAGGCAGGAAACAGAGCAGATATTTGAAAATATGTCTATTTGGCTCCATACCCCATACTCTTTCAGAGACCCCAAATACTGATTTCACAAACATACCTTGCTTGAATAAGACAACCTTTTCCAATAACTGTAGCATCTATTGGGAGGTCTATAGTTGTAAAGAGAACATCAGGAACTTTTTGTTTCCTGCAGTTATAGCAATATGTGAGATGAGCTGGAAATGGCATATTCAGTTCATCATATGGTATATGGCAAAATCCACAGCCTGCAGGCAAATTTTCTTCTAGCCTATATGAATACATTAAGAAGAAAAATAAGGCACGCTTGAAAATTCTGTGTTTCTTTAAAAACAAACAAACAAACAAACATATTACATACATAGTTCTTGTGTACAAACTACACAACAATTTCTACCACAGAGAGTACCACTATGACTGGTAAGAATTACAAATGACCATGAAATGAGAACCATGTGAGAGAAAAGGTTTATACAAATAGAAAATCACTTTTTATCAATTTGTGTGATGACTTACCATCTGACAAAAAACACTATTAATTCAAAGTTTTTTCTTTGGGATACAACATAAAAACAAATGGTTAGACAAAAAAGGTGATATTTTCTTATTGTATGACAGATATAATGCAAATGTAATTTAAGAATTTCTAATAAAAACATTTCACTTTCCATGAAGCTTTATATATAATTTTGGTATAATATAGTGTTTTGATGGTTTTATAAATGAAGAATTCTCTTTATGAAAATTGTTTCATAGTCTTTTTCCATTTTAGAGGTAAGACAAAAGAAAGAAAAAATCAAATCAAAGAAATTATTTCTATAATGTAACAAACAAAAAAATGTCTCCTTGAAATTCTGCAATTGGTAATCATACATGTCACTTATCAAGATACTAGAAATTATGTGTGTCATATAGTGTAGATCTCAATACTGCTCTGTTGCTGTGCAGTAGATAAAAATCAGTAAAGTGCCTGGTCCTGATTCCTACGCTGTCCCACTGTAACCCACCCTCACAGAGAAGACTTATCCCAGCTCTGACAAAAGAAATCAACCTCTCCCTTCTCTGCCCTTATGGAAAACAAGCCAGGCTGTCATGACAACCTCTGTTCCAAACAGCTCTCCACGGTGCCATCCTGCAGAAATCTAGGGTTCAGTACAGCTGCTGTGCCAGATGCAGATAAAATACAGACCTCTTCACTATAAAAGAAAAAAAAATAAAACAAGTTAACATTTTCAGGTAATCTAAGTTTGGAAAATGTTAAATATCAGAGTGATTACTAGGGTGACAATTTAAATTCAGGTTAGACTCTACTAAATATTAATAATATCACAGGATTACCTCCTAAACCTAGGAGAGAAAATAGAAGAAATGTAATGTTATTAAAATGGAGAAGGCAAGAATTCTTTATTACTTAAAAATTGTAAAAGATAAAGTATAATATTAATGACAATAAATTCCTTTAAAATATGGTAAAGCTGAGTAAGATAGGAATATTTCAAAATAAAAGTAGTAACTGTATTGTTGAACCAGGCAATAGCTCATTAAATATATTACAATCTTCTAAATGCACATTAAATTTTATTTAACTTATTCTAAAAGCAAACTACATATATATCTATATTGCTAAAGCTTAATATAAACTTAATTGAAAGTATCTGAAACAAATAATATCCAAAATATACTAAATGGAGCTTAAACTACATTGTTTTATGTATATACTAAAAATTTATATTCAAAAGAATTCTTTGAGAGTCTTTACTATATATTCCCCAATTTGAAAGCCAAGGAAAAAAGTAGACAACACAAATATTGAAAAAGATCACAAAGCAAATCAGAAAAGTAGCAGCCTGGGGACAAAAGGCTGGAAACAAAGTATAAATGGATGGGAAGCCTCAGAGGATAAGAAAGAAATGATCACTTGATTAGAGAGAGGCCAGGCTTAAAATGTTCAAGTGGGTACTGAGAATGTCCGAAGGAATAACA
Organism: Myotis daubentonii; assembly: GCF_963259705.1. Lineage (NCBI taxonomy): Eukaryota > Metazoa > Chordata > Mammalia > Chiroptera > Vespertilionidae > Myotis > Myotis daubentonii. The sequence continues at coordinate 32,737,813 of NC_081841.1, forward strand.
TGGAGTAACTAGAAGACACTAAATCAAGGAGCTATAAGAGCAGGTGTAGTTCAAGGAGTTTAATACAGTAATAGTAAGTTGGATGGGTTAGAACAGAACACATTGGTAAAGATGGGATTCAATACAAAGACTTTTTGAGGTCTAGAGAGAAAAAAGGAGTTTGTGTCAGATGAATTCAAACTTCTAAGTAAATTAATTGGACTCATGTCTGTAGACGTCACATCTGTGATCTATCTCCAGCCTCACTGAATCTAAACCTCCTCCAGTGTTGTTTTTAGCCTTGAACACTCCTTATGCCTCTTCACTTCATTTATGTGATTCATACTCATCCTCCAAGATTCCATTCAAGCTTCAATTACTACATTAACACTTTCTTCTAATCATACCTTTAACCTCCAACCCTCTGGGATCCCAAAGCATCCTGGGATATCTCTATCATAAAATGTATATTCATCATAATTCTCCAGTATAATATGAATCTGATAACAAAAACTATGTCTTTTAAAACCATATCCCTAGGACTTGAAAGTGTGTGCCCTTAAATCTGTGAATGAAGCAAGACTATAGATTGGGGAATAAGGCAGGATAAGGATAATAGAGTTAGTAGTTTAACAAAAGTAGAACTACAATGGGAATAAAACAGTTCAAGAAGATAATACATGGACTGTAAAGATAAAGATGCAACAGGCATGGCTCTGTAATGTCCACATTTACTACAATCTAATCCTTCTTCTCTAATAATGATCACCACAAATGCAAGAGAATTATCCATGTAATAATTCCAGTAAGAATTATCTAAGAACAGAAGATGGAAAATAAGACAGCAGAAGGTTAGTTTCTAGATGATATCTATTGTAAACTTTGAAGGAAATTATAGTAGGGTACAAGGATGCAGAAATAAGTAAAGCCAGAACCTGAGTAAGGAACTAGAAAAATTCCTGGTTATGATAGAGGCCCAAACAAACCAGGTGTGCATGAGCAAATGGTGTGGAGGAAATTATTGTGATCCAAGAATGAACTCTTAAGAGTCTCACATTTTTTAAAATTTCTTTATTGATTAAGGTATTACATATGTGTCCTTATCCCCCCATTACCCCCCTTACCCCCCAAATAGCTGCAGCGATCCTGAGAAAGAAGAACAAAGTAGGTGGGATCTCAATACCAGATACCAAGCTGTATTACAAAGCCACAGTTCTCAAAACTGCCTGGTACTGGCACAAGAACAGACATATAGATCAATGGAATAGAACAGAGAATCCAGAAATTGACCCAAACCACTATGCTCAATTAATATTTGACAAAGGAGGTAAGGGCATACAATGGAGTCAAGACAATCTCTTCAATAAATGGTGGTGGGAAATTTGGACAGATACATGCAAAAAAATGAAACTAGACCACCAACTTACACCTTACACAAAAATAAACTCAAAAATGGATAAAGGGCTTAAACATAAGATGGGAAACCATAAAAATACTAGAGGAATCCACAGGCAGCAAAATCTCAGTCATATGCCAAAGCAATTTCTTCACTGATACTGCTCCTAGGGCAATGGAAGAGTTTCACATTTTTAAGAGGCAACAGTTTTGAGTGAAAATGAGGTCCAAAGTATGGTTAAAAGTCAAGTGGAGATAGGGTACATAAGAATAAGAAATACAATGCCAGGGTGATAGAAGTGAGTTAATAACTCTAACTGGAGGAGATGGCAGAGAAGAAATTAAGACAGGCAGAAGACTGCTTTGGAGGGAGGGAGAAAAGTCTGAACTGTGGAACGGCATGGACTTTAAAGGAGAAGAGGTTGTTCAAATGAGAAGTAGGGAAAAAAGATTTTGAGAACTAACAGTATGGAAGTCCCTTCATTGCTTGGCAGAATTAGGATGATTTGGTTAGCAGGAGAAAGTTAAGTAACAGTTAGTAAAAGAAGGTAGAAAGAGTGTACAGATGAGCTTTAAAGACACAAGGCAGTACATTTGCATAGATCAAGGGTTCCAAAGATCCCAGAGGTAGAAGTTGATAGAGTCACAACCTAGAATAAAATCAGCCTAAAGTTAATATTTACTGTGTGCCAGTATTATATTCTCATTCCTTGTGTACAGTGAGGCTCAGAGGAATAGAGTAACTTTCTCAAAATTTCACAGCAACTCAGAGGCAAAAATGGCATTTAACCCTCAGCCTGAGGCACTCTGAAGACCATGCGCCTGGATCCCCTGCTATTCTTCTCTCTATATTTGCATAAAGCTTTTCCCCTTTCAGAAGACAATCTGTAAGTTACAGCATCTAGAAAAGCATGTTGTATTATCATTTACCAGATGCTAGTTGATTCACTGTAGCCCACTACAGCATGACAGCCTAATGCTTTAGCATGTGACTTTATTTCTTGTCTGATTTCTGCCCACCACGCATCTCGAGTTTCTGGTTCATCTGAAAAATAAATTTTAAATCAGTTTACTACTCAATAGTACATTGTCTATATGAACAAGAAATGTTTAAAATAAACATACGCTAGAAGGCAAAAAAAAGTACTGTTCTACAACAGATTTTACAACGTCACATCTTTAAAATACTACTTCTCAAAAGCTTAACATTTTAATGTAATGCTACTTCTCAAAAAGTATAACATTTTAAACTTGATTGCTGGGGGGGTGGGGGGGAACACCTAGTTCTATTTACTTTATTACTTTAAGGGACATCTATAGAGATGTATTTAATTAGATACAACTTAAAATGTTGACCCAGACTTTCCAGATTCTAATCTTAAATTGAGAAGGTATCTTATATCTCACCTCACTGAGAGAACACACTATGAATCATATCTATAAATTTAATATAGATTCAGATTTCATTTCCTGGTACCTATCTTTTATAACCCACTATATTCTGAGTTCTTTCCAAGGTAAAGATTTATTGATGTTAAAAAAAAAAAAGAGAGAGAGAGAAGGCCCACCCTAACTGGTTTGGCTCAGTGGATAGCACGTCAGCCTGCGGACTAAAAGGTCCCAGGTTCGATTCCGATCAAGGGCACATGCCTGGGTTGTGGGCTCGACCGCCAGTAGCGGGCATGGAGGAGGCAGCCGATCAATGATTCTCTCTTATCACTGATGTTTCTCGGTCTCTCTCCCTCTCCCTTCCTCTCTAAAACTAATAAAAAAATATTTTAAAAAAAGAGAAAGCCATCTGTAGCTATCCTTCTAAAAAGATGTGGGTCCTAAAGCAAAATGACAAAATATAAAGGGACTAGCCAATTCAAAATAAAGAAAATAAATACATTTAAAAGATTAATACAAATAATTTTGGTCATTGTATATAGGGACAAATTTCAGATAGAACACTGTAATTCCACGTATGGCTCTGTAATTAAGTAAATGCCTTAAAATCCCAGAATTAGATTTCATTACCATAGAGAAATCCAATGTTGTTTTGTAATGGAGCATTATAAATGGAGCATCACTCACACATACTTCCTAATCACTTGCATATAGCTGCAAAATACTGGTGAACAGCAGCTGCAAATTATAGTAGCTTTTTATATACAAAGATGTTAGAAACAGAAACGGACTATAACCAGCACATCCTAATTTATTTCTTTTTGTGGCAAATTGTTGAAATAGAAAAAAACCCAACTCTAAATAGTATGTTAAGCTCTTATTGTAAATTTTCCACACATAAGGCACTACTAAAACTGAAAATGAAACAATCTCCAAACCTTCTTTTTTGAATTTCAGTATATATCCATTTTCAAAATATGTTTTGCAAAATAAGAAGAATAAGTAGAATTATACTCACTAGTGAAATATTGAAGACAGCAAAGTAAAGAAAGGTTAAAGGCTTACTATGGCTCACATTCCTATGATGTAATTTTGTTTCCTCCACGGGAGGAAGGTCAGCAAAAGGGAGAAATGAGGAGATAAAGGCCAGAACTACAAATGATGCCAGCCACTTCTTGAATTAAAGCTTTGGATCCAAGACAGAGCTACCCTAAAACTTTCTTTCAGAAGAAAAGAAAAAATGCAGACTCCAGGAAACTAAGAAAAATGTCAAAGTAGGAGAAAAATAAAGAAAGAGAAATAGAAAAGACTACAATACGGTGTTAGCAATCAATATTATGAATTAAGACATGTGTGAGAGAATTAGGTGGTCCTATTTTGCACATATACTATTATGTTAAAGAATTTCTTCATAGTTTTAACTGAAATGCAGACATTAACAGCACAAATACACTTTCAAATCCATATTCTTTTTCTTTTAAGACAAGTATAAAAAAATCTATTTAATATCATCCTTTCCTAACAGGGAATTTTTAGAACATAGTTACTTAATCTATCAAATTATTTATTCTTTGAAAATAGATACCATAAATAATAATAGAAATATTTCTGTTTAGAAAATAATTATTTTTGTAAAAAACTGTGTAAAATAAAAAGTCTAACTTTTCCTAAATGCACTAGAAGGGCCTGCTATTTACTTCTTATATCTTTCTATAAGTTTAAACTATTTTTTGCTAAGACAAATAATTATATACTATGGTTTTATAAAAATATATCTTCTCACATTAGGTGTGCCTACATTTTTGCCACAAGTAATACATGGTAGCTTTTCTATTTTAAGAATGAATTTTACAAGAAGTAATACATAACACTTTTTCAAATTAATGAAAAATGGAGGGAGCCACTTAGTTTATGTTCAAAATATATTTATTTAGAAATGACTAGCATGTCTAAATGGAAAAGTATGTAATAATAAGTACTATGAGATACATGTAATCACATAGAATACAAAGTTTAATACATCAAACTTACCTTGGTATAACACATAAAATAATCAGATAATTAAACCAAACACTATGAAAGAATAGGTGGCTGATTAAAAAAAATAAAAAATGAATAAAAAGCTGAATGCAGCACAAGTGGAGCATTCATATTCTTCTGACAAGTTCACAAGCAGCCTTTATTTTGACACACGAGCCACGCAGTTGCACATGGGGATGCCACTGTTGTAATTATTTACAAGTTTAATAAAAGCTAACAAGTTACATAACATGGGAGCTAAAGAAGCAAATGGCATATGTCCACACTCCAAAGAATTTCTTAAATTTGGTTTTTGGCTAAAGCAAAAGCTCAAAGAACGAAAGATTTTGCAAAGCAGATTCAGCAGACAGGAGCCAGAAACAGTGGATATTTTGGGCGCATGCTTGGATCAGGTGACAGTACAGACCGAAAACTATGGCAGCTCACTGAAATGGTTACAGAAAGTAATGGCCCTAAATTCTAGGTGAAAGCAAGGCAAGCATACAGTAAGTAGGGAGCACTTCATCACAAACTAGTAATTTGATTAACAATAATTACCTACAACTGTAAGCAGAAAGCCAAAGGATGAATTTTTTGGCTATTAAATTTAGGGGTTGTTTAATTAAAATAAAATGAAAGTTAATTATTTATTTAATATTAAAGATAAATTTATCTTCAATACCTCTATCATACTTGTGCCAGATAAGCCAGAGAATCTTGAAGTATTAATTATAGTCCAGTTTAACTTAATACAACTGAAAATTCAGAAATATAGTTTTTAACTGCTACAATAGAATCTTAAATGCTTAAAAACTGCTAACTAACATTCTTATAGGAAACACACTAGTGAATTTAAATTGTTTTATTCATCCTACATAAGTCAAAAACTGTAGGATTTCCCATACTTATATAAATGGCAAAACAAAGAATCCGGCTTAAAAATGTATGGTGCCCGGCCAGTGTGGTTCAGTGGTTGACTGTCGACCCATGAAACAGGAGGTCACAGATCGATTCCAGGTCAGGGCACATGCAAAAAAAAAATCAATAAAATTTTATGGCAACCATTCATGCCATACATAAAACTGAATACAATTTAGTCACTTGGAGGATATACAGCTGAGATGTGAGGGTCACAATTGATAACATTTCAAAGATGTTAGGAAAAACATACCTTCACTTGAAATACCATGCACCTCCCAATAATCTATGTAGATTTATTTATAATTATAAAGATATTATTTCAGGAGGTAATAACATATATTTATTATACAATTTATGTTTTATACTATTTTATGTTTTTCTTCTATGAGTCAAAATGTCATAGGTAATATCACTCATTTCATATTTTTAATATATTCTTTTAATTGTAGGCATGAACTGAGCTCTAGAGTAGTATCTCACTGATACCTCTTTAAAAAGTAATGTCTGCACACTTGGGTTGACATCATAATGAATTCTTTTTGCTGCTATTACTTTTCTAGAGCATAGCCATAGCTGGATATCTTGCCATCTTTTTAGCATTCTATCTTGTTTCTGAAGTGCAGGTGAAACTGGTAAAGGTTCCTAAAATAACAGTAATAGTTTACGTCTCAGAAAGAAAAAAAGTAAACAACTCAATGCAACATGCCTTTGTAAAACTCAATCCCTTTGAGCTTTTTGGCAATCACACACTTGCAATTAAGAATCACTGACTATCTGAAATGTTAAACTTAGTTCTATTTTTACATAGCCCTGGAAGAGGAAAAACTCTGTCCTTACAAATCTAGTTGAAAGAATAAAGAAAATATTATTCAATCTACTTTTTAAATGAACAAGCGGAGATAAACTATTAGGTAGAATCAAAAGTTTGTAATATAATTATATTCTATCTTGTTATTGGAAGCATAAAACGCTATATTCTCAAATACCCGAAAGAATTATTCTAACCCACAACAAACTTTGAAGAAGATATCTTTTCCCTAATGAAACAGAAAGTACAGAGTTTAGGTTCAAGGGAATATAACAACCCCAAATTGGGTGGGGATTCAGAACCAGACCAGGAAGAGTCTTATTATATAGGGAATGATGTATAAATTCAAACATCACGATGCAGGAATTTGGGATGTTAGGAGGTAGCTGAGATATAATCCATGTTAGACTAAACTGGAGTTCTTTACTATTTGTGAAAAAAAAGTTATATGTAAACTTCTCCCTAATTTTGAACTTAAACTCTTCATATATAAAGACCAATTACAGTATATATAGAAAGAAAAAGTTATATATTACATTTACATGTTACATTATAATAATGTAATGAATATCCAATTGCACTATTATACATATAAAGAGTGAAATTTCACAATTAAGATTATATATGTAATTTTTATAGACAGTAAAAAAGTGGATAGTAATGAATATAGTTACTTTATATAGAGAGAAAATTATATATACATTTATATGTTACCTTATATATGAAGAAAAGTTCACAGCATACATGCTATATTTATGCCTTCTTGAATTCTACAGGGTAGAGCAAAAGTAGGTTTACAGTTGTGAGAATGCAAAACACCATTTATTCTTGTGTTGTTATCTATTAATTATTGTATTATTTTCCATACAAATAACTATAAGCCTACTTTTGCCCCAACCTGTACATATCTATTTCCTAAAAATACTAAAGCCTAAAAATTGCTTCACTACTTAGTTTGCACGTTTCCTTATGTGTACCTCCCTCTCAATGTAGTAAAAAGAATAATTGCTGAGATCATCAGTAGAATTCAAGTTCCAAGAAAGCCTACCTCCATTTAACTAATACACACACACACACACACACACACACACACACACACAGCAAAACAGTATAAAAAGTAACCTAGACTAGATGTGCAAATAGGATCTCTGCCTGGCTGAAGAATGGTATTCCCAATCTCCAACACTGTGCTTAAGATATGGCAGACACTCCATGAATATCCACTAAATAAAGGCTTTTCTTTAAAATTATTTTTAAAAAAATTTTTGGACGCTCAGACTGATATGTAGATTCTATAGATATTTCCTGAAACATAATCTGGTACCAGGCCAAAAACATAAAAAGCAAGATAATAAAAGATAATATTCATAAAATAAATTCTCAGATACTGAGTTCTCTCTTCCTGCTCAATAAAATATTTTCTATCACTGTAGTTAACACAAACTAAGATAGCAAAGCAGGCAAAAAGAGAAGGGGGAGGGGAGCTAAACTAACAAAGACATTTTGTACTCAATGGGAAAACTTAAGAATGAAGTAACATCAAATGAGTACTGGCTAGGATATTACTTTGTAAATGCTGAAAGTTTCAGAACTACATTCAAAGAATGTACATTAACATAGCTCCAAAAACACTGTCTAAAATATAAATATACATGAATTGCCTATATATCCTTTAAAATCTGAGCTCAAGAATTACTTCTACAAACTGCCTTGCCACACAGAGTTAATCATGCCTTCCTCTCTAACACTGTATCTTGTATCACATCAGACCACACAGTAAACGACTCACATATTTTTCAGGCCCTGGCATCTTTGCACACTTACTACCTAACAAACTGCATGGCACAAAATAAATTATAGTAAATGCTTGCATGATATATCATATTTCATGAAATGTTATTGTGTAACATAAAATGTTTTCTTATACCATTCTACATTTTAATGTTTGTGAAATAAGAATGTCTAATAATTGATAAGTAGGCTATTATTAAATTGATGATACATCATATAATACATGGTATCAGAGAATACACAGTATGGATGAACAATTTTTAGCATTAGCAGAAACTACATCAACAAGCAGTTTTCTCACTGACTTGGTCAGCTCTTGATTCATACAGTAATATGGGACAGCAATATTCCCTAATTACAGAGAAGAAAACATAAATAATTTTAATATATTTACCAAAATATATCACTTTTTTTCAGAAATATCAAGTTACTTTTCCTAAACTAATGTCAAAATCAGCCTGATGTCTGAATATGTACCAACTGTTACCATAATGATTCTAATACCTCAGTCAAAAGCATACAACTATGAGAACATTAAACTGACAGTCATCTTTTATGTTCTTTTAATAGTCTATCCATCTTTTTTTCCCATACACTTATGACTGGACTTTATTTTTAAATGATGGCAAGATATACTGCTTCCTCAACCATGTTTCTCCTTGCCAAATTCTGTAATTTTGCTTACATGGGACAAAGTCTTTATTATGTCTATAGGACTTATCTTTTGCCCTTTCCGCTTTTCAGGACTGTTCTATCATCTAACACACACATCTCACCCTCAACATCTCTGCCCTGACAAGGTTTCAACTCTTTAAATTATTAATGATTAATCTGCTCTCAGTGTTCTTTTTCTACATAATAAGCTTTTTTTCTTCCCACTATACTAATCTCCCAAATGTTTTAAATATATATTCTTATTTATTAAAGGAATCAAACAGGGTATTTTTAATTCCTTACTAAAAACTAAGTATACAGCATTACATTAAAAATGATTATTTTCATTCTAATCATTGTGAGAACATGCTGGCCAAAACTTAGATAGCCAATACAGATAATTCCCCTAAAGATTTACCAAGTGATGTCAGTCTAAATCTGCAAAGGTTGGACCTGATCAGATTGTTTACTAGACTGAATTTAGGTAAATCTGCATGATGAACATGAGTTACTTCATAGTCAAACATGCATTACTTACATCAGAACTTAAATCCTGGCCTCCTAAGAACAAAGACAGTTTACAATATTGAAAAGATTATAGGATATTATCTAAAAAAGTGAGCTTCTGGATTTTTGTTTTTGTTTTTCTGACACAAAGAACTGAAAAGATTCTTTAGGCAAAATAACAGCTTCTGATACTGAATCAAGATGATTCTACTGTTCAATTCTAACATGTAAATAACATCAAAATTAAGATATCTGTATTATTAAAAGAATAATTCTTTTATCAAAAAGGAAATTCGAAAACATTATTCTAAGTAAAATAAGAATGTCAAAAGAAGTTAAGAACCGTATGATTTCACTCATATGTGGGATATAAAACTGAAACTTGTGGACACAGACAACAGTGTGGTGGTTGCCAGAGGGAAGGGGTAGGAGTGGGGAGTGGAGTAGGCCTAATATATGGGTCGGAGGGTGGTTTGACTTTGGGTAGTGCAGTGCAATATACAGACCATGTCCTATTAACCAATGTCACCCCAATAAATTTAATTTTTAAAAAGAAAAGAAAGAAAAATTAACTGACTTTGACTTTAAACCACATCATCAGCTGTAAAGATATCTTAGTTTAGTTTCTTTAAAAGCTACAAACAATATCTGTATGTAAAAGTAATTAAAAAGAAAGTGTATATTCTCATGTAGAAGGGGAATGAGGAAAGCTTATGCAAGCTGTTAATCTTCCCAAAATCTGCTCTTACCCAATTTTGGAACACTTTTAGAATTATAAATAAAAATGCTAACAGTTACATTATTATCATATTTATAGAGCACGAAGTACATTATATTCAAATCTAGATTGAAGTTTAAATATACTTTAAGATTATCAAGCTAGTAATTTAATGCTTATATTTAATATTTCCTTAATCAAAAAGTTAATTCTTGTGTCATTTACCTGATATGAAAATAAAGTCCAAAACATAACATATTTTAAAATTATTATTCTGAAGGTCAGTCACCTAACAAAAGTCATTTATAATTTCTGGTATTTCTATGGTTTTAATTAATTCATTCTAGTTCACACATTTTTATATTTGCATTTCCATGGAAATTATGAGAGTTAGAATATATGTACTGAAGAATATATCTATATAACTGAATTGATATGAAACCTATTTAATCTAGAACATTTCTAAAAACTTCACTGAGCTGCCATAATTTTTGTCAGCGTATGTAGTACTGAATGACCATTAAAATACCTGAATTGAAACTATTCCAGTCTAGCAGTTTGTAAGATCTTGTGTTACCCATAATTCCGACAAAGGCTGAGTTCAAAACAGCAAATTAGAAGATCAGTTTTAGGTGCAGAATAGTAGGGGGGAAAAACAAACTATAAACAAGAACACAATTGACAACACCACTCGACAGGAACTGGAAAGACACAGACAGCAGAGTTAATAAGAAGTTGAAATAGAAAGAGAAGAAGGAGCATGCTATCATAATCTAACATTAACTAAAGTTTAATTATTTAAGATAATTACCTTGATTTTTAAAACCACCCCATTTGTTCCTTTATTATATGACCTGGTTTGCTAAGTACTTAACAAAGGAGAAAGTTCAAAAGAAATAACTCCAAAATAATAATCCATAGAATTTGCAGGTGGTAGTGGTTTTAAAATAAGATTTTTTTCCTCTACACTCAGTTTAAAATGCAAATTTCCCGTACTCACTAGTCAAAAAAAAATTGCTGCAGCATTCATTTGAGAGTGCAAATACAGCACTTTTAACATTATCACATGTATCTCAATTCATCCTAAGTTCTGCAGATGAACTCAGTGTCATAAAATTAATACAACATCATTATGGTAGATGCTAATCTAGAGTTTTGTTTTGTTTTAACATTCAGCTATTTTCAACAAATTGAAATGTTTTCATAAATAATTATTTAATGGCCTGAAGATTAAGAAAATGTTAAGAAAATGTTTCTTTTTAAAGTGTAAAAGATGTACTAAGCAGTCAAAAGAATGTGATATCTATATCAAATTAACACTGGAACCTTTAGAATATACAACTGATTCGTATTTAACTGAAGATAAAACAAAATTAAAATATAACTTATATACCATTAAAGCATTTATATGTTTATGTCCATAATCATTTGGGAAATAGCCCATTATTAACTAAGAATTTCTATATGTGAATTGAAAAACTACTCTGAAAAGAAAGGAAAGGCAAAGAATGAATGAGCTAGTAATTACAGTATACAAAATGTGTTCTTAATAAGGGTTCCTATTTTCTTCTCTGGGCCTAGATTCTTAACATTTCTTGCACAGCTAGAATATACTGACAAGTACAACAGATCCCACAAAGCAGTTTTTTGTACAAAATAATATGATTTTAAATATAGCTCTCTACTTAAACTTATTTAAATAACCTTTATTTGTTCTCCCAGACTCGCATACTACTTACTCAGAGGACATGGAAGCAACAATAAAAATGTAAATAAGCCCTAGCCGGTGTGACTCAGTGGATACAGCGTTAGCCTGAGGACTGAAGGGTCTCAGTTCAACTCTGGTCAAGGGCATGTACTTTGGTTGCACGCTCCTCCCCGGGCCAGGCCCTGTTCGGGGTTCATGCAGGAGGCAACCAGTCAATGTGTTTCTCTACATCGATATTTCTGTCTTTCCCTCTCTCTTCCACTCTCTATAAAAATCAATGGAAAAAAATATCCTTGGGTGAGGATTAAAAATAAATAAATATTTTTTGAAAATGTAAATAAAAAGACATTACCAATAATTGAATATATTCCTAATATCATTTTTGAGGTAATTATATAAGTGTATGCAATCTTTCAAAATATTTGAGTCAATGGCCCACAGAAACACAGGCAACTAGCCTTGGTCATATAGTTAGTGTCATGTATCTAAACCCAGTATTTCCTTGCACTTTCCAAATAATCCAAGTTCCTAAACACAAAAATATAAACTTTGCGTAGTCCTCAAGGTCTCAATTCATTAAACTGCCATCAGTCTAAATTTGCCTTTAATTACTGCAGAATATACAAATACTATATGAGGGGGGGAAAGTTCTTAAATTGACCAGAAAAATAAGAAACAGGGGGAAAAATAATAAATCATAGAAAAAAAGAAGACTGATGCTTAAAAGATATATTCACTCAGCTTTAGAGTTTTTATAAATAATCCCAGCTAGTATTGCTTCTCTGAAATCTTGTTCAGAGTCTAAAAATTCCATTGTTTCTCTATAATTAGTAACTCAAAATAAATGACATCAAACCACAGGGCACAGATTACTGTATTTAATTTAAAAGAATAGTAATTTTATGTATCCTCAAAATCGTTATCTGCAATGTTTGGCATTAATAATTTCAAAGCATTTCACTCTTTTTATAGTTGTCAGTACAGGCCTCAGAAGGAGGTCATTAGAAGTGGCAATTTAAATTTTTCAAAAGTATATATGTATATATGCCAAATAAGAATATTAGTATAACGTCAGGTTTAAGGTATGACATTAAAATAATAAATGCCTTGAGCAAGTGATTGGGCATCTTGTCAGAAAGATGCAAGAACACATTCCATACGAAAAGTTCCTACCACATTTATCATGCTTATTTTAGATTTAGAAAAATCACCAATGCCCTGACTGGTTTGGCTCAGTGGATAGAGCGTCAGCCTAGGGACTGAAGGGTCCCAGGTTCGATTCCAGTCAAGGGCATGTAACTTGGTTGCGGGCACATCCCCAGTAGGGGGTGTGCAGGAGGCAGCTGATTGACGTTTCTCTCTCATCGATGTTTCTAACTCTCTATTCCTCTCCCTTCCTCTCTGTAAAAAATCAATAAAAAATATTAAAAAAGAAAAAAGAAAAATCACCAAGCCATTTCTAACCTAAGGGCCTGAAATTACTGGGACTTTAATGCTTTTCTTCTTTTATAATGATGGCCCATGTCTTAAAGAAGTGAGCTTTCATTCTTACTTGTTCGGTTATACAGAACAAATAGCTACCCAAAAGAATCCAAGGAATCGGACAGTTTTGTTTTTAATTCTTAGGTACTCTACACAGGTTTACAATTACATTTTAAAAGAATACTTCTTTTAGGAATAAGGAAATAACTCAAATAATCTATAAAGGGTTATTGCCAGAAAATATAAAAAAGAGTTATTGCCAATCAAAAGAACTAACACCTTAATTTAATGGTCGCAATGGGTCAACTGTATCTGCCTGGCTCAAAGAAAATAGAGGACTTAAAAGATACTTAATGATTCCCTTGGCCAAAAGTAAATCAAGATTTGTATTTTTATTTTGTATAAAAACGTAACTAAATTATACTTCTTCTTAAGTTTATATTTAATTAAGGTCAGTGAAAATATTTTAAAGCTACATGTGTCAGTTTATACTATTTTTCATTTCTCATGCAGATAAATTTGGCTTAAAAACAGCATTATAAAAATCAACTTTAATAAGCATAGTCTAAATAAATAAAACATCAAAAACAAACTTTTAAAGAACGTACCAGGATTGTGGATACGATCCAAAAGCTTCACAGAGCGTGCACTAACAACACCCCCAACGTGCACAAGAAATCCAGGAGGAAATGCCGTCAAGGTAAAAAATGGAAATTCCTAGTAGAAACAAGAGGAAAAAATATAACTGAGTGTGTAAAGTACAAAAAATTTGCTTGTTAAAAAGCTGTCATAACGAAATAAATTCCATCCCTTAACAAAGGTTACCAATTATACATTACACATGCTTTGTATGTAAGTTTCCTTGGATGTTTAGAGTTTTTAATCCACTTTCTCATATATGCAGAACCCAAGCACTCTTTTCATCAATTCCCAGTAAGAAAAATGTTCTTGGAGTTCCTTCCTCTCAATCTCCTACTCTGACAGGACTTCGAGTTGAGATGAGGAGATTCCCCTCTACCCCATACCTGCTTCTTATTGGGACTGCCTCCCCCTCACTTTAATGCTTTTCCCCAAGTCCAGGCCACTGGTAAGACGCAGAAGGCCTGGAGCTAGAGATCTAAAAGAATGTGGGACTGAGGGAGATGTAGGGAGAGGATGAGCCGTGTGGGTTAAGAAATATATAGAATGGTAAAGATAGAGCAAATTTCAAGTTGAGGTGTGTAGAGAATCGCTGTGTGATTATTTACTCTATCGAGACCAGGGCAGCAGGAGAAAATGTAAGTTCATAAATGTATTTTAAGGAAAGGAGAGGTAAGTGATGACAGCAAGGGAAGCAATACAATTCCACATGTTTTTTGAAGCTATATTCTTCCTTTCTCTCTCAAGGACATCAATCTCATCAATTTAGAGACAAAGAGAAGCATGTGAGAGAAGAAAACAGTAGAGAAAAGAAAGTCATTGAAATGGTATCCGGGAAGAAAAGGGAGCCCCTGCAGCTGCCCAAATATAAAGGTCTATCACATTATTCAAGTTGCATTTGGGTCAGGGAACTAAATATCTGACTTGTCTGGCTCCAAGATTAATATAGCTCACTTAACCAGAAATCACTTACGAGTAGCCTCAGCTATTCAGAACCTAACTGAGAACTGGAAAATAAGCAAAACAGGGCTCTCAACAGTAAAATGAACTGTTACGGTTCCAAGTACTAAAGTTTATGTGCTTTATTCCTAAGAAATCCCCACTGATCATATTCACAGTATGGCACATAATAATTTTAAAGATATAACTTTAGGGACATATTCTAAAATCTCAGTATCCTTTTCCCAGACCACAGTAGATGAAATGCAGCAAATAAAAGCTGGAAGATAAAGAGATACCGAATACTACTAGAAGCAGGTACATTAAAAGCAGCAAGAACACTGACTGGAGAATACAAACATAAAAGATGGAGAATACAAATTCACCAAAACATAATTTAACAAAGCATAGCAATTGGAGTCATTCAGCAAAAGGCAAACAGTTTGGTACATCTCAGTAACCCAGGAAGATACAGAATAAATGTATATATGTATATATGCATATATATATGTATGTGTATGTATATATGCATGTGTATGTATATATAATTAGAAGGTAATTCAGTTAGAATGTATAAGTAATCTTTAAATTAATAAGGGCAAGAAAGCCTAGGCTATGTAAAGAAGAGTAAAAAAACAATTTACGGAAGTGGGTAGGTTTGGCCCAAATGAAAGCAGAGGAAAGGGAAGGCAAGGGAGAAGACATGAAGGGGAATTTCACTTAAATTTATTACAAAATATTTAGTGAAAATGCCTTCTTATTGCCCCCTGAACTTTTTCAATATATGTTTTAAGTGATAAAATGTCCAGGTAAGCTTGTGTTACTACAAACTTGAGTATTTTACCTAATAAGCTAAATCTTAGAAAAAGAATTTTTTCAATTTTAAGAACACAAATTTTTAATTCCCTCAAAATACTGAGGCATAATATAAAAAGGCCCTTTCAATTTACTCTTTACATTTAAATATAGGATGTCCCCAAAATATATACACATACATATTTTTGATAGCTCAATTGATGTTTCTTTTCCAATTTAACCCATTGGAATTAATAATTATTCAAAGTGTGTATACATTTTTTGGAACATCCTATATTATAAATATTCTGGACCAGAGACACTGAAAATAAGTTTTTTAAGCAAATGGAAAGTACTACTTCCTTCTAAAACATAAAAATAAATTGGGTAAATTCACATATTAAAAACTTCTGCAACCCTAGCCGGTTTGGCTTAGTGGATAGTGTTGGCCTGTGGACTGAAGGGTCCCAGGTTCGATTCTGGTCAAGGGCACATGCCCAAGTTGCAGGCTCAATCCCCGGGAGGGGGTGGGAGGGTATGCAGGAGGCTGCCGATCAATGATTTTCTCACATCATAGATGTTTCCCCTCCCTCCCCCATTTCTCTGAAATCAATAAAAACATATATTTTTTTAAAATCTGCATATAAGACTTGATGTATGAAAAAATGAACCTAAATGCTTTCCCTATTTCAGATTCTTTGACTCTTCTCCCCAAATTTCCGAAGATGGGATAAATGGACAAGAGGAAAAGCATCTAGAGCAGTGTTTCTGAACCTTCCTAATGCCGCGACCCTTTAATACAGTTCCTCATGTTGTGGTGACCCCCAACCATAAAATTATTTTCCTTGCTACTTCATAACTGTAATTTTGCTACTGTTATGAATCGTAAATATCTGATATGCATGATGTATTTTCATTGTTACAAATTGAACATAATTAAAGCATAGTGATTAATCACAAAAACAATATGTAATTATATATGTGTTTTCTGATGGTTTTAGGCGACCCCTGTGAAAGGGTCGTTCGACCCCCAAAGGGGTCACGACCCACAGGTTGAGAACCGCTGATCTAGAGGGTCACAGCAAAAAAAGTAGGGAAATAGCTGCCCAAAGAGGCAGAGGCCAACTTCACTCTGTGCTGCATCTCCCCGGTTCATGCATGCAGCACACCCACTCACTTTAACACACATATTTTAACCTACAGTATAGAAAATGGCAGTTATTCAACCTTCTCAGAACTACTGCTTATGTCTAC